>NC_135611.1:101555000-102155000 GCF_053574225.1 Canis aureus
AGAACAATGTCCCCACTGGGATATCTGTGCCCTCAGCTCGTCCCAAGACAGAATTCACCACCTCTGGGAGGCCTCTCAGTTAGTCTGATACCCAGGCCCTGGCCTCAAATCTCCCCACACTGAACTTCCATTTTCTTCAATGCACAGGATGCTTACCCACTCAGAGCTTTGTGTATGATGTTTCCTCTTCCCAGAACTCTGTGTAGGGCTAATTTCTATCTGTATTACAGGTGGAAATTTGGCACAGGAGGGGACATGATTGGAAAGGGAAAGAGAAGGTCAGGAGGATATTGGGGGCTAGGTCATGGCATTAGTAGCTGGTCTGGCACTCAGCTCCAAACCCTGGGATTCTCCTGTTGAACATAGCAAGTTTACAGAACACTAACCTCAGTCCAGGGCATTCAGTGACCATGACAAACTGAGACAGAGACAAAACCATCCCATCATCATATCAGAGCACAGACAAAACAAGAACTCTGTGCAAACAATGGAAATGACCAGGTATCTACCTCTCCTGGGTGACTCAGTGACAGCTACATCATCTACCAGCTGATGCTGTGGTGCCACTTCCAGCCCCTGCTTTGTAGATAAAATATTTCAGGATATCCAATCATAGATCAACCCCACTTCCCAACAACATCCAATTCAGACCAAATCTCCACTTTCTTAAACCCTCTTACAAATCACTGAGCACAAACCCAAAGCCTGGAAGACATCCTAATACCCTCTTCCTGAGGGTTGCACATTTCCATGAGTGCGATATCCTATACTGCAGTGTACCAATACACCTCACTCTGTTCCACTACAGGTGTCAGGTGCATTTCTGGTGCCAGGTGGCACTGGCACCAAGTACCCATAGACCCAAACGCTTCTCTGAACTCCAGGCTTGCATACCCAACTAGATATCAATACCTCCTCTTAGATATCTAATAGAATCTCACAAGTAAGTACAAACCACAATTCCTGATGTTGCCCTGTCCTACTCCCCACTTCCCACCTTAGCCACAGTGGCCCTCCTCTGGTTCCCACTCATCAGTCCTGCATCTTGACATGCGCTGTTAATTGGCAGATGTTCTCTAGCTCCAACCCTGCCTGAGTGTCCTGCATCCTTTCAGGGTCTGCTTTGCTTTGTGTGCTTTACCTCAATGCTCATCTTCCCATTTTCTACAAGAACAAGGAACTCTAGGGACCAGTGACAGGACCAACATCATGTGGCTGGGGATGGGCATGGTGCAGACAGGCTGGAATCCCAACCAATTGCAATTTCAAGCTCTTAACAGCTATGCCGCTCTGGTGCTCCACAGTTGTCCTCACATCACCATTAAAATCCGCTTATACTGCCAGGGTTCCCAGACAGATTGATGTCAGTGCAAGAAATCCTTTGTTTCACCGGTTTAATATATGTCCCATGTGAGCTCTAGGGCGGGACCAATGACTCAGTCATCCCCGTGTCCTAACCCCCCATGGTGTGCAACGATGGATGCACGTTGTCTCATTCTTGCCACAGGGAGCTCTCTGACTGAACACATAAGCAAAGGTCTGATGGTGAGAAAAAGGTGAGAGTACAAACCTCGGTCGTGATCCACTGGACAGCATGTCACAACTGCTTTGGGACAAAGGCCCAGGCTTCAGAATGTGCCTTGTACCAAAGAGCTCCCGGGTGGGGAAACACCCTGGAGTGTTTCTTCAACCCTTACATACCTAGGAGCTCAGTGACAGAGCTACGGTCACTGCATAGACAAGCTCCCCCGAGAGAGGACAGAGAAACGCAACTTTTTTTCCCAAGTAACAGAAAACTATACATGCTGTCATTGAAAGATTGTTAACTATTGTGATGACTAACTCATGGGGAAGCACATGAATGATGAAATGTGGTAAGGCACCACAGAAGGGGTTCAGCCCACAACTGTGATGCAGAACTGTGCCTAAGGTCATTGATGAGGTTTTGAGGAGGCTCAAAGTGAGAATGATTATATTTATATTAAAAATTATGCAATTTTCTTTATCATGAGGGAACAATCATGAGGGAACACCTCATATAGTTCAACATTTGTCCTCAAAGACAGTCCCAAAGGAAGGCGAATATTCCCAAATGCCCTGCCTGATGAGAACACAAAGGAAGTTAAGTCCACAGGGGAAAATGGGAAAGTACATGTACCTGTACATGTTACGTATACCTCTTCACCCACAGGTAAATTCCACTTTTCTTTTTTTTTTTTTTTTTCTTAAGATTTTATTTATTTATTCATGAGAGAGGCAGAGACATAGGCAGAGGGAGAAGCAAGCTCCCTGCAGGGAGCCTGATGTGGGAACCGATCCCATGACCCCGGGATCACGACCTGAGCCAAAGCCAGATGCTCAACCATTGAGCCACCCAGGCACCCCCCAATCACTTTTCTTTATAACAATACTTCACACATTCTCCTAAAACTAAAGGATGGGCTTCTTTATCCATGTTTGTTTTTTCAGAGTTTATCATGAATTTACCTTGAATGTGTTTTACTGTTTGTTTTGGCCCTAATTTGACCCCTAGAAAACTACTGAGGTGGAGTTGGAGAAGATCCTCAAGATATTTAAAAAAGTGAAAAACCCAATCAGAGGGAAGTTTTAAAACCCACCTGGGAAGACTGCACGGCTACATGATCACTATGATGGCTCAGAGAAAATAAAGAAAAATGCAGATCTGGATAAAGGAAAAGTGAGCAGGCTGGATGTTTAAAATGACATGAAAAAAGGCTTTTTTTTTTTTTTTTTTTTTGAAATTGAAGGCTTCTCTTCCATTCTTACTCCACATAGTCCTAGATGTCCTAGCTGGAGCAATTAGGCAAGACAAAGAAATTAAAAGGTATCCAAATTAAATAGAAAGAAGTAAAACTGTCATTATTTGCAGATGATATATTCTTATAAATTGAAAATCCAAAAGACTCAACTAAGAGCTGTTGGAGCTAATCAGTGAATTCAGTAAAGTTGTAGGATATGAAGTCTACACACACCAATCAATTGCATTTCTATACACTAACAATGAAACATCTGGGGAAAAAAATACAACTATCTCATTCAAAATAGCATAAAAAACAACATAATACCTAGGAATGAATTTTTTTTTAAATTTTTATTTATTTATGATAGTCACAGAGAGAGAGAGAGAGAGAGAGAGAGAGAGGCAGAGACTCAGGCAGAGGGAGAAGCAGGCTCCATGCACCGGGAGCCCGACGTGGGATTTGATCCCAGGTCTCCAGGATCGCGCCCTGGGCCAAAGGCAGGCGCCAAACCGCTGCGCCACCCAGGGATCCCCCTAGGAATGAATTTAACCAAGGAAGTGAAAAGATCTGTACAAAGAAAAATATAAGATTCTGTTGGGGGAAATATGACACAAACAAACAGAAGGATACCTTGTGTTCATAGATTGGAGGAGAACTACTACTGTTAAAATATCCATGCTATGCAAAGCAATATACAGATTCAACACAATCCCTATCAAAATTCCAATGGCACTTTTCAGGAATAGAAGAAACAACCTTAAAATGTGTATGGAACCACAAGACCCCTAATAGCCAAAGCAACCATGAGAAAGAACAGGTAGCACCAGATTGCCTGATTTTGACTATACTACAAAGCTATAGTAACCAAAACAGTATCGTACTGGCATGAAAAATAGACACAGACCAATGGAACAGAATAAAGAGCTGGAATTAAAACCCCACATATGCAATTAGCTCGTATTTGATGAGATCCAAGGACATCAAATGGAGAAGAGTCTCTCCAACAAATAGTGTTGGAAAACTAGATAACCCCATGCAGAGAAATGAAATCAGACCCCTATCTTATACCACTCAAAAAATTAACTTGGCATGGATCAAAGACTTAAATATAGACCTGATGCTATAAAACTCCTCAAAGAAAACAAGGGAAGCTCCAAGACAGTGGTTTTGGCAATGATTTTTTGGATATAAGACCAAAGACACAAACAAAAGAAAAAATCAACAAGTGGGACTACATCAAACTTAAAAGCTTCTGCATTGCAAAAGAAATAATTTTAAAAAATAAAAAGACAACCTATGGAATAGGAGAGAATATTTGCAAACCACATTATCAGATATGGGGTTAATATCCCAAATTTTATAAAGAACTCATACAACTCAATGACAAGAAAAAAATCCAACCTGATTAAACTACAGAGTACAAATACAGACATCTTTCCAAAGACATTCAAATGGCCAACAAATGGAAAAGCGCTCAGTATTACTCATTATCAGGGAAATGCAAATCAAAACCACAGTGAGATATCACCTCATATCTGTCAGAATAGCTCTTATCAAAAAGATAAGAAATAAGTATTGGTGAGGATGTGGAGAAAACGGAACATTTGTGCACTGTTGGTGGGACTATAAACTGGTCTAGTCATATTGGAGAGCAGTATGGAAGTTCTTCAAAAAATTAAAAATAGAACCACCATATGGTCCAACAATCCCACTTCTGGGTATATACATATCCAAAGGAAATGAAAACAGGATCTCAGAAATATCTGCACTCCCATGTTTATTGTAGCTTTGTACACAAGAGACAAGATATGGTAACAACTTAAGTGTCCACCAAAGGATAAAGAAGATGTGGTATATACACAATGGAATATCATTCAGTCATGAGGAAAAAGGAAATGCTGTTATTTGTGGTAATACAGAATGCCCTTAAGGACATTATGCTGAGATAAGTTAAACAGAGAAAGACAAATACTACATATTTTTATATGTGGACTCTTAAGAGAAAAACAAAAAAACTGAACTCAAATAGAGAGAATGATGGCTCCCAAAGGCTTGGGTGGGGGGATGTTGTTTAAGGGTACATACTTGCAACTAGTAGATAAATAAGTCCTGAAGATCCAATACACAGTACAGATATTATGAGGAACAAAACTATATCACGAACTAGGAGCACAGAATACAGGATACTACTAGGATACAGGTGTTTAGTTAATGCTACAGTGGCAATCACTGCAACATAGATTCGTAAAATCAATGTTGTACACCTTAAACTCACATGATGTTATTATGTGTTAATTATATCTCAATAAAGAAGTGCATAAGTGACTGAAACCTTAGATAGTCTTAAACGGTGCAAAAAATATACCCATTCATATATCTGTCCTTAGCTTCTTAGATATAAAATAATTTTAGGCAACAATATTTTTAGTGGTCTAATTTCTTTTAAGTTTTAAATGCTTCATAAATCAAGACTTCACATTTATCACAAAGACTTACGACCTCTAATGGCGAGTCAGTGTTTTTCAACAAAGAAGGATTTTGACAAATACCTGCAGAGCTGCTGTCAGGTGTCCAGCTCTCCTGGCACAGAACAGCAGTGTATAGTAAGTCTCGTGAAGGGATGCCGTCCCTTCACCTCTCAAACACTGCTCCCACCTGCCATCCCAAACAGAAACAACTGAAAATAAATTGTCATGGGTTTGTCAGGGAAACCTGAAAGAAACCAAGAATGTATTCCTTTTTCTGTCAAATCTACTTCTTTCTCTCCTCCTCCCTTAGGCCTTTTCTCATTTTTAAAAAATTCCATGATTGCTTTTCAGCACATACTGAGACTGAGCCGTAGCTGAAGGTTTTGTTAACTGCACAATTAACCACTATTTTTCTCTTCTTTTTAAGTTCATTTGTAGAGTAAGGTCCTAGCTGAGTCAACTTCCAATAGGATCTTTTAGGAGACAGTAAGTGAGGATCTGTTTCAGAAGATTTTCTCACAACAATATCATTTACAGGGTTTCTCTTTGGTATAATTTCTCAGACACCGAGCAAGATGCTTCCTCTGGCAAACATTTTCCTCAGGAGTTGCATTCTCCCCAATATGAGTTCTCTGGTATTGACTGAGGTAAGTCCACTTGCAATATGCTTTCCCACATCCCTTATACTCACAGAATTTCTCCACAGTATGAATACTTAGGTGGTGGGTGAGGGATGAATAAAGCCTGAAAGTGTGTCCACACTCACTGTATCCACACGGTTTCTCCCACTGTTACTCCTCGTAGAGTTAGGGAAGAGCAGTCACAAAAGGCTCTCTGATCTTTACACTCAAAGGGTTTTCCTCCAGTATGGATCCTATTAATATCAGAAATAAAAATGGTGAATGAAGTCCTTCCCACATCACTGCACTCAGGCCTTCTCTCCTGGGAAAACCCTTAAGAGATGTGTGAGAAAACAGCTGTCACAAAAGGCTTACCCACATACTTTGTACTTAAAGAGACTTTCTCTAGGGTGGTGGAATTATTTTGGACAAAAGCATAGCTGTCCCAGACGTTTCCTCATTCCTTGCATTCATAAGGCTTCTCCCAGTGTGAATCTGCTAGTGTTGCATGAGCTCTAACCTGCAGCTGAAGGCCTTCCCACACTTGGAAGCACTCCTCGTAAATCCTCATGTGTTGACCTAGGCCTAACCTCCCAAGAAAGGCTTCCCCTTCAGCATGATCTGCTTATGTTGAACAACCAATGCCGTTTGTTAAACCTTCCACTTGTAGAAATTCTTCGCATAGACCCTGGAACCTTTCTGTGGTCTGTGTAAGTGGTTCATGGAGAGCAACCTCCTCCCTGAGACTTGCTCCTGTGAAAGCCTCAAATGCAGATTAGCTGTCCCCACACCACCATGCTAAAAGCTCACTTTCCTGGGGACACTTTCCTTGTGGGAAAGTATCCCAGACTCAAGTGCATCTCCAATGGCCCTTGTCGTTCCCCAGGTCCCCACAACCAAGAGTCCCTTGAGATGCGCTGAGTCAATCAACCCTGGAGGGAGGCTGCTCCAACAAGTGGAAGGCTTTATGGCCTCAGGCTGTGCTTTCACTCCTAAAGAAAATGTGATCCATGAAAGGACTCCCTACACTCAGGGCCCCTGTGTGCTTTCTCCCCACTGCGAGAGGCCTGGCACTGCACAAATCCAGAGCTGACCATAAAGTTCTTCCCATCCTCCCTGCAAGTAAAGGCTTTCCCCACACATGAGATCTGTATATTTTCACAAATCAGGCCGGGCTCCTTTCCCTTCTGAAGACATTTTCTCCACTCTGCTGCTTCTGCATCTGGTCAAGGTTTAGACTACACCAGAAGTCTCTCCTACAGTGGTTCACATGTTATTGGTGTTTGGGTGCTGCTCAGATGGTGTCCCCTGTGGCTCAACCAGGTGCAAAGATGTCTTTCCAGACTGGGTCACACATGTCACAGGGATGAGCCTTTTAGGTGGAAAGACCTGCAATGGGAGTTCTCATCTGTGACCCTCATAGAAACAGCCTGCTCCGAAGGTGTGGCCTCATCCTTCACTCCATGCCAACAACCTGAAGGAAGATAAATGCTGAAGTGCATGTTTAATTGGAGGCAAGTGGCATGCCCTCACAAATGCATGTCTCATGCAACCAAGAATGGATCCATGGGACTGCTGGCACAACATGGGAGCTAGAATCAGGATGAGGAAGAGCAGCTGCACACTGCAGGGCTCTAAAGTTCAGAGAATGAAGGAGACCTCAGAGGGAGAGGGGATGAGGATGGAGTACAGTATAAGAAGAGGTGGGGTCTCCAATCACTCCTCTGCCAGTGGTCTCCCAGCAAAGGCCTTGTCCTTTGAGATAGATGCATCCTTTTTTTTTTTTTTTTAAGATTTTATTTATTTATTCATGAGACACACACACAGAGACAGAGGGTGGGTGGGGGGAGGCAGAGGCAGAGGCAGAGGCAGAGGGAGAACCAGGCTCCATGCAGGGAGCCCAGTCCAGTCACCTGGGTCTCCAGGATCAGGCCCTGGGCTGAAAGCAGCACTAAACTGCTGAGCCACCCGGGCTGCCCTGATAGGTGCATCCTGTGCAAAAAGGGTCTGTCCAGGGCCAGAAAAATCTGGCTGGAATGGAATACTTTTCTTTCAAGGAAAATCAAAGGATGTGAGTACAACTCACGACATGTTAAATGAAACCCAATGCCGCAGAGTACCAAGAGAAGGAAAGATGCAGAGATGAGAAGGGGTGGGGAGGACTAACAGGCAACTGAGATCACAGTAGAAATGACAGTGGGTAAAGCATCCAGATGGGGAAGGAAAAGTGGGATGAGGTCAGCTACCGGTACTGATAGCATAACACTAGGAGATACAGCATGGGTTGCTGGTATAATGTGAAGCCAGCCCTGATGTGACCAATCCCATGGCTTCTACTCACCAGGGCCCAGTCTCCTTCAGGTCTTCTTTGCTGGAGTTGGAGCTGTGTCTACCTTCTCAGGCACCCTGGGCTCCCCTCGGGCTCCATTTGGGTAACTACATGGGACCTGGAAACAGCGAGTCCTAAGGGGAAAGTAGAGCTGCTGAGTGGCTGGCAGCAGGCAACCCTGGGCAACCCTCCACAGAGGAGGAAATTAAATATTTAAAAAAGAATCTTGGAAAAGGGTCTTGTAAGAACAGCTTGCTGTTCTTCACAAGTAATGGTCACCTCAGTGTCTGCAATTCCTGTAACAGTCAGGCCCCAGGAAATGTCAATTAGAAGAAGAGGTAAGAATGTGGGCAGAGACCAGGGTTTTGGAGAGTCACCCAGTCAAGGTGTGGCCAGGCCTCTGGGATCTGTTGGGCAGACTGCAAGACTCCTGACCCCCAAATCCTTCATTTTAAAGCTTTGGGATAGGAGAGGTTGGGGCTGCTGTAGAAGAGGAGCCAGTGCCCCCTGCCCAGCCCAGGGACCCATACCACCTACTCCAGGAAGCTAAGGAAAGGAGTCATTCCATGACAGTACTGTCAGACAATGAGCAGCCCTTTGGGAGAAAAGGGAAGAACAAAACTCAGCCTAGGAAATTAGGAGTCAAACCTATCCCCTGGTATCCATGTCCTTGGTAAGTCCTGCCAGCTGAATGTGGGCTAAACCTAAGCACTCCTTTTTAATGAGCGGAATATGGCAAAAATGATCGGATGTCACTTCTGAGAATAAATTACAAAAATGTCAGCCTCTGTGTTGGATGCTGTCTCTTGCTCAATCTTGTGAAGATCAGCTGCCTTGATGCAATCTGCTTATGGAGAAGACAACATGGCAAGAGACTGAGGGAGGGCTCTGGCCAAAAGCTAGCAAGAAAATGACTAGTTAGCCCAACAGCTTCCTGTTCATGTGCATAACCTTGAAAGGGGACTTATCTCCAGTTGAGCCTTCAGATGAGACAGCAAACTTGAACAGCTTGCCAGCAAGATTATGAAAGACCTTGAACTAGAGGTACCCAAATAAGATATGCCTGATTCTTGACCCATACAAACTGTAAGATAATAAGTGCTTATCTTCATCCCACTGAGCTTTGGGATAATTTGCCATGTAGCAACAGATAACTAAAGCAGGGCCTTACCCAGTGAGGACACGAGTGCAAAGTTCTCCAGCATCACATCACGGTACAGGAGTCTCTGAGCTTCCTCAAGGAGCTCCCACTCTTCCCGGGAGAAGTACACGAACACATCCTCAAAGGTTACACAGCCCTATCATGATGGGGGAAAGTTGAGGCCACAGGCAACAGGAATCCCCAGTCTATCCACTCACACAACCACCTCTGGTCCCTCTCCTCCCAGCCCCCAGCTCAGAGACATCAGGCCTTGGCACCACTAGTGCCTGCTCTCTCCTCATGTCTCTCTGATGGATAAGTGCAGCCCAGAGCCAGGCAAGTGGGCAGATAGATACTGTGAAAGCTATGGGTCGGCCATGAGGGCACCACTCTCCGGCTGGCCAGTTCTCCTGGTGTCCATGCCTCCCAGACACAACCAAACTTGTGGTTTGTGTGCTCCAGTACTAGGACCTTAAACCTCTCAGTTCACATTCCTCCCGAGTCTCCCTACCTCCTCCCTCACTTCCATAGTCGCTACTCTGTAGCCAGGGGAAGGAGAGTGAGTGAGATCTGTGTCAAACCACTTCTATCCTCAGCTCCAAACTTTGAGGAGGCCGAGCGTCCGGGCTGCTCCATAAGACGCAAAGGAGACCCTGGTGACTACCAACTCAATCTCACCTCCAAGTGTTGGCACGTGCCTGTGCCCGTGACTGGCTCACTCTTCAGAGTGTTATTCCAGGGTCGCCCCCAACGGGAACATACTCATATAGTATCTGATCCTGGGGCAGAAGTCACTTCCCCCAGGGACTCCACGACGGATAAAAGGGGAGATAGCACAGTCCCACCACCACCACCGACCATAAAGAGGACGGTGACCATCCTGGTGGGACGGTGGGCGGAAGAGTGGGGGTGGGGAATGCTGGCTGACCCTCCACTCACCTGCGCCGGATTCATCCGTGCTGCCGCCCCTGCCACAGCTAGGGGTTTGGGTGGGCTGAATGGGCCCCGAGAGGCGGGCGACCAGAATGGGTGCCGAGGGTCGCCTGCGGCTTCCTGCCCCGCTCCGAACCTCTCTAGAAGATGGTGTACGGTGCCCACAAGACCCAGACAGCCGCCTTCGCGGACCCGGGAGAAGGTACGGGTGGCGCCCGTCCCACAGCCGAGCAGAGTCTCGAGGAGATGGGGCCGACGCCAGGGTGTCACGGCTCGCCCAGGGCACGGAGGCGGTCCCCGTCACGTCACTCTCCCGCCCCGCGCGGCCAGAGCGGCCCGGGAACTCCACTCCACGTGTTCCCCGCCCAACCAGCCGCGGCTCACCCAGGGATGTGCTCCTGCGGTGAGGCCGGTAGTCCCGCCCCGCAGGAAACGCCCCTCCCGGGCGGTCTGCTGCGCGTCTATCGGGCGGAAGCTCATAGCACCCCCTTCTGGGTAGTGTAATGTACGCGCGCCGGCGCCCAAGCACTTGCGTCAGTTCCCGTCTCCATGGGAACGGCCAAGGTCAGCCGGATCGCGCCGGGAACTAGAGTCCCAGTCCTGTGGGTGAGAGCCGAGGCTTCACCCTCAGAAGCTAGGCGTCGCGGGACCTGGGGACCTGGGGACCTCTGCGGCTCGCCCCCACCCGGTGAACCGGGAACTGCGGAGGGGAGCTCAGCGTGTTGTAAGGAATCCTGCCGCTGCTCCCAGGTCTGGAAACCAGGGCTCTACTGTGACTAGAACGGGAGCTAAGTGGTTACTTCTCAGTAAGTAACCAGTATTAGCACTGCTGTTAGCATTAACATGATGTGCTGGGGGAGGCGAAGTCAGGGTTGCCTCTGCAGGAGACTTGGGCATTATTTATCAAAACAAAATACAGTGACTTCTTTTTTAAAAATGTTATCTAAATTCATTTTGCCAACATATTACACCCAGTGCTCATCTCATCATGTGTCCTCCTATGTCACCCAGTTACCCCATCCCCCAACCCCCTCCCCTTCTGAACCCTTAGTTTGTTTGCCAGAATTGAGTGTCTCATGGTTTGTCTTCCTCTGATTTTTCCAGTTTCCCCTCCCTCCCTTATGCTCCCTTTCACTATTTCTTATATTCCACATGTGAGTGAAACTATTTGATAATTGTCTTTCTCTGATTGACTTACTTCACTCAGCATAATACCCTCCAGTTCTATCCACATCAAGGTAAATGGTAGGTATTCATCCTTTTTGATGGCTGAGTAATGATGACTCCTTGACCAGAAAGTAGCCTCACAGGTATTGATTAAAAATTTCACCTAGGGATCCCTGGGTGGCGCAGCGGTTTGGCGCCTGCCTTTGGCCCAGGGCGCGGCGATCCTGGAGACCTGGGATCGAATCCCACATCGGGCTCCCGGTGCATGGAGCCTGCTTCTCCCTCTGCCTGTGTCTCTGCCTCTCTCTCTCTCTCTGTGACTATCATAAATAAATAAATAAATAAAAATTAAAAAAAAATTTCACCTAGGGATGCCTGGGTGGCTTAGTGGTTGAGCATCTGCCTTTGGCTCAGGGCATGATCCGGTAGTCCCAGATTGAGTCCCACATCTGGCTTCCTGCATGGAGCCTGCCTCATCCTCTGCCTATGTCTCTGCTTCTCTCTGTGTGTCTCTCATGAATAAATAAAATCTTTAAAAATAAATAATTAAGATTTCACCTAAAAGCACAGGTTTGAAGTATTTGGGTTATTTAGTTATTTCTTTAACAGTGTAATAGGAGAGTTTCTTAAACTACAGGGAGGCACGATGCCCAACACATGCATGGCCACAAGATTCAGATCTTGGAAGCATTATGAATAGCTGCTGTCAGGGCTAAGTGCAGAGTAGAGCTGTCTCAAGTTTGTGACATGACCTGTCATCTACATCACAGTAACCAGGACCTTCATCTCCACTCATGGTCCTGCCCTTCTGATGCTTACAGCCGGTAGGCACAGATACAGATATGTGATCATGAAGCTCAGAGGTTTTAGATCATCATGCTCTGTTCTTATCAAAACACTGTCACCATCAGCCCATCACCTGAACTTGCAGCCCCCAAAGGAATACTAAGTCTTGGGGGAGGTATGAAATCTAGAACCACTGAGGACATCCCCAAAATTGTGCACAAATGTGAGAACAATTAAGGCACAATTTCACCATCACTTCTGCCTATATTCAGTTGACCATTTGACCAGTTGATGAATGACCATTCATCAGCTCATTCATGTGATCCTAAAATAAGTGTAAGGACAGCTGAGACATGCTGTCTGCCCAGGTGTCCAGACAGAGAAAATGGGATTAGTAAGCATCTAGCCACCTTATGTCACAATCCATCAGTATGGTCACCAGATGTATATTTTATTATTTCTCCTTTGCATTCTACATTGTCACTTTTTTTAAATTATTATTCCAACAACCCAAAACCCTATCTAGTTACTGAGGCCATCCACCGTTACAATCTCTTCAATGTGTTGTTTGCCTCAGGTTCAAATACTGTTCCTTAACACCAGGAGACTATCAGCACAAAGTAAATTGCTTCCATTCATATCCAGTATATGGTGGGTCTGGAACATGTGGAATGACACAGTGAAGGTGCTAGAAAATAATTGTCCACATAGATTTCTATATACCACAAAATACAAAATAGTAGTTTTCAAGAAAGAGCAGGAAGTATGTTTCATTCCACTGAATGAATGGTAGAAATTAAGCACCTCATAGATGACTGTCATCTGAATTATTTCCAGTTCTTGGTTACTATGAAATTATTATAAACTTTTGTGTATATGTATGTTGGTATGCCCCCCAAAGTGATTCGCTTGGTTATAAAATGTTTAGAAGTAATACCAAATCTTTACTTCAGACCATATATAAATATTAATCAAAAATGGGTCTAGACCTTAATGTAATTACTAAAACCACAAAATATCTAGAAGAAAGCATAATTCAAAGCTATGCAATCTTGGGTTGGACAAGCTGCAATTAGAGAGTACACAGAAAGAACACATAAAAGAAAAAATGAATTTTGGGCGAACCTGGGTGGCTCAGTGGCTTAAACATCTACCTCTGGCTCAGGTCATGAGCCTAGGGTCCTAGGATTGAACCCCATGTCACACTTCCTGATCAGCGAGGAGTCTGTTTCTCTCTCTGCCCCTCTCCTACTCTACTCTCTCTTGCTATCTGTCTCTCAAATAAATAAAATCTTCTTAAAAACTGAACTTTGGATTACATCAAGATTAAAAACATCTTTTCTTCAAAAGACACTACTAAAATAGTAAGGAGATAAACCACTGATTGAGAGAAACTATTTGCAAAATACACATCTGATAAAGGACTAGCATCCAGGATGTTAACTGAACAAATCCTTACAAATCATGTTAGGAAAAGAATTGTATATGGGCAAAGGATTTGATCAAGTAACCAAAGATCTTGAATGACCAATGAACATATGAATATCATATGTCATATGCTCAATATCATTAGTCACTCTGGCAATGCCACTTAAAAGTATAACAATAATTATACACCTGCTACAATTGCTAGAATTAAAAAGACTGACAATACAAAGCACTGATGAGGATGCATAGCAACCAGAACTCCCAGGCATTATTGGTGAGAGTGAAAACTGGTACAGCCCTTTTAGAAAACAATTTGGTAGTTTCTTACATAGGTAAGTAGACACATGCTACAGGACACAGCAATCTCCTCCTACATATTTACACAAGATAAGTGAAAATGTCTCCTATAATCTGCTGAAATATTCAGGGCAGTTTTATGGACAGTAGCCAAAAACTTGGAAATGCTGTCCATGAACTGGTTAATGAATGAACAAATTGGAGCACACACAGAAAACAAAATATTTCTTGGCTTTATATAAAAAGAAGAGACAAAGAACAACATGACCAAATCTCAAAATCATTATGCAAAATACCTGAAAAAAAAAGACCACACATTAAATGATTCTATTTATTTGACATTCTAAAAGAATAAGTCAGTGGTTCCTAAGTCTGGGGCTTGGGAGAGGAATTTGATGCCACAAAGGAACATTTTGGAGGGATGCAAATATTTCACATCTTTTTTTTTTTTTTAAGATTTTACTTATTTATTTATTCATGAGAGACACACACACAGGCAGAGACACAGGCAGAGGGAGAAGCAGGCTCCATGCAGGGAGCCTGATGTGGGACTCGATCCTGGGTCTCCAAGATCAGGCCCTGGGCTGAAGGTGGCGCTAAACCGCTGAGCCACCCGGGCATCCCACAACTAACTTACTTACTTACTTACTTACTTACTTACTTACTTACTTACTTACTTATTTATTTATTTATTTATTTATTTATTTATTTATTTATTTGAGAGAGGAAGAGTATGAACAGAGGTGTGGGGCAGAGGGAGAGAGAGAGAAGCAGACTCCCCATGGAGCAGGGAGTCTGACCCCAGGACCCTGGGATCATAATCTGGGCTGAAGGTAGATGCTTCACCAACTGAATCACCCAGGTACCCCAAATACTTCACAGTTTGATGGTGATTGTGGCCACAAAATTGTGTACATATATTTCAAAATTAATAGACATTATTTTTTAAAAATATTTTTATTTCTTTATTCATGAGACACACAGAGGCAGAGACATAGGCAAAGGGAGAAGCAGGCTCCCTGTGGTGAGCCTGATGTGGGGCTTGATCCCTGGACCCTGGGATCATGACCTGAGCTGAGGCTGAGCCAGCCACCCAGGTACCCAGGTGCCCCCAAATAAAGACATATTCTTAAAAGTGAGATTACTAAATGGAAATTATTCAATACATTTTTTGCTTCAATACATTTTTTAAATAAATAAGGAATATTTAATTAAAGTTTAAGATAATTTGATGCAATTTAGATAATTCCCTAGACTTGTCCAAAAGAACAAGGAAGGAATGTAAAGAAAATATGCAAGAAAGCAATACAAATTTTGAATATTTTAAACTAGGTGAAAACTTTGAAAGACTTAAGAGAATATCTGGCATATCAGTCATTTTATAGGCTGAAAGTATTAATATCACAAGGCAAAAGCTGTAGAGAGCCACAGCGGGCAGGTAGTACACAACTCATGAGGAAATGTACACTGGGGTTGCTGTGATTTTGGAAGAGTAACACATCAAACTTCATGAAGTTCCGTTAATCAGTGAGGAGCAGTGGAGTTCCAGAAATGGTGACAACAAAGTCAGAAAATACTGTTCCTCTGAGTAACTGAATTCTCCATATATTTAGTTTATTTTATGAACATCTAGGATTTCATCTGTGTAGAGAAGTGCTGCTTAAAGAGATGCAATGAAACGCTGGGACACCTGCACCCCAATGTTTATAGCAGCAATGTCCACAATAGCCAAACCATGGAAGGAGCCTCGGTGTCCATCGAAAGATGAATGGATAAAGAAGATGTGGTTTATGTATACAATGGAATATTACTCAGCCATTAGAAACGACAAATACCCACCATTTGCTTCAATGTGGATGGAACTGGAGGGTATTATGCTGAGTGAAGTAAGTCAATCGGAAAAGGACAAACATTATATGTTCTCATTCATTTGGGGAATATAAATAATAGTGGAAGGGAGAAAAAATGTGTGGGAAATATCAGAAAGGGAGACAGAACATAAAGACTCCTAACACTGGGAAACGAACTAGGGGTGGTGGAAGGGGAGGAGGGCGGGGGGTGGGGGTGAATGGGTGACGGGCACTGAGGGGGGCACTTGACGGGATGAGAACTGGGTGTTATTCTGTATGTTGGTAAACTGAACACAATAAAAAATAAATTTATTATTAAAAAAAAGAAAATGGATCAGAAAACATGATGATAAAGGCAGGTATGTTTAAGCTGTAAGTATAAAAATTAGAACCCAGAGGGAAGGCTAAAATGATGATGAAAAATATGAATATACTTGGAAATGAAGGGTAGGCACAGGTTTATGGGGTGGTGGAGGTGGGGATCCAGTTTTCTTCAGAAATCCCCCATAACCTGAATCAGCTCAGAAAAGGGCTTATGAATACTCTTGATTTAGGGCCACGTATGGCAAGTTCCACAACATGGGGCCAAAGGGGGAGCTTTCAAAGGAACATGAAGTAATATCTACAAGTGAGAGTGGGAAAAAGAGAACTAGCGGCAGCTGGGGATGGAAAGAAAATGTGAAAACAGAACTTCTTCAGATACTTTATAGCAGAAAATTGTGAGATAAATCCTGGGGCCTGGGGCATTTATCTGAGAAATGAACTTAGGATGCACAGAAATGACAACAGGCAGGTGGGGAAGTTTGAGATGGGCAAGTCTGGCTCCATCTTGCTGGGGATCCTCCAATAAGACTTGTGGGAAAGTGGATATACAGAGTGTAGGATATCAACAGCGCTGGCTAGAGAAACTCCTTTGCAAGACCTCAATCCATTTGTGTCTATACTATGATGGCATCTTCAGTGTAATGGCCAACTAGTGCTGGCAGATCAAATAGTCAATACACTCTGTTCTAATAGTGCCTGCAGAGGCCCTGTTGGCAGGGAAGTTAATACCATATCCAGAAATAGTATCAATCCCAATAAGGATGGATCATTTCCCCCTCCAGAAGGGAACAGATCTGATATAAACAAACTGCCACTGGGACGCCTGGGTGGCTCAGCAGTTGGGCATCTGCCTTTGGCTTGGGGCATGATCCTGGGGTCCAAGGATCGAGTCCCACATTGGGCTCCCTGCATGGGGCCTGCTTCTCCCTCTGCCTGTGTCTCTGCCTCTCTGTCTCTCATGAATAAAATCTTAAAACAAAACAATCTGCTACCCAGTGGCAGTTTGGTCTCCTTTAAAATAATGTACTGGATCATGATCTTAGTGTTGGTCTTCGCAACTGGCCTGTTAGACTTTCAGTAAGTGAAGTGGCTACTTCAACTGGGGAGAGAGGGATGCCATGCTGTGGGGCTCACCTAAAACCTCCATTTCTGCCACCGTAGCTAATATTATCTATAGCTCTCGAGTGCAAAAAGACAGGGAAGGCTGAAGACTGAGCCTGGCTAACCTCAACTACTCTGCTCCCCTTCCCTTCTCCTCCATGATGGGTACCTGTAGGCACTGATGGGTGACACACATAGCCATTCACTTTGCACTTCCTCTACTAACCACATGCTCCTGTTCCACACAAACTTATCACTGATCTGCCAATTTTGATTCTTTAGTGCTTCTGAACAACTGGACAAGTTATTTGCCACAAAAGTACACATATATCCTTACATCAGGCCACCTCTCCTAAAACAAAAACGATGCCCAATTGTACTGGTCCAAGATCTGGCCACAGAGAGGATTTCTCCACACTAGTGTCCTTCAGGGCCACTCTAGGGGAGATGTGATGCATCAGCAGTTCATTTGCAGCCTACCCCACAAACAGCAAGGTGCTCATCTATAACCAAGACCTGGGTTCTTCCGATTCAACCAGCCAACCAAAGGGACAAGAGTCTGATTCCACTTTCGATGTTTGATTGTTGCCCACTTTCAATATCACCTCCCCCTTTTGCCCCTTGTTTGGGGAACCTCATAAAAAAGTCCACATGCTCCTTCCCTTTGTACAGGTAGGAGAGCTAAATGCCCACCCTCACGTGGTACTAACGCAGGAGGATATCCAAGGCAGAATTCTGCTTTCACTTCAGGAGAGTGTCACAAAGGATCAGGGGAGGAGCTAATCTTCCAACCACATCCAGAAGCAATGAAAGTAGTTAGGTAGTTGGCACTCCACTCCCTGGCCCCTCTGTGATAGAAACTACTCAATCTAAACAGATATAAAACAGACTGGGGAAAAAAAAAAAACTTTAAAAAGAACAGTCATTGGGACCCAGGGGACAATTAAAGATCTAACATTCATGTTACTGAAGTCTCAGAACAGAAAGAGAAAGAAGGTCGATCTAAAAATAATACTGGAAGAAATAAAGGTTGAAAATTTCTCCAAACTGACTAAAGGCGTACACCTGCAGTTTCAAGAACCTAAACAAACTCCAAACAGGATAAACAAAAAAATTCTAAATCAGGCCACAGAATAATAACATTTCTAGAAACTAAAGACAAACATATATATTTTTTTAAAGATTTTATTTATTTATTCATGAGAGACAGAGAGAGAGGCAGAGACACAGGCAAAGGGAGAAGCAGGCTCCATGTAGGGAGCCCGATGCAGGACTCGATCGTGGGTGTGCAGGATCAGGCCCTGAGCTGAAGGCGGCACCAAACTGCCAAGCCACCTGGGCTGCCCCAAACATATATTTTAAAAGCAGATGGAGGGAAATAACATCTTATCTGTAGGGGAACAATGGTTTGAATGGCAGATTTCTCACTTGAAATCACAAGGCCTAAAGGAAGTGACATAGCCCTTTTCAAGTATTAAGAGAGAACTGCCAACCATGAACCCTATATTGCATCAAAATTTCCTTCAAGGATGAGGAAATAAAGCCATTCTCCTATGAAAACAAAGAACATTGTCACAAGGAGACCTACCCTGAAAGGATGGCTACAGGAAGTTCTCCAACAGAAAGGAAACGATAGCAAAAAGGCTTGAAATTTCAATGGAAAAGGTTAAGAAACAGAGGTAAATTTTTTTTTTTCAGCATTAAGGTAAACTTTAAAGATCAGATTTATTTGGAGAAAACAAAAACCCCACAACCCAAAGGATGGGATTTTATATCTCAAGACATCTCCCAGGTATTAAGTCTACAGATTACAAATCATTTTCATAGAAGATATTTTGTACAAATTTTATACGTATTAGGGAGCGGGACAGGGCCCCTGCTTCTGTGGCAACAGGGGGACAGGTGGGGAGTGGGAAAGAAAAACTTTTTTTTTTTTAATACAACCATTTGGAAATAGACCTGAAGAGGGCAAAATCTACCTTTTCAAGGGTTCAAAAACCAAAAAAAAAAAAAAAAAACAAAACAAAAAAAACAAACAAACAAAAAAAAAAACAACCAACCAAATCCTTTCAGCCTTGGGTATCTCTCTAAAAGCCACTTCCTAAAAAAAATAAAATAAAATAAAATAAAATAAAATAAAATAAAAGCCACTTCCTGGCTACCGGCCAATCTAAGCCAATTATTTAAAGTCCCTCCACTTGGTAAGTCTTTTCTGTCCATGGGGTAAAAGATTCCTTAGCTCTGCTGCAGACTCCCACCCCGCTCGCCACACAGCAGGACCAATGGCAGGGGGGCTTGCCAACAAGAGGGTGGGTTCACCCCTCAGGACGCTGGCTCCTGGGCGGACAGTACAAAGGTGCACATAAAAGCAGGCACGTGAAGCTACTGTGTTGCAGCAGAAACCAGGCCCTGGTTAGGTTCTCCCCATTATCATTTGTTCTCTCAAGGGAAGCTTAAAAACCCCCTCCAAACCCTCACAGTCCCCCAAGCCACACACTGGTGTGGGACTTGAGTGGAGAGAAACCTTGTCAGAACAAAACCAAAAAGCCCCCATCAAGGTGGTAAGAACGGCTCACAATCTGCCCTCACTCACCACCTAAGACCATTAATTCTAGAGTTCTCTCCGGTGTGAAAGAATGGAGGGAAGGCGCGAGAGCCAAAAGACACGAAGAAGCCCTGACCAGCTGGAGAAGAGCGGCGACTCCGAACTCGCCTCTGCTCCTGGGGCACACAGAGAACGCCTGGATCAGGGGATTTCAACAGAAGCTGCTTCTGGTGGGGAGTGATGGCAAAGAGCACAAGGATCGGAAGCCCGGGAGGAAAGTCTACGTTTTTTAAAGCTTCAAGATTTCAACAGAATACGCGTATGTGTGAACTTTCTGAAGGACAGTGTCTGAGAGACGGCAAAACCGGGATGTACAGAAGACTTGGGGACTCCCACGACCCCGAAGCGCTTCCTGCCCCCGGGGTCACTGGAGGTCACGGCATTCCCCCCATCACTGGTGCAAGATACTTCTCACTTCCCCAGTGCCTCTTTTTAAACAGAGGTAAATTGACTACCCTTCTTCTCATAAGCTTTTAAAAATGTCGGACAATTGAAACAAAAACCACATCATTCGATATGGTCCTCAACATATGAAGGGTAAACACCCAAGCCAATTGTATTAAAAGAATAGTGAGTGTGTAAAGGAACCTAATAGAAGTAAGGTTTCTACACTGCACTTAAATTGCTAAAATACTATTGACAGGAGATTGTGATAATTGCACGTGCATATTTTAATACCTACAACAGCAACTTAAAAAGAAAAAGGAAAAAAATATACCCCCAACCCTATACGTGAATCAAAACTGAATTATAAAAAATGTCCAAAGACTGAAAAGAAGGCAAGGAAACCCCCTTTCCTCACTCCCACAAAAAACAAAACAGAAAAACAAGAACAAGAAACAGTGAAAAAATTAAAAATCAAAGAAGAAAAATAACATTATCTATTCCTAACATATCAATAACTACTTCAAATATAAATGGTCTAATATATCAATTAAAAGACACACTGTCAGAGTGTGAGGGGAAAAAAGCAGGACCCCTCTATATACTACCCACAAATAATTTACCTCAAATATAACAATACACATAGGTTAAAATGAGAGATGGACAAAGATAAACCATTTAGTAATAAAGAATCCAGCAGTGGCTATATAAATATTAAATAAAGTATATTTCAGAGCCATGAAAATTAACAGGCACAAAGAGGAATATTAGTTACATAATGATAAAAGTCAATGCACTAAAAAGATATAGCAATCATAAATGCATATGCACCAAACAAGAAAACATTCAAACACACAAAGCACAAAAGGTAATAGAACAGAAAGAAATAGACAATTACACAATTCTAGTTGAGGATTTTGACAGTCCTTGTTCAGTGATTGATAGAAACACTAGGCACAAAATCAGTAAGGATACAGAAAATCTGTACACTACCAGCAGAATCTCACATTTATCGAACACTCCACTCAACAACAGAATATAAATCTTTTTCAAGCACCCGTGGAACATTCTATAAGGATGTTGTTTATGGTTCATTTGTTTGCAGATCATAAAACAAGCCTCAACATATGTAAACATTTTGAAATCACACAGAGCATGTACTAAGAACACAAATGAAACTGAAAATAACAGAAAAATAAAAAATATTCCAAAACACTTAGAAGGTGCACACTTCTAAATAACCCATGGATCAGAGAGGGAGTCTCAAATGGAATCAAGAATTTTTTTTAACTGAATGAAAGTGAATTCAAAACAAATGAAAGTTTGCAGGATGGAACTTCAACAGTGCTGAGAGAGAAATTCATAGAACCAAATGCTTCTTACACTAGAAAAGAAAAACTCAAGTTAATAATCTAATCTACATCTCAAGAAACTACAGAGTGCTAAATAAAACTAGAGAGAGAAGAAATTGAGAATAGAAATAAAGGAAATCAATGACATAAAAAGCTAGTTCTTTGAAACAGTCAACAAAATTGATAAAAATCTAAGATTAATAAAAAATAAAAAGCATTTCCAATATAAAGAATAAAACAGGAGATATAAGCACAGATATTCCTATCATGAAAAGAATAATAAAGGCATACTTCAAAGACTTTCACAATTTAATTAGAAGCTTAGATGAAATGGAACAACTTCTCTAGAAGGGCATTCTATCAATATAAAGTAGATACTCTTAATAGTCCTATACCAATTAGGCTGATTCAATATATGATTAAAAATATCCCAAAGAGGAATCTCCAGGCCCAGATGATTTCACTGGAGAATTCTATCAAATATTTAAATAAGAAATAACACCAGTTCTACAAAATCTAATCCAGGAAAAAAAGAAGAAGGAAGAAGGGAGAAAAGGAAGAAGAAGAGGAAGAAGAGGAAGAGGAAGAAGAAGAAGAAGAAGGCGGCGGAGGAGGAGAAAGAAGAAGAGGAGGAGTAGGAGGAGGAGAAAGGGGATCCCTGGGTGGCGCAGCGGTTTGGCGCCTGCCTTTGGCCCAGGGCGCGATCCTGGAGACCCGGGATCGAGTCCCACATCGGGCTCCCGGTGCATGGAGCCTGCTTCTCCCTCTGCCTGTGTCTCTGCCTCTCTCTCTCTCTCTCTCTGTGACTATCATAAATAAATAAAAATTAAAAAAAAAAAAAAGGAGGAGGAGAAAGAGGAAGAAGAAAAGAAAGGAAGAAAGAAAAGAGGAACACTTTCTAGTTCATTCTGGGAAGCAAGAAGTGGTCAGACATCAATACCAATACAAAGAAATTAAACTATACACCAATATGCTCATGATTTTAGGCCCAAAATTCTTCAACTAGATATCATAAATAGACTATTGATATATTAATAATATTCCATGACCTGGTACAGTTTATTGCAGGAAGGCAAGGCCAGTTCAACATTCAAATCTAGCCAAAGGAATCCATCATATTAACAGGCTACAGAAGAAAAATCACATCAACCAAAATAGAAAAAGCATTTGGCAAAATTCAACATCCATTCAAAATGAAAGCTCCTAGCAAATTAAGAGGGTAACTTTCCACTAGATAAAGAATATCTATATAAAGGGAGAGACAAACCAAAAAACAGACTAACTATAAATAAGAAATAGATGGTTATCAGAAGGGAGGTGATGGGGGGAGCGGGAATGGGTGAATTAGGTGAAGGAGATTAAGAGTACACTAATCTTGATGAACAAAGAGTAATATACGGAACTGCTGACTCACTATATTGTATACCTGAAACTAATATAATGCAGCATGTTAACTATACTGGAGTTAATTTTTTTTTTTAATTTATGATAGCCACACAGAGAGAGATGAGAGGCAGAGACAAAGGCAGAGGGAGAAGCAGGCTCCATGCACCGGGAGCCCGACATGGGACTCGATCCCGGGTCTCCAGGATCGCACCCTGGGCCAAAGGCAGGCGCTAAACCGCTGCGCCACCCAGGGATCCCTGGAGTTAAGTTTTTTAAAAAAGTAAAACAAAATAACCCACAGTTATCATTGTATTTAATGGTCAACAAGGAATGCTTTCTCCTTGACGTTATTAACAAAGCAAGTATGTCCTCTTTTGCCACTTGTATTCAACATTGCACTGCAAGTTCTAGCTTGTACAATAAATACAGGGAAAGGGAATGAAAGAGATACAGATTAGGAAGAAGGCTAAAGGTATTTGCTGATAACATTATTGTTTAAGAAGAAAATCTTCAGGAATCCACAAAAAAGTCTGCTAGAATAAGTGATTTCAGCAAGGTTGAAGAAAATAAGGGCAACGTAGCAAACTAATCATATTTCTCTGTTAACAGTAGTGATCATGTGCAAACTGACATTAAAAACTCAATATGAGGGATGCCTGGGTGGCTCAGCGGTTGAGCACCTGCCTTTGGCTCAGGGCATGATCCTAGAGTACTGGGATCGAGTCCCGAGTCCCACATTGGGCTCCCTGCATGGAGCCTGCTTCTCCCTCTGCTTATGTCTCTGCCTCTTTCTCTCTGTCTCATGAATAAATAAATAAAATTGTAAAAAAAAAAAAAAAAAACAAACAAAACATCCTCAATGTGATGTATAACGACTCTAAAAAAAAGTGCCTAGAAAAAAACTAACAAAATATGATCCAGATCTACAAGTGGAAAATTATAAGATACTGACACAATAAAAAAGGATCTAAATAAATGAAGAGACATACCATGTTCATGGACTGAAAGAATCAACATAATAAAGATGCCCAATTATCACCAAAATGATCCATAGACTAATGTATGTTCATTAAAATACCAGCAAGAGGGGGACCCCTGGGTAGCTCAGCGGTTTGGCGCCTGCCTTGGGCCCAGGGTGTGATCCTGGAGTTCTGGGATCAAGTCCCATGTCAGGCTCCCTGTATGGAGCCTGCTTCTCCCTCTGCCTGTGTCTCTGCCTCTCTCTCTCTCTCTCTGGGTTTCTCATGAATAAATAATTTTTTAAAAAAAAAAGACTTCTTACACATGACATGAAAAGGAATAAGAGACTGTTTCACAATAATGCCATGAATCAATGTAACAAAAGTGGCTTGGCCTACAATGGCAATACAAAAGTACACATGTGGTGATTTAAAAGGCCCTGAGGAGGGTTCAAAGTGAATGCATGATTATTTTAACATCTTTCTTCACAGCATATTTCTTAATGTGAGGTAATACTATCATGTGTAGCTCAAAAAAATACCAAGGAAGGAATTCCAAAAGACCCTGATAAAGGGTACTAGTCAGTTGTTGTACTAGGACTAAGGCCATGGTAACAACTGTGAAACTCACAGATACCTGCAATGTGCACATGCCCATTTCATCGTTAAATTTCTAGTCAATTTCCTCATTAGTGAATCTTCATGCAATCTTTCGCAAGATTAAAAATGAGATTCCTTCTCTGTGCTTTTTCTGAGTTTATCTTTTTTTTTTTTTTTAGCTTAATTTAGCTATGTGCTTTATTTCATTTTGGCTCTCATTCAACCCCTAGAAGACAACTGACATGGACTTGGGAGAAGCCTCTCTAAGGAGGATTAGAGAAGCTTAGGAATTGCAATCAGAAGGAAGAATTCATATTCATCTGGGAAGTTCACACAGCTACACTGCCATCCTCATTACACAGAAAAAACAAGTAGATTAAGAGCAAGTATATAAGTGGTAGGTAGTTAAATACACATGAAAAAATATTTTATTTTAAAAAATCAGGTTTAAGAGTGTGGTACATGGGCCCATTGTATCTCCTGAAATATAACAGTATTTCATAAGTGAAGCCTTCATATTTCTTGTTAAGACTCATGCTACTCAAGGGTAGAGATGATGCCACAGAACAAAGACTTTCAATAAATGTTTTCAGACACATCCTAAATGTTCAACTGTCCTGGCAATGGACAGCAGTGAAAATATATGTAATATAAAGTGGACAAAGCTCTCTCATCTCTGAAACAACACTCTCTCCCGTCAAATAAGATAAGGAACAACAAACTGCTATAGGCTTGTCACAGAAGTCTGAAAAAAAACCATGCTTACATTTCTTTCTCTTTTATGCTTCTCCTCCTCTGTTTAAATATCCCTGAGATAGTTTTTCAGTGTACACTGAGGAGAAAGATGTGGCTGATGGTTATGCGAAGTGCATAAGAATGACTGGATCACACTCCTGGATAAATTTTCAGATGTAGAATAAGGCTCTAGACTGGGGTAGATTTCCAGTATGACTCCTTAGATGACAAATGATATCTTGCAACAGAAGGATTTTTTGTACGGAAGGAAATCGAGGAATTTCTCTTTGATATGAACGATCAGATTCTGAGTAAGAAGTTTCCTCAGTAGTTACATTCAAGAATCTTTCCCCAATAGAAGCTATCAGGGAGTGACTAAGGACTGCCCATTTGTGAAGGGTCTTCCTACTTCCGTTGCGCTAACAGAGTTTCTCCCGGTATGAATCCTCTAATGCTGAGGGAGGGAGGAGCTGCAACTGAAGGCTTTTCCACACGCACTGCACTCATAGGGCTTCTCTCCAGTGTGGATAATGGAGTGTCAGCTGAGGCTTGTGCGCCAGCAGAAGGATTTCCCACACTCCATGCATTCGTAGGGCTTCTTTCCACTGTGAATCTGCTGGTGCCTTGAGTGGCGACTGAAGGCCTCCCCACACTCCATGCACTCATAGGGCTTCTCTCCAGCATAAATGCTGATGTCGAATGAGGTCTTTCCTCATGCTAAAGGCTTTCCCACACTCTTTGCACTCAAAAGGTTTTTCTCCAATGTGAGCCCTTTTATGCAAGATGAAAGTGTAGCAGTAGGTAAAGGCCTTTCCACACTCATTGCACACACAAGGCTTCTCCCCAGTGTGGATAATGGCATGTCGAATGAGGTTTGCTCTCTGGCAAAAGGCTTTGCCACACTCCATGCGTTCATAGGGCTTCTCACCACTATGGATCCACTGGTGTCTTGTGAGGTATGACTGGCGATTGAAGGCCTTACAACACTCCATGCACTCATAGAGCTTCTCCTCAGTGTGGATGCTAAAGTGCCAGATGAGATCTGATCAATTGCTAAAAGTTTCCCACACTCTTTGCATTCACAGGGTTTTTCTCCAGTGTGGGCCCTTTTATGCAAGATGAAAGTAGAGCAGTGGGTAAAGGCCTTTCCATACTCACTGCATATATAGGGCTTCTCCCCAGTGTGACTCCACTGGTGATGCCTGAGGTGTGACTGGCAGTAGAAGGCCTTCCCACATTCAAGGCACTTGAATGGCTTCTCTCCTGTGTGGATGCTGTAGTGCTGAATGAGGTCCATGCTGTCGCAAAAGGCGTTCCCATATTCATTACATTCAAGGGGCCTCACTCCATTGTGAACCTGCTGGTGCCAGGTGAGGTGTGACCTACAGTTGAAGGCCTTCCCACACTACATGCACTCAAAAGGGCTTCTCTCCCGTATGGATGATGTAGTGTCGAAGGAAACCTGTCGTATCACAGAAGGCTTTCCTACATTCTTTGCACACAAAGGGTTTTCTCCAGTGTGGCTTCTGTTATGCAAGACTAAATTGGAGCAGTGGGTGAAGGCCTTTCTACATTCACTGCACTTATAAGGCTTCTCTCCAGTGTGAATCCGTTGGTGTTGTGTAAGGCGTGACATGCAGTTGAAGGCCTTTCCACACTCCTTGTACTCGTAGGGCCTCTCCCCCGTGTGAATGATGTGGTGCTGGAGAATGTGTGTGCTCTTGCTGAAAGTTTTTCCACATTCAGTGCATTCATAGGGCCTTACTCCAGTGGGCATCTGCTTATGTTGAACTAGAAAGCAATTCTTCGTAGACACTTTCCCAAATTCCTTACACTTATAGGGACATTTCCATTCATGAATGAAGAGATCTTTCAGTCATCCTTGCGGTCACATTTGTGCAGAACGTGTTCTGGGGGGATCAGATCCTGCACAGTCCTTGAGTGTAGACCATCATCTGTCCCTAAACCATCATGTTCAGGCTTCATGTTCCCAGGGAGCTTCTCCGTTTGGGGGTCTATTCCTGGTTTCAACTGGCCTTCCAGCACTTCTGATAGCCTATCCTGATTCTTGCCTTGCCTCAGCTATCCCCCAGAGTTTGCTGAGTCAGTTGATCCTGTGGGGAGACTTCCTCAGACAAGGCAAGGTGAGAATGAGAAAACTCTGTGGTCTGGGGTTTTGTACCATAACCTGAAAGGAACACAAGGTACAGCAGGGCTTATTACAGATGGCAACATAGAAAAGTAAAATTTCCATTTCAGTAGAAATAAGAAGATGAAAACAGTGGCTCCATGCCTGCCATGTTTTAAAATCTCTGAAATCCAGTTTGAAATTTCTTTTTGGATCTTGAATTCTTGAAACCTTTGAGGGGAAACCAGAGTGAGAGGAGAGGTGAGGGACATACTGGCAACTAGGGACAAATACACAGGGTAATGACACTGCATGTGTTGGGTTTGCTCAAAGCAAGAACATCTCCAGATGCTATAAGAGGCCAGTGAAGGGGCACCTGATACAGCCTGCACAGCAGCCAGGAAGAAATCAAGGAGGGTTCCCAGAGAGGGAGTACAAGAAGTTGCTGTAAAGATAAAACAAGAAAGCCATTTCAGCCTTAGTTAACAGAATGAACAAAGGCAGAGTCTTCCAAGACTCAAGGAACCTACAATGCAAGAGGATGGGACTGGTAAGAGTGTGGCCCCGACTTGGGATTGGTGTTCTCACAAGAAACACAAAAGCATTTGGGTCTTCTCAGTGCCACCTAAGGATGGAAGAAGAGACTCATATCTGCACACCAGGAATAGCTCCCCAACCAGACACCAGATCTGCAAGCACCTGAGTCTTAAACTGTCTTCAGAACTCTTGGCATTCTTGTTATAGCAGTCCAGACTGACTAGACAGTTGGTATAACTAAAGGTCTCATTCTTGAGTTCAGTGATGTTAAGTGTATTATTTTCAAAAAGAAATGAATGAGTAAATAACTTAGTAAATACATCAATTAACTAAGGTCATTTGTGAATCACTGATGACAATCTGTCATAAACCAAGGTTTATGATCAAAATTTGTACCTGAGGTCCACTAAACAAAAGTTAGAGGTCACAGCAAAATTATGGTTAAGATCATGGTGTCTAACCACCAAAACCCTAGGCCCACGCTCCACAAGAACTCAAGATTAGCCCTGTGGCACCTGTCAAGGCACTCAAATTCCATAAGCCCTCGTTTTGTCTTCTAAAAAGGAAAGCTAAAAATAGAGCCTGGCCTGTAGGACTCTGTGAGGATGAAATGAAATCCTGCATTTACCATGTTAACTATGTGAACCACATTCAGTATGATGCCAGACACTGAGGTTATTTATGGGTTAATCCCATAATGGGGTTAAATAATACACACCTGGGACCTAATTAGGAAGCATATAAATTGACAGTGTCAGAATATGTGGATTAATCTTGAAGAGTATTGAAGAGTAAAAAGAAGAGTCCATGAGATGCCTGATGAGCCAACATTAGAGCCAATCAGAATAAGAAGACAAAGAAGGTCCCGGGAGATTAGGGGCAGAGACTCCAAGAGGACCAGATGCTTATGACACAATCTGAAAAGTCTGCTGCATTATGAATTCACACAGCATGGAGGTGAAGAGTATTAGCTGGAGCCAGAACACTTGGCACAAACTCTGCCTGTACCAAGTGAGCTGATACTCAACAAATTACTTAGCTCTTCCCAACTCAATTTCTTCATCTGAAAAACTGAGAGACTCTCAGTTTCTGCCTCACAGACTGTCCTGGAGGTTAAATAAGAAAGTGCCTGTGAAGTGGTCACATAGTGCCAGCCACTGGAGGACCATTCAGTAAACTTCAGGCCATCACGCATTATCACTGCTGTATTTGAAAATGAGGACCAAAGCAGTGACTATATGGAAAACTTTCAGGGCTGTGGTATGGAGGAATCCCCTCACAGGGCCTCAAAGCACAAAGAGAACGATGTTACCACTTTCACATGTGAAACTGGGAAAACTGCTTGGCAGTTTCCAACAAAGCCAACCTGTCCTGGAAACACACAAAATCCACTCCTGGGCTGCCCGGGTGGCTCAGCAGTTTAGCGCCACCTTCAGCCCAGGGCATGATCCGAGAGACCCGGGATCAAGTCCCACCCACATCAGGCTTCCACATGGAGCCTGCTCCTCCCTCTGCCTGTGTCTTTGCCTCTCTCTCTCTCTCTCTTTCTCTCATGAATAAATAAAATCTTTTTTAAAAAATTCAAAAAGAAAGAATCCACTCCTAACAGAAATCAGTGGTTATCTGCACCAAAACACGTAACAAGAATATTCTCAGCAGCATTAAGTTGAAAACCACAAGAATGCCTGCCTAGAAGGGAAGGGATAAATAAACAGCAGTTTTCAACACAATGAGGTATTACACTAGATTGAGAGTGAACAAACTCCAACTACATGCAACCACATGAAAAGACTCTCACAGACATAACAATGGTCAAAAGGAGACAGAAATACAGATGAAACAAATCGATAGTCAAAGCAAATTCATGCTGATGGTCTCAATAGGGATTACCTAGCAGAAGGGGCTACTGAAGGCACAAGACCTTGACGAGGTGCTGGAAATATTGTACAGCGGTCCCCTTTATCTGTGGGGGATATGTTCCAAGACCCCCAGTGGATCCCTGAAAGTGCAAGTAGTACCAACCCTATATATAAAATGTTTTTTTCCTATATATACACTCCTATAGTAAAGTTTAATTTATATATGTGGCACATAAAAGATTAACAAAAGTAACTAATAATAAAATAATTATAACAAATACTGTAATAAAAGTTACGCAAATGTGGTCTCTCAAAATATTTTATTATATGGCACTCATCCTTCTTGTGATGCTGTGAGATGATAAAATGCCTACATGATGAAATGAAGTGAAGTGAATGACACAGGCCTGTGACATAGCATGAGGCTACTGGTGACCTTCTAATGATACATCAGAAGGACGATCATCTGCTTCTGGACTGTAGTTGACGTTGGGTAACTGAAATCACAGAAAGCAAAACCACAAATAAGGGGGCACTATGGCATATATTAAATATTAACATAGGTGGTGGTTATATTGGTTTACACATATACAAAGATTCATAAAGCTGACCTCTTAAGATTTTTGCACAATAGAGAATATGAGTTACAGCTCATTCAAAAAGTGCAAGAAAATGGGGATCCCTGGGTAGTTCAGCGGTTTCGTGCCTGCCTTTGGCCCAGGGCGCGATCCTGGAGTCCTAGGATCGGGTCCTGCGTCGGGCTCCCGGCATGGAGCCTGCTTCTCTCTCTGCCTGTGTCTTTACCTCTGTCTCTCTCTCTCTCTAGGTCTATCATAAATAAATAAAAATAAATCTTTTTTTAAAAAGTGCAAGAAAAGAATAGTAAATGGGAGAATGGAACACGAGTGTAGAAATCTCTTGCAAGAATGAGACAACTTTTCCAAGATTGGTTATACAGGGAAAGCAGTGTTGATACCAGTGTGAAGACACTGGAGAGCCATAAGCCTTTTTTTTTTTTTTTTTTTTTTGCCATAAGCCTTTTTAATTTACTTCCCCCTAATGTGATGTAACCAGGCATATTTTTATGTTGAGCAGAGAATGGATAAAGTAACAGAAGAGGCAGAAAAGAAGAAGCCAGTTTGCCCTGAAAAGGTGTGATCTGGGCTTTAGTGCAGGAGTTTGCCATGGTTGGGGGGCAAGGCTTCCTCTGGTGGGGTGGTGAGAAGGGAAGCCACACATGAGAGATTCAGATCAATGTGTAATGGTTGACAATCAAGCAACACAAGAGTGCAGACTATTTTCTTTTTTTTTTTTTTTTAAAGATCTATTTATTAATGAGAGACACAAGGAGAGAGAGAGAGGCAGAGACACAGGCAGAGGGAGAAGCAGGCTCCATGTAGCGAGCCCGATGTGGGACTCGATCCCAGGACCCCAGGATCACATCCTGAGCCAAAGGCAGATGCTCAACCACTGAGCAACCCAGACATCCCAAGTGCAGACTATTTTTGACAGGAAAATGTGCTTAGACATCAGTGGCTGGGGGGTGTGGTGAAGTTCTGGAGCAAGCTCTCAAATCAGGAGCCAGTGAAGGAGTCAGTGTGGGAGACAGGACAGATCAGAGGCACACAGGAGATGTGGGGAGACCAGCTACCACCTAGGCAAAAGTTGAAAACGTAGAGTCATGAGTGTAGGGGTGGGCCTCAGGTAGTAGAGGCAGTGGTGGAGATGTTCATGTGATATGGACAGGATGTCTGAATGCAGGAGTTGGTAGAGATGGAGGTGTTGAGGAATTATCTGAAGTTGCATCCAGCCCTTCTAACATGCATGGAGGTAGGAGGAGCAGGCAAAATCATGAGCTCCTTCTTAGGCATGTTGAGAGTGAAATGTCTTATCCACATTCACAGATATGAGCCTGGGGACAAGGGTAAAGATTTGGAACAGACTCTGAGGGGCTGAACAGACACATGCTTGGGATGAGAGCCCAACGGACCACCACAGGGGAGAGAGTATGACTCTGCAGTGGCACCAGTTACCATGCCTGACATCCCCAGTGCCTCAGCAGCCCAGATTAGGGGAATAGAAGGCAAAATGTTACCTTGAAATTTAAGCAAACAAGGGGGGCACGAAGACATGGAGCAAGGGAGTGCTTCTGAGGGCCTGACATCTGGAGAATGGGTGTATGGAGAAGGTGAGAAAGGGTGGGATGCAGAATATAGTTTGTTTCCTTGTAGTTCAGAAGGAAATGTGAGATACTGTCATTATTCATTAGGACTAATAGTATTATGTGAATAACGCTAGCAGCTTACTTTTGCTGAGCCATTCACTCACTATGGGCCAGGGCCAGTGTGAACCAGTTTCATGAACAATCTGGTACATCCTCAAAAAACTCAATGACTCATTTAGAGACAGAGTATAGCAGACTACACTCACAGAACCATTTGTTCCTTTCCTTGGACACATAGCTCAGCCTCATTTCCCAGCCCCAGATGTCTTGTTAGTGGAATGTGAGGAGAAATAGTGTGTATACAAGTGGGTATGACATCCTCCTTTCTTCTCTCATTTCCCCTGTGCTAGCTAGAAGATGCCAGGACAATGTGCAAGTCTTACGCTGATGATGGGAGGTACCTGGTTCCCCAATAACTATGTAGTACACAGCTCCAAACTGACCTACATGGTCCCTGGGTAAGAAAAGTACTTTTCATATGCTGAGCCACCAAGATTCTGGAATATGCCTGTTAGAGCAGCTAGATTTACATTGTCTGAATTTATATATAAAGGCACAGTGAGATCATGCACCTTCCACAGGCCACAAGGCTGCTGTGTGTCACAGCTAGTTTTTAAGCCCAACCAGCTGGAGCTGAGAACCTGAACTCATTATCTAATAGGTCCTACATGCCCACAGGAGCACTGGAGACTGGGGAGCACAAAAAGACTGGTGGTTAAAAGGCTCAATGGATCCTAAGCCTCTAGAGAGGCCACAATAATACAACTTCCACAAATTCCAGAGGCAGTAATCACTGTGCTATCTGCAAGCTGCCACAACCCCGATCTGGCCAACTGTTGGCACCTACCTGGGCAGGAGTTAGGGGAGAGGCCTCACTTTAATGTCCATAAATCTGGGCTGTGCTCCAATGGGTAGATCAGCTTTGGTTTGGGCAAAGGACAGCCTGTTAATGGAGAAAGAGAAAGGACAAGAAATTCTGGTGAGAAGAAACCTCTCAATCTAGATTGGAACTTTAGGATTTGGAGAAGGCCTCACAGAGAAGCTGCTCCCATCCATGCAAAGTGATGTGACTTGGAAACCAGCACATAAAACACCATAGTTGGGCCCCCAAAACTGTAGACATTAGTGTTGGCTCCATAGATAACCACCAATTCCCTTTGATCTACATCCTGTAGAATCCGAACATTATTCGGACCTAACTCCTAAAGGTGCTTTCTAATAAATCCAATCAGGGGCTTGATATTCCACACATCAGCCATATCTGGTTCGCTTGGTTGCCACCACAGACTAATTTACACAAAATCTCTGGGGTGAAGTCTGGGCATCAGGAGATTTTAAATACTCCATAGGTGATGGCACCCCACCTGGTTTTCATCATTTCACAAATGGAATCCCTGATCATTGATAGTCTGAGGTAGGCAGAGTGGCTGGGTACTCTGAGTAAAGAGAAGGGTTTATTCCAGGCAGAAAGGCTGGAAGACAAAAAAAGGAATAAGGACAACAAATAGAAAACAGTGACAAACATGGTAAATACTAATCCCAGAAAATCAACATCACTTGGAACATCAATGTTCTTCTAAATGCTTCAATTATAAGACAGAGACCAAAATCTAGTTCTGTAAAAAAAAAAAAAAAAAAAAAAAAAAAAAATCAATAAAATCTATAAGCTTCTAGCCAGGCTAAGAAATGATGTCAGAATGAATCAAATAACAAGAACCAGGGGTGCCTAGGTGGTGTAGTCAGTTAAGTGTTCAACTCTTGGTTTTGGCTCAGGTTGTGATCTCAGGGTTTCAGTCTGCTTGAAATTCTCTCTCTCTCTGCCCTTCCCACTGTTTTCTTTCTAAAATAAATGAATACATCTTTAAAAACACACACACACAATAAACCCAACTAGAGATTGTCTATAAGAAATCCACTGTAAATATAAAGACATGTACATGTTGAAAGTAAATGAATGGAGAAAAATACACTAATATGTTAATAAAACATGCTACTATTAATCAAAAGAAAGGAAGTATACCTATACAATTTCAGACAGAGCAGACTTCAAAGGAAGGAAAGTTACCACAGATAAAGAAGGCATTATATAATGATAAAGAGGTTAATTTGCAAAAAAGACATAAAAATCCTTAATCTGTATATGTCTGGCAACGTATCTCAAACTATGTGACACAAAAACAGAGAAAATGACAAGGAGAAATAGATGACTAAACTATCAAAGCTGGAGACCACACTATCCCTCTTTTGAAATGGACAGATCCAGACAGAAAGTTAGTAATGATGTAGCTGAACTCAAAAATACCATCCATTAACTGGATATAACTGACATCTACAGTTTACTTCAAAAACAGAATACACATTCTTCTCAAACTCACAGGGAACATTCACCATGATAGATCATATTCTGGGTCATAAAAACACACTTTAACAAATTTTAAAAAGAATAGAAATCATAAAATATCTGTTCCCCAACCATAAAGTAATTAACTGGAAATTAATAACAGAAAAATAACTGAAAAATCTCCAAATAGGTAAAGATTAAACTTACACTTTTAAATAACACATGAGTCTAAGAAGCAATCTCAAGAAAGTAAAAAATATTTTGAATTAAATGAAAACAAAAATATAGGGTGCCTGGCTAGCTCAATTGGAAGAGCATGTGACTCTTGATCTTGAGATCATGAGTTTGAGCCCCACATTGGGTGTAGAAATTCTAAAAAAAGAAATAAATAAACTTTAAACAAACTAAAAAGCCAAAAATACAACTTAACAAAATTTGTGGGATGGAGCAAAACAGTGCTTAGCAGGAAATTTATAACACAGAATGCATATTTTTTAAAGGAAAGATCTATAGTTAAATAAATTTCTACCTTAGGCAACTAAGAAAAAGAGTAAATTAAATGCCAAATAAACACAACAAAAGAAATAAGAATTAGAGCAGAAATCAGTGAAATTGAAAACAGAAAATAGAGAAAAATCAACAAAACCAAAATCTAGTTCTGTAAAAAAGAAAAAAGAAATCAATAAAATCAATAAGCTTCTAGCCAGGTTAAGAAAAAAATAAGAAATGACACAAATTACTAGTATCAGAAATAGAACAGAGGACATCACTACAGATCCCATAGACATTAAAAGGAAATTAAAGGAATACTATTAACAATTTTATCCTCACAAATTTGATAACTGAGATGAAGGAACCAATTACTTGAAAGACACAATTTGCTAAAACACACACAAGAAGAAACAGAGAATCCGAATAGGCCTATATCTATTAAGGAAATTGAATCAATAGTTAACCTTCCAAAAAATAGGGACGCCTGGGTGGCTCAGTGGTTGGGCACCTGCCTTTGGCTCAGGTCGTGTTCCTGGGATCCAAGATCAAGTCCCGCATTGAGCTCCCTGCTTGGGGAGCCTACTTCTACTTCTCCCTCTGCCTGTGCCTCTGCCTCTCTCTCTCTGTCTGTGTCTCTCGTGAATAAATTGATAAATCTTAAAAACAAAACAAAACAAAAACCCTTCCAAAACATAAAGCACCAGGCCCAGTTGGGTTCACTGGTGACATCTACCAAACACTGAAGGAAGAAATTATACCAAGTCTCTACATTTTCTCCCAGAGATAGAAGCAGAGGGGATATTTACTAACTCAATCTATAAGGCTAGCATTACCTTAATATCAGAACTAAACACATAACAGAAAAGTATACACAGTATCTCTCATGAACATAGACATAAAAAGAATCCCCCACAAAATATTAACAAATCAAACCCATCAATGTATAAGACTATATACCACAACCAAGTGGGATTTACCCCAGATATACAAACCTGGATAAAAATTTAACAATCAATTAATATAATCCATCATATCAACAGGCTAAAGAAAACCACACAATTATATTGATAGATGCAGAAAAGCATTGATAAAACCCAACATCCATTCATTTAAAAAGAGAGAGAGAGAGAGAGAGAGAGAGAGGGAGAGAGAGAGAGAGAGAGAGAGAAATCTTGGCAAAATAGGAATAGAGGCAAATGTCTTCAACTTGATAAAGAGTATCTACAAAAATACCTATAGCTAACATCCTACTTTAAGGTGAAAAACTTGGAGTTTTCCCACTAAGATCAGGAAAAAGGCAGGATGTTCTCTCTAACCATATTTCAACATTAAGCTGAAAGCACCAATTAATACAACAAGAAAAAGGTATACAGATTGAGAAGGAAGAAACAAAATTCTTCATTTGTAGATGACATGATCATCTACATGGAAAATCCAACAGAATAAAAAGAAAAAAGACCTCTAAAACTAATAAGCAATTATAGCAAGATTGTAGGATACAAGGTTAATGTACAAAATGCCTTCACATATACCAGCACTTAACAAATAGAAGTTAAAATTGGAGATCCCTGGTTGGCTCAGTGGTTTAGTGCCTGCCTTCCACCCAGGGCGTGATCCTGGAGACCCAGGATCAAGTCCCACATCAGGCTCCCCACAGGGAGCCTGCTTCTCCCTCTGCCTGTGTCTCTGCCTCTCTCTCTATCTGTGTCTCTCATGAATAAATAAATAAAATCTTTAAAAAAAAAAAAGAAGTTAAAATTAAAAACATATTACCATTTACATTACTCCCCAAATGAAATACTTAGGTATAAATCTAAAAAAATATATACAAGATCTACATGAGGAAAGCTACAAAACTCTGATAAACAAAATCAAAGAACAAAATAAATGGAGCAATATTTCATGTAGATGGATAGAAAGGCTCAATATTATTGAGATGTCAGTTCTTCCCAATTTGATCTGTAGATTCAATGCAATCCCAGTCAAAATCCCAGCAAGTCATTTTGTAGATATCAACAAACTGATTCTCAAGTTTATATGGAGAAACAAAAGACCCTGATCTCCTAAACACTACAGCAAGAAGAAAACAGCAAACACTCCTATGTGGGGCCAGCAACCTGAGTCCAAGGAGGCTGAAACAGTGAGAGGGGGATGTGAGCAGGAGGATTCAATCTTCAGGAAACGGAGGTCAGGGGGAGAAGCAGACTTGGTGACACCATTTTATGAACCACTAAGAAGAAAAAACTGGGAATCGCACTTAGAAATTTGGTCAAATAGAGACATGTGCACAAATAGAAAACACCATCTATTCTGGCCAACATTTCACAAAAGAAAGGACTTGTACCACCAAAAACTGCAGAGGAGAGCTTTTCACAATGAAGATGTGTCTTTTAAATTGAACAGATTAAGCTATATGAGGGACTCACATAGTGACCCCATTTTCCTCATTTGCCAAGGATGGCATGTTGGGAGTAATGAATGAGTGAAGAGGAACAGTATCAGCATACAGAAAGAAGTAAAGACAAGGAACATGGGGCCTTTACACAGCAAGGACTGGGCAGCCACTTCCTGCTGCAAAATAGCAGTGGTAGAAAAACTCATTGTGAAAAGACAGACACAAGCAAACCCACAGAGAGAAGCCAGGACGAAAGCCCCAGTAGCCAGGGCATAACTGTGCTTTTATAAGTTGCTGTATCAGTCCCCCAGGGACCCAGCTGGAATTCCTGCCTTCAGGTTCTGTGAGATACCTCCATCTTCTCCCAGCACATCCTTCTCCTTTGGTTGTGACCAAAAGCAAACTATGTTTCTTGCCTAACCCTCCTTAAGACACAAGAGAGTAGGCAGGAAAAGAGGAGTCTAGAAAATGACTGAAGTGGGGAGGAGGACAGGATGGCTACAGCAGCCTTCATAAGTAGCCAGGCCTGAAGCCAGAGAGTGGAGTGGAGGAGGTTACAGATTTCCCATATGGCAGAGTTAGGGAAGCCTTACCCAGAGACACCAGGAGCCTGGAGGTCTCCAGCATCACCTCCTCATACAGGGTCCTCTGGGCCAGATCCAGCTGCCCCCACTCCTCCTGGGTAAAAGTCACGGCCACATAATCAAAGGTCACAGGCATCTGAAAAGTCAGAGGCGGTGTGTTGGTCTTGGGGCTACTGATAGGAATCAGAGTCCATCTCTCTTGATGGCAAGGGAGCAGAGTAACCAAGTACCCTGTGAGGGCTGAGCTATGCGCTGGACTCAAAGAGGCAGAGATGCTGTTTTGCCTGGAATACAGCAGCATAAAAGACAGAGCCTCCTGGGCAGCCCGGGTGGCTCAGCGGTTTAGCGCTGCCTTCAGCCCAGGGCCTGATTCTGGAGACCCGGGATCAAGTCCCACGTCAGGCTCCCTGCATGGAGCCTGCTTCTCCCTCTGCCTGTGTCTCTGCCTCTCTCTGTCTCTCATAAATAAATAAAATCTTAAAAAAAAGAGAGACAGAGCCTCCTATGTGGGAGCCAATGGAGAATACCATGAGGTCAGGACCTTCCTATGTGGACTGTGAGGCATAGAACAGTAAGGGCTTTAAGATGCCACAGGAATGGGAAAAAGTAACAAAGATAATGAAAACAGCAACAATAATAATTACAGCAACAGCAGCTGAGACTCACTGATTATCCTGGGTGATGATGAAGTGGTGGTACCTGCTTGGGAAGTGGCAGGGCCTGGATGGGGTCCCAAAGCCTTCTGTTCCTCAGAGACTGTGTGGGAGAATCCACAATGAGCCATTGCTTTTTCCTACATCTTCCCCTCACTCCCTTTAGTAACTCTGAGGCAACTCAAACTGGCCCACCTGAGTCTCAACAGCAGGTATCCTTGAGGAAAGAATACTTCAGGCCCAGAGGATAGAAGCTGCTGAGGACAACGCAGGCTGTGGCAATAACAGCCTTTGATTTGTCACAGTGTCTGTCCTTGCTGAGAATATGATGGAACATTCAGCAAATGACCACAAAGTCTGGCCCTCCCAGGGTACGTCTCAGCAGATGGGGATACAGGGGCCACGGAAACCACACAGGTCCTCAGGAGACTCCTTCAACAACCAATGTACCTTTTATTGTCCATATACTTCCACTTGCTAAAATGCCACATCCCCACCTCATGTCTAAGGCCACTTACCGTAAGGAAGCCTGCTTGGCTTACTAAGATTACTTCAGGTGTGCCTCCAGGCTTCCCTATCTGCTTTTTGTAGAGAAAGGAGTAAAAATACAGGCTATGAATGTCGACACACTGGTTGTTTCCACTACTTCAGAGCTGCAGTAATTTTGGGCAGGTAACGAAAGCTCTCCAAGCCTCAAGTTGTTCTTGTGCAAAACAGTGATAATAACACAACTCAGAGGAGTTGAGGATTAAATGAGGTGAGATGTTATGCTTGCCTGTCAGTCCACCACAAAAACTAGTTAACACCAGCTATCACATTCCTTTTTGTTACTGTTTTCTCTTTATTCCGACAATGTCCTAGACAAGCTCAATCACCATGCTTAATTCTACCAGGTTCCCTGCACAAAAATACCAGATGATGGGCAAGTAGGAAAGGGGTCATTTTGGACTGAACTGCTAGGAAAGTTCTCTCCGAATGAGTGATATCAGAGCACAGGGCAGAAGGATCAGAGTCCCTGCAAAGTCACAAGGGCAGTAGCCCAGGCAAAGGCCAGTGCCAAGGACCAAGGCTGTGGTCAGGCTGATGCATCTGGGAAGAAGACAAGGCCAGAGGAGGTCGGCAGGAGAACCGGGCTGATACCTGCAGGTCAGGGCAGGGGCTGGATCTGTAGGTGTGGGAGCCCTTGGCAGGAGGCACCTTCCATCCTTCGTGCAGTGACTGGACACTGCCAAAGACCCGCCACAGCTGTAGGACTGGGATGAAGTGACAAGCCCACGCCACTTGCTGGAAACAAACGATAGGAAGAAGAAGAAATCGGACGGCAGTTCCGGCCTCCAACCTGCCCAGGAGGCACACCCCGGCAGCACAGGCACCCACAGCAGAGGCAGCAGCGCCCAGAGCAAAGTCCACTCAACGGTGCCGGCTCCATCCACACTGCCGCCATCACGGGACCCCGTGCCCGGGGCAGGACCCGCAGGGGCGGCGGCCGAGGGGCCTGCCGGACGCTGCCGACCGCCACCCTTTCTACCCATAGCAGAGTGACCCCGGCGGACTGTCACACTCCGAGCCTCAGTTTCCCCGTGCAAATGCACCCGCAGACCATGGCCTCGCGTCAGGGCTGAAGAGACAGCGACCTGCGCTTCCGCGGGCACTCACGGGACATCCGTTACGGAAGTTGAGGGATGGGTCTCAGGCTTGCAAAAACACAGAAGTTGGACCTACAGTCCTCACCAAGGTACCTTCTCTGCTCCGGCCTCGGACAAAACACCCGCCACCGCCCAAAGACCCCGAAACCGGGGAGGACCCGCCCAACACTGGTAAAAGACAGACGCGTCACAGGGACCGGAAGTCCCGCCCCGCAGGCGCAGGCCGCCAGAAATGCCCCTATCCTGGGCGGTAATTGGCCCGGACACGCGGAGCACAGCCTTCTGGGTAATGTAATTTTCTCCCTTTGAACAACCGACGGTGGGGAACGTTCCAGAAGAGTGCGCGAGACCCAGGGAAACGCCTCGGAGCCGCCTCAGACCGTCTTCACAGTGGGATCAAGGGGCAGGGGCGAGACCGTCCCTAATATGCCCGGAAAAGTCGAGGCTCAGGAGGCGGGTCAGGGCACGTGCCAGGTCCCATAACCAGGCCCTGGCTCGACTCATAACTTCCCCGTGCACCTCACCTCCTAGCAATCCTGGAGTGAGGACGGATGCTCGAGCTGCAAAGTGACTGCCAGGACCAGGACGCCGGAAGCCCCTGCACCGCGGTGCATGCACATCGCCCAACCCCTCTGGGGCCTTCTTAAACTTAGCACCAGCGGCCACGTGCTACGGGGCCTCAACGCGAGGAGGGAGCACCCCGGGGCTGGAGGATCCATGTGCGAGCCCGGAGGTGGGGAGGCCACGCACGAGCAAGGCTAGGAAAGTCAGGACTCCCTTGTGCAGCAGGGTAGATGTGTCTGACGTAGGCACTTGACGTAGGCACTTGACGTAAGCGTTGGCAGAGGGGTCGTGCGTGGATATGGAGACTGGGGAGCTGTTGCCGTGCATTGCAAGTTCAGGTCTCCACCAGAGAGATTAGATGGAGGAAGGAATGGGCAGGGTGAACCCTGAACCAACCTGGCATTAAGTAGTTGTCAAGAAACCAACAAAGTCATGTTAGGAACCCCAACAATCCTTCAAGAATGTATTACAAAATTTCTTAGAAGTCATCATCAGTTACTTCTTTGCTGCTCCCCCCCTCCCCCCTTTCAGGCCAAGGTGAGAAAATAAAGTACAGCTTCCAATGACTTGAGATACATACAGTTGTAAAAAGTGGAAACAGGGTGTGCATTTAACCCAGCTCTCCTGTCACAATTGTTAAACACATCACAAAAGAGTACACCTCCGCTTTTTCTCCCCGTGTGTTTGTGTGTTTATTTATTCATGAGAGACATACAGAGAGAGGCAGAGACATAGAGGAACAGGCTCCCTGCAGGGAGCCTAATATAGGACTCCATCCTGGGATCACGACCTGAGCCAAAGGCAGATGCTCAACCACCCAGGTGCCCCTCTCCCCATGTGTATAAAATGGGAATCACAACATGCATATTTCTTATAAGAACTTGTATTTATTCAATTAAAAAAAAGAATAGTGCTCTCATGTAAATGAATAGAGGGAGGTAAGAGAACTCTTCCTAAAGAATTCCAAGTAATACATAGATACTCTTATTTCAGGTGCTGGAATTTGATTCCCTTGAATTGGCCAGATCTAGTGACTAAGTATAGAAAGAGAAAAAGATTAACTTGAAAGGAGAGGAAACTAGCAGACACCACCCTTACCAGGTACATCATTAATAATGTCATGGTGATACCATGTACCACATAGTATGATGCTGGTCACCAGTATGATGAACAAAACTGTTCACCACTATGATTTCCTTCCCCAAAACTCACTTCACTCATTAAAAAAAAAAAAAAAAGATAAATACAAATTGAGAAACATTGTATAAGATACTTGATGAATACTCATCAAAAGTGTCTGGATCATGAAAGACAAGAAATGATGGAGCAATTGTCAGAAATGAGAGAATTAAACTAAAGAGAAAAGATGTTTAAATGCAACTTAATGTCCTGGAATGGGATCCTGCAATACAAGGATGTTAGTATGGAAAAAACTTAATAAAATTCAAATCATTTCTAAGGTAAACAGTATTATATCAATGTTAATTTCTTAGCTTTGACAAATGTACCATATATCTTTAAAATATTAGTATGAGGTGAAGCTAGGTAGAAATTACATGGGAACTCTGTATTTGCCACTTTATACTAAATCTAAAACTGTAAAAATAAAAAATTTTAGCTAAAGAGCATAGAGGGACTTCTAGCTTGACAACATGAGTAGTTATGTGGACTCATTCCCTAGTGAAACTGGTGAAGAAAATTTTAAAACAAGCAAAAACAAAATACAAGATTTAACATCTCTGGAAATGTCCCTAAGGATATGCAACAAATGAACATTTATTCAAGATGATCTATAATTCTGTAAAAACAATAAGAGTCTGTGGTATTTGAACTGAGACATTCATTCTCCTTCAACCTTCCCAATTCAAGATAGAAAATCCACTATACAGTGGTGCAGATGAGAGCACAGGATCCCTCACTACCAACTCCCAGTTGGATAGTTACCTTCCTGGGAGGGGTAGGAGGTCTGTCTTCCTCATCCTGCTCCCAGCTATTCACTTGCTGCTAAGGTTAAATTCCTGGCCAATGTGATTCCAGAGGCCTCTTCTTCAACCAAGTCACTACTTCTGGGTCGAAACTCCACTTTGGGCACCATCCTGCTGAGAATACTAGTATACTATCATTTTTGCCCAAGCTGAAAGGAAGTATTTCCACGCTGTGGGCAGCTGAAAAGACTTGAAGTTAACTCCCACCCACTCCACTGATCCTTAAGCCTCCAAAATGGGGGTGTCATGTCCCCACTCTCAATTCAAGAGCACTGGCTCAGTAATAATGCTTGGAGGAAGCAGAGAATGTGAGAAGACAATTTGGGAGTACCCTGCCTGGGGCAGAACAAATATCAAACACCATAGGGGCCCAAGAAGCTTGAATATTTTTGGTTCAGGCTGTGGATCAATTTGCCCCAGAAATTTGTTGAAAGCAATATAATTCTGGAACTCTCTCCTCAAACCCCATGAATGGTCTCTTCAGTTCTCTGTAAGTGGAAAAATTCACCAACTCCTAAATTCTCTCTGGCCAGGAATGTGTTAAATGGGTCATAACCCTGGAATTCTATAATCTGCTTTGTGTTCAGCCTGTGTCACTTGGGGGAGGGAGGTCACCCTCTAACAGGTATCAGCTCCAGTCAGTTCTTCCTTCCATTCCTTGTAAAAATCTCTCCCATTCTTTCGGAACCAGGAGCACAAACATATCCTAATCCCAAACAATGACTGTCATCCAGGGACTGTGGTTCTCCACGGAGTCATATGCTACTTACTGGAAGCAGAAACAGGGAACTAGTAGATGAACAACAAACAGTCCTAATAATAATGGTGCCAAGAGACCAGGAGCATTTAGGACCCTTATGGTAAAATGCATTCAATATTAACCCTACAAAAAAAAAAAAATTAACCCTACAAATACTTCTAGAGCAGCTGAGGGAAGGCACTTTGCAAGTGCTATGGAGAATATAGTGTTGAGTCATGTGTACTTGGATTGCAAACAAGTGGTCGGTGATGAGACTCAGTTCACGTCAAACATTCCCTCCTTGTAGAGGTCTCTCCAGACCTATCAATTTTAAAGTATTCCTCCAACCCAACATCACTTTTCCATTTCTCTTTTGTCACTCATAATGATTTAAAATATATTTATATTTATTTGTTCAGTATTTATTGAATGCCATCTTTTCACAGGCACTGCACTCAACAATGGGGACACATATATACAAAAAAAAAAAAAAAAAGAATGCATTCCTGCTCTAAAGGATCTTTCATCCTAACAACCAATAATTTAAAAACAAGAGCAATGAAAACCCTAAACAATATAGGTTTAAAAGTAGGGAGTGCTGTGGAGATAGGAAAAAGTAGAGCAGATGAGAAATAGAGAGTAGAATGAAAGCAGTTTTACAGTACTAAGAAACGTGGCTGGGACAAGTCTAAGGAGTCATATCAGCCCAACCAACTCCTGAATACATTAACTTTTTTCTCCTGGGTATATCCCCCCCCCCCCCCCGGGTACATTTTAGAGCATACTGGAAACATTCCACCCTCCTAATAGCCTACAAAGTACTACACAATGTCTCCATTTATCTGTCTCATTTTGTCCAACTTCAACCCCTACAGACTGGACACTAGCCTTCTTGCCCTTCTTCAGGCACTCAGTGCTCCCCCCACTTGTTTCATTGTCCTAGGTATTTTCTGTGTGACACAGTTCCTTTGGATAGCTACTGGGCTGGGTGACTCATTATCTGAGTACAGACTCTGAGGAAGGAAATGATTATCACGGAGGAAAAATTTATTCTTATAGATCCCTAGACTCAGGATGCAGGGCACACAATGCAAGGCCACGTGAAAACCAGGATGAGTCAGGAGGCAGCAGTGGAGGACAAAAAAATGGTCCAGAACTTTTGTATTTAACACAGGAAAGGTGAGGCAGGGCAGGGGAGACAGCTTAGGATTGACCAGTTTGAATGCTATTGGTACGCTTTAAAGGAGAGGGGCTGTCCCTATTGGTCTGGTACTAGGACCTGGGATGGTCAGTACAGAATATTGTCTCCTGAAGTAAAAAGGCCAAAAAGAGCCTGTCTCACCACTCTCTGTACTTTGTCACCATTAAATTATACCCTACTTTGGAAGAATATCCACTGTGACCTAATTGATTTAGTTACAATGGTTTACATGTATATAAGCCATCACCTCAAAGCTAGGATTCTTTTTCATTGCAGTGGACTCTGTTTAATGCTTGTAAAAGATATTTGAATTTACTCAACCTTTTAGTACCATTCAAGTCACTGTGAAGAAGAGCTGATGTAACAGGCCTGAGACTGCTATCCATTGGGCTTCAAAGTTTGCCTTGGCTGGAGTTTGGGACTTTATATTTCAGGTTTCCCGTAATTCCCAGAAATGACAAATGGCTCAGTGTGCCTATTGTGTCAACAATGTGGCTTATGCTGGTGACCTGCTATCCGTCTGGAGGTCTAGAATTTGATTTTAGAGAAAGAGTGCCTAATAAAAACCCTGGACAGTTTCTAATGTGCTTCCCCGGTAAACATTTCACAAATGCTGTCATAATTCATTGACGGACCTTAAGCACTCAAAACCCCTGAAGAACTTCAGTCCTTCTGCCTTTTCCCTTGCCTGAGTTTGTTTGCATCCTTTTGTTGTAATAAATCATAGTTGTTAAGTATATGCTGAGTCCTTCGAGTTGCCTTAGTAAATCATTAAATCTGGGGTAGTCTTGAGGACTCTCAATACCACCATTCATTATGACTTTTCAAGTCTTAGAGATCTGGCCATAAAAGCCTGTGTGATTTCTGAGGTCAACATATGCTCTTTACTGTGCCGATTATATCACAGCTTTATGTAAACTCTGTGAGGGACCCAAACATTAAAATAAAAATACACTGCTGTGTATGGCCATTTACTAAGACACACATATATTAAGTGTCTACTAAGGAAAAGAAAATGTAAGGACAACAGAATGAGACACTGGCTGGATATGGGGATGATGAAAAAAAACATGGCTGTAAAGTATCCAGCTCAGGCAACAAGACAGAACATAATGGACTTTAGTGAGATGTTTCTCAGGCACCTCGAACACTGTGTGTAAAACCAAATGCCTCCTGTATCCCTCTTTTACCTTCCTACCACCTCAAATCCAGAGATTTTCTGAAATTTTCTACATTATAACAGATTATGTAGCAGTTAAAAAGTACAGTTGGTTTACTTCACTCATCCTGAAGGAATGATCAAGGTATATAGTCCAATGAAAAAAGGGGATTATAGCTAAATGAACATAATTTGATCCATTTTAATAAAAATGATGGTGACCAGGAAAACAAAAATGATATTATCCTATGAGAGGGAATATAGGAAAGGATACGGACATGAATCCTGCAGCTACCCTAACTGGCCTCAAACCCCTAATCATACTTCCTGGTTCAATGTACAACTCTGTTAATTCCTTACCCTTTCTGTTCCTCAGTTTCCTGATTTGTAAAATGGGGATAATATTACCTAACACAGGCTAGTTGCAAAGATTAAGAGTTGATGTGTATAAAACATTTAAAATAATGACGGAAACATAGTAACATACCATGTCTAGTTGCTCTCATGATTATTAGGGGCACATCCTCAAGGTGATGACTGACCACATGACACATGCATACAGGCTCAGTATGTATGAATACTGACAAGGCGTGGAAGGATGACCAGAGAGAAACAGTCAACCTGGAGACAAGGATTTAGGGAACTCTGTATTTCGCCAAGCATAAAATGCCTCAAGGGGGAAATTAACTCAGTCATGGAACACCTCACAAATGAGAGCAAGGGTGACAGATTCTGAACAGCACAAATGTTTAATAATAGATGGAAGACGATACAGACCCTCTGAAGTAGGGCAGGAGCTCACAGAAACCAGGAAAGTCTCTCTTTCAAGTCAGAGGTGGGCAGCAGTACAAAGTTCCAATCAGAGTGCATGTGTTGGGTGGAGGGGAGTGGGGGGGACAAGAGGGAACTTTGTGAGACTTGCTTAAGTCCAGTGACAGTGGTGGAGACCATGGTTTAGTCGTCAGTGGGGTGAAGGGACATGAGAAGGTGGGGACAGACAGTGGACAGAACAGTTACACAGGGTGTGTCTAGGAGAGAGAAGGGCAGAGCTCACTGGGCATGTGGGGCAGAAAGCACCTGGGGTGACACTAGAGACCAGTACACAAGTATAGATTAAGAGGATAGAAGGGGATTAAGAAGAAGTTAAAGACCAAGCAGTGAGGGTATAAAATAGGTCCTAGACAAATCAGGGATTTAGGACACGAGTGTCCAACCACAAAGAGTAAGAGTGATCCATGAAGAGGAAGGACCTCTTTCTTTTTTGATGCTATACAGGTATTTCCTTTGTTTACACCACTTTGCTTTTATAAAAGACCTATATTAGTACGTGTTTTCACTAACTGAAAGAAATCTGAGGATTTTCGCTTTTACCAAAAAAGTTGAGAAGCAAAAACAGAGTTCATCATGTTTTGTAGCGCGCTGTTATAGAGGCAGTGTACATTCCAAGCAGCAAGACTAGAACTGCCAAGGTCCTTTCCCAGGAACAATTCAGAATCTCAGCATCAAGCCACCATAGCTTTGAACTTTGTGAGCATCTGGGATTTATCTTGGCTTATTTTGTGCATCTGTTGCCAAGATGTCCAAAGGTATCAGAAAAGCCTATAAAAGGTTATTTTTTGAGTCTGGGATGCTAACAAATTTTTTCCATATAAATTAATATAATTGTTTCTTTGCTTTATGCCATTTCCATTTAGGAAAATTTTTAAAGAAATGCTCTACTTTCCAATAGTGAGGATAGCAGAGTATAGAGAGCTGGGGAATTTTACACAGAAATCTTTCCTGGAATATAATACTCTGAACATTCTGCAGATCACTCTCAGTTCTAATGTCTGTTCTTAGAAATATACATGGATACCAACACAGAAGACTGCAGTCCTTCCATTCCTCCATATAATCTAGGACTTCTATTCCAACATCAAGATAAACCACAGAAAATATTACTTTGGACTACATAGTATTGCCTGTTTTCTCAGAGCCCTTCTTTGGCATTACAAACTAGACAGAGAAAAAGACGCATAGAGAAACAAATAGAAAGTAAACAATTGAAAAATTTGAAAACCAAAATGAAAACTCACTGGGTGAGCTCACTGGATTAGATACGAGAGAAAAGGTTCAGTGGGCTCAAGAGAAATCAATGGAAATTAATCACTCTAAGCAATAGGAGAAAACAGAACTGGGGTAGGAGGGAGAAGTGGGAGTCCAAGGACCCTCTGGGATAAAAAGAAAAGATCTAGCACTCACATTACTAGAGTCCTGAAAGGGAGGAAAAAGTGTGGGGCTGAAAAAATACTTGAAGACTATCTAAAGTATACATCAACAGATCCAAAAAGCTAAGCAAATGCCCAACAGGATAAACCCCCAAAATTTCATGCCAGGCTCTATCATAATCAAACTCCAAACTCTATCCATATACAATAAAAAAAACCACTTGAAAAACAGCTTGACAGAAAAGTCTATTACAGATAGAAAAACAATGGGTCAAATGGCAGACTTCTCATCTGAAACTGAGAAGAGAAGGAAATGACATGCTTTTCAAGTACTAGGAAGAGAACTGCTGACCCCAAATACTAGATCCCACAAAAATATCCCTACAGAATGAAGGAGGCGTAATTTTTACGTAAAGGAAAACAAAAACATTTGTTACCTAGAAGACCTTCCCCATAAGATTACAGATGATCCGACTTAGAATGGTTTTATGATTTTTTTGACCTTATGATGACCATATGACTGTAAAAGTGATATGCATTCCGCAGAAACCATACTTCAAAATCTGATTTTGATTTTTGTCTCAGACTAGCAATATGCAATGTGATACTCTCTTGTGTGATGTGAGGGGCAGCACATCTCCCAGGCACCTGGGCAATCACAAGGGTAAACTACTGATGCTCCACAACGTACTATGTTGCCATCATTTTTGGATATTGTTTTGTGTTTTCACATCCCATCATGTCTACAAAACACCCATCTGTGTCTCCCACTTCTGGTGTGAAAACAAAGGCAATTATTCTTGTGAACAAACTCAAGATAATTACCTAGCATGGAAGGCAGCAAGCTAATAATGGCCATCACATGTGAGTTAGGATTTTCTTAATCAACAACCATATTAATGGTCAGTATTGGATAAATCTACTGTCATCATTAAGAAAAGAGATGGGCCAATTGATGACATGGAGAAATTACCTGTCACATGGATATCAGACAATACAGAAGGGCATACTGCTTAGCTGACAATCCAGGCTAAGGCAAGAAGTCTTTTTGATATACTAAAAGAGCATGCTGATGATCCTCTACATACACAAATGTTTATAGAAAGTCGTATAAAAAAAAAAAGTTGTATAAGTGATTCCAATGCTTCATAAGCACCCATAATTTTCATAATGTGAAGGCCAGCAGTGAGAAACGAATACTGCCAATACTGAAAGTACTGAAGCTTTTAAGGAAGAGCTACATAGGGTAATTGTGGATGAGAAATATTTTCCAGAACAAATATTTAATGTCAATAAAGGAAGCTTGTTCTGGAAGTGTATGCTGGGGTATTCATACATCCGTCAAGAGTCCAAGACAGTGTCAGGATTTGAAGCACTGAAAGACCATATAATACTGTTCTTGAGTGGAAATGTGGCAGAGTTCAAATGAAAGTCCTTTCTACTTTACTACCAGAGAACCCTAGAGTATTCAAGAATGTGAACAAGTATATGGTTCCTATTTATTATTACCATAACAAGAAAATTTGGATGACATTAGCACTGTTTAAACACTGGTTTTCAAACTGTTTTATTCCACAGGCAGAGACTATTGTAGTCAAGACGTCTCATTCAAGATTCTTCTTATCTGAGATAATGCTTCAGGGCATCCACAGCATTTGAGGGACATGCATCCTGATGTAAAGGTTGTGCAGTTGCCAAAAAACACAACTGTACTCATTCAATCAATGGACCAAGGTACAATAGCTATATTCAAAGCATACTATTTATTTATGTCATTCATGCAGGCCATTGAAGTGACTGAATCTAGCCAAATGCTAAAAGTTTTAGAAAGATTTTCACATTCTAAATGCTATCCAGAGTAGATCTACAAAATGAGAAGTCATGTAGCAATGCATGATGGAAGAAAGTTTTGAAGATATATGTGAACACATTCAAAGGCTTTAGCAAAGACTTGCTGTTGATAAAACAGTAAGTAACAAGATATTAGTGCTTGGGAAACAGCCAGAATTGGACATTAGTGATGAGGATATTCTTGAGCTTGTTGCATTGACGCTGAAAGCATTCTATTAAGGAGCTAATCAAACTAGAAGAGCAAAAAAATAAAGAAGCTGACAGAGAAGAAGTTGCACATGAAGTACCAAGAAAGGTCACAGCAAACAAACTAACAGAGGAATCTGCTACTATCAGCAGTGGCATTTAGATGTTAGAAGAAACACACGTCAGTCACAAGACATTCACAAGAGCTGATGGGCAGATACAGGATGCTTGCTACAGAAAAATATATAATAAGAAAAAAAATATATAGAAAGAAAAAACAAACTGCACAAAACTTGGTACCTTCCTAAAGAACACTACATGGCTAAACCATCAACAAGTGTTGATGCCCTAGGGCCTTCTACCAGCTATTCCTGATCCTCATCATAATAAACTGATGATCCTATCATTGTAGCATCACCATTATCCAGCAATTAATTTTAGTTCACCATTTCAAACATTCTTTAGGCTTGGCTGTGTATGTTAATGATAAGTACCCACACAATCATAGTTTTTCACTTTCAGAATAGTATTCAATAAATTACATGAGATATTCAACACTTTATTATAAAATAGGTTTTGTGTCAGATGACTCTGCCCAACTGTAAACTAATGTAAGTGTTCTGAGTATGCTTAACATAGGCTAGGCTAAACCATGATGTTCAGTAGGTTAGGTGTACTAAATGCATTTTTGACCACGATATGTTCAATTTACAATGGGTTAGTTTATCGACACATAACTCCATCATAAGTCAAGGAAGAGCTGTATGAGTTTGCAAAAAAAGAAAATGTTAACAGAAAAAAAAAAATCTTGAAATTTCAAAGAACAGAATGGAAAAAGTAAACACTACACTTCTCACAGGTTTTGTAAAAATTGCTTGATAGTTAAAACAAAAATGTCAACCAATATGATGCTCAGTGTATAAAGAAGAAATACTTAACACAATTATTAAAGAGTGGGGAATGTGAAAGGATCCAATGAAAGGAAAGCTTCTACATATCAAAGTGCTGATAGCATAGGCTGTGATAAATTATAGATGTATAAAGCAATACCTAAAATAATCAGTAAAATACAAAGAGATATACTCAAAAAATCACAGATATATCAAATGGAATTCTGAAAATTAAAGTAACCCACAGGAAGGCAAAATAAAAATAACAAACAAAACCCCCCAAAACAATAGAGGAAAAATAAACAGGGAACAAAGAAAAAACAAATCATAAACAGGCAAACCTAACACATCAATAATTATTTTAAACTCAAATGATCTAAACATAACAATTTTAAAAGAAATCAGCAAAATGGGGATGCCTGGGTGTCTCAGCAGTTGGGCACCTGCCTTTGGCCCAGGGTGTCATCCTGGAGTCCTGGGATTGAGTCCCACATTGGGCTCCCTGCATGAAGCCTGCTTTTCTCTCTCTCTCTCTCTGTCTCCCATGAATGAATGAATAAAATCTTAAAAAAAAAAAAAAAGAAAAGAAAAGAAAAGAAAAAAGAAATCAGCCAAATGGCTAAAAACAAAGCACGACCAAAAATATAAACCAAGAAATGCAAAATATTAACCAAAAACTGCAACAGTGGCTATATTAATAACAGATAAACTATATTCCAAAAAAAATTTAGAGACAAAAAGGTACATAGCATAATGATAAAAAGGTCAACACACCAAGATGAACGAGCAATCCTCAATGTGTACACACCTACAACAGAGCTTCGAAATACTCAAAGCAAAAACTGATAGAACTTAAAAGAAGAAACAGACAATTCCAGATTATACTGCAGTCTTCAAAGTCCCTCTCTCAGCAATTGAAATACTAAACAGAAAATCATCAAGGATGCAGAAAATCTGAATAACATCATCAATCAACAGGATCATGTGGACATTTACACAAACTCCATCCAACAGCAGAATACACATTCTTCTCAAGAAACCAAACATTCATCGAGATAGACCATTTTGGGTCATAAAGCAAACCTCAACAAATTTAGACAACCAGATCAAATACAAAACAAACTAGAAGTCATTAACAAGAACATGAAACACTCCAAACACTAGGAAATTAAGCAATATACTTCTAAATGACTTATGGGTTAGAGAGGAAGTCTTGAATAAATAAATTTTTAGAACCAAATGAAATGTAATTAAAATGTATTACAACTTGTGAGGAAAGTGCTGTGACGAAAATTTATAGAATATAAAGCTTACATTAGAAAAGTAAAAAAATCTCAAATTCTAAGCATCCGTCCCAAGAAACTACAGAGGAAAATACCACAAAAGCAGGTGGAAGAACAAATATAATAAAGGTCAATACAGGTATCAGTGAAATTAGGAAAAAAAGGTAACAGAGAAAAAACAGTGGTGTAAAGTGCTGTTTCTTTAAAAAGATCCAAAAAAAAAAAAAAAAAAAGGATAAATAAGAAGACTGACAAAGTGGCAGGATACAAAATCAATGCCCAGAAGTCAGTGGCATTTCTATACACTAACAATGAGACTGAAGAAAGAGAAATTAAGGAGTCAATCCTTAATTAATATGCACCCAAAAGCATAAGATACCTAGGAATAAACCTAACCAAAGATGTAAAGGATCTATACCCTCAAAACTATAGAACACTTCTGAAAGAAATTGAGGAAGACACAAAGAGATGGAAAAATATTCCATGCTCATGGATTGGCAGAATTAATATTGTGAAAATGTCAATGTTACCCAGGGCAATATACACGTTTAATGCAATCCCTATCAAAATACCATGGACTTTCTTCAGAGAGTTAGAACAAATTATTTTAAGATTTGTGTGGAATCAGAAAAGACCCCAAATAGCCAGGGGAATTTTAAAAAAGAAAACCATATCTGGGGGCATCACAATGCCAGATTTCAGGTTGTACTACAAAGCTGTGGTCATCAAGACAGTGTGGTACTGGCACAAAAACAGACACATAGATCAGTGGAACAGAATAGAGAATCCAGAAGTGGACCCTGAACTTTATGGGCAACTAATATTCGATAAAGGAGGAAAGACTATCCATTGGAAGAAAGACAGTCTCTTCAATAAATGGTGCTGGGAAAATTGGACAGCCACATGCAGAAGAATGAAACTAGACCACTCTCTTTCACCATACACAAAGATAAACTCAAAATGGATGAAAGATCTAAATGTGAGACAAGATTCCATCAAAATCCTAGAGAAGAACACAGGCAACACCCTTTTTGAACTCGGCCATAGTAACTTCTTGCAAGATACATCCACGAAGGCAAAAGAAACAAAAGCAAAAATGAACTATTGGGACTTCATCAAGATAAGAAGCTTTTGCACAGCAAAGGATACAGTCAACAAAACTCAAAGACAACCTACAGAATGGGAGAAGATATTTGCAAATGACATATCAGATAAAGGGCTAGTTTCCAAGATCTGTAAAGAACTTATTAAACTCAACACCAAAGAAACAAACAATCCAATCATGAAATGGGCAAAAGACATGAACAGAAATCTCACAGAGGAAGACATAGACATGGCCAACATGCATATGAGAAAATGTTCTGCATCACTTGCCATCAGGGAAATACAAATCAAAACTACAATGAGATACCACCTCACACCAGTGAGAATGGGGAAAATTAACAAGGCAGGAAACCACAAATGTTGGAGAGGATGCGGAGAAAAGGGAACCCTCTTACACTGTTGGTGGGAATGTGAACTGGTGCAGCCACTCTGGAAAACTGTGTGGAGGTTCCTCAAACAGTTAAAAATATACCTGCCCTACGACCCAGCAATTGCACTGTTGGGGATTTACCCCAAAGATACAAATGCAATGAAACGCCGGGACACCTGCACCCCGATGTTTATAGCAGCAATGGCCACGATAGCCAAACTGTGGAAGGAGCCTCGGTGTCCAACGAAAGATGAATGGATAAAGAAGATGTGGTTTATGTATACAATGGAATATTACTCAGCTATTAGAAATGACAAATACCCACCATTTGCTTCAACGTGGATGGAACTGGAGGGTATTATGCTGAGTGAAGTAAGTCAGTCGGAGAAGGACAAACATTATATGTTCTCATTCATTTGGGGAATATAAATAATAGTGAAAGGGAATATAAGGGAAGGGAGAAGAAATGTGTGGGAAATATCAGAAAGGGAGACAGAACGTAAAGACTGCTAACTCTGGGAAACGAACTAGGGGTGGTAGAAGGGGAGGAGGGCGGGGGGTGGGAGTGAATGGGTGACGGGCACTGGGTGTTATTCTGTATGTTAGTAAATTGAACACCAATAAAAAATAAATTAAAAAAAAAAAAAGAAGACTGACAAAGATAAAAAGAGAATTGACACACTTCTAATATCAGGAATCTAACTGGAGATGTAAGTACAGATTCTTCCATCATAAACAGTATATTAAAGGAATACCTGAAACAAATAAAAACATTTAGATGAAATGGAACAATTCCTAAAAAAGGACAACTATGAAAATTCATCCAATATGAAATAGATATTCTGAATAGTTCTATACATATTAAATAAAATAAATACATAATTAAAAAGCATTCAAAAGAAAAATCTCCAGGCATACATGGCTCACTGGAGAATGCTACCAAACATTTATAAAACAAATGAAAGCAATTCTAGACACTATCTTCCACATTATAGAACACTCCCAATACATACTTGGAGGCCACTATCACCTAGACACCAAAACCAATGACAGTACGAAACAAAGATAAAAGACAAACAAAAAAGAACAAAAGAAAGGAAACTACATATCATTACCACTCATGAAATTAGAGGAAGATTTCCTCAACAACATGCTAGCATATTAAATACTGTAACACAATATATAAAAGTAATTATACTCTACAACCACGTAGGGCTTATTTCAAGAACACAAAGCTGGTTCCACATTCAAAACTCAAATCAATATCAACAAGCTACAGAAGAAAAAACACTATTAATTGGTAAAGAAGTAGTATATGGTAATATTCAACACCCATTCACAATAACAGAAAAAAACCCAGCAAATTAGGAATATGGGAAACTTACTAAACTTGGTAAGAAAATTCTATAAAGAAAAAAAACCTTATACTAACATCATACTTGATGAAAAAGTGTTTTCCCACTATCAGAAACCAGACAAGGATATTCTTTCTTACTACTACTGATCAACATATTGGAAATCCTAGCTAGCAGACAAGAAAAGACAATACTAGGTATATATATGATGATATATATATGATGAGGAAAAAAAAGAACTGTCTATTTGCAGATGATATTTTTAAGTTTTATAACCCCAAGCATTCTACCAAAACAAATAAATGCCTACAGTTCAGCAAGGTTGCAAGATACCATAATGACATCCAAAATTTAATTACATTTCTGTATACTACCAAAACTTATGTGGAAATTGAAAGTTCAAAAGTCAATGCCATTTATAATAAAAGAAAAAAACATTTAGATGCAAATCTTATAAAATTCATACAAGACCTATTATTGAAATCTATAAAACAGTGATGAAGTAAATCAAGCAATAGAGACATCCTGTGTTCATAAATTGAAGAGTTAACACTGTAAAGATGCCAATTCTCAACTGATCTGACAATTTAACCCAATTTCTATAGAAATTCCATAGATTTTCTTCATAAAAATAGGCTTCTCCAAAACTTTATGTGAAGTTCAAAGTAATACAGAGTGCTAAATTAGGTTTAAATTAAAAAAAAATAAAGAGAGAGAAATCATTTTATAAAGCTGGAGGATTTACACTTAAACAATCAAGGAAACCAATCGTAAAGGACAAGAAAAAGTCTAAGTATCATCTCTTTAAAACCACATGAAGATTAAAAAAAAAAAGAGCCTTAAAGAGTCTTAAATGGTGCAATAAAATGGGCTCGCATTCGTATGTGTATTTTTATGTCCTCAAATATAAAGGTGTTTGATGGGTCCAGCCTTTATAGTTCTCAACAAAAATTAAGCTCCTTAAACAGAGACAATGTTTTAGAACAAAGAAGATGTTCATAAAAGTTTCCAAATCTGCCCTCAATTGTCTAACTCTCTTGACACTGGACAACAATGAATGCATATACACAACACATAAAAGTCTAGGTCCTTTACTGCTAAAACAAAACCCTCCTCCTGCCAAGTAAACTAGAGACTCCATGACAAAGTGCCAAAGGCTTGGCAAGGAAATCTGGGGGAAAAAAAAAGTGTTTGTTTGCCGTTCATTCTAAGTCTCCTTTCTTTATTTAAAAAAAAAAGAAAAAAAGAAAAAAATTCCTGAGATAATACTGCAGTGTAAATTAAGGAAAAATATGTAGCTGAAGGTTTTCCTATGTGCATATATAATCACTGAGTCTCTCTCTGGATGAGTTCTCAGATGTAGAATAAGGCTCTAGACTGGGTAAATTTTCAGTATGACTCCTTAGATGACAAATGATATCTTGCAACAAAAGGGTTTCTCATAGGGAAGGAAACTGAGGAGTTTCTTTTTGGTATGAATGATCAGATTCTGAGTAAGAGGTTTCCTCAGTGGTTACATTCAAGAAATCTTTCCCCAACAGAAGGTCTTGGAGGTGGACTGACGACTGCCCACTCGTGAAGGGTCTTCCCACTTCCGTTGCACTGACAGGCTTTCTCCCAGTATGAATCCTCTGATGCTGAGTGAGGGAGGAGCTGCGACTAAAGGCTTTTCCACATGCACTGCACTCATAGGGCTTCTCTCCAGTGTGGATAATAGAGTGTCGGATGAGGTTTGTGCTCCAGCAGAAGGTTTTTCCACACTCCATGCATTCGTAGGGCTTCTCTCCACTGTGAATCCGCTGGTGCCTTGTGAGCCCTGAGCGGCGGTTGAAGGCCTTTCCACACTCCATGCACTCATAGGGCTTCTCTCCAGTGTGGATGCTAAAGTGTCGAATGAGGTCTGCACGATTGCTAAAGGCTTTCCCACACTCTTTGCACTCAAAAGGTTTTTCTCCAGTGTGGGCCCTTTTATGCAGGATGAAAGTAGAGCAGTGGGTGAAGGCCTTTCCACACTCACTGCACACATAGGGCTTCTCCCCAGTGTGAATTCTCTGATGCCTCTTGAGGTAGGACCTGTGGTTGAAGGCTTTCCCACACTCTAGGCACTCAAAGGGCTTCTCCCCAGTGTGGATGACATAGTGGTGAATGAGGGCTGCACTCTCACAGAAGGCTTTCCCACACTCACTGCACTCATAGGGCTTCTCCCCAGTGTGAGTCTGCTGATGCCACATGAGGTATGATCTGTGTTTAAATACCTTGCCACACTCAAAGCATTCATAAGGATTCTCACCACTGTGGATTATGTAGTGACGAATGAAACCTGGCCTATCTCGGAAAGCTTTTCCACATTCTTTGCACACAAAGGGTTTTTCTCCAGTGTGGCTCCTGTTATGCAAGACAAAAGTGGAGCGATGGGTGAAGGCCTTTCCACATTCATTGCACTTATAAGGCTTCTCTCCACTGTGAATCCGCTGGTGTTGTGTAAGGTGTGACTTACGGTTGAAGGCCTTCCCACACTCCATACACTTATAGGGCTTCTCCCCTGTGTGGACCATGTGGTGTTGAAGGAGATAAGTGCTTTTACTAAATGTTTTCCCACACTCGGTGCACTCATAGGGCTTCACTCCAGAATGAATCCTCTCATGTCGAGCAAGGAGGCGTTTCTTGTTAAAAACTTTCTCACATTCATTGCATTTAAAGATATTTTCTTCTTGAATCATGGGATCTTTATCTGATCCACATGAGTCATGGTCACGGACAGCACTTCCCAGAGGGACTGGCTCCTGTATAATCCTTGAACGCACATTATTAGCTGTTCCTATGTTGCCATGTTCAGAGTTTGATTTCCCAGGGAGTTTCTCCTGGGGGTTTATCTCTGATCTCCAGTGTCCTTCTTGCATTTCCAATGATCCATCCTGATCCTTAGTTCGGCCCACCTGGGAATCCCCTGGGACTCTTTGTGTTAGTTGTTCCTGGAGGGCGACTCCCTCAGACAGGGCTGGCTCATTAGTGGTAAATTCTGTGATCTTGGGTTTTCCTTTGTCACCTGAAAGAAATCCAACACATAAAAAGGTCTGTCTGTAATGCCAACGTAGAATAAAAATGAGCACTTCAGTGAAATGAAGAGGGGGAAAAAGATGAAAATAGTATCTCTGTGTCTTGCTACCTCTAAATCCCAGGTAATAGTATCTTTCTTTCCTGGTCCTAGAACTGCTGACACCATGAAAGGGGAACCGGGAGAGTGATTGGGTTAGAGGACAAAGACATAGTCAATTCCAGACTGGATATTTATGCAAATAGGTAACTCATTAGGCTCCCAGAAAGTTCACACTTAAAAGATGACTCAGGGCAATGCTTGACCACATGTAATTAGAAGGTTGGTACTTTCAGCTATAAGATAGCAAGTAGGCTTCTGGAAAGAGATGGGGGAGGGGCAGGAGTCATGTAGGAAAGCATTCAATCAATTGTGCTTATATAATGACAGTCAATAAAACTTTGGATACTCAAGGCAGGTAAAAATCTTAGGTTACCAATACTTTCTGCATGTATTGTTATACATCAATGACAGAAGGGTAACTAGTTCCCGAGGATAAGGTAGCTAATGTATGCAATCCCTCCAAAAACTGTTTCTAAAAAATACCTGATGCAGACTTACTGGACATGACTTTACAACAACCATGCTAAAGAAGCTCAGAGAGCTAAAGTAAGATATGGAGAAGGTCAAGAAGACTATGTATAAACAAAGTGGAAATATCAACAAAAGCCAGAAACCTAAAAACAAACCAAAATGAAAAGTGTAATAACTGAAATGAAAAATTCATTACGAGGATTCAAAGAAAGATTTTAGTAGGATGAAGAAAGAATCAGAATACTTAAATATAGGAAATGGAAATTACATCCAAAGAACAGAAAAAAAAAATATGTAAGAAATAGAACATATCCTAATGGGCCTGTAATACAGCACTAAAGGAACCACTATACTACTCATTGTGGGATTATCAAAAAGAGAAATGGTCAAAAAAAGTATTTGAATAAATGGCTGAAAATGTCCCCAATTAGATAAAAGACATCAATATAAACATCCAAAAAGATCAGCACGTTCCAAGAAAGATGGAATAAAATAGATTCACACCAATAAAAAACTTACAATCAAACTTTTGAAAGCCAAACATAAACAGAGTATCTTAACAGCAAGTTTGAGGCAACTCAAGAAATTCTCAGTAAGATTATCAGCAGAATTCTCATATGAAACTTGGGAGCCAAAAGACAGGGTCAGTATATTCAAGGGTAAAAGAAAAAAAAAACTGTCAACCAAGAATCTTTTAAGAGTGAGGGGGAAATTAAGACAGTACCATATGTAAAACAGGAGGAATTCTGTTATCACTAGAACTGCCCTGCAAAAAATTCTCAAGGAAATCCTGCAGGGTGAGCTGAAAGACACTACACAGTAATTCAAAGGCATATAAAAAAATAAAGACCACAATAAAAGTAAATGCACAATTATAAAAATTTTAACTGCTTTATAATTCTACTTTGTTTTTTTATGTGACTTAGGAGACTAAAAAAATATACTAATCTAAAAGCAAGTGTTATTTTAAGTGCAGGTTATAACTCCACATGTTGTTTGCTACATAATTTGAAAGACTAATGCACTTAAAATAGTTACTAGTATAAGTTGAAGGGCACACAATACACATAGATATACTCATGCAACATGAACAACTCAGGAGGTGAGAACAGGAATGTAAAGGAGAATTTTTTTATGTGTTGAAGGTAGGCTAGTATAAAATCAAATTAGTGTTATAAACTTAAGATGCTAAATGTAATCCCCATGGTAACAACAAAAAAATAGCTATAGAATATACACAAAAGGAAATGAGAAGAATTAAACATTTCACTACAAAAAATCAGCTAAGCAGCACCTGAGTGGCTCAATGGTTTACACATTTGCCTTTGGCTCAGGTCATGATCCCGGGTCCTGGGACTGAACCCCTCGATGGGCTTCCTGCTCAGTGAGGAATTTGTTCCTCCCTTTCCCTCTACCTCTCCCCCTCTCTCATGCGTGCTCTCTCTGAAAAAAATAAAATATTTTTAAAAAGGTCAGCTAAACACAAAACAGGAAGGAAGAAATGAGAAACAAATCTATAATGTATATAGAAAGCAAATATCAAAATGATAGAAGTCTCCCCCCATCAGAAATTACTTTAAATGTAAATGGATTAAACTCTCAAATTGAAAAACAGAGACTGGGACACCTGGGTGGCTCAGCAGCTGAGTGTCTGCCTTTAGCTTAGGGCATGATCCTGGGATTGAGTCCCACATTGGGCTTCCTGCATGGAGCCTGCTTCTCCCTCTGCCTATGTCTCTGCCTCTCTCTATGTGTCTCTCATGAATAAATAAATAAAAATCGGGATCCCTGGGTGGCGCAGCGGTTTGGCGCCTGCCTTTGGCCCAGGGCGCGATCCTGGAGACCCGGGATCGAATCCCACGTCGGGCTCCCGGTGCATGGAGCCTGCTTCTCCCTCTCCCTGTGTCTCTGCCTTTCTCTCTCTCACTGTGTGCCTATCATAAATAAATTTAAAAAATAATAATAATAATAAAATAAATAAATAAATAAATAAAAATCTTTTAAAAATAATAAATAAAATAAAATAAAATAAAATAAAATAAAATAAAATAAAATAAAATAAAATAAAATAAAATAAAAAACAGAGACTGGCATAATTGATAAATTACATGATCCAACCATATGCATCTAACAAGACACTTACTATAGATCCAAAGGCACAAATAGATTAAAAGTGAAAGAAAGGAAAAAAGATATTCCATGTAAATACTAACCAAAAGAGAGCAGGGGTGGCTTTGTTAATATCAAACAAAATAGACTTTAAGTCAGAAAAGATTACAAAAAGCAATGAAGAATACTGTATTTTAATAAAAGGTGTAATACATCAAAAAATTATAACAATTGTCAACATGTACTTAAGGACAGACTATCAAAATACATGAAGCAAAGAGTGACACAATGAAGGAAGAAAAACACAATCCTAAGGTAATAGGAAACTCCAATACCTCATTCTCAATAATGGATAGCACAACCAGACAAAATATAAGTAATGAAGTAGAAGACTTAACATAATAAATCAACCAGACATAACAGACATATACATAATATTCTACCCAACAACAACAGCATTTAAATTCTTCTCAAGGAGGGGGACACCAGGGTGGCTCAGTGGTTGAGCGTTTGCCTTTGGCTCAGGGCATGATGACAGGTCGGGGGATCAAGTCCTGCAGCAGGTTCGCTGCAAGAAGCCTGCTTCTCCCTCTGCCTATGTCTCTGTACTCTCTGTGTCTCTCATGAATAAATAAAGTCTTAAAAAACAAAACAAAACAAAACAAAACTGGAGCCTTGAATAAATCTACTAAAAAAGGGACACCTGGGTGGCTCAGTGGTTTAGAGCCTGCTTTTGGTCCAGGGCATGACCCTGGAGTCCCGGGATCGAGTCCCACATTGGGCTCCCTGCATGGAGTCTGCTTCTCCCTCTGCCTATGTCTCTGCCTTTCTCTCTCTCTCTCTCTCTCTCTCTCTGTCTCTCATGAATAAATGAATAAAATGTTCAAAAAAAAAAAAAACAAAACTTAGACAATGAAAACTATAAATCATTGCTAAAAGAAATTAAAGATGTAAATAAATGTAAACATATACCATGCTCTTGGACTGGAAGTCTTCATACTGCTAAAATATTGATACTGCACAATGATCCACAGATTCAATGCAATCCCTATCAAAATCCCAAAGGCACTTTCTGCAGAAATAGAAAAATCCACAGTAACATCCATATGGTATCAGAATGGATCCTGAGTAGCTGAAACATCTTGAGAAAGAAGAACAAACCTAGATGACTCAAAATTCCTGATTTCAAAACTTCCTACAAAACTCCAGGAATCAAAAAACAAAACAAAGCTACAGAAATCAAAATAGTGTGGTACTGGCGTAAAGAAATATAGACCAAGGGAATATAATCAAGAACCCAGTAATGAACTCTAACATATATCATCAAATCATTTTTGACAAGGCTGCCAAGGCCACGTAACAGAGAAAAAGACAGTGTTTGAAAGAAATAGTGCTGGGGAAAACTAGATATCTACATGTCAAAGAATTAAACTGAACACTTATCTAACATCATATAAAAAAATGAACTCAGGGACATCTGGGTGGCTCAGCAGTTGGGTCTGCCTTTGGATCAGGGCATGATCCTGGGTTCCTGGGATCAAGTCCCGCATTGGGCTCCCTGCATGGAGCTTGCTTCTCCCTCTGCCTATGTCTCTGTATCTCTCTCTCTCTGTGTCTCTATTGAATAAATAAGTAAAATCTTCAAAAAAAAAAAAAAAAAAGAACTCAAATGGATCAAAGACTTAATTAAATGTAAGACTTTTAAAATATAAAATCCTTAGATAACATAGAGCAAAACCTCTATGTCACTGGATTGGACTATGACTTCTGAGATATGACACCAAAGGCATAAGCAACAAAAGAAAAAATAAATTTTAGTCATAACAATTAAAAAACTGTGCATCAAGTTATTATCAACAGAGCAAGGCAACAACCCAAAGAATAGGACATTTCTGCAAATCATATTTCTAATAAAGGATTAATATTCAGAATATATAGAGAACTAAAACTCAACAATAAAAAATCAAATACAGTCCTGAAAAAAAAAAATCAAATACAAAAATGGGAAAAGACTTGAATAGACTTTTCACCAAAGACGACAAACAAATCATCAATAAGCACAAGATGTTCAATACCACTATTACTATCACTTATCATTAGAGAAATGTAAATCAAAACTACAAAGAGGTATCCTCTCACATCCATTAGGATGGCTATCAAAAAATCAGAAAATAACAAATACTTTAGGATGTAGAGCAGTGGGAACTCTTGTACACTGCTGGTGGGAATGTAAAAAGATATAGTCTCTGTTGTAAACAATATGGCAGTTCCTCAAAAAGTTAAAAATTATGAGATGATCCAGCAATTTCATTTCTTGTTATATGCCCAAAAGAATTGAAATCAGGTTCTCAAATATATTTGTACACCCATCTTCACAGTGGTATTATTCACAACAGGAAAAACATGTGAACAATCAAAGTATCCATTGAAGGATGAATGGATACTTGGTATGTGTGGTATGTGGAATATTATCGAGCCTTAGAAAGGAAGGAAAATGTTGACATATGCTACACTATGGATAAAACCTGAGGACATTATGCTAAGTGAAATAAAGCCAGTTATAAAAAACACATAAATACTGCATCATTCCACTAATATGAAGTTCTTAGAGTAGTCAAAATCATAGAGAAAGTAAAATTGTGGTCATGAGGGTCTAGGGCAGGGAGATTGGGGGGGTTACTGAATAGTGGATATTGAGTTTCAATTTTACAGAATGAAGTGCCTTGGAGGTATATGGTGGTGATAGTTGCATGGCATTATGAACATATTTAATATCACTCAACTATACTTCAAATGGATAAAATGATGTTTTATGCTATGAATATTTTACCATGAAAAAAATAACACAGGGAATATACAAAGAATCCCTACGAATCAAAAGCTATGAGTTAATAGAAAAATAGGTACTAACAGGAAATGACATTTCTTTTTTATAAGATTTTATTTATTTATTCATGAGAGACAGAGAGAGAGAGGCAGAGACACAGGAGGCAGAGGAAGAAGCAGGCTTCATGATGGGAGCCCGATGCAGGACCCGATCCTGGGACCCCAGGATGACGCCCTGGACGGAAGGCAGGCAGCACAGGAAACCGCTGAGCCATCAAGGGATCCCCATAAAATGACATGTCAAAGGAAAAATTACAGACTGACCAATAACCATATGATCAGGTACGAAAGCTTCTCAGCAATGAAGGAAAAGCAAATCAAGACCACATGAGATACAGTTTTGGGTTCATTTGATTGTCAATGATTCAGAATGCTTAGAGTAGCAAGTATTGGGCAAAGTTATAGGTCGAAGGAACTTCCACGCTTTCCGGTGAAAGTGTAAATAGGTACATGTCCTTTAGAACACAATGGCAATTATCTAGTAAACTTGAAGGCTTACATAGCTTATAACCCAACAATTTCACTCCAAGAAACATCAAAGACACTATATTGTGTGCAAGATGACCCATACAAGACTGCTCCTGACAACATCATGTATGAGGGTAAAAAATGTGAATAACTGAATACACACAAAGTGGATGAATACAATGTGAGACAGGAACTTTCTTATTGATTTTTCTTTGAGGGTAAGGTATCTCAGCATATTTTTACATTGAGAGGAGAAAGGATGAAGTTACACTACAAGAAATAAGAGTATGAATGAAGAAAACATTTTCCTGAAAAGGTGTGCTCTAGACTCTGGTTAAGGGACTGGCCAGGGCCAGGAGCAAGACCCCTCCCGCTAGATGGAAGGGGAAGCTGCAGACACGAGAGCCCGAATGAGGGTGGTGGGGTGGAGGATCAAGCAATAGAGGTGGCGGACTGTGCTTTCAACATAAAGACCTGCTGACACCTTAGGGGTCATATACTGAGACATCCACGACTGGGTCAGCATCTGGGACAAAGTCTGAGCACCTGGGCTAGCTCATGCAGGACACGGAGCTGACTAGAGGCACCAAGCAGATGCAGAGACAGGTTATGAGACTAGCAGCATCTCCCAGAGAGAAGATGGGAGCGTGGGTCGAGTATGGGGATGGCTCTGATGGAGGTAGTGCAACTGATACATTCAGGAGATGTACAGGATGTGAAACGGACAGGATCTGGGGAATGGCTGGATGAGGGACTGAGGGAGGTGGAGGTGTAAGGAATTCTCTGAGGCTGTATCCAGCCTCTAACCTGCTTGAGTGGCAGGACCATTCACTGAAACTTGGAAGGTGGAAGGAACAACCAACATTATGGTCCCTTACTGGGCACGCTGACTCTGGGTTAAAGGGCTCCATGGCTTCCAAACCACCAAAGAGGCCAGAACAGGAAGCTTCCCCAGGGGACCAGGGCTGGTGGTCTCCTCCCAGTCTCCAGCCTGCAGGGTCTCCCATCTGCCCACATCTTGGCTCCTACCTGGATAGGTGCTTTGACACAGGTCCTTCTTCACCATCCATAGCTCCTGCCCGTGCTTCAGCTGGTAGAGCAGCTCAGGTCTAGGAACAGGACACCCTGTTCACAGACAAAGAAAGACGACACTAGGATTTTTGTGAAAAAGAAATAAAACCTCTCAATCTAGTCTGGGATTTCAGAATGTGGATATGACCCGGGAATGAAGCTACCCCCATCCACACAAACAAAATACTAACCTATCACCTGGAAACAGGCACAAAGTCCAGTGTTGGGATTCAAAGACTTTAGACAGTAGTGCTGGCTGTGTAGACAGCACCTATTCCCTCTGACTGCCAGCACACAGAATCCCAGGGAATATGACCCCCTCCCCTCCCAGAAAATATTTTCTAATTAACTCAGGTAAGTGAGTCTCAAACCATGTGTGCGTCAACATCTCCTGCGATGTCGGGTTCATGTCCAACTGAAAGGAAATTTCTGGTGAGGCCTGGATATCGGTAGATTTTAAAACCTCCCCAGATGATTCTGGCGTTAAAGGAAGGTTGACAAACCAGTCTCTACCAACCTGCAAGTGGCATAACTCAATCACCAACAGTTAGAGGTGTGCAACTTTAGAAAGCTTTATTCCAGGATGGCTGAGTAAGGGGATCTGCTGCTCCTGTAGTCTGTCAGCATCCCAGGACTTTTGTGAGGGAACCTGCCTATAAGATCTAGAACACAGAGAGGAAGTAAAGAAACCCACAGCTGGGTTATCACCCACCATTGTGAGATAATAAATTTCCTTCAGGATGAAGACTGAGCTGCTCTGTCACATGTAGCCAAACACAGATGCAGGGGAAGACGACACAGCACTCTGTAAGGAGTCAAGGGTAGAGGCACCAGGACCCACAGAAGGCTGCTCTGGAAGATCCTGAACCACAGCCCAAGATTATCAGTTGTCACTGAGCAAATCTCGCTCACATCTGCTACCCACTCAGGACAGGGTCTGGTGATAAGGCAGTGGAAAGGGAGTAAGCTCTCCCTTCAGCCATCAGGAGTCATGCTCCCTGTGATATAAGGAACCTACTGCCAACAGAGTATGGGGCACCCACCTCAGACACCATGGCACAACAGGCTTAAATTGCTTCGAGGACAAATCTCCCATTCGTCACTTACCTAACTGTTGTAGTCTGACTCTCAATCCAGCAAGGAATAAAAGACCCCATTCGTGGAGACCCGGGGTTCAATATAAAATGGAGGGAAAAACGTTATGGAATATTTTGTTCCTGCTCCCTCTTAAGATACCTCAGGATGTTTCCAGGCTTTACAACCCCTGGCCAATGAGTTTGGGGACTCCTGACTGCTGCTGCCCACTGGCATGTCACGCGTCTCCTCCTTAAAACCAAACTGACACAATCAGGATACTGATGCCACCACCACCGCTGCCCTAGAGGTAAGCTCCAGCCCCTGGGACTGCCAGAAGCTTATCAGGTAAATATCCAAAGAAAAGAAAAATGACCAGAGACAAGAGAGGTGACAAAAACAATTATGCTGTAGACCAGGGCCCATCTCAGGGAGGCTGCTGCCCAGAGGCCCCAGGACCTCCCCCACTCCTCTCACCAGCAGGAGACAAAGTCAGTATGGGGCTTCAGGAAGCTAAAGCCCCAAGAGAAAAAGGAGGGGGGTCTACTTTAGAACTTATGTACCAAAGAAATACCGGGTCTAGAAAATATAATACTCATTCTAAACTATTTAATGACTTAAAAATAGTAATAAAAACAAACTCCTAGAAAGAGAGGAAAAAATAAAAGAGAACTAAGTAAGACATAGAACTAAAACACTGTCTATAAAAACATGAGAGACTCCTAACTCTGGGAAACGAACAAGGGGTAGTGGAAGGGGACATGGGTGGGGGGGATGGGGTGACTGGGTGATGGGCACTGAGGGGGGCACTTGACGGGATGAGCACTGAGTGCTATACTGTATGTTGGCAAATCTAACTCCAATAAAAAAATATACAAAAAATAAATAAAATAAAACACTGTCTATAATTTGACCCAATGGGAAATGCAAAATTTATATATTAAAAACATATATGATAAATTACATATAATAACTATGTACAGCATAACAAAACTTATATTCCAAAAAAAATTGTATCACCAAAACAAAACACGGCACTGACAGACTTTTCTGACTCCACAATACAGGTTCTGAATTAACTTCAGAATTTGCTAAATTGTACCAACTGACAAAACTTCATAAATTTAATCAAAACTGGGGCTCAAATCATAGTTATACCTGGAGATTCCGCTAAATTTAAATATTGCTCTGCCCAAACTGAAAAAGTAGCTAAATACAGGGGAAAAATAGGTATGTCTCACTCTAACTATAGACTCACCTATACTTCCACTACTCAGAGTACCACTGTCCTAAAATACCCCACTTTGGGCAAGGATGCTCTGACACAATTAAGTAAATTTTTGGTGCTTAATTGGACTCGGTGCAATGGGACCCACAAAAAGCAGTTAAGATAGTGAAAGGCCCAATGGAAGCTGGAAAAGAGACTCCAGAGAGTAACACTTCACATAAAAGCTAATCAAAAAAGGAATGACTGCCACACTACTTCTCCGTTTGACAGCCTAGTTGTGTCTGTTATTAACCCCGGGGCCAATAAAAGCACTTCACAGTGGGTTCCAACAATCTTAACAGGGTGGCCCATCCAGGAGGGCTCCTGCTGCACTGAGTGTGCCTGCCCCTAGGTGTCATTACTATGTGCTCACACATGGAGAAAGGGCCTGTAGGGAGGTAATTCACGTTAAATGAGGTCACGGGGATGTGGCCCCAATCTGGTAGGACTGGTGACCTTAAAAGCCAGAGGAAAGGCCATGTGAGGACACAGCACAAAGGTGGCAGCCAGGAAGAGATCATCATCTGTCTGCCAGCACCTTGGGTCTGAGACTTCCAGTCTCCAGAATGACGTGAAAATAAAGCTGTTGTTTAAGCAGCCAGAGCTGGTTCACACAATCCACACACCCAACACCCCATATGAATAAATCAATAACATTATCCAATCAACAACCCGGTGATTGTTCTGGGCTTACAGATCTGGCTGACCCTGTTCTGTTCAGCACCTGTTTGGACAACTTCTCAGCCAGCCAGCCTCTACCCCGAAGGTGAACACTTCTTCCCCAGGCTGCCCTGTGAGCGTGGCTCCACAGCTCTGCCGCTGCACATGATCTCTGCAGACAAGATCTTCACTGCACCTACCTTCCTCCAGTAGCACAGCTATGACGGCACATCGATGACAACCGTGTCCGAGGAAATTCATTCCACACATTCATTACGGACACACAAATCCAACATCTCTAATACTAATATTAGAGATAGTTTAGTTTCAGCTAATACTACACTTAGTATTATTTGGGGGCTCGTTTATAAAGTTTATCTCACTGGTACTGTTAGTTACAAATCAGTCCACCTTAAATGGGGTTCTTGCCAACAAAGACTAAGGTCTACTCAAAATATTGTTTTTTTTGTTTTTTTTTTTAATTTTTTTAATTTTTATTTATTTATGATAGTCACACAGAGAGAGAGAGAGAGAGAGAGAGAGAGAGAGGCAGAGACAGGCAGAGAGAGAAGCAGGCTCCATGCACCGGGAGCCCGACGTGGGATTCGATCCCGAGTCTCCAGGATCGCGCCCTGGGCCAAAGGCAGGCGCCAAACCGCTGCGCCACCCAGGGATCCCTACTCAAAATATTGTTAACAGCACGAGCTCAGCACAGCTACTGAGGACTCTGTAAGACAGAACGGAACCCAATCTGGGCCCTCTGGCAGAACTCCACTTGTAGGAGGTGGCAGCTTCTCCCATCCTCTGTCCCTTGCCAGATGCTTTGGTGTTGGAGAGGGCCAGCCCTCCTACAGGCCCTTTGGCTACCTGGAAAGCCCTTTGAGTTTAACAGAGAGAACAGTTATAGGAGTTCATGAACCAGAAGAAGGATGCCACTATCCATCACACATGATAGAGACCAATGGAATGCTGCTGCTTTCTATCTCTTAGCCAGAATGTTCTAAATAAAAAATGGATCTAAGAAACATTACTGGGCCAAACTTCGGGGGGGCGGGGTATCTTAGCACTGATGAACAAATGGTCCCATCTCCAAATTCATTATAAACTGTTGAGCCACTGCCTAAAAATGGTCTCCTTTGGGGTAAAGAACTCTTAAGACTCTCTTGTCTCACAGACACCCCAAACAAAAATCAAAACCACACATCTCTACACATAAAAGGGCCACAATACAAGGCACTTGTATTCCTTACTCCCTTCAGAGTTGCAGACAATACTGTAAGACACACACATTTCACTTCTCGAATTATGCAAGGCTAGGCTCTGGGAAGAGATATTCCACAGAACTTTCATGCCCCAAACATGCCTCCAAAACCTGGTTTAAGTAAAAGACATAAAGGTTGCTTCAAATAACTCCTTTCCAAATCCCAATATGACAAACCCCTAAATGGGTCTCTCTCTTGCCTTAATAAGAAGCCTCTTGGCCAACTCACACCTCACATTAACACACTGTTTCAACCAAACATGGCAAAAGCTGAGGACCCCATCAACTTGCAATGGATACCATGGTCACACAACCAGACAACATGGTCCCACACTGGCAACTCATGGTGAAGACAACTCCACCCCCTCTGGCTAAAACTTGCAACCCCAGCAGATGTCCATGGACGGCCTCTCCTAAGACGAAATTGGACACAAGACCTTTTTGCTTTCTTGCATTAGGAATTCTATTTTGTTCCTGAGGTGACTTTTAAAAAACTCCTGAGGAGGAGGGGCCAGGGAAAGCAATCATGTGATTAGAACGCTAGAAAATCTGTTCTATCTCTTAACCTCTGTGGAGGCAAGAAGGGCTGGAGAAGGAGTTCAATCATCAATGGCCAATGAGTTCATCAGTCAGGCCCATGTAAGGAGCTTTAACAAGAAGCCCCAAGTAAAGTGCTTCAGTGGGTTGCCAGATTGGTTAACGCATCAAGATGGCAGAAGAGTGACAAGCCAAGAGGCCATGGAAACTCAGTGTGCTGTTCTACATACCTTGTCCTTTGCATCTCTTGCATTTAGCCGTTTCTGAATTTAATCCTTTAAATAAACAGGGAATATGCTTTTTTTTTTTTTAAAGATTTTACTTATTTATTCATGAGAGGCACACAGAGAGAGAGAGAGAGAGGCAGAGACACAGGCAGAGGGAGAAGCAGACTCCCTGCAGGGAGCCCGATGCGGAACTCGATCCCCAGACCGAGGATCATGTCCTGAGCTGAAGGCAGATGCTCAACCGCTGAGCCACTCAGGCGTCCCATTAACAGGTAATACTGAAGTGCTTTCTTAAGTTTTGTGAGCCACCCTAGCAAATTATCAACCCTGAGGAAGGGGTCATATCTCTGATTTACAGCCAGTTGATCAGGACAGGTGACAACCTGGCATCTGAAGTGGATTGTGCGGGGGTGTCTGTGGGGGTGCTGTCCTAGGAGACTGAGCCCCCAACCTGTGGGATCTGTGCTAACTCCAGGTAGTTATGTCACAACTCATGGTGTGGAAAACAAGATTTTGATATCAAGAACTGTTGCCGAGTAGAGGAAAAATATTTTTTTCTTATACATACAACTACCACACATACACAGGCATGTATGTACAGGTGTGCTCAAGCGTGTGCGTGTGTGTACACACACAAAATATGTACGTACGCTAAAGACATACATACAAATATGTAAAACGTACACTAGCATTAATCTCCCTGTATTGCCTGTCCCTAAGTCATCTCTACAAATTAAAATCTTAGAAGTGCAAACTCATACATGTGGGATACTGTGGGAATTTAAATGAGTAGAGCACCAATAAGCCCAAACAGTCCTGCTTAGTCAGTGCTCAGGGTATCTCAGCTGTGCTGATGATTATGAACTGCTTTCTAACATGACCCATATTTAATTTTTCTTATTTTCTTCAAAGAAGAAATCTTGCATCAGTCCAGTGAATGGGAAACGTTGAGTCACTTCCTTTGGTAGCAGGTCACCACGAAAACTCGGCAATGGAATACAAATGTTAAGCCCCAGTGAGCGCATACTGCCCATTCAGGGCTGCAAACTCAAGGCTACTCTGTTTTAAAGGGAAAAGGACCAACCATTGGAGGGAAGGAGGAGTGAAGAAGGTTCAGCACTAAAACCAGACTTGTCATCAAAAACAATCAGAAGGCAGGAAACGATTATGTCAGGGTGTCCCTCAATGCCAGTTGATGAAGTGTTCCTACCTCTCTGAAACAAGTTTCTCAACCTGGCGTAACTATTCGGGTTACATGGGCATGATTACTTCGGTCAAGATAATGCTTTGCTAGGAAAGCAGGGAGGAAACTGTCCTGAGCATTTTAAGGATGTCTGGCAGCATTCCAGGTCTCCTCCCACTAGGTGCCTGGCACACCTCTGTCCCACCTGTGACAACACTGCCCCAGTGTCCCTGGGGGATGACATCATCCCTGGATGACAACCAGGGGCACAGAGAGTTATAATCGGGATGATGAGAGAAAGTGAGAGGGATCGGGGAGGGGCCTCTACGAGATCTGGTGGTCAGGACACAGCTGGCGAGGTGTTCATTTTACACAGAAGGGGCAACCTTGTGAGTGGCTGAAATGCCCAAGAACACCAACCAGGCAGACACAACAGCAAGCAGAGGCCAGAGGCTGGTCCGTGTGTGGGGAAATCACTAGACACCCAGCATGGCCAGGGCAGAGTGAGCCCAGGGAAAACACTGAAGGTGAGTGATGAGGTCAGCAGAAGACAGAGGGGCCTCTTTATTCTTAAACATTTTGTTACGAAATACTAACCTATCCAACTTTCCTAATCTTGCTCTTTCTCTTCTCACTGACAGACGTAATTCTATTTCTCCCAAAATAGGCAGGTCTCATCCTAAGCTCTGGAATTACAGCCCTCCTTTCCCTCCAACTGAAGGGCCTTGTGGTGATTATCTTCAAGCAGAGAAGCATCTAAGCTGGTGTTTCTCAACTATGGCACTCTGGATTCTGCAGCGGGGACAATTCTTCAGTGAGGGGGCTGTCTTGTCCATCCAAGGATATGTGTGGCACCTTTGGACTCTAACCACTAGATGCCAATACCACCTACACTCCAGGCAGGACACAATACCACCTACACTCCAGGCAGGACAACCCATTGCCAAATGTGTCCTGGGGGCAAAACTGCCAAGTGCTGGGAAGCAGTACTCTACCTTCTCTCTTGCAGTGGCAGAGGACCTTGGCCCTGGAAACAAGTGACAATGACGAAGGCACATGAACACAAAGAAGCACCATAACCGAGATCATGTTGTTTAGAATAATACCTGTTGGCACTGAAGGCAAAGGCCTTCTGGAGGCCTGCCTGACTCACTCTCTTCTAGGAGAATATCCCATCACTCACAGCCCTGCTAAGGACACTTGAGCCAATCAGGCTCACACAGTCAGCTCCCTCTCTGGAATGTGAAATAAGAACCTCAGACGGAGGCCAGTGTGTACCAAGCACTGGGGTGGGAGGTCCTGACAAGTACCGGCTCGGGCGGCCATCCCTGTCTCAAGGACACCCCACACAGCCCAGCAGCAGACAGAGAAAGAGAACATAAGCATGCAAAGATGCAGAAACGAGGAATCTGGGGGCCAGTCCTGGCACAACCTGATGAGGCAGAAAAAACCTTTCTGTGTACAGTACTGTGAGCAGAGAGAGCCAGAGAGAGAAGCCAGGACAAGAGACCAGAAGCCAGGACCTAATCATGGTGGTTCCTAGTTCCTCTATCAGCCCCTCAGAGGGCCCAGCTGGAATCCTGGCTTTGGCTTCTGCCAACAGCCCCCTTTCCTCCCATTACTTTCTAGGAGCCAAAGAAGAACCATTTCTTGCCCAAAGAGACACAGGAGAGCAGGCACAAAGAGATAAGTCTAGAAAATGACTGAAGCTGCAGGCAGGAGGCAGGGGAAGGCTCCAGAGGCCTTCTTGACCAGCCAGGCCTGGAGCCACAGGGTGCTCTGACAAGGAGGTGGCAGGACCCCCATGGAGGAGTCGGGAGGACTTACCCAGAGACACCAGGAGTCCACAGTTTTCCAGCATCACCTCCTGGTACAGGGTCCTCTGGGCCGGGTCCAGCTGCCCCCACTCCTCCTGGGTAAATATCACGGCCACATCATCAAAGGTCACAGATACCTGGAAAGTCAAACAGAGGTAGCAGCGTTGGCCTGGGGGCTGTTGGCTGGGATCACAGCTCCTCTCTACATCCCTGGTAAAGATGCAGAGTGATCAAGGCTCGAATCACCGAGTACCTCCTGAGGGCCAAACTCTGTGCAGGGCTCAAGGGGGAGGTGGGCAATGCTCTGGATGTAATATAGGAACGTATGGGAGGAGCCTCCTCCCTGGGAGCCACTGGAAGGCCACACAACACAATGGAAATGACGCGAGGACTGGGAGATGCAGACAGCAAGGGCTCTAGGACATCAGAGGAGTGAGTGAATAATGATAGTAACGGTATCAGTAACAACAGCAGTACCTGAGCCTCAGTGGTCCTGCTAGCTGCCTGCCCCATGCTGAGGGTTTCACATCCTGGTTACAGGGACCACAAGTGCTCAGTTCTTAAGTTATCTTAGGTTTCCACTAGTGTTGCCTTCTGATTTAAAAAAACTTCATATATGTTTTGTTTTGTTAGTTGTACCTCCTCATTATATTCTACAGTTTTCCAACGTGAAATGTCCAGCACATGGAGGACCACATCCCCACATGTGATTAGACCCAGGGTAAGTATAAGTAAACTCAGCTACTCCACTGTTAGATGGGAGCCCCAGTACCATAGATGTGTAATTTAAATGCTCCAAGACACTGGCTCATGGTGTTTCATATTCACTTTCTTGCTTTGTCCTAATAGTGTTCTAGAATTTTATTTCAATTTAACCCCTGGAAATTCCTGATGAACTGGTTCTTATATAGGAACCCTGCAATATTACTCAGTTCTGGTGCTCGATAAATTCCCATTGCCAGGCACATTTTGGGCAGACAGATAAACAGAAAAGTCAAGGACGGCCTCCATTTGACTACCTGGTGGTATATGTGTAAATTATGAGAACTCTGACATGCACTCACCAAGCATCATAGATGAAGGGATAGGGATGCAGATACGGGTTTTTGTGGTCGGTCTTAAGTGGACAATGGGAGGAAAAATAGGGAGGGTCAGTTATTCACCAAATCCTGCCATCTTGGGCCATCACTCCTACGGAGTCCCTTTTAGCTTCCAGGACTGTGAGTAACGCTAGTAATCTGGCTTCCGGGAAGAGGGTCAGAGCGGACTGGTTTTCTGGGTCGCTTACGGTCGATAAGGGATTAGCTTCTCTGGGTCAGAGTTCTACTTTATATGCGGCCTGCCAACTGTCCTCCTATACGTTCAATATCTCCTGTTCTGAGGCTGGAGATCGAGTAAGTGACAAGCCTGCTCCACCCGTCTTAACGCGAACACACCTCGAAGAGAAGTCGAGGGCCTCTCTCGACCTCCAGCCTGCCCAGGAGCCGCCCCCCGTTCCCGTCCCGCAGCAGAGACGGAGAAGCGCCCAGAGCATCCTCCACTCACCTGCGCAGGGTCCATCCAGGCCGCCGCCATCATGGGACCCCGTACCCCGTGCAGGACCGGGGCGGGGGGGTGGGGGGGGCGGCCACAGAGGCGGGTCCAGCGGGCTCGACCGACCGCCACTCCTCCCCTGCCCCGGGAGGAGTGGCCTCGGCTGATTTTCGCACCCTCCGGTCACCACGAGGCTCACCGGTCCTTCACAGGCGCGGAGGTGAGTCGTAGCCTCCTTTCCGCTCTTCTTCAAAGAGCCTTCCTGGAAGTGGCCACAGAACAGCAATCCCCCTCCCCACAGCTGGCGTGGACGGAACCGTCGCACACAAATGACGTACGCCACCGGAAGACCGGAAGCCCCGTCCCCACCAAGAGGGACGCCCGGCGCACAGCCTTCTGGGCAATGTAGTTTTTGTTCTACAAAGGAGCAGAAGATTTTGTTCCAGGGCCTGTCTTCCTAAACCTCAAAGAATTATCAGAAAAAATGAAAATAAAATAAAAATAAAAATAAAAGAATTATCAGGCCCAGAGCTCGCTGTCAGACCCATCTCTTCACAGCGAACACAACTCGCGAGTACTGAGAAAGGGCGAGGCAGTCCCTTGCCTGTCCGGGGAAGTCGAGGCTCAGGAGGCGGGTCAAGGCATTTGCCGGGTCCTTTAACCAGGCCCTAGCTTGGCTTCTGACTTCCCCGTGCGCCTCGCGAGGACGGATGCTCTAGTGGCAGGGTGACCGCAAGGACCAGGACGGGGAAGCCCCTGCACCTTGGCGCATGCGCATCGCCCAACCTCTCTGGGGCATCCTCTGTCAGGGCACCAGCGTCTTGTGCTGCAGGGCTTCCTCTTGGGGAGTAGGCAACCGAGGACTGGAGGATCCATGTGTGAACCCGGAGGTGGGAAGGCCGAGCGTAAGCAAGGCTGGGGGCGGTCAGGACTCCTGTGTGTAGCAGGGGCAGTTGTGAGTGTCTGTTTGACGTGGGCACTTACTTGGACCTGTGTCTGAGTGCTGGCAGAAGGGTCGTGCGTGGATATGGAGATTGGGGAACTATTGGCGTGTACTGCAACCTCAGGTCTCCACCAGAGAGAATAGATGGAGGAAGGAATGGACACGGTGAACCCTGAACCCACCAGGCATTAGGTAGTTGCAGACAAGAAATCAACAAAGTCATGTTAGGAATCCTAAAAATCCTTTCAGAATTATATTGGTAAAGTCTTAAAAGTCACCATCAGTGACTTCTTTTGCTTTCTTCTCAGGACTATGAAAGTAAGAGAATGAAATACCACTTCTGGGCAGGGTCTGAGGAAGGGGCAGCAGGCGGTGTGTCCGGCTGAAACGATGGCAAGAAAAAGCCTCTGAAGTAGGCAAGAAGCAGGCCAAGGAAATGGACGAGGAAAATAAGGCATTCAAGCAGAAACAGAGGGGCGGAAGAAACTGGAAGAGCTAAAAGCAATGGCTGCAGAGAAAAGGCCCTCTGGCCACAGGTGGAATTAAGAAATCTGGCAGAAAAAAAAAAATAAAAAGAAATCTGGCAGAAATCTCCTTGTGCCCAAGGCATTGGTGATCCTTAATTCCATTTCTGTTTAAACATCTGGATTCCTTGTCATAGCATCTGTTCCCACTTATGGCTGGAATGAAGTGTTGTCTTACATTCTGTTGTACAATTAAGAATAAACTTTTCTAAAAAAAAATAATAAAGTGATCATCATTAAAAAATCTCACTTCTAGGGCAGCCCAGGTGGTTCAGCGGTTGAGCATCTGCCTTCAGCCCAGGGCGTGATCCTGGAGACCTGGGATCGACTGGCACATCAGGCTCTCTGCATGGAGCCTGCTTCTCCCTCTGCCCCTCTCTCTCTCTCCTCTCTGTCTCTCAATAATAAATAAATAAAATCTTTTTTTTAAGACTATTTATTCATGAGAGACAGAGAAAGAGAGAGGCAGAGACATAGGCAGACGGAGAAGCAGGCTCCATGCAGGGAGCCCGATGTGGGACTCGATCCCAGGTCTTCAGGATCATGCCCTGGGCGGAAGGCAAGCGCTAAACCACTGAGCCACCCAGGCTGCCCAATAAATAAAATCTTAAAAAAAAAAATCTCACTTCTAATGAGTTGAGAATACATATGGTTATGAAAATGGAAACAATATACAGAAAATGTGGAGATGTAATTTTATGGAGTATTCCTCAACCATGAGAAAGAATGAAATTTTACCATTTGTAATGACATGAATAGAAATAGAGTGTATTATCTGAAGCAAAATAAGTAGAGAAAGAAATATGATTTCACTCATATGTGGAATTTAAGAACCAAAACAAGTGATCTTAGGGGGGGAAAAAAAGAGGAAAATGAAGAAACACTCTTAACTATAGAGAACAAACTGACGGTTGCCAGAGGAGAGGTGGGTGGGGAATGGGTTAAGTAGGTGATGAGGCTGAAGGAGTGCACTTGTGATGAGCACCAGGTGATGTATGGAAGTATTCAATCACTGTTGTACACCTGAAACTAATATTACTCTGTATGTTAGCTGGAATTTTAAAAAAAAAGACAATTTTAAAAGTAGAAAAAAGCATAGTGACTGAATCAAGGATTGGGATGGAGTTAATTTCCTAGAAGACGCTTTTTATAAAAGGAGGTCGTGGAGAAATGTGACTTAATCAGAAATGTGACAAGGAACAGTGTGATCCATCATTGGCCATAGTAATTTGACCAAATTGAAAAAGACTTTTTTCAGATGTGGCTGACACGGTTTAATTGAATGGTTTGAGGAAAGGATGTACATCAGATAGCAAAGTTAAGAATTTATATTCTGTGTCATAGGAGGCAGAATGTCCAGAATCAGTGGTGAGGAAAACTATGTAGCTATTGGAGAAACTTTGAAATCCCTATTGTAAAGCATGTCTGAGAGTTTTCATAATTTAGACATAAATCACCTGATAGTCAATGTGGAAGCCCTAGTTGACTTTTCTCTGTGTATCTACCTCCCAAAAATGTGCCCAGTGATGTCCAGCACCAAACTGAGTAATATTGCAGGTACCTATGAACAAACCAGTTAATTAGGAATTTCTAGGTGTTTAACTGAAATATTCATTAAAGAGCACTGATAGGACAAAGCTAGAGAGCACAGAAATATGGGCCTTGGAGGTGCAGATGAAAACTCATGAGCCAGCGTCCTGGAGCATTTAAATTACAGATCTACAATAGTGGGGCTGTCCATCTGAGAGTCAAGTAGCTGACTTATATTACTGGGTCTGGTCATACACAGAGATGTGGTCCTGCATGTGCTGGACATTTCACATTGAGGAAACCATGTAGAATATGGTGAAGGAAGTAACATTAACTCCATATAAACTATTTTTAAGTTAGGAGATGATTTATTTCATGTAATCAGAATATGACACACCATGGAGGTGCTAGTGAATTCGAGAATTGAATGGCATTGTTGTGCAGTGAAACATTTTATCTCAGAGATGGTAGCATGCTGAATATCAGTATAAAGAGGGTGGACCTCTGGATTAATCAGAGTCCTGTTTTACAAATGGCATACTCCTGAAAATATGGGGTATAGTAAATTGAGTCTAGAAGCCAATGTAACAGGTAGTATGTTATACACCACCAGAGTGGTTATCTGTACAAAATAGTTACTAGTTTTTAAGGTGAATAGTTGAGTCACCATCCCTGGGGGCCAGGAGGGACATCATCTTGGGACACTCTTATGGGAAAGAGTTTCTACAAGAAATAAAGATTTTGCCCAGTCACATGCCAACTCAAATAACTATACACAACTAGTACAAAATGATTCAGCTTTTATTAATTAGCATCTTAGAAGAAACAAAAGAGAGCCAGCAAAGCTCTGAACAAACACAATGAAACAGGTGCAGACAGGCCTCAAGAAGCCATTTGAACAGATGGAGGCAACACCCTCCTCGAGTGGGCCCTGACCCAGGGGTGCTCCATGATCTGGGCCAAGGGTAGCCTTTCCAAAGGCTGGTATCTGAGAAGCTTGGAGACTAAGTCCTGGGCCCCCAAAGGTAATGATGGGGGAAATCGTAGGTCTACCTGATGAGGCCAGAGAAGACAGAAGAGAATGTGGTTAATTTGTGTGCTGTGTGTTTTATCCATTCCTTGAGACCATTCAAGGCACTGTTCTGGATCTTATTAGACAACTTTTGTGTGCACCCCAGGCCCTGCAGTCTTAGCTACCCAGTGAATGCCCAGCGTGTAGCCTTCCTACCTTGAGGATGCGTCTGTAGGTCTCATTATGGGAAGGGCTCTCAAAGGGTGGATATCCTACCAACAGCTCATAGCAAAGTACTCCAATGCACCACAGATCAACCTTCTCATTGTATGTTCTCCTCTCAATCATTTCTGGGGGCAAGTAGTCCAGAGTCCCACACATTGTCTTTCTCCTAGAAGACAGCAGAGAAGGGACCACTGTGCAGAGGCCCAGAACAAGGGTAACCCTCCTTTTCTAGATTCTGATGAGACAGGAGACCCTAAAAAGTCCAAGCAGTCCCTTCCTGTGCATAGGAATTTGGAAACACCAAGATTTTTTTTTTTTTAAGATTTTATTTATTCATGAGAGACACACAGAGAGAGGCAGAGACACAGGCAGAGCTAGAAGCAGGCTCCCTGTGAGGAGCCTAATGCAGGACTTGAGCCCCAGTCCCTTGGGATCATGCCCTGAGCCCAAGGCAGACACTCAACTGCTGAACCACCCAGGTGTCCCTGGAAACACCAAGTTTTTATAAGGATCAAGGGGGACTCCTGGGTGGCTCAGCGGTTGAGCGTCTGTCTTCAGCTCAGGTCATGATCCTGGGGTCCTGGGATCAAGTCCTGCATCAGGCTCCCTGCAGAGAGCCTGCTTCTCCCTCTGCCTGTATCTCTGCCTCTCTCTCTTTGTCTCTCATGAATAAATAAAATTTTTAAAAATAATAATAAGGGTCAAGTTTTAGGAGAGGAAAATACTGGGACCTATCAATTCCATATTTTGGAATTATTCATATAGTTATGTAGCTCATGATCCAGAATATTTTCAGAATATTCTGGGCATCAATAGAGATTTTGAACAAACTCATGATACATCAAGAGGGACCAAGTAAAATTCCTGGAATTATGGAGCAATGATTCTTATTTACATGGAAGCTAACTGGGAAAATTCTATGTTAACAGAGAACAAAAGGTAAAAGATAAGGTTGAGCCACATTCTTTCAATCTACAAATGTACATTAAATATATGCATATGAAAAAGGCAGTACTAAAAAAAAAAAAAAAAGGAAAAGGCAGTACTCAAATACAAACCTAACTTTGTATCTGGGTCTTATACGTGGAATAAATTAAATTGGATCATTCCTAACTGGCACCCAGGGCCCATGCCATCACCTGACCTACCTCAGAGATGGTGTGTGCACAGACCAGCCAAAGTCTGCAATTTTCACCTCACCCTTGAACCCGAGCAGTAGGTTCTCTGGTTTAATATCCCGGTGAATCACCTTTTTCTCGTGGCAGTAAGTCAGAGCATCTGCCAATTCCTCCATTATCTGAGTGAGCAAAGAAAAAGTCGAGAAATGAAGCCAGCCACAATTTCCATGATAAAATACTCACATGAATTTTATAGTTGTAATGGAATCTTTTTATTTCCTGCTTACCAACCATTACTTCCTTAATGGCACCACAATTATTGGTGGGGAAGGGATTCATCTCATTTTATGAAGTCTTATAGGATAGATGCTAAAGTATACAGAACCTCCCTTTTGCCCTACCACAGCAAGTAGCTAGACACAGGTCCTGAGGCCTGAAGAAATGATACAAAAACAGGAGGAAAATTGCAAGAATATTCAGATAGCAAGTTGACCCAACCCGTCTGCTGGGATAATTGTTGCTCTGATTTCCCATCTGGAGCCCTCTAGAAATCTCTTGCTTCCTATTCTAAGCCGGCTCCACTCACTTATTCAGTGAAATCCTCCATAGGCTTTCAACATGCTTTTCTGCATAAAGTAGTGGAGTTAGATTGTCTTGCTTACAACCAAAGAATCCAAATTCATACACACTAATTATTAATATTCTGGGGTAATTAGAGTATCAAAATTTGAAGTTATGGGATATATGTATCATTATATCAAAGGTATAGAATTCAGAAATAAAGGAAAAAAAACACTGGACACTAATGACAACCACAAGTAGTGATGCACCCCCCACACACACACACTAGTCCACAGTAAACTCATGGGCCCCAAAGCCCGCAGGCCTCCACCTCACCGTGGCTGTGTGCTGTTCATCTAATGTGTGGCTCTTTTGCAGCTCCTTATAGAGCTCACCCCTTGGAGCATATTCCAGAATCAGGTACACGCGGCGTGCATCATGGAAATAGTTGTACAGGCGTAGGATATTGGGGTGTCTGGAGAAGGGACAGAGGAAAGGTCAGATTTGTAAGACCCAATTCCTGATGCTATTACAAGTGACTGGTCACACAAGGGGCAAACTGCTGGGACCAGAGTAATAGCAGTTTGATACTCGAGTGTGTGAGACAACCGGAGCACACATCAAGATTTTGGCATCTGAAACGGAGGATACATGGTATAAGTGTAATGAAATGCAGAAACAAATCTTCAAGGTGGAATCAAGGTGGCCTATTTGAGGGTCGTTTGGGGGAAATGGGTTCAGACTCCAGAGATGGAAGAGAGAACAGAAGAGTGGGAAGCCAGTGCCAGATTCTCATGCAGACTGTCCTACTGTAGATGCGCCTGGATTTCAATTTCCCTGCGCAGCTGGTGCTCCAGTCCTTCCTTTTCTATCTGGGACTTGAAGAGGACTTTCAGGGCCACAATGAAGTGGCTTTCCTTGAGCCGAGCCAGGTACACGTTCCCAAATTTTCCCTTGCCAAGAGGGCGCCCGATTTCAAAGTCATCGATGGTGAGGCGCCGCCTGAAAGGAGTGGAAAAAAGGAGCCTGTTTAGGAGGTGGGTGGAGGGCAAGCGGGGAGTCTCCCCCGGCCCCGCCCCTGCCCCTTGCCCTTCTCGAGGCACAGCGCTCAGGCCAGAAGCGGACACACCACACGTGCCGCCAGCTCTTCATTTCTTTGCTCCCCCTTCCCACTCCAGTCTCTCACCCGGGCGGGACGCTGAGCTCCACGTGGCCTGCTGCATCTACGTGAGGCAGACGAACAGACAGAAGTCAGCACTTCCTTCTGGGCACCCTCCACCCCAACAACTGACACCAGCCCTTCTCAACCTTTGCTCTGTTCCTGGGTCTTCTCGCCTTCGCTTGCGGGCTGAGCACTGCCCGACAGCATCACGGTGTCCGGGCGACTCCCGAGGGGAAAAGGCGAAGGCGCAGGACGCTTTCGTGGAAAGGCGCAGGGGAGGTGGCACTGAGCGCGAGGCTCCTTGGACGCCACCCTGCTCCACGCGGCCTGCGTGCTCCCACACAAGGCACCCCAGGAGGCTCCCCGGATGAGGGTCCCTGGATCCACCAACGCCTAGGATACCCGGAGGATGGCGCCCGTGGGCTTTTATTCCAGCGTCCCACTCATTGGCTGAGCCGACAGTTCCTGGCCGACTCCCATTGGTGGAGGCTTATGAGCGCTTAGGCAGCGTCTCCAATAGAGGAGGCAGGAATGGGAGCTTCCGCTCAAGCTTAGCGAAGAGACCGGCGGGGGGTGGGGGGACACGGGGAGCTGGGGCTTCAGGAGCCTCAGAAGACGAAAGAATTGAGGGCCGCGGAGAGGGTACGTTGCCAATGGTCTCGTTGGATGAGGCCTACATGGTGGACTCCATGAAAGCGCGAATGCATTAATGAACTGACACGGTGCACGTGTGAATGAGTAGACACCAACTGCAAGAAGTTGCCGGGGTGCCCACGTGGCGTCTGCAAACCCTCAAACCACGTGTGCGCCGCCCTCACGGCCCCCACGTGTCCGACTCGGGGTTTGTTCTCCAGGGCCCTTCTCCATCACGCTTCCCAATATTTCTGCCTCCTCCCCCAATGTCCTGCAGCTCTTACTCTGTCCAGTTCATCCCCAACCCCCGAGGCCAGCCCCCCCACCCCCATCCCAGGACTACAGGCTCGTTCAGAGCGATGACGCACGGTCAATTCACCCCTTGCCTCCATGTGTGTGTTGGACCAGCAGAAATATTTTACCAGCAAAAAGAAAAAGGATGGGGGTTATTTGGAAATAACAAGCTATTACAATTAGAGACAAGGAAGCTACAACAAAAACCATAGGCTAGTCCCTCAAACCTAGGAAAGGAACACATGTTATGGAGAAGGAAATTTGGGAGTTGTTTTGAAGGAAAGTCCGTTGGAGAAAAGCAACAAACACTTTAGTAAAAGGCAGTTTCTCATTGTTCGAGTTGCAAGGGGTGAGGGTGGGGGTCGATTTCTTATAGAAAATGCTATCTTTTCTCCTTGGGGCTTATTATTGATGATTTTTTCCTGTTGTGGATTTTTCTGTTGGGGTCTGTGATTGACATCCGTAGGCCACATGTGAGAGCTTCTCCTCTGGCCTCCTGACTCCATTTTAGTGAAATTTCCTTTTATTAATTTTCACAGACCGTGTAATCAGTTTTCATTTGGGGTCTCAAATAGTAAAATCAGCCCCCATGTTTATTTGTTTGGCAAACACAGAAGTTTCAAAAAGTTTTAAATGGAATTCTTTTAGATAACAATATAAGTTGCTGGAGAAATATAACTTAAAAAGAAAAAAATCTTTTCCCAACCCAGAAAACTCCACAAAGATAGTAGACAAGTAAAAAAAGTTTATTACTGAAATAGCTTTAAACCAGAATGTGATGCCATATCACAAATTATTGCTGAGAGATGGCAAAGTCAGAAAAATACCCTTTCATACATCCATGCAGACACCGGCTTTCTCAATGTCTCCCATTACATATTTTCAACATAGACAATAATTAGTCCTCTCAAGTAGGAAAACATGACAGCACCATTTGTTATACATAATTCATCCTCAATTTACCTCATAATTGGGGTAAATTGGCTGCTATATTGGCTTTCTATAAGGGAAAACAAACTTCTCATTACCTGAGGGTAGAAGGTAGTGTTAACCTTAAAAAGTTATTTTACCAGCAAAAAATGAGGTTATTTGGAAATAGCATAGAATTGCAACTAGAAACATGCAAGCTACGGTAAAACCATAGGCAAACCTAACAGAAAAGTTATTTTATGAAGGAAGAGGAAGTTGGGACAGTTGTTTTGAACAAAACCCATTGGAGAAAAGCAACAATTCAAGGTGATGACAGTTTCTCATTGGCAGAGTTGCAGGGTTGATTGATCTTGTTTTGCAACTTGGAGCAAGGTGCCCACCAAAGTTAGGTGTCTACCTTCCCAGAGGAACTGGGAGATAAGGATTCTCTCTCCCATGATGTCTGCATTTCAAAGAGATAGCTCCTAAGTCTTTTGAGAAAGACATTCTTGGTTTGGGAGAGCACAGGGTGCCTGAGGAAAAGCCAGAAGGCTAGTGTGTCTAGAGCTGCAACTGCAGGGGTTCAACTGGGATTACATGAGTTAGAGAGATAAACGGAGACAAATTGTGCAGAAACATACCAGCCTTTGTAAGGAGGTTGTAAATGCTCCAGAATGTTATCTAAAATGTACCTGTGATTTGTTTAATCAGATATGGTAAGGCAGCAGACCTAGAAGTAGTTGTCATGAACGAAGTTTATGCTCCCACATCCCTAACAAATAAGAGTTAGGGCATGTTACTGGTAGGAGATTCTGTGTTGTATATTTGGAGATCTCAGTTCTTGGATTCCCCACAAAAGATTTACTTGGGGATCTACTCTCAGATAAAGACAGGAAGAAGGAAGGGAGCAAGCACAAAGCAGTTTATTAAGGACAGTACACTGTCAAGGTGGGAAAGCAGGCAGGTCCAGAGGTGATCACTCCCTAGGCTACAGGGATCTTCTTAAGTAAATGGGGGTCATGGCTCAGGGAGGGAGTGGTCTCTACTTCCAATCATTTGGGAGATTCCTCCCACTGGTTGGGAGGGGGAGTTGTCTACCCTACAAGATTTTTTCTTTTTTAAGATTTTATATATTTATTCATGAGAGACAGGGAGAGAGAGGCAAAGACACAGGCAAAGGGAGAAGCAGGCTCCATAGAGGGAGCCTGATGGGGGACTGGATCCCAGGACTCCAGGATCATGCCCTGGGCCAAAGGTAGGCTCTAAACCGCTGAGCCACCCAGGGATCCCGACCCTAGGAGATTTGTATCAGAACCCTTTTGGCAACCTTCTCTCATGGGGGGGGAAGGGGACAAAACTGCAATGCAAATGCATTATAATGACCCTAGGGGTTACCCTAGTGTACGGTGGAAGAGGAAAGCACGGGCTCTGCACCCGTGGCTCGAGATCTGTCAGCCCTGGGGTGTTGGAAGCCATAGGCAGGATGTTGTGACTATCCTTGCCTCCAGCTCATCTGTCTTTTTTATCAGGCATACCACACAAGGTGATATGGAGAAGCACCAGGGTGGGTCAGGAGGCGACAGCCGTGATGTAGAAAGCACATTTATAATGTGTAGGTTTTTTGTTTTGTTTTTTGGCAGGAAAGGTAAGGCAAGACAGGTAAACAGTTTAGGACTGACTTATTTGAATAATACTGGAGGGACTTTAGAGCATGTGTCACTTCCGGTCTAGTACCTGGTCCTGGAGTTTCAGGGCAGAGGAATATTACCTCCTGGAGTTTGGGAGCCAGGGAGAGGTAGGTAGTTTGCGTATGAATAGTGAGGTCCTGGCAAAGCTGTTAGCTAGTCCTGGTGGGGGGTGGGGAAGGGTGGGAGTGGGGGGAATGGGATAGTGTCTCCCCAGGCAGAAAGGCTCCAGATGCCAGACCACAGAGAAATAAAAATATATAGTTAGTACACTGTGAAATAGATAACCATCCTGGGGGGGAGGGGGAGTTGAGCTGAATGGTAATGGAATCTGGTTCACGTCACTTAAAAGACCAATCTGAGGGATCCCTGGGTGGCGCAGCGGTTTGGCGCCTGCCTTTGACCCAGGGCGTGATCCTGGAGACCCGGGATCGAATCCCACGTCGGGCTCCCGGCATGGAGCCTGCTTCTCCCTCTGCCTGTGTCTCTGCCTCTCTCTCTCTCTCTCTCTGTGTGACTATCATAAATCAATAAAAATTTGTTAAAAAAAAAAAGATCAATCTGGGTATTGTGTGGAAATTAAACCATAGAAGGGGCATGAAAAGGGAAGATCTATTAGGCTATTTTCCAGATGGGTGAGGATGAGGATTTAAATTAAGATTCGGACAGGGGAGGCGGTCTATCACAAATTACAAATATCGGTTGATCAAAAGAGACAAATAAATTAGTACAAAACTTATGAATATATATGTAATTATTCTGCAATATGGTTGTTATTTAGCTCTACCCATACTCCACACTGCCCCCTTCAACAATAAGATTTCTGATACTACAGTTACCTTCATAGAAATGCTTTACTACAGAGACACCATGCAGAGATCACTGTTCTGTCACAGAGCCCAGGCCAAGGGCCAAGGTGGACTGTGCAGGAAGTGTTAATTGAACAGGCTTTCATGGCTCAAATGCTACACATTCCAAAGGACTGGCCCTTGAGCAGCTCCAGGAAGACAACCTGCGTCCTTGTAGTATCTCAACTGGTTAAGAGTGACTTTATGCCTGTTACTGTTATCTGCAAGCCCCGCTGCATCAGTTTGACCAGATTTATCCAGTTTGTATGCCTGAGTCTCTGTATCTTTGCCTTCTGCGACCCCACTGAGCATCCGTGTTCAGTCATGAAGGTACTGCATGCCTCATAAGAAACCCTGGACACTGAAGCTTGTGTGGCTTTCCCTCATCGGTGATGTTTGCACATAATGTCACACATCTTTGCCAAAGACTTCAGCAAACCCCTGTACAACTGCACTGGGAAGGAACACCTGGCAGCTTGTGCTTGGTTTCCCCTGGACTTTTTACCCTGTGTGACCTTGACCTTGGTGACATTGACCTGTGTCCCTGTGCTGTACCAGACAGTGTGAATGTAAAAGCAGTTCTGAGTCGAGCGAATCCGCCTAGCACACCATCAAGCAGGAAGGTGGTTTAAGGGAGCAAAGAACCCTATGTGTACATGATTATGATCTAGATGGGTGTTCCAGTCAAGGTTCCCTGATGAAATGCCATTTGAAATTATATGGGAGGGATGAATGTGCCCTAAATGTGCAGCAGGCAGAGGGAAAAAGGCCATAGCAGGTGCAAAAACGAAGGAAAGGGAAGCAGGAAGTGGAGACCAGAGTCTTGCAAGAGAAAAGGTAGTAAATTAGGCACATCTCACCCCAGTAAGGCTTTATGGATGGGCCATGTGAAGGATTTGGTTTTTCTCCCCAGAGTGAAGGGAAGTCATGAAACATTTCGGGGAAAAGGCTGGGGGTGAGCCCTACACGACCAAGTCTGAGCCCTATCTCTGGCCTCCGGGTGGAGAATCAACTTGAGGATAAAAGTGGAAGGTAAAGCAGAAGCTGAGGTGTTAGATGATGTCTGGATGGACCAGGGAGATGGCAGTGGATGCATGGCAGCAAGGTCACAGTGGGAAAACACCTGTTTGACACAGAAATAGAAGCAGAATAAATGGACTTTTAAAAGTCATCCAGCAGCTAAGAACAAGCCAGGAAGTATGTCCAGGCAGTCTGACGAGGGGCCCCATGCTCTTAATGCTCCACTGCTACAAGAAAGGCAAAAAGAGCTGCCTATTTACTATTTAGTTCAAACCATTCAACTGTGAGACGTGTAACCTATCTGTAAGATTACAGGTCGTTGACCCTCAGAACTCAAGGATGACATCACTGAGCATTCCTGATGCATCCCTGCATGCCACAACTGAGACAGGAAAGACTGTCCGTGGGCCAGGGTGTGAGGAGAGGGAGCTGCAGATTCCCAGAGGCCAGACTCCCACAGGTTTCCTGCATCATGTCTCTGTGGAGGGCCCTCTCAGCTGGAGCCCAATGCTTCCACTCCCTCCCAGTCACACTGAAGGATCCATCAACTTGATGATGCCTGCAACACACTAATCTCAAGTAATACACATATTTGGTATTGTTTGTTAAAGTCAGAGGTGGCGTATGAGCAGCAGGAACAAAGAAATGAGATTATTGCTGACATGTACTATAGAAAACACATCACATCAATCTGGCCTATTTTTATAAAGGTAATAAATGGGTATACTTGGAAGTCAGGCCACTTGAAGCCATATATACACACACATACATGTAACATACATCTCAGGTATATACATATGTATGTGTGTATATAGTCATTAGTGGTGTGTATACACACAATCAGCATTTGTAAGAAATAAAGTCCTTTCTCACCAGATTTCCCTGTACCTTGTGTTCACTAATTTAAATCCTGGCTTGTTTCTAAGTTCAACTGTGTCTGTTTTTTTGGTTTTGGTGCATTATGCTCATAAGCCTCCAAATATACGACTCTTAACTTGGTGCTGTAAGAACTGCCTTTCTGTTGTTACAGAAATTTAATCAGCTTTTTTTTTTTAAGATTTTATTTATTTATTCATGAGAGACATACAGAGAGGCAGAGACACAGGCAAAGGGAGAAGCAGGCTCCATGCAGGGAGCCTGATGTGGGACTTGATCCAGGGTCTCCAGGATCACGCCCTGGGCTGCAGGTGGCACTAAACCACTGCGCCACCGGGGCTGCCCAGCTTTTCTTTTTTAAACCATTTCAGTCTGTATAAGGAAGGAACACTGCAGGTCAGAGAACAACTCTCCTCTGAGTTTGTAAGGTTTGCCCTTGGCTGAGGCTTGAGAACTTAGGTATCAGTAGGTTTCCCAGTAGCCAGGACAGGAGTAGCTCAGTGTGCCCAAGTTTCTGGGGTAAACAATGTTGTTTACATTGAATGCCTGCCATCCCTTTGGAAATCTAGAGCTTGTTACATGATAGGAGAGCCCCACCCCTAGAAAAAACCTGGGTACTGAGTGTCGTATGAGCTCCCCTAGAAGAGTTTTTAAATCCTGGTCGTAATTCTTTTTTTTTTTTTCCCTGGTCGTAACTCCTTGATGGAACTCAAATTAAGCCTGTCCTGTGTGACTTCCCTGAGACAGGACTCTGGATGCTTGTCTCATGTCCTCTGGCCTTCCTCAGTCCTTGTATCTCATCCCTTGGCTGTGTTTGCTTTCTCTCTTTTTGCTATAATAAGTCATAGCTATTGAGTCTGATAAAATGTCAAGTCCTATGAGTCTTCCTAGTAAATCACTGCAACTGGGGATGATCTTGAGGATTCCTGACACAAGCATTCACTGGGATTTCTAAAAATTTACTAATATGGCCATACAGGCCTGTGCAGATTCTCTTTGAGGTCAACAGGTCATGTACTGTGCCAACTATACAAACAGCTTTGTGTGAACAGTCTGTGAGAGACCCAAACATTACGATAAACTAAAAAACACCCTGTGCTGTGTCAGCATCGTTAAGTCACACATACTGAATCTACAAGGGGAGGGGGGGCAGAGGTAAAATGAACACCACAGTGAGACAATGGCTAGAAGTGGGGATGATCAAAAATGGGTGCAAAGTGTCCGACTTGGGCAACAAGGCAGAAGACGGTGACATTCACTGAGATTTTGAGCACCTCAAACAACACTAAAAACCAAATGCATGCCTTAGCTTCTCTCTACCTCACTGCCACCTCAAGCCCTCCTCTGTACTTTCTGCACAGTTGTAACAGATTATGCAGCTGTTAAAAGAGTTTGATTTATCCAACGTATAGGGATAGTCAAGATATACTGGCAAATGAGAAAAATAATTTGCAGACAAATGACAGCACTCTATTCTGTTTTGAAGGAGTGCATAGACCTGCCCTGGGAGAGGCAGTAAAGTGATAAGGACATGGATTCTGCAGCCTGTCTACCTGACCTCCAATCCCAAATCCCACACTTCCTAATCAACTATGAAACCTTCGACACACGCTTTTCACTTCTTTGCGCCTTAGTTTTCTGATCTGTAAGATAGGGATAACACAATCTGCCACATAGAATTATCACAAAAATTAAAAGAATTAATGTATATAAAGGTGTAGAGCATTCAAAACAATGAGGGAAACATAATAACATACCATATCTGCTTGCTCCCATGATTATTAGGAGTGCATCCTCAAGGTGATGACTGTGACCACATGACACATGCCTACAGGCTCAGTATGTAAGAATACTAACAAGGCGTGGAAGGATGACCAGAGAGAAACAGTCAACCTGGAGACAAGGATTTGGGGAACTCTGTATTTCACTGAGCATAAAATGCCTCAAGGAGGGAATTAACTCAGTCATGGAACACCTTACAAGTGAGAGAGCAAGGGTGACAGATTCTGAGCAGCACAACTGTTTAGCAATAGATGGAAGACGGTGCAGACCCTCTGAAGTAGGGCAGGAGCTCACAGAAACCAGGAAAGTCTCTCAAGTCAAAGTGGTGGGCAGCAGTAAAAAGGTCCAATCAGAGTGTGTGTGTTGGGTGGAGGGGAGTGGGGGGGACAAGAGGGAACTTTGTGAGACTTGCTTAAGTCCAGTGACAGTGGTGGAGACCATGGTTTAGTCGTCAGTGGGGTGAAGGGACATGAGAAGGTGGGGACAGACAGTGGACAGAACAGTTACACAGGGTGTGTCTAGGAGAGAGAAGGGCAGAGCTCACTGGGCATGTGGGGCAGAAAGCACCTGGGGTGACACTAGAGACCAGTACACAAGTATAGATTAAGAGGATAGAAGAGGATTAAGAAGGAAAAGTTAAAGACCAAGCAGTGAGGTTATAAAATAGGGTCCTAAAAAAATCAGAGATTGGAGATATGTGTCCAACGGCAACGAGCAAGAGTGACCCTTGAAGACCTCCTCTGGGACTGTAACAAGGCTTAGAGACCTGGGGAATTTTACACACAATTTCCCATGGAGACTAAAACCCTGAATAATCTGCAGTTTTCAGTTTTAAGATCAGTTTTAGAAATATTTGTGGATAACAGGATCTTCATTTCTCCAGATATGTTAGGACTTCTATTCCAACATCAAGATAAACCACTAGAGAATCACAACTTTGGACTACACAGTATAGCCTGTTTTTTAAGAGTCCTTCTTTGGAATTATATACTAGATACTAGACAAGGAAATAGAAAATGTAAAAAAGAATTAAGTAGAAATTAAACTGAGAAAAAAACTGGGGTGCCTCAATCAGTTAAGTGTCTGCCTTTGGTTCAGATTATGATCCCAGAGTCCTGAGATCGGGCCCCATGTTGGGCTCCTTGCTCAGGAAGAGCATCTACTTCTCCTTCTGCCCTGCCCCTCCCCTCACTCATGTGCTTGCACTCTCTCAAATTAAAAAAAAACAAACAAAAAAAACAAACAAAAAAAACCCCTAAAAAAACCTTACTAGAAAGCCAAAAGCACAACACATAAAACTGATGAAATCTATAGATAAAAACACCGTAAAAGTCCTTGACAGAAAGGATGCACTACAGACAGGGTAACAATGGTGAATAGCAATAGATTTCTCATCTGAAACCAGGAGGACAGAGGGAGGTAACATGTTTCTCTTCTACTATAAGAACTGTAAACCCCAAGTCTTTTTTTTTTTTTTTTTTTTTTTTATGATAGTCACACACAGAGAGAGAGAGAGGCAGAGACACAGGCAGAGGGAGAAGCAGGCTCCATGCACCAGGAGCCCGATGTGGGACTCGATCCCGGGTCTCCAGGATCGCGCCCTGGGCCAAAGGCAGGCGCCAAACCGCTGCGCCACCCAGGGATCCCAACCCCAAGTCTTTTATCCCACAAAAAACATCCTTCAGGGATGAAAGGGACATAGAAACCTTTTTAGATAAAGGAAAACAAAGTCCTTTGTCAACAGCAGACCTACCTCAGAAGAAAGGGTACAGGAAATTTGCAGGGAAATGTTAACAGAAGGCCTGGGTCTTCAGGAAGGGAGAAAGAACGGAATGGTTAATAATAGAGGTAAACAGACCATACACTTCATGAATTTTGTAGAAAATCTTTTGACAGGTGGGGCACAAATTATAACATCCAACATAGTGCTCCATGTATAAAGAGAAAATACTTAGAATAATTAAAAATGGAAAATGTTAAGGAATCTAATGGAATTAAGGTTTCTATACATCAAAGTGCTAAAATGCTGATATTAGACTGTGATAAGTTATGTATAATACTTAGAATATAAAAATTAAGACAATACTCAAAAATGTTATAGATACATCAAATGGAAATCTAAAAAATGCTGAAGTAACCTACAGGAGAGCAAAATAACAAACACAAAACAGAAAAGCAAAATAACAAAAACAACCAGAAAACAAGACGTACAATATAAAGGGAACACAAACAAAAAACAAATTTCATGTAACTTACCAATTAAAAGATAGAAGAATGGATTAAAAAGTAAAGTATGACCCAACTATATGCTGTTATAAGAAACTACTTCAAATATAATGATACAGATAAAGTTGAAAATTATAAAGATATAAACCATGCAAAATATTAATCAAAACATGCAGTAGGGACCATATTAATCACTCAAAGTATGCTTCAAAGGCAAGAAAATGAACAGGTACAAAAAGGATATTACTTAATGAAAGGGTTAACATACCAATATTAAATGTGAACCATTTAGTGCACCAAACAACAGAGCTTTAAAATACCCGAAACAGGGATCCCTGGGTGGCTCGGTGGTTTAGTGCCTGCCTTTGGCCCAGGGCGCGATCCTGGAGACCCAGGATCAAGTCCCGCATCAGGCTCCCAGCATGGAGCCTGCATCTCCCTCTGCCTGTGTCTCTGCCTCTCTCTCTCTATCATGAATAAATAAAATCTTAAAAAAAAAAAAAAAATAAAATACCGAAATAGAAAATGATAGAATTCAAAAGATGAACAGTATACTTCAGGACAGCTATACATCAGAACTTCATCATCCCTCTCTTTGGAATTGACAAAAATACTAAACAGTTTAGGTCAGTAAGGTTATAGAAAATTTGACTACTACCAAGAGGACTGTCCAGACTGTGAAGGCTGAGAAACTGGGGCCGTTGGGTTTAATATTACACTTTGTCAGCCATCTCAGACCAAGAACTGAACACCATCCCTGTTACAGGAAGAAACCACTCCCCCACTCTAGACAAGCCACCGGCTCATATAGGAATGTGGAACACCCAACCATCAAAGAATATAAACCCCGCCCTTTGCCCACCAAACTTGCGTACCAATTCTGACCAGAATAACAGGCTAGTTCAAACGGACCTTAGAGGGTGAATCGTAATTCAATTGGTCACCTGCTTGTGGACCGACATGACCATGTAACTTTCTGTATGTTATAATCCTCATTGGCCACTGGCCCCTATAAAACTGCTATACCTCTTAACCTCGGGTCCAAGCCCCTGGTCTGTTGTGTCGGGTATACTTGGACCCAAGCTCGAGCTTGTAAATAAACCCTCGTGCGTTTGCATCGGTGTCGGCTCCTTGGTGGTTTCTCCACAATCTTGGGCACAACACAGACATTTACAGAAACTCCACTCAATGACAGCAGAACACACATTCTTTTAGGAGGTCTTTTAGGATATTCAATAAATTAGGCTATATCTTAGGTCATAAATACTTTAACAAATTTAAACATACCAAACATAAACTAGAAATCAAAAGATAAGGAAAATACTCCAGAACACTAGAAAACTAAACAATAATCTATGAACCCATTAGAGTTTCTAAAGAAATCAAGAATCATTAGAGCTGAATAAAATGTAATGAAAATTTGCAGGATGAAGTCACAATGCTGTGAGGAAACATTATTGTACTAAATGCTTACTTTAGAATACAACCAAGGTAAAGGAGAAGATATAAAGATCAGAACAGAAATTAGTGAAATTATCAACAGCAATAGGGAACAAAAGAATAAATGAAATAAAGTGCTAGTTCTCCAAAATGATTAGTACGATTGATAAATGCCTAAGAAAATGGGCAAAAATAAAGCAAAGAGTGAACATATTTCCAAAATCAGGAATCAAATGGGATATTATAAGTACAGATACTGCTCCCATTAAAATGGTAATAAGGAAATATTTCAAACAAGTTTATTAACTAAACAGAAAATTTAGATGGAACAATTCTGGGCAGCCCCGGTGGCTCAGCGGTTTAGCGCCACCTTTGGCCCGGGTTGTGATCCTGGAGACCCAGGATCGAGGCCTGCGTCGGGCTCCCTGCATGGAGCCTGCTTCTCCCTCTGCCTGTATCTCTGCCTCTCTCTCTCTCTTTCTCTGTGTGTGTGTCTGTCATGAAGAAAGAAAGAAAGAAAGAGAGAGAGAGAGAGAGAAAGAAGAAAGAAAGAAAGAAAGAAAGAAAGAAAGAAAGAAAGAAAGAAAGAAAGAAAGAAAGAACGAACAATTCCTCGAACAGGACAAAGTTCAAACTATCAAATGTATCCAACATCAAAATTATTCTGAATTCAAGAAATTAGAAGGACGCCTGTGTGGCACAGTGGTTGAGCGTCTGCCTTCAGCTTGGGGCATGATCCCAGGGGTCCAGGATCGAGTCTGCATCGGGCTCCCCGTGAGGTGCCTGCTTCTCCCTCTGCCTATGTCTCTGCCTCTCACGAATAAATAAAATCTTAAAAAAAAAAAAAAAAAAAAAAAAAGAGAAATTAGAGGAAAACTTCCTCAACAAAATACAATCAAATGGAATGTTTTAATATCTGATATGCAAAAAAAATTCATACACTTCAACCAAATGGGATTTATTCCAAGGATGCAAGGCTGGTTCAATATTCAAAACTAGTCAATATAATACATTATATCAACAGGCTATAGAAATCAGATGATCACATCAATTGATGGAGGCAAAGTATTTGACAACATCTAACACTCATTCATAATAACAAAAATCTCAGCAAATTAAGAATAGATGGAAATTTTCTAAACTTGATAAGAAAACTTCGGATAAAAATACTTCAACTAACATCATATCTACCTAATGAAAACCTGAACATTTTCCTCCTAATATGAGGGATCAGTCAAGGGCATTCTTTCTTATTACTCCTATTCAACATCATGTTGGAAGGCCCACTAGTGCAGTAAGAAAAGAAAGTAACATAATACAGATAGGAAGGAAAAAGAAGTAAGACTCTTATGCAGCTGACATATCTTTGCAGAAAAGCCTGAGGATTCTACCCAAAGAAATGGCTACAAATAATGTGAGTTCAGTATGGTTGCAGGATGCCAAAATATCACTCCAAAAAACAATTATCTTTCTGTGTACTACTAAAGACCATATGGAAAAATAAGTGTAAAAATCAACACCATCACTCAAAACAAAAACAAAAAAACCAAAAAACCCTAGATAGAACTCTTAACAAAAATGTACAGGCTCTGTATGCTAAAAATTATAAAACAGTAGTGAAATATCAAGAATTACTTAAATAACTGAAGTGTATATCATTTTTCAGTGTTCATGATGCTGCTTTTCAACAAATAGATCTACAGATTTCAACCAATTCCTATAAAAATGCAAGATTTTTTGCATCCTACGATTTATAAGAGAAGTCAAAGGAACTACAGAAAACTAAATCAATTTAAATAAGAATAAACAGAGAGGAATCACTTTACCCAATTTTGAGATTTACCATATAGCTACAGAAATTAAATAAATTGGATCAAAAACAATTCTGGAAAAGTCTGTTTCATGTTTAAAACCATATAAAGAACAGTTTGTTTTCTGAATATGTAAGCTTTAAAGTCTTAACTAATGCAATAAAATGTGCTGTTTTTATATGTATACTTATCATTTTAATACCTGTCTGCAATTGTCTAACTCTTCTGACACTGGACAGCAATGAATGTATATACATGACACATACAGGGTGGTCAAGGCTCACTGCCTCTGAAACATCCCCTGACCCCAAGTAAACTAAAGAATCCATGACAAAGTGCTATAAGCTTGACAGAGAAGTCTCAAAAGTTTTTCATTTCATTTGCTGTTCTATATCTCCACCTTCTTTTAACAAAAATTCCTGAGATATTACTGCAGTGTAAACTAAGGAGAAACATGTAGCTGAAGGTTTTACTCCGTGCACAATAAACGCTGCTCTCTCCCTCACAAATGAATTCTCAGATGTACAGTAAGGCTCTGGGCTGGGTCAACCTCTAAAATGCATCTCTACAGGACTACTGATGGTCTGGGATGGAAGATCTTCTCAAAGTGAAGATACTTGGGAGGTTTCTCTTTGGTATGTCCGATCAGATGCTGTAGTTGATGTTTTCTCTGGCAAAAGGTTCTCCTCAGTGGTTACATTCAAGAAGTCCTTCCCCAAAAGCAGTTCTCGTAGGGTGACTGAGGATTGCCCACTGGTGAAGGCTCTTTCCACTTCCGTTGCACTGACAGGCTTTCTCCCAGTATGAATCCTCTGATGCTGAGTGAGAGAGGAGCTGCGACTAAAGGCTTTTCCACACTCACTGCACTTATAGGGCTTCTCCCCAGTGTGGATAATAGCATGTCGAATGAGGTTTGTGCTCCAGCAGAAGGATTTCCCACATTCCATGCACTCGTAGGGCTTCTCTCCACTGTGAATCCGCTGGTGCCTTGTGAGCCCTGAGCGGCGGTTGAAGGCCTTTCCACACTCTGAGCACTCAAAGGGCTTCTCCCCAGTGTGGATGCTAAAGTGTCGAATGAGGTCTTTTCTAGTGCTAAAGGCTTTCCCACACTCTTTGCACTCAAAGGGTTTTTCTCCAGTGTGGGCCCTTTTATGCAGGATGAAAGTAGAGCAGTGGGTGAAGGCCCTTCCACATTCAGTGCACACAAAAGGCTTCTCCCCAGTGTGAATTCTCTGATGCCTCTTGAGGTAGGACCTGTGGTTGAAGGCTTTCCCACACTCTAGGCACTCAAAGGGCTTCTCCCCAGTGTGGATGACATAGTGGTGAATGAGGGCTGCACTCTCACAGAAGGCTTTCCCACACTCACTGCATTCATAGGGCTTCTCTCCGGTGTGAGTCTGCTGGTGCCACACAAGGTATGACTTATGTTTGAAGACCTTGCCACACTCAAAGCATTCATAGGGATTCTCGGCACTGTGGATGATGTGATGTCGAAGGAATCCTGGCCTATGTCGAAAGACTTGCCCACATTCTTTGCACACAAAGGATTTCTCTCCACTGTGTCTCCTCTTATGCAAGACAAAATTGGAGCGGTGGGTGAAGGCCTTTCCACATTCATTACACTTATAAGGCTTCTCTCCACTGTGAATCCGCTGGTGTTGTGTAAGGTAGGACTTGCGGTTGAAGGCCTTCCCACACTCCATGCACTCGTAGGGCCTCTCCCCTGTGTGGATCATGTGGTGCTGGAGGAGGTGAGTGCTCTTAATAAATGTTTTCCCACACTCAGTGCATTCATAGGGCTTTACTCCAGAGTGAATCTTTTCATGTCCGGCAAGAAGGTGCTTCTTATTAAAAGTTTTCCCACATTCATTGCACTTAAACGTATTTTCCTCTTCCTGAATCATGGAATCTTTACCTGATCCACATGAGTCATGGTTATGGACAGTACATACACCATCAGCTATCCCTAAACCATCATGTTCAGGGCTTGTTTTCTCAGGGAGCTTCTCCCTCTGGGGTTCTAACCCTGGTCTCAAGTGTCCTTCCTGCATTTCTGATGGGCCACCCTGATCGTTGGTTTGGCTCAGCTGGAAGTTCCCTGGGTCTCCCTGTTTTAGTTCCTGGAATAAGGGCCCCTCAGGGGACTTATTCAGGGCTGGTTCACAAGTGGTAAGTTCTATGGTCTTGGGTTTTCCCTTGTCACCTGAAAGAAACCCAATACACAAAATGGCCTGTTAGTTATGACAACATAGAAAAAAAAAAACCCAAAATCAGCATTTCAGTGAGAAAAATATAGGTGAAAATAGTGCCTGTCTCTGTTATGTATTATTACCTCTGAATCTAAGGATTCCAATTTCTTTTTATGCCCTGAACCTTGGACTGCTGATACCATGAAAGGGAGACCCAGGAGAAGCTAGGTGATAGGACAAGGGGTCTGAAGTGGAGACACCACTACATTTCCACACTGGATGCAGCTGGAAAGACTAACAATAATGCTGTATGTTTTACTTCCTGTCGGCGAGGATACTGCTATAAGAACAGTAGGAAAGGGCCTAATGTAGCCCTGATAGAAGAGAGAAAGTAATCCAAGATTAATTCTCCCCTAAAAGAAGTTTGGTCTTTGTTCCAGCTCTAAGGAAGTAACTTCTATACCCTGCATACTTCCAGAGTGATAGATATATCATCTTTGTTATTTACGGTGGGCATGTAGGAATATATCTGATAATTCATGATAACACATAACTCATCATGGCTATACAGTTTATATTAAAGAAGATGATTCAGAGTAAGGTCTGGCCACATCAGAAAAACCAACTGTATAATTAGAAAGTTGGGGCTTTGAGCCACGAGATATCACCTGCACCTCTAGAAAGGAAAAAAAGGGTTAGAGACAGAGTCCCATTGGCAATGATTCAATCAGTCACGCTTATGCAATGAAAGCTCAGTAAGTCTGGATACTGAGGCTCTGGCCAATTTCGTGGGTTGGTAATATCCATGCACTTATTGTCACACATGGATGCCAGCCAGCAGGTAACAAGTCACCAAAGACATGGGAATCTTCTATTTGGAATACTTCTGGCCCCTCTTCTAAGTTGTACCTTTGTCTGTAACAAACATGATTGAGAGTATATACTTTAATAGACTTTAAGAAGTTTTTTGAGTTTTTCCACCTGAGAGTAGTTTTGGGAAATCTCTGAAATTTCAGTGGTTTTGGATGACCTGGGCAGACCTGACAGTCTTTGGAGTTCTGTGTTCTTAGCCTTGAGCTTGCCTGGCTAACTGTGCAGAAAGTTATCAAAGAGTTTTCCAATAGGAGGTGCCCATGATGTGACGACTTCCACTGGTATAAAAGGAACTGCTACAAAAGACAAAGTACAAAGGGCAGAGTAGCCTAAGGAGACAGAATGTACAAAGGGACTGACCACATGAAGAGGATACTAATAAGGATTCAGGAATGGGTAGGAGAGAAGGGAACAGAATTCCTAAGGTTCTGATGGGAGTGACAGTGAGACCTCCCAGGACAAGGCTCATAAGCAGGAGGTGAGCAGGACTGGACTAGACATAATGAGTCTGGTTTGCCTGAGGAGCACACTGATGAAAAAACTCACAAAATACACATGATCTAGACAAGAAAATGAGAATACTATACTTAAAGACATCAAAGAAGAACTCTATCAATGAAGAATTTAATGTGGCAGATAGGGGAGTTGGAGAAAAGTGAGCTGAAAAGTATAAACTTCTAGTTACACTCCAGTACTAGGAATGTAATATAAAACACAAGAAACACAAGCTAACATTGCTGTTATGATGTGCAAGAGAGTGAAGAGAGTAAATCATTACAGTTCTCACAAGACCAATTTTTTCCTTTTTAATTTTAGACCTACATAAGCACCTGTTTTTACAACTGAAAGAAATTAGATTTTCACTTTTATGAAAAACGACAAAAAACAAAAATAATGCTCAGCATTATTATTATTATTTGTTTTGCAGCAAGTTGTTAGAGGCAGCATGCACCAGGGGCAGCTCTTTCACCAAAACTACACTCAACAGCAAGCCACCACAGACTTGAACTGTGTGAGCATCTGAACTTTCATTTCAATTTATTTTGTGAATATGTTAGCAAGATGGTGAAAGGTATCAGAAAACTCTAAGAAAAATTATTTAGAGTCCACGAATGGTCAGAACATTTTCCATATAAATTAATGGTAATTTCTCCTAACATTAATGCGATTTCCGCTAATGAGAAGTTTAACAGGAATGCTCTACTTTCTCATAGGGGGAAACCTGCATGTATGTCAATCATTACTCAACAAAACAAAAGTTTAAAAATTATTAGCATAAAATAAACACCAGTATCTTTTTGTTTGTTTTTAAATATTCATTCATTCATTCATTCATTCATTCATTTATGAATGAGAGAAACAGGAAGAGACACAGGCAGAGGGAGAAGCAGGCTCCATGTAGGAGGCTGATGCAGGCTTTGATCCTGGGACTCTAGGATTGTGCCCTGGGCCAAAGCAGGAGCTAAACCTCTGAGCCACCCAGGAATCCCCTCAAGAGTATCTTTTTGATGTTGGGGATAAAGCAAGATTTTTATACAAGACAAAATCATTATTTATATAAGAAATGGCATAAATTACACTGAAATAAGACCTCTATTCAATAAAACGTACTTTAAAGGAGTGAAAAAACAATATTGAAAAGTAGAAAATTATATCTGCAGCACCTATTAACTGATGAGGTAAGTATAAGGAAGATACAAAAAAAATCCCTACAATCAAGAGCATGCGGGTTGAGTGGAGAAAGGATGAAGTTACATTACACAAGAAATAAGAGTATAGGGATCCCTGGGTGGCGCAGCGGTTTAGTGCCTGCCTTTGGCTCAGGGCGCGATCCTGGAGACCCGGGATCGAATCCCACATCGGGCTCCCGGTGCATGGAACCTACTTCTCCTTCTGCCTATGTCTCTGCCTCTCTCTCTCTCTCTCTCTGTGACTATCATAAATAAATAAAAATTAAAAAAAAAAAAAAAAAAAAGAAGAGTATAAATGAAGAAAACATTTTCCTGAAAAGGTGTGCTCTAGACTCTGGTTAAGGGACTGGCCAGGGCCAGGAGCAAGACCCCTCCCGCTAGATGGAAGGGGAAGCTGCAGACACGAGAGCCCGAATGAGGGTGGTGGGGTGGAGGATCAAGCAATAGAGGTGGCGGACTGTGCTTTCAACATAAAGACCTGCTGACACCTTAGGGGTCATATACTGAGACATCCACGACTGGGTCAGCATCTGGGACAAAGTCTGAGCACCTGGGCTAGCTCATGCAGGACACGGAGCTGACTAGAGGCACCAAGCAGATGCAGAGACAGGTTATGAGACTAGCAGCATCTCCCAGAGAGAAGATGGGAGCGTGGGTCGAGTATGGGGATGGCTCTGATGGAGGTAGTGCAACTGATGCATTCAGGAGATGTACAGGATGTGAAACGGACAGGATCTGGGGAATGGCTGGATGAGGGACTGAGGGAGGTGGAGGTGTAAGGAATTCTCTGAGGCTGTATCCAGCCTCTAACCTGCTTGAGTGGCAGGACCATTCACTGAAACTTGGAAGGTGGAAGGAACAACCAACATTATGGTCCCTTACTGGGCACGCTGACTCTGGGTTAAAGGGCTCCATGGCTTCCAAACCACCAAAGAGGCCAGAACAGGAAGCTTCCCCAGGGGACCAGGGCTGGTGGTCTCCTCCCAGTCTCCAGCCTGCAGGGTCTCCCATCTGCCCACATCTTGGCTCCTACCTGGATAGGTGCTTTGACACAGGTCCTTCTTCACCATCCATAGCTCCTGCCCGTGCTTCAGCTGGTAGAGCAGCTCAGGTCTAGGAACAGGACACCCTGTTCACAGACAAAGAAAGACGACACTAGGATTTTTGTGAAAAAGAAATAAAACCTCTCAATCTAGTCTGGGATTTCAGAATGTGGATATGACCCGGGAATGAAGCTACCCCCATCCACACAAACAAAATACTAACCTATCACCTGGAAACAGACACAAAGTCCAGTGTTGGGATTCAAAGACTTTAGACAGTAGTGCTGGCTGTGTAGACAGCACCTATTCCCTCTGACTGCCAGCACACAGAATCCCAGGGAATATGACCCCCTCCCCTCCCAGAAAATATTTTCTAATTAACCCAGGTAAGTGAGTCTCAAACCATGTGTGCGTCAACATCTCCTGCGATGTCGGGTTCATGTCCAACTGAAAGGAAATTTCTGGTGAGGCCTGGATATCGGTAGATTTTAAAACCTCCCCAGATGATTCTGGCGTTAAAGGAAGGCTGACAAACCAGTCTCTACCAACCTGCAAGTGGCATAACTCAATCACCAACAGTTAGAGGTGTGCAACTTTAGAAAGCTTTATTCCAGGATGGCTGAGTAAGGGGATCTGCTGCTCCTGTAGTCTGTCAGCATCCCAGGACTTTTGTGAGGGAACCTGCCTATAAGATCTAGAACACAGAGAGGAAGTAAAGAAACCCACAGCTGGGTTATCACCCACCATTGTGAGATAATAAATTTCCTTCAGGATGAAGACTGAGCTGCTCTGTCACATGTAGCCAAACACAGATGCAGGGGAAGACGACACAGCACTCTGTAAGGAGTCAAGGGTAGAGGCACCAGGACCCACAGAAGGCTGCTCTGGAAGATCCTGAACCACAGCCCAAGATTATCAGTTGTCACTGAGCAAATCTCGCTCACATCTGCTACCCACTCAGGACAGGGTCTGGTGATAAGGCAGTGGAAAGGGAGTAAGCTCTCCCTTCAGCCATCAGGAGTCATGCTCCCTGTGATATAAGGAACCTACTGCCAACAGAGTATGGGGCACCCACCTCAGACACCATGGCACAACAGGCTTAAATTGCTTCGAGGACAAATCTCCCATTCGTCACTTACCTAACTGTTGTAGTCTGACTCTCAATCCAGCAAGGAATAAAAGACCCCATTCGTGGAGACCCGGGGTTCAATATAAAATGGAGGGAAAAACGTTATGGAATATTTTGTTCCTGCTCCCTCTTAAGATACCTCAGGATGTTTCCAGGCTTTACAACCCCTGGCCAATGAGTTTGGGGACTCCTGACTGCTGCTGCCCACTGGCATGTCACGCGTCTCCTCCTTAAAACCAAACTGACACAATCAGGATACTGATGCCACCACCACCGCTGCCCTAGAGGTAAGCTCCAGCCCCTGGGACTGCCAGAAGCTTATCAGGTAAATATCCAAAGAAAAGAAAAATGACCAGAGACAAGAGAGGTGACAAAAACAATTATGCTGTAGACCAGGGCCCATCTCAGGGAGGCTGCTGCCCAGAGGCCCCAGGACCTCCCCCACTCCTCTCACCAGCAGGAGACAAAGTCAGTATGGGGCTTCAGGAAGCTAAAGCCCCAAGAGAAAAAGGAGGGGGGTCTACTTTAGAACTTATGTACCAAAGAAATACCGGGTCTAGAAAATATAATACTCATTCTAAACTATTTAATGACTTAAAAATAGTAATAAAAACAAACTCCTAGAAAGAGAGGAAAAAATAAAAGAGAACTAAGTAAGACATAGAACTAAAACACTGTCTATAAAAACATGAGAGACTCCTAACTCTGGGAAACGAACAAGGGGTAGTGGAAGGGGACATGGGTGGGGGGGATGGGGTGACTGGGTGATGGGCACTGAGGGGGGCACTTGACGGGATGAGCACTGAGTGCTATACTGTATGTTGGCAAATCTAACTCCAATAAAAAAATATACAAAAAATAAATAAAATAAAACACTGTCTATAATTTGACCCAATGGGAAATGCAAAATTTATATATTAAAAACATATATGATAAATTACATATAATAACTATGTACAGCATAACAAAACTTATATTCCAAAAAAAATTGTATCACCAAAACAAAACACGGCACTGACAGACTTTTCTGACTCCACAATACAGGTTCTGAATTAACTTCAGAATTTGCTAAATTGTACCAACTGACAAAACTTCATAAATTTAATCAAAACTGGGGCTCAAATCATAGTTATACCTGGAGATTCCGCTAAATTTAAATATTGCTCTGCCCAAACTGAAAAAGTAGCTAAATACAGGGGAAAAATAGGTATGTCTCACTCTAACTATAGACTCACCTATACTTCCACTACTCAGAGTACCACTGTCCTAAAATACCCCACTTTGGGCAAGGATGCTCTGACACAATTAAGTAAATTTTTGGTGCTTAATTGGACTCGGTGCAATGGGACCCACAAAAAGCAGTTAAGATAGTGAAAGGCCCAATGGAAGCTGGAAAAGAGACTCCAGAGAGTAACACTTCACATAAAAGCTAATCAAAAAAGGAATGACTGCCACACTACTTCTCCGTTTGACAGCCTAGTTGTGTCTGTTATTAACCCCGGGGCCAATAAAAGCACTTCACAGTGGGTTCCAACAATCTTAACAGGGTGGCCCATCCAGGAGGGCTCCTGCTGCACTGAGTGTGCCTGCCCCTAGGTGTCATTACTATGTGCTCACACATGGAGAAAGGGCCTGTAGGGAGGTAATTCACGTTAAATGAGGTCACGGGGATGTGGCCCCAATCTGGTAGGACTGGTGACCTTAAAAGCCAGAGGAAAGGCCATGTGAGGACACAGCACAAAGGTGGCAGCCAGGAAGAGATCATCATCTGTCTGCCAGCACCTTGGGTCTGAGACTTCCAGTCTCCAGAATGACGTGAAAATAAAGCTGTTGTTTAAGCAGCCAGAGCTGGTTCACACAATCCACACACCCAACACCCCATATGAATAAATCAATAACATTATCCAATCAACAACCCGGTGATTGTTCTGGGCTTACAGATCTGGCTGACCCTGTTCTGTTCAGCACCTGTTTGGACAACTTCTCAGCCAGCCAGCCTCTACCCCGAAGGTGAACACTTCTTCCCCAGGCTGCCCTGTGAGCGTGGCTCCACAGCTCTGCCGCTGCACATGATCTCTGCAGACAAGATCTTCACTGCACCTACCTTCCTCCAGTAGCACAGCTATGACGGCACATCGATGACAACCGTGTCCGAGGAAATTCATTCCACACATTCATTACGGACACACAAATCCAACATCTCTAATACTAATATTAGAGATAGTTTAGTTTCAGCTAATACTACACTTAGTATTATTTGGGGGCTCGTTTATAAAGTTTATCTCACTGGTACTGTTAGTTACAAATCAGTCCACCTTAAATGGGGTTCTTGCCAACAAAGACTAAGGTCTACTCAAAATATTGTTTTTTTTGTTTTTTTTTTTAATTTTTTTAATTTTTATTTATTTATGATAGTCACACAGAGAGAGAGAGAGAGAGAGAGAGAGAGAGAGGCAGAGACAGGCAGAGAGAGAAGCAGGCTCCATGCACCGGGAGCCCGACGTGGGATTCGATCCCGAGTCTCCAGGATCGCGCCCTGGGCCAAAGGCAGGCGCCAAACCGCTGCGCCACCCAGGGATCCCTACTCAAAATATTGTTAACAGCACGAGCTCAGCACAGCTACTGAGGACTCTGTAAGACAGAACGGAACCCAATCTGGGCCCTCTGGCAGAACTCCACTTGTAGGAGGTGGCAGCTTCTCCCATCCTCTGTCCCTTGCCAGATGCTTTGGTGTTGGAGAGGGCCAGCCCTCCTACAGGCCCTTTGGCTACCTGGAAAGCCCTTTGAGTTTAACAGAGAGAACAGTTATAGGAGTTCATGAACCAGAAGAAGGATGCCACTATCCATCACACATGATAGAGACCAATGGAATGCTGCTGCTTTCTATCTCTTAGCCAGAATGTTCTAAATAAAAAATGGATCTAAGAAACATTACTGGGCCAAACTTCGGGGGGGCGGGGTATCTTAGCACTGATGAACAAATGGTCCCATCTCCAAATTCATTATAAACTGTTGAGCCACTGCCTAAAAATGGTCTCCTTTGGGGTAAAGAACTCTTAAGACTCTCTTGTCTCACAGACACCCCAAACAAAAATCAAAACCACACATCTCTACACATAAAAGGGCCACAATACAAGGCACTTGTATTCCTTACTCCCTTCAGAGTTGCAGACAATACTGTAAGACACACACATTTCACTTCTCGAATTATGCAAGGCTAGGCTCTGGGAAGAGATATTCCACAGAACTTTCATGCCCCAAACATGCCTCCAAAACCTGGTTTAAGTAAAAGACATAAAGGTTGCTTCAAATAACTCCTTTCCAAATCCCAATATGACAAACCCCTAAATGGGTCTCTCTCTTGCCTTAATAAGAAGCCTCTTGGCCAACTCACACCTCACATTAACACACTGTTTCAACCAAACATGGCAAAAGCTGAGGACCCCATCAACTTGCAATGGATACCATGGTCACACAACCAGACAACATGGTCCCACACTGGCAACTCATGGTGAAGACAACTCCACCCCCTCTGGCTAAAACTTGCAACCCCAGCAGATGTCCATGGACGGCCTCTCCTAAGACGAAATTGGACACAAGACCTTTTTGCTTTCTTGCATTAGGAATTCTATTTTGTTCCTGAGGTGACTTTTAAAAAACTCCTGAGGAGGAGGGGCCAGGGAAAGCAATCATGTGATTAGAACGCTAGAAAATCTGTTCTATCTCTTAACCTCTGTGGAGGCAAGAAGGGCTGGAGAAGGAGTTCAATCATCAATGGCCAATGAGTTCATCAGTCAGGCCCATGTAAGGAGCTTTAACAAGAAGCCCCAAGTAAAGTGCTTCAGTGGGTTGCCAGATTGGTTAACGCATCAAGATGGCAGAAGAGTGACAAGCCAAGAGGCCATGGAAACTCAGTGTGCTGTTCTACATACCTTGTCCTTTGCATCTCTTGCATTTAGCCGTTTCTGAATTTAATCCTTTAAATAAACAGGGAATATGCTTTTTTTTTTTTTAAAGATTTTACTTATTTATTCATGAGAGGCACACAGAGAGAGAGAGAGAGAGGCAGAGACACAGGCAGAGGGAGAAGCAGACTCCCTGCAGGGAGCCCGATGCGGAACTCGATCCCCAGACCGAGGATCATGTCCTGAGCTGAAGGCAGATGCTCAACCGCTGAGCCACTCAGGCGTCCCATTAACAGGTAATACTGAAGTGCTTTCTTAAGTTTTGTGAGCCACCCTAGCAAATTATCAACCCTGAGGAAGGGGTCATATCTCTGATTTACAGCCAGTTGATCAGGACAGGTGACAACCTGGCATCTGAAGTGGATTGTGCGGGGGTGTCTGTGGGGGTGCTGTCCTAGGAGACTGAGCCCCCAACCTGTGGGATCTGTGCTAACTCCAGGTAGTTATGTCACAACTCATGGTGTGGAAAACAAGATTTTGATATCAAGAACTGTTGCCGAGTAGAGGAAAAATATTTTTTTCTTATACATACAACTACCACACATACACAGGCATGTATGTACAGGTGTGCTCAAGCGTGTGCGTGTGTGTACACACACAAAATATGTACGTACGCTAAAGACATACATACAAATATGTAAAACGTACACTAGCATTAATCTCCCTGTATTGCCTGTCCCTAAGTCATCTCTACAAATTAAAATCTTAGAAGTGCAAACTCATACATGTGGGATACTGTGGGAATTTAAATGAGTAGAGCACCAATAAGCCCAAACAGTCCTGCTTAGTCAGTGCTCAGGGTATCTCAGCTGTGCTGATGATTATGAACTGCTTTCTAACATGACCCATATTTAATTTTTCTTATTTTCTTCAAAGAAGAAATCTTGCATCAGTCCAGTGAATGGGAAACGTTGAGTCACTTCCTTTGGTAGCAGGTCACCACGAAAACTCGGCAATGGAATACAAATGTTAAGCCCCAGTGAGCGCATACTGCCCATTCAGGGCTGCAAACTCAAGGCTACTCTGTTTTAAAGGGAAAAGGACCAACCATTGGAGGGAAGGAGGAGTGAAGAAGGTTCAGCACTAAAACCAGACTTGTCATCAAAAACAATCAGAAGGCAGGAAACGATTATGTCAGGGTGTCCCTCAATGCCAGTTGATGAAGTGTTCCTACCTCTCTGAAACAAGTTTCTCAACCTGGCGTAACTATTCGGGTTACATGGGCATGATTACTTCGGTCAAGATAATGCTTTGCTAGGAAAGCAGGGAGGAAACTGTCCTGAGCATTTTAAGGATGTCTGGCAGCATTCCAGGTCTCCTCCCACTAGGTGCCTGGCACACCTCTGTCCCACCTGTGACAACACTGCCCCAGTGTCCCTGGGGGATGACATCATCCCTGGATGACAACCAGGGGCACAGAGAGTTATAATCGGGATGATGAGAGAAAGTGAGAGGGATCGGGGAGGGGCCTCTACGAGATCTGGTGGTCAGGACACAGCTGGCGAGGTGTTCATTTTACACAGAAGGGGCAACCTTGTGAGTGGCTGAAATGCCCAAGAACACCAACCAGGCAGACACAACAGCAAGCAGAGGCCAGAGGCTGGTCCGTGTGTGGGGAAATCACTAGACACCCAGCATGGCCAGGGCAGAGTGAGCCCAGGGAAAACACTGAAGGTGAGTGATGAGGTCAGCAGAAGACAGAGGGGCCTCTTTATTCTTAAACATTTTGTTACGAAATACTAACCTATCCAACTTTCCTAATCTTGCTCTTTCTCTTCTCACTGACAGACGTAATTCTATTTCTCCCAAAATAGGCAGGTCTCATCCTAAGCTCTGGAATTACAGCCCTCCTTTCCCTCCAACTGAAGGGCCTTGTGGTGATTATCTTCAAGCAGAGAAGCATCTAAGCTGGTGTTTCTCAACTATGGCACTCTGGATTCTGCAGCGGGGACAATTCTTCAGTGAGGGGGCTGTCTTGTCCATCCAAGGATATGTGTGGCACCTTTGGACTCTAACCACTAGATGCCAATACCACCTACACTCCAGGCAGGACACAATACCACCTACACTCCAGGCAGGACAACCCATTGCCAAATGTGTCCTGGGGGCAAAACTGCCAAGTGCTGGGAAGCAGTACTCTACCTTCTCTCTTGCAGTGGCAGAGGACCTTGGCCCTGGAAACAAGTGACAATGACGAAGGCACATGAACACAAAGAAGCACCATAACCGAGATCATGTTGTTTAGAATAATACCTGTTGGCACTGAAGGCAAAGGCCTTCTGGAGGCCTGCCTGACTCACTCTCTTCTAGGAGAATATCCCATCACTCACAGCCCTGCTAAGGACACTTGAGCCAATCAGGCTCACACAGTCAGCTCCCTCTCTGGAATGTGAAATAAGAACCTCAGACGGAGGCCAGTGTGTACCAAGCACTGGGGTGGGAGGTCCTGACAAGTACCGGCTCGGGCGGCCATCCCTGTCTCAAGGACACCCCACACAGCCCAGCAGCAGACAGAGAAAGAGAACATAAGCATGCAAAGATGCAGAAACGAGGAATCTGGGGGCCAGTCCTGGCACAACCTGATGAGGCAGAAAAAACCTTTCTGTGTACAGTACTGTGAGCAGAGAGAGCCAGAGAGAGAAGCCAGGACAAGAGACCAGAAGCCAGGACCTAATCATGGTGGTTCCTAGTTCCTCTATCAGCCCCTCAGAGGGCCCAGCTGGAATCCTGGCTTTGGCTTCTGCCAACAGCCCCCTTTCCTCCCATTACTTTCTAGGAGCCAAAGAAGAACCATTTCTTGCCCAAAGAGACACAGGAGAGCAGGCACAAAGAGATAAGTCTAGAAAATGACTGAAGCTGCAGGCAGGAGGCAGGGGAAGGCTCCAGAGGCCTTCTTGACCAGCCAGGCCTGGAGCCACAGGGTGCTCTGACAAGGAGGTGGCAGGACCCCCATGGAGGAGTCGGGAGGACTTACCCAGAGACACCAGGAGTCCACAGTTTTCCAGCATCACCTCCTGGTACAGGGTCCTCTGGGCCGGGTCCAGCTGCCCCCACTCCTCCTGGGTAAATATCACGGCCACATCATCAAAGGTCACAGATACCTGGAAAGTCAAACAGAGGTAGCAGCGTTGGCCTGGGGGCTGTTGGCTGGGATCACAGCTCCTCTCTACATCCCTGGTAAAGATGCAGAGTGATCAAGGCTCGAATCACCGAGTACCTCCTGAGGGCCAAACTCTGTGCAGGGCTCAAGGGGGAGGTGGGCAATGCTCTGGATGTAATATAGGAACGTATGGGAGGAGCCTCCTCCCTGGGAGCCACTGGAAGGCCACACAACACAATGGAAATGACGCGAGGACTGGGAGATGCAGACAGCAAGGGCTCTAGGACATCAGAGGAGTGAGTGAATAATGATAGTAACGGTATCAGTAACAACAGCAGTACCTGAGCCTCAGTGGTCCTGCTAGCTGCCTGCCCCATGCTGAGGGTTTCACATCCTGGTTACAGGGACTACAAGTTCTCAGTTCTTAAGTCAGTCTCCTGTGGCTTGCATCCAAACTCTTGAAACCCGACTCTGCCAGGTGTGTTACCTTGAAGACATCACTTCATTTCTCTGAGCCTCAGTTTCTGGATCAATACAATAATAGTTCCCACTTCACCAATAACAGTTGTGAGATTTAGACAAAAAATACCAGTGGTCTGCGTGTTCTGGGATTTTCATTGTTTCTTCCACAGCCTGTGAGGTAAACATTTCATCACCTCCATACTAGTCAATGATAGGCTAAGGGTGCTCCACCAATTCACCCAAAGTCTTGCATCTTACAAACCAGAGGTGAGATTTAGATTAGCACAAATTAGCACAGACTTAGAGTAATCGAGGTACTCCTCCAAAATCAGAGTGATTAAAGTAAGGAGTTTATAAAGTTTCTACCCTAGTTTCTGTTGTTAAAAACATTTCCATCTACCCCCAAGATATTTGTGAACATGGACAGAGGAGCATCGGCCTCATCACTCTCCTCACAGGTAAGGCATCTGAGGGGGTGGCAGCTCCTTGGGTAAATGGCGGCAGTGATGCCCTCTGGGTCTCCCAAGCTAAGGGGAGGTGCCACAATGAACCACTGGCATCTTTTTCCTTCCTGAGCTCTGACACCACTTCCCCTTGAAGCCAGGATACCTCAGGGAGGGGGAGCACAAAAGGCTACATATAACACGGGAGTTGACCACAAAGTTTGTTGGCTAAGGGTGAGTGGAGCCTCCTGCAAACTACCCGCAGGATCTCGCCCTTCCAACGGGGCTCCGCGGCTGAGAGGACCCAGAGCAACCTCTCAGCCCTCCCAGACCTCTAAACAACCACCGAAGTCTGCCTCTGTCCATGCACTTCTCTGTGTCTGCAAAGCTGTCCCCCCTGACGCCCAAGGTCGCCCGCTGGAGGTCAGGTGGAACAGCGTCGCGGTGAATTCACTGTAAGAACGACAGAAGAATCATTCATTCCCACAACTTACTGAGCAATCAGAGACCAACCCCCTCACAGACGTGGAGGTCGGTCAGGTGGCACGCCAGCCCCGCACGCCACAACACACGACTGCGGAGACGCGTCGCGGGAGGTCTGGACGCCAGGCCCCTGCAGGCCGGCCTCCGCCCTCGCAGAGCAGCAGCAACCCTGAAACCGACGTCCACTTACCTGGGCCTGGCCGGTCGGCGGCGCCGCCATCGCGGGCCCTGGGGTCAAGCGCCGGGGTCGCTGCTAGCCCCACCTCTGCTCCGCGTGCCCCGGAGACTTGGCGACTGGTGGCAGTCCAGCGGCAGCGCCCCCGAGGTAACAGGCACCGCGACTCGGGGCGCCGCCCGTGGCAACCGCGGGGATGAGGGCGCTGCAGAGGCCGTGGCCTGGCGAGCGGCCGGGGAGAGGCACCCCCGCTACACAGGGTCACGAAGCCTACAGAACGCGAAGGCGAGTCCTAGCCTTCTTGCCGGCTCGCTACCCACGAAAGGCCGAAGAAGCGGTACCTGCCCAGTCCTCAGCAAGTCAAGGCCGTCCCAGTACTATCGGCTGAGGGAAATGGCCGCGGCAGGGAAACACTCGGAAGTCCCGCCCACGTGCGCGGAAGGAAACACTCCTGCCCGGGGCTGTCTTGGCCTGCGCCGCCTCAGGTGCCTTCTGGGTAATGTGGTTTCCCTCCTCTGTAACTCACAGCGCAAGGCGGGTCTTCAGGGGGAGTCTTCCTCTCAGGGGAAGGAGCACAAGCAACTGAGAAACCCTAGCTGATTCATTAGCACCAGTGGGGAGGAGCGAGAGCCTCCATTCTGTGCCTGGGGAAATTCAGGCTCGGGAGGCAGGAATGTTTATCAGGATGGAGATCAATACAAAGAACAGAACTCGCCCTCCACTCGAGGCTGGCCTGGTGACTTCCCCTTTGTGGTGCCACCTTCCCGGATCCTCTTCTTAGGGAGCAGACAAAATAGTAGTTTAAAAATCCTCCCAAAGGAAAAAAAAATCCTCCCAAGGAGGTCCCTTTCACAAATGGCACACTCTCCCGGGCCTTTTTTTTTTTTGGCTCAGGACCTTTTTCATATAATGAATGAACTTCTTTCTCTTGTAATGGGCCCAGATTACTAAAAAATATATTTGCCATTCTGTGAGTTAGGGAGGAGCAGGTAGAGGAAGCTTGGAGGGAAACTCAAAGACTCAGGTTACCAGCAGTGTCAATTTGAAATGTTTTTTTTTTTTTTTAATTTTTTTATTTATTTATGATAGTCACAGAGAGAGAGAGAGAGAGGCAGAGACACAGGCAGAGGGAGAAGCAGGCTCCATGCACCGGGAGCCCGACGTGGGATTCGATCCTGGGTATCCCGGATGGCGCCCTGGGCCAAAGGCAGGCGCCAAACCGCTGCGCCACCCAGGGATCCCTCAATTTGAAATGTTGATGAGGGGCGCTTGGGTGGCTCATTTAAGCGTCTGCCTTTGGCACAGGTCATGATCTGGGGGTCCTGGGATCAAGTGCTGCATTGGGCTCCCCACAGGGAGCCTGCTTCTTCTTCTGCCTATGTTTCTGCCTCTCTTTCTGTCTCATGAATAAAGAAATAAAATCTTTAAAAAAAAATGGCAATGAGACCACAAGGCATGTGTTACATAGGCATTTCAACCAATGACTGAACTTTGGAAGAGAGTTCAGCCTTGATAAAATAAAGGAAATTTTCAACTTTTCATGTTTGTGGGCCCTGCTCTTGGGCTCCCAGGGAAGCTATACTTTAACATTTACCAAGGTCAAAATGACTTGGCAAAACCTCAAAGCATGGGCTCTATTTCTACCCCAAGCATACATTGCACATCTGCTTCGTTGAAAAAAATAACTAAAAAGGAGCATTCCAAATATAAAGGTAAGAAAAGGGGGAAAAAATCCCTCTCTGGTTCCCATAAGATTACAGTTATACAGTTTAGCACATACTAAAAACATAAGACAAAGTCTATAACTTTCTGGAATGTCCTTGGTCATGATAATTTGAAACTTCTTTTAAAGATTTTTATTTGAGGGGATCCCTGGGTGGCTCAGCGGTTTGGCGCCTGCCTTTCGCCCAGGGCGCGATCCTCGAGTCCCGCATCTGACTCCCGGCATGGAGCCTGCTTCTCCCTCCTCCTGTGTTTCTGCCTCTCTCTCTCTATGTCTATCATAAATAAATAAATCTTTAAAAAGATTTTTATTTGAGAAAGAGAGAGAGCACAAGCAGGGGGAGAGGGAGAGGGAGAAGCAGACTCCCCATGTAGCAGGGAGCCCCAAGTGGGACTCCATCCCAGGACCCTAGGATCATGACATGAGCCAAAGGCAGACACTTAACCAACTGAGCCATCCACGTGTCCTGATTTGTAACTTTTCATGTTAAAAAAAAACAAAAAACAAAAAACAAAACACACAAAAAGCCATATATAACCCTGCACTGAATGTTTTTTTATGCAGAGCATTTTTTTCGTTGTTAAGATTGTATATATTGCACAGCTCTCCTAATTTGAGCTTAAATAAAACTCTCTTCCTTTCTTTTTAAAATTTAAAAAAGGTTTGTTTATTTTGTATAGACACTCCCATATATTTGGGAATTGTTGGCATATACTGCTATTTCAAATCATGATACAAGGTAAGACCTTAAGAGGAATGAATGTACATTGAAGAGAATGGACAGAGCATGAACTCTGGACCAGCCTGAATTTGTTAATTGGTTTATGTCAAGAAACCAACAAATTCACATTAGGGGTTCTAATGTCCACCCAGAGGTACATTTTAGAAGTTACCATTGGTGATTTTTTTTTCATAACTGTGAAGCTAAAAGAATCAAATACATCTTTGATGATTTCAGGATGCATACAGACTGAGCACTGGAATTGGGGAGTATAGAAATGCCCTTGGGGCACATGGGTGGCTCAGTGGTTGAGCATCTGCCTTTGGCTCAGGTTGTGATCCCAGGGTCTAGGATCTAGTCCCACATCAGGCTCCCTGTGGGGAGCCTACTTCTCCCTCTGCCTATGTCTCTGCCTCTCTCTCTGTGTCTCTCAAGAATAAATAAAATCTTAAGAGAAAAAAGCCTTTGAGATTTAATATTTCTAAGATGAGAGAGATTCATAGTGATAAGTTATTAATTACATCAAGGAATGAAGAATGTATTAAGAGTTCTGCAGAGAACTAGTAATATGTAAGTTTTATAAATACATGTACATATCTTTTATAACTATATGTATGATATATATATGTGTGTGTGTGTACTGCATATACATATGTAGGTGTAATATGTATCTGAGATTTGTTTCAAGAAATTCACTTATGTGATTGTGAGGCATGGCAAATTTTACCATATCCATAAGGTAGAGGGTAGGCTAATGGGCTGGAAAGTCTCCTGACAAAGCTAATGCTGTAGTCTTGACACTGAATTTCTTTCTCAGGGAACTCTTATTTAAACCCTTAAAGCCCTTTCACTGATTGGATAGGGCCCACCCATGTTAAAAAAAATAAAATCCTTGGTTTAAAGCCAATCAATTGTAGGTGTTAAGCATATTGATAAAATATCTTCACAGCAACCCTAAATTAGTGTTTGATCCAATAATGTTAAATTCTATGACATTAGAAATTGTCCTCTGGTTGTGTAAGATAATATCTTTGCTCTCAGAAAATACAAAAAATATGAAACATGAAGTATGAAGCTCTTAAATGGTTCAGGAAAATATAAATTGATGAATAATAGGAAGGAAAAAGTGATAGAAAAAATGTGACAAAAATGGGAATTGGTAAATTTGTGTGAAGGATATACAGTTTCTTGGTGCTAGTCTAGAAACTTTTCTGTAATTTTGAAATTATTTACAAATAAGTATATGTTTGTGTATGTATCACTGATTAACTTCTGATACTTTACTTATTATAACTATTGTTTATTTTCTGTTTTCCTTTCCAGGTATTGCTCCATGAGGGCAAAGGTCTTTTTTTGTTCACTGTTCACTGCTGTATCCCCCCAAATTTTAAAAATATCTCACACAAAGCAGACACACTATAGATATTTCAGTAAGATAGAATGGAACACTGGTTCACAATATTGAAAAGTTATGTCTTTTTAAGCAATGTAGTTGATCTTGCAAACTTTTTTTTTTTTTTTTTTTTTTTTTTTTTTTTTTTTTTTTTTTTTAGAGACAGCAAGTGAGTGGAGGGACAGAATCTTAAGCAGGCTCCATGCCCAGTGTAGACCCCAAGAGGGGCTCAATCCCATGACCTTGAGATCATGATCTGTGCCAAAATCAAAAGTTGGAGGCTCAACCAACTAAGCAACCCAGGCACTCCAAAACTAAAAATTTTTTTGAATAGGAAATGAATGCATATGGTACAAAACCAAAATGATATAAGAATAGCAATGGGAAGCTTCTTTCCTACCTATTCTTTTACTCACAAGTAAGCAATTGAGTGGCTTTTCTTTTTATATATATATATTTTTATTTACTTATTCATGAGAGACACACAGAGAGAGAGAGGGAGAGGCAGAGACACAGGCAGAGGGAGAAGCAGGATCCATGCAGGGAGCCTGATGCGGGACTTGATCCTGGGACTCCAGGATCACATCACACCCTGGGCTGAAGGCGGCATTAAACTGCTGAGCCACCGGGCTGCCAGAGTGGCTTTTCTTTAAGGAAAGATAAATAAATACATTAGAATTTTCCTCCTTCAGGACACCTGGGTGGTTCAAGTTGGTTCAACTATTGATTTTGGCTCAGGTTATGATCTCAGGGTCCTTGGATTGATTCTCATGTCTTGCTCCTCCTTCAGCAGGGAGTCTGCTTGAGGATTTCTCTCCCTCTCCCTCTGCCCTCACTCCACTTGTTCTCTCTAAATAAATAAAGCTTTTAAAAAAGATTTTCCCTCTGTATTAACCAAAGGGTAGCATGACATACTCAGAGCCTTGGACTTTATATATTTTTTACTTAACACTATATCCTAGAGATATTTCCATACCAGCACATGAAGGGTGTCCACATTGTTTTTAAAAGCTATAGGCCCTTTAAACTTCTGCAAATGGAGTCTGCAAGGTAAGAAGACAATATTCCCTGGTTCCCCGTACCTGCAAGGGAAGCCGATATAGTCATCTAACTTTACAGAAGCAAATGCTTAGAAAAGAGTTACATATGAATTTACAATTCATATATATGTATTGGAAAAGTAACCCCTGACTTCTGAAAGGTCTGTTGTACTGGTTGATTTCCCTACTTAATAATCCTGGATATGGTAATAGAATTTATTTTTCTTTTCTTAAAGATATAAATCCCTAATCAATTTGTTAGCTAGAAGTGCAGTCATGGCATTTCACTTGTACATAGCCAATACAAAAAAATGAATCTGCAGATTGCTCAGATAAATGAAGACCATGACCATTCCTGTTCATTTAAGTGAAGAGCAAACATCTTTTGGGTTCTACAATTTGCCGTGCTCTTTCTTTTCTCTAGACCTTCAATTCCTTTTTTTTTTTTTAAATATTTTATTTATTTATTTATTTGAGAGAGAGCAAGAGCAAGAAAGAGAAAGAGTGCACAAGCCTTGGGGGAGAAGAAGAAGCAGACTCCTCACTAAGCCAAGAGCCTAACAGAGGGCTTAATCCCAGGGATCATGACCTGAGCTGAAGGCAGACACTTAAATGACTGAGCCACCCAGGTGCCCCCAATTCCCTTTTTTTGAAAAAATTAACCAACTTGTGTTTTTAGAGGAATTTTAGGTTCATACCATAAATGGAAAGTACAGTGTTCCCATGTGCACTATCCCCACACATGCAAAACCCCTCCTACAAACACACCCACACCACAGTGGTACATGTTATAAATGATCAATGTACAACTTATCATCACCCAACATCCATAGCTTACAATAGGGTTTACTCTTGGTGTATATTTCATGGGTTTAATAAATGTTTAAACACATGTATCCACCATTATAATATCATACAGAATAGTTTTGCTGCCCTAACTAAACCTTCCATGCTCTACCTATTATTCATCCCTCATTCCCCCTAATGCTTGGCTTGCCTTACTGCTGCCATAGCCAAGCCCACTTTAGCTTGGAAAGGTTAACTCTGGATAATGAGTACAAAATGATGACAGGAATGGATTATAACACACTAGATAAAATAAGAATGGTAATATGCCATATAAAACAAGAATCCTGAAGGATTCTTGAGTCCATGTGTCTTCTAAGAGAATTAACTAATTTAAAAAGGGCAGGATGAGAAAATTTCTTTACAAAGAGTACCAACTTATTGGGGTGCCTAGGTGGCTCAGTCAGTTAAGCATCCGACTCTTGATTTAGGGTCAGGTCATGATCTCAGGGTCATGAAGTCAAGCCTTGAGTCAGGCTCTGTGCTCAGAGAAGAGTCTGCTTAAAATTCTCTCTTCCTCTGCCCCTGCTCCCTGCTCTCTCTCTAAAATAAATCTTAAAAAAAAAGAAATTTTGGAATATGTATAAATTTTTCAAAAATTTAAAACATGGTTCCCAAAACTCCAAATTTATTGACTGCTTGACCTTGGGCAGATTATCTCTCCTCCTGGGTCTGTTTCCTCACACATTAAAAATATGGGAATAATATTAGTACCTGCCCCACTCAATTGTAATGAATATAAAATGAAAATATGCAGTTAATAACTTAGTTCAGTTCCCGAGGTACAATCAGGGCACAATAAGTGTTAGCTATTCCAAACCCACAACCACTTGCCTGTAATTCCAAAATAAAAGTGGTATGAGAGCTGAAAGTTTCCTCATAAATTTGGAATAAACGCTTTTGGTAGAATAAACTAACCAGAGGCTATGTATTATCTCTCTTCACCTTGCTTAGCATGAAAATACGAAAGATTTATGGAAACACTAACATGTTTGATCATAGGGTATTTTGCATGCGAAGGTTTTTGATGGTTTGGGATGTGTATTTCATTATTATCCTTGCCACATCTATGCTCTATGGACTTAGTTCACCATGAGGCAAGATTCACAGAAGGTGGGAGACAAGGAAGAATTAGACATGGGGGGAGGGGCAGGGGTGAGTGTGTAAAGGGAAGGTTGGCCCAATGATAGAGGGATTCAGATAATTTCGTTAGCTGTGGCTGTTGCCAGTGACCCTCTTCTCATGTCTTTATTTCTTCTTTTTCCTGGGGATACCAATGCCCACTATGAGGTGTGGGTCAAACCTTCCACCCTCATGCAGTCTCTCATGCTCTCAGGAGACAGAGACATCATTGAAGTCTTCCTTTGCTTGGGCACCAGGGTCAGGGGCAGATTCTGGCCCAGAGAGTTACCTGCGATCCTTCCTGGAGCGCCAGGCTCCACCCAGACGTTCCACTAAGGGGCTAAAAATTGGAACTCTATGATTCACTGGAAAGAAAACCATAGCAAGGATCAAGGCTTGAAAATGGCACAGAACCAGATGTAGGGTGAGAGTGCCCTCCTCCGCATCCCCTTCGGGAGATCATCAGCAGATGGCCAGGTTGCCCTGGGACCCGGCTATTCCCGCGCTGCCTCCAGTCTCCGGCCATGCAGTGCAGACGTGTCGTAGCTATAGGAAGAGGTCCTCGAAGTCTGTGGCCCCCAACCCTGAGCACCCACCGTGCCCTACCTCCCACCCTCCGCACACACCAAGAGGAACACTGCCATCCATTTGTGCGCGCTCAGCCCATATGCACACCTCATACCCCCTATTACGCCCGCAATGCCACACCTGCTCCATGGCTGTATCTGCCCCGGCTTGCTTTGAAGCTTGCAAAATGGTGGCCATAGCATTGCAGAACGCATGCGTAGAGCCGGCTAGAGTGACTTTCCTCAGGAGAGCAGTTTTTGTCTCCCTGTGTCTGCAGAAGAGGTGAGAAAGAGAGCAAAGGTCACAGGAAACTGTATTGAAAAGTTGAGAGAAAACAGAATCCCGCTATTCATTAAAATAGAAACAAAAAAATAAATAAATACATGTTAAAAAAAAAACCTGTCAGGGTTTGTTTTTATACTTGTGTATTCATGAACTGTACAAATGTCAAAAAAATGCATAACAGGAATTTAAAAATGGATTACTTCTGATTGCTGCCTCCAGAGATGACCACCTTTTCATTTGCTGTACACCTTTCCTCATGATTTAATCTTCATTTTTATGCATAAATATTAAGGATTTTCCATATAGTAGAAAATGGGATCACATTGCATTGCTTGAAAAACATTTTTATTTTTATTTATTTATTTTTAAAGATTTTATTTATTTATTCATGGTGACACAGAGAGACAGGCAGAGACACAGGTAGAGGGAGAAGCAGGCTTTCCATGGGAACCTGATTCAGGACTCTATCTCAGGACCCCAGGATCATGACCTGAGCCAAAGGCAGATGCTCAACCACTGAGTCACCCAGGTGGCCCTGATAAACATTTTTAAAAACTTATTGTCTCTCAAAAACAAACAATTGGGTAATTAAATTAAATAAAACTCATTGCATCTTGTTCTGCGTTTTCAAAAATTAGGCTTATCATTAACCAGCTTCAATACCGTAACCATATCCAGTACTTTAACCAGTTAGGAAATTAAATTAGAAATAGAACCAATTTAGAACATTATATAGATATAAAATATATAGAAACAAAATGATTAGTTCAAAATAATGAATTTGGAAAGCACACTTGCAGGACATAGAACAAATATAACATAATTTACAAGTCATAAAATATTGTAACTGAGAAGTAAGGGAGGTCAGAACAAGCCACCCCAAAATATGCCGTTTTGGCACAGGGATTATTTTGAGCTAAAGGGGCAAGAAGGGCCCACTGACCTCCCGTTTTACTCCCTGAAAGTAGAAGATAAAACTCCCATGTGAAGTATGCCCTTTCTACACTAGGAGGAAAGGAACATTCTTATCACTAGAGATGAGGAGTCAAAATCAAAAAAAATTCCAGGGGCACCTGGGTGGCTCAGGGGTTGAGCATCTGCCTTTGATTCAGGTCATGATCCTGGGATCCTGCCTGCTTTTCCCTCTACCTATGTCTCTGCCTCTCTGTGTGTGTCTCACATGAATAAATAAATAAATAAAATTTTTAAGAAAAGATTCTTTAAAAAATATTTTTTTAAAGATTTTATTTATTTATTCATGAGAGACAGAGAGAGAGAGAGAGAGAGAGAGAGAGAGGCACAGATACAGGCAGAGGGAGAAGTAGGCTCCATGCAGGGAGTCTGACGTGGGACTTGATCCCGGGTCTCCAGGATCACACCCTGGGCTGGAGGCAGCGCTAAACTGCTGAGCCACTGGGGCTGCCCAATAAAATCTTTTAAATCAAAAAAATTCCATACAAATAGACCTGTTAAATAACTTTTATCTTCCTTTAGTATCCCTATATATTTTAGCTACTTGTGTACAATTACCTCTCTTTGCTCAACCTAATACATAAGCACTCAGGTTTTGCTACTTCTTTAGATCTTCATTTCCTTATGAAGCCTTGTGTAGCAGGTAAAACATACATTAAATAAATGTATAAACTTCTGTCTTATCTGTCTATAAACTTTTGTGTTAATCTGTCTTATGTCAATTTAAATCTCAGGCCCATCCAGTGATCCTAAGAGGGTAGAGGTAAAATTTTGCCTCTTTTACATAAGCCAAGAATCTGAAAAGATAATCAAGGAAACAAAAAAGTAAAATATGACCAATATATTTAGTTAAAAGTGTTCAAACACATTAATACTCAAATAAAAAAATAGAGCAATGAGATATCATTGTTTCCAGGATTAGATTTACAGTGATTAAAAGATTGATTATAGGGACGCCTGGGTGGTTCAGTGGTTTAGTGCCTGCCTTCAGCCCAGGGCATGATCCTGGAATCCTGGGATCGAGTCCCACATCAGGTTCCTGCATGGAGCTTGCTTCTCCCTCTGCCTGTGTCTCTGCCTCTCTCTCTCTGGGTGTCTCATGAATAAATAAATAAAATCTTTAAAAAAGAATAAAAGATTGATTATGTAGTGTGTGAATAGGTTTGAGAGAAAAATATGAATAAAATGGAAGTTTCATATTACATTTTTCCTGAAATTATATGTGAAAAATTTAAATTAAAAGCCAAAAACAGGGGATCCCTGGGTAGCTCAGTGGTTTAGCACCTGCCTTTGGCCCAGGGCATGATCCTGGAATCCCGGGATCAAGTCCCACGTCCAGTTCCCTGCATGGAGCCTGCTTATCCCTCTGCCTGTGTCTCTGTGTGTGTGTGTCTCTCTCTGTGTCTCTCATGAATAAATAAATAAAATCTTAAAAATAAAATAAAATAAAAGCCAAAAACAACAAATATAACAATATTTTGGGAAAAAATACCAATCTAGCACCTGGTGATAGGGGAGTTCAGTTTGTAAAAATTCTCCAAGCTTTGTACTTATGATATGTGTACTTCCAACATTTGTATTATATTTCAGCAAAAAGTTAAAATATTGACAAGGAGATGTCCTATGACAAATGGAAGAAAAAATCCTTGCTTCAAATGGTAATAATAGTTTATCCTTTTTAATATAGCCTCAAGGACATAGAATTTGATAAATCATAATCACTGATTTATGATACATTGTCATCATTGTTTTTGTTCTTTCATGACTTATTACATTTAATAAAATTTAATACATCTGTAATGATCATCAGTGAATTTACCATCTGAATCATAAATTAGAACACCACCAATCATTTGTATCAAATATAGCTGAGAGATAATCACTGCCATAGATTTTGTGTGGATTACTTATTTATTTTTTAAAATTACATATGTATACACGTGTGTGCCTAGACGAGAGTTTGGTTTACTTGATTTGGAACAATAAAAGTGAGATATATGGACCTTGCTTTTTGACTCAACATTATGTTACCCTGATTTATCTATTTGTTTTCATAGCTATATGATTTCCTGTCATATGAATATATCGCGATGCATTATGACCAGTCCACTTTCAATGGACACTTGGATTGTTTGCAGATTTTTTTGCTGTTAAGAACAGAGCTGCAGGGGCACCTGGGTGGTTCAGTCCATTAAGTATCTGCCTTCAGCTCAGGTCATTATCCCAGGGTCCTGGGATTGAGTCCTACATTGAGTTCCCTGCTCATCGAGAAGTCTGCTTCTTCCTCTCCCTCTGCATCTCAACCCCACGGTGTGCATGCTCTCTTTCTCTCACTCTCTCTCAAATAAATAAATAAAATCTTGAAAAAAAGGAACTGTGCTGCAGTGAACATGTGGAAAAGTTTCACTTTGTGTGTAATCAAGATGGAAATTGCTACATCAGGGGAGAGTCCAAAGATTTTCAGTTTTTAAAGATCATGCCAAGTTGTTTTTTTCTCAAAATTTTTGGAAAGAGATAAGAGATGTTATTAATACACACCTTATTCAATACTTGGAATCGTCAAACTTCTCATATTTTGCCAATGAAATAAGTATAAAATGGAATTTAATAGAAGTTATGATTTCCTGTCCCAGATACTGATGAGGTTGAGAATCTTCTCATCTTTCCTAATTGTGTTTCCTCTATTCTAAAATGTAATGTAATCTCCACAAACTCAAAGATTTTCACTGACAAAAGTTTGAGAAAATCTTTTTCACAATGGCCAATGATTTTCTTTTTTTAGTTTCTTTTCTTTTTCTTTTATTGGAGTTCAATTTACCAACATATAGCATGTCACCCAGTGTTCATCAAGTCAAGTGCCCCCCTCATTGCCCATCACCCAGTCACCTCAACCCCCCTCCCACCTCCCTTTCCACTACTCATTGTTCGTTTCCCAGAGTTAGGAGTCTCTCATGTTCTGTCACTTTCACTGATATTTTCACTCATTTTCTCTCCTTTCCCCTTTATTCCCATTCACTATTTTTTATATTTCCCAAATGAATGAGACCATATAATGTTGTCCTTCTCCAATTGACTTATTTCACTCAGCGTAATACCCTACAGTTCCATCCACCTCGAAGCAAATGATGGGTATTTGTTGTTTCTAATGGCTGAGTAATATTCCATTGTATACATATACCACAGCTTCTTTATCCATTCATCTTTCGATGGACACCAAGATTCGTTCCACAATTTGGCTACTGTGGACATTGCTACTATAAACATTGGGGTGCAGGTGTTCCGGTGTTTCACTACATCTGTATCTTTGGGGTAAATCCCCAGCAGTGCAATTGCTGGGTTGTAGGGCAGTTCTATTTTTTTTTTTTTTGTTTTGTTTTTAGGTTTAGGATTTTCAAAAGTATATTTGTTTGTTTTATTTTTTTATTATTATTTTTTTAATTTTTATTTATTTATGATAGTCACAGACAGAGAGAGAGAGAGGGGCAGAGACACAGGCAGAGGGAGAAGCAGGCTCCATGCACCGGGAGCCTGATGTGGGATTCGATTCGATCCCGGGTCTGCAGGATCGCGCCCTGGGCCAAAGGCAGGCGCCAAACCGCTGCGCCACCCAGGGATCCCTGTTTGTTTGTTTTAAATGTGCTGATGTCAAATCAATTGGTCATGACTGGCTCACTTATTCCAAAGAATATTTATCTTTTTTCATTTTCTGTGAATACATTTCAGTAGTAATGCAAAAGGATCAAACATTTTCATCTCAAATAAGATTTTAAAAATTGGAATAATTTAAGGGTGTCTGGGTGGCGCAGTTGGCTGAGCCTCCAAGTCTTGGTTTTGGCTCTGGGTGTGATCTCAGATCGTGAGATGGAGCCCTTGTTGGGTTCCAAGCTCAGCATACAGTCTGCTTGGTATTCTCTTTTCCTCTCTATCTGCCCCTCCCCATCTGCATGCGCTCTCTCTCTCTCAAGTAAATAAATAAATAAATAAATAAATAAATAAATAAATAAATAAATCTTTAAAAATTGGAATAATTTTAAAACTATGTGATGGTGAAAATTCCATGTTTCATGATGATGCCTTCTAAAATAAATATTTTTAAAAATATATTCAAATTGACCTTTTAATCAGTGATGCTTTTCAGAAGACTTATCAGAAAGGTTCAGTAATTTTTCCAAAGTCATACAGAACTTAAGTATAAAGCTAATGTTTAGAATCATGTATCTGGTTCCAGGATCTATATTCATAACCACTTTACTATATTGTCTACCTGATGTGGTAAATATTTTTCCATATGTGTAAAATATTTTATTTTTATCTTTAAATTCCGAGAATTAAAAAAATTACTATTATGTGAATGGGATCTGTTTTTATGTGGTATAATGTGAACTAGGTTTTTTAAATTTATGATTTACCTATTTGAGATAGAGGGAGAGTGAGCAAGCATGATGGGGGGAGAGGCAGAGGGAAAGGGAGAGAGAGAGGAAAAGAAACAGACTTCCTGCTAAGCACAGAGCCCGATGACACAGGGCTTGATCTTACCGCCCTGAGATAATGACCTGATCTGAAATTAAGAGTCAGACACTTAGCCAACTGAGCCATCTAGGCATCCCTATTGTGAACTAGTTTTATAAGAAAGCTAATAAAGTTGTAGAGATAGATATTATTGTAAGAAAGCTATTAATATTGTATATACATTTATTTATAAGATGGGTGTCAATATGTTGATACATGAAAAATAGCTTAGCAAACTGTATATACATACCTGGTAAGAACTACAGAACTCAGCAAATAGGGCAGCCTTGGTGGCCCAGTGATTTAGCACCACCTTTGGCCCAGGGTGTGATCCTGGGGACCTGGATCAAGTCTCACGTCGGGCTCCCTGCATGGAGCCTGCTTCTCCCTCTGCTTGCTTTTCCCTCTGCCTGTGCCTCTTCTCTCTCTCTCTCTCTCTCTCTCTGTGTCTCTCATGAATAAATAAATAAAATCTTTTTTTTTTTAAAGAACTCAGCAAATAATAACTCTATCCAAACCTCTGCACCAAGATACTCGACCAAACTCTTTACATAGCTTCTTCTTGTAGCTTAGGGCTACGTCCTCAACGTGACCCCAGATTCCCCTTAAAATGCCTGCCTAACAAAACACAACAGGCCAATAGCTGAGACAGGCCCTTAACCTCCCTTTCTTAGAGCATTTACTAAAAAAGACTTATAATTGTGAATTCTTCCTCTCTGCCTTTGAGATTTTTATGTACCTCCTACAATTCTGGGGTGTCTTTCTCAAGGATATGAAAGCCATTTCTTTGAAATGTTATCTTCAGGTACCTCAGTCTCCCACTCTCTGTGGGAGGACAGAATGCTAACTTTGATAACTAGCAGGTATCAGACACAGTTGGCCTGACCAACTTTTATAATTTTTCACTTCCCTGCTCTACTTGATCCCTGCTTGTTCCTCCCCACTCCTCTTTGCCCCTGCCATCCCAAGATTCGATTACTTTCACTACATTTAGGTTTTCTAATTGAGTGGCTGCAGTTCCCACTGTAAGGTGTGGCCTACAAAAACAACCATGGAGCTCTTCAAGGATATTGGGGATTCTGTCATTAATTTGTTTCTCAAAGTATTGGTAAAAGGTATATCTTACAGACCCTCCTCCTAGTATGGCTAAATAGGTCCTAAATGACAAATACACTTAAAAAAAAAAAGATTTTATTTATTTATTCATGGGAGAGAGAGAGAGAGAGAGAAAGCAGGCTCCACGCAGAAACCCGACGTGGAACTCGATCCTGGGACCCCAGGACCATGCCCTGGGCCAAAGGCAGGTGCCAAACCGCTGAGCCACCAGGGATCCCCAACAAATACACTTTAACATTCAAATGTCCCTAAGCCTTTGAATCCCTTCCTCTTCAGTCAGTAAACCCTGGAAGTTGAGCATTTCCAGTTCTCTTTTGGTGAGCCACTTTTTGGTTCATGGTTCAACCAACAAACCAAACAAACTGTTAAGGGCTAACTCCTTGAATTGCAAATGCAACTCAGAAGCAATTAGATGTAGAATCTTTGCTTTATGGGCCCATATCAATAAATTCTATGTGACACAAATTTATATTCCTTCCACCATTATTCTACACTCTTAGTTTCCATTCCCACACCTGTTCCCCAGATTTCTGCTTGTATAATTTAGAAAACTCAAGCAGTTCTTTGCAAGTGTAATGTATCTCCTGCTAGGTGACATTCTGTTATCTCACCTTTAGGAGCTTGATGACTCTCGAGTCTAGTTGTAAGTTTAAAAGCAAAGAGGTAGGTCCTGAGGAAAATCAGCATTGTTTTTCATGGCAACGCCTCAGGGAAGGCCGTCAACATTTCCTTAGGCAATGCTGTGTTAATTCCCTCAGAGGTAGATACCCCTGGGTGTTGGGAGGCTACTTCTACCAGAGGAAGAAAGATCTCTACCAATGGCAAAGACTCATCAGAATTTAGGATCTCAGTGACCTCATTTTCATCAAGGTTTTCCCACATATCCCCATTCCAACTTATATGATCCCATTATTTCTCTATCAATGCTCTCACTTTAAGAGATGACAACTGTGAGGCTGAGAGTTCAACTTGTGTTCTAACTCAGCCAATCACAGGATGAGGTTTTACATTGGATTTTTGTCAGTTTTAGCCCTGTGTCTACAGGAGATAAGGCACACAGGGAAGCCCTTGGGTTATTTACGTGGTGTGTTGAGCTGGGAATTCAAATTCCTGAACTCCTCCTTTTCTTTCACCACTTTGTCAAGCAGCATTAGGAGAAACCAACCAACATTATTACGTTCCTTAATTTTCCACAAGTATTTGGTAGTATCATATACAGAATCACTTAGTACCTTGCTCCCAAAGGCGATTGATTAGGAGCATCCAATGCAGGTATTTTACATATCTCCATAAACAGTTCACCCCATACTGTCAGTGCTTTGTTTACTACTGGAAATAGAATCACTAGTGTATTTAAATCTAATCATATTTGAGAGCAAATTCCAGAAGCCCCAGAACCAATTCAGGAAACTCATCCTTAAAATTCCATTCCTCTAGAAACCACTCTTGGTACCCAAACCTATATTAATTAGGGCTCTCCAGAGAAACAATAAAAAAATAGAAATATATAGAAAGATATTTATTATGAGGGATTGCTCATATTATTATGGAGGCTGATGGTTTAATCACATTTGCACAAACCATCTTTGTCATTTGTCACTTCCCTGATCTACTTGAGTCCTGCTTGGTCCTCTCCTTACTCTTTTAATTCTCCCTTTAAAACATCCAGTCATCTCCTTGCAAATCAGAATTGAGCTCAGCTCTTTATCCTATTGTTTGTATTTAGTGAACAAAATGTTTTCACTGCTTTAATGTTCAGCTTCATTGATCTTTGACAATGGGTAGGCTATATATATATTAGATATATAGACTTATTAGATGTTGACTCTGCTCAATTTTGCATATTTTCTTTAATTTTTACTCTGAATACATATATATACTACATATGCTTTACTCTGAAATCTGTTTTTTCTTCATCATCTGATGAAACTCAAGAAATGTATGTGAAATGTATGAATGAATGACTGTTTATATATTTTGCCCATTTTCCTATCTGGTTGTATGTCTTATTCTTAATTATTTGTAGGAAATTTTACAGATTCCCAATACTCTTCACTTTTATTACATAGGTGATACATAATATTGTAGAAAAATTAGAAATTCTGATGAATTTCAATTGCAAATGGAAAACAAAATAAAGCCAAGGATTCTTAGGAATATATATGAACCAGTCATGATGAAGTAGCTTGTCTTAGAACATCTATAAAACAACAGTTTTTTGGAAATTGGTGGCCATCATGTAAAGTAGCTTCTCTAAAAATCTGCATCTTGTCCTGGGTCAGATACATTTCTGTTAAAATCATTTATATTTATTGGGGAATGGAAGCTGTAATGGAAAATTATTAAAATTTATTTCAAATAATATCTTCTTACTTATATTTTATGTTTAGTAGTTCCTGAAATTCTAGTATTTTTATTTCTTCATTATTTTCCTCACTTGAGAAAAACATTATTTAGTTAATTCTGAATTTGGTGACAATTCTGCTTTAACAATGTCAATGTTGGACATATGATAATTTACAGTGGTTTTACATTTTTTCTAGTTAACCTTACAACTGCTTCTTAAAATTTTGATCCATTTTGCATTCATTTTTCTTTTTTCGAACATCACACTGGGTGGCTTTTTAAATGCCACATATATTTTAAATTTATACTAAATTTATACTCAAAATTTATACTCAAAGTTTTGAGTATAAATTTAAAATATATATTTTAAAATAAATACAATATTTAATTGGAGTAAGTATAACATAATATTTACTAACATATTTAATTTATATTCCTTAACAAATACAAGTTATGATATTTAAACCCAAATAGGTATACATGAAAATATGTATCAAAAATAGAAATATTAATAAATACAAATGGCAGAAAATTGTGCTCTATGTTTCCAGACAAATTTGATGGAAAAAATAGTGGAAAAGATTTAATATACAGAGGTGAGTAATATACAAGGTATCACTGTTTTACATGAATATGGTATAAAAGTTTCCCAATAAGTATATTATTCTCTGGATTAAAAAACTTTCAGGAAAGGTTTAATATTTGATCACATTTTACTTGTCAAAAGTCAAATATATCAATAAATAAAAGTTGTATTACTTATCTAATTCCTCTTTAGAGTGTTTTAAAGTCACACAAACATATATGTATAATAAAACAAAACTTTCCCTTTTATCCTGCAGTGGCTGTGGATTACAGCTCTGAACAATTAAAATAATTTGTCAATTTTCATTAAGGTTGATTAGTAACTTCAAGAAGAAATTGCAAGGGAGAGATCCTTATGTTCATTACATATACAACCTCACCTGAAACTACAACTGCTAGTGTAGGGTAGGATCTTGTTTTTTTTTTTTTTTTTTTTTAATTTTTATTTTTTATTTTTTATTTATGATAGGCACACAGTGAGAGAGAGAGAGAGAGAGGCAGAGACACAGGCAGAGGGAGAAGCAGGCTCCATGCACCGGGAGCCCGACGTGGGATTCGATTCCGGGTCTCCAGGATCACGCCCTGGGACAAAGGCAGGCACTAAACCGCTGCGCCACCCAGGGACCCCAGGATCTTGTTTTTATTTACATTTTTATATCTTATATACATGGACTTTTGCAGTTATTTTTGTTTTTTTTTAAGTATTGCATTCAAATATTATTTATTTTGAACACATAATTTTTTGCACTCCTTTAAATTGCTCCTGAGGTGAGATCTTCACTTTCCTTACCCTAATCCTGGCACTTTAAAATAATTTTTGATTTTTGTGTTTTGTTTGTTAGCTGTTTTTTAAAATAAGTTCCTTGACCAACATTGGGCTTGAATTCATGACCCAAAAGTTCAAGAGTCACAAGGTCTACTGACTGAGCCAACCAGGCACTCCCCTCCCCAAAAACTCTTTTAATTTAATAAGAGCAGGTCGCCACTTTGAAAGATAAGTGAGGAGCACAAAAGAAGCAATTAAAAAATATATATGTATACAATAAACATTGAAAAAAATGTGTGAATACAGTAGTACCCAGAAATGCTCCTTTAATGATTTAAGTGTACAGCTTAGTATAAATGATTACTTTTCTATTAATGGAAGAATAGGAGGCTTATCTAGCCCTTCCTAGGTTAAGAGGGTCTATGTTTCTGAGCACCTGGGTGGCTCAGATGGTTAATTGTCTGCCTTTGGCTCAGGTCCTGGGGTACTGAGATTGCCCAAGAGTTGGGTTCCCTGATCAGTGGAAAGAAAGTCTTCTTCTCCCTCTCCCTCTGACCCTTTCCCTGCTCATGCTTGCTCTCTCTGAAATGAATAAATAAAATCTAAAACAAACAAAAAAACCTATGTTTCTAAGACATGATGCAATTAGTAAAGATAAAACTTCATTATCACTAAAGATTAAATAAACAGGAGGGGCCATGCAAGCTGATGATATAAAACCATCCTTGAGGCCTACTGTCTCCCAGTCTAATTCTTAGACTTCAGAACTCTCTTCTAACATGGCACAAGACAACTCTCCAAACAGTAAGTTCCCCACACACCTGACTAAAGTTTCCATTTCATTGTCTTTCCTTCCTTTTGGGAGGAAATTGGATTAAAAACCCATTGGGCTTGCCAGAAGTTGTGGAAATTCCATCTTTAAACTTTGAAATAACTGTTAGGGTTAGGAAAATAGGGTTAGGGAAAGAGTTTCTCTCATTGAGATGAAAATATGCTGTTTTCTGTGCATTGAGCATTGGGAATTTCAGAAAGATACAGGCATTCAAGAACTAAACAAGATAGATTTCTTGCTTCAGGATGAAGGAGAGGGAGGGAGAAACACTTTATTTTATTTTTTTAATTTTTTTAAATTTTTATTTATTTATGATAGTTACAGAGAGAGAGAGAGGCAGAGACACAGGCAGAGGGAGAAGCAGGCTCCATGCACCGGGAGTCCGATGTGGGACTCGATCCCGGGTCTCCAGGATCGTGCCCTGGGCCAAAGGCAGGCGCCAAACCGCTGCGCCACCCAGGGATCCCGAGAAACACTTTAAAAAAGGAATTATGGGAGGCATGAGAAACTTCAGAGACCAGAATATCTTTGGAATCAAAGAAGCTTCCAAATTTCTTAATCTAGACTGAACTTTTCTCCTGAACTTTGAATTTGTATATCTAAAGTGTTTACTTAGCTCTAACAAGCATCTCACCTGCTTATGCTTTATTCCCTCTTCTCCAGACTGTCTAACCTTCTTGCTGTCTCTTAAATAGGCCAGGCAGGCTCCCACTGCTATCCTCAGTTCCTGCAATGTGACTTTCTAAATGTCAACATGGCTCCCTCTTTCATTTGCCTCGTCTTTGCTCAAGTCATTTTTCTCACTGAAGTCTTCCCTGATTCACTTAAAGCTGTGACTTTACCCTATGCATTCTCTCCTTTCCCTCCTTTCTCCTTTTTTTTTTTTTTTTTTTTGCCATGGAAATATTCACCATCTGGTATACTATATATTTCACTTGTTTGCTTTCTATCTCCTGACTCCATGAGGTCAGGGCTATCTTGTCTATTTTGTTCACATTGCCTAGGATAGGGTCTGACTTTTAATAGGCACTCTAGAAGTATTTTTATGAACAATTAAAATTAGATGAAAATATTATAGTTCATCCTACCTGGACTTATCTAATAGTCCTATGAGTTAACGTGTATTGGGTGAAGAAAAGTGGAAAAATCCAAGCTTTCATAGGAAAATTAGAATTTTGGAAAATTCGGATCTGTCACTTTAGGCTTGACGTATCACAATACTTTATAAAGACTTTTCTTATGGGATAAGTAGTAAATTTAATGAATGTGACTTGATCCTGGATATTATCAATTTTTGGAAGATTTGCAGAATATGGTAAGCCATTATTTTAAATCATCAATCTTTATATGCTGTGTATCTTAATATAGCACACAGCACAGTTCACTGAAATGGTTTGACTCTATGTGGCAACTAATATTTAATAAAGTTTAAGAAGCTTGTTATAGTGTATTTTTCAATTATCTGAAGGATTATTAAAGCACAACTCTGTCCAACTACATATCTGTTTGAGTAGGTATGTGCTTCATATTAAGTTAAAAGAACATTATCAAAATCAAATGAAGATGTAAGAATCCAGCTCTCTTCTATTAGTCTAGACAACAAAGATATTTCCAAAAATGTAAAGCAATCCTCTTATCTCAGTAATCATTTTTATTCAGAAGGTGATAATTTGGGACACAATTTGGTGGCTCAGTGGTTGAGCATCTGCCCTTGCCCTGGAGGTCCAGGATTGAGTCCCATATCGGGCTCCCTGCATGGTGCTTGCTTCTCCCTCTGCCTATGTCTCTGCCTCTTCTGTGTCTCTCATGAATAAATAAATAAAATATTTGAAGAAGTGGTAATTTTTAATTTTTATTTTCTCCCCTTCCCCCGGGAGGGGGAAAATACTTTATTTTATTTTATTTTATTTTATTTTATTTTATTTTATTTTATTTTATTTATTTTAAATAAAAATGCTACTTTTGTTAAAGTGTAATGGGTTTATTGACATTTTAAAATGGATTAATGTTCTCACTTAATTTTTAATAAGGTATAACAAAATGGTCGTTGAGTATTCATTAAGATTTATTTATTTATTTATTTATTTATTTATTTATTTATTTGAAAGAGAGAGAGAAAGAGAGAGAGAGAGATCATGAGAAGGGGGCAAGGCAGAGAGGCAGACTCCCCACTGAGCAGGGAGCCTGATTCAGGACTCAATCCCAGGACCCTGGCTGGGATCATGACCTGAGCTGAAGGCAGACACTTAAAACTGACTGAGTCTCCCATGTGCCCATTCATTTTTAAAAGTGTAAATGGGTCTTGAAGCCAAAATCAATTGGGAATTAGTGATCTAAGAATCTTTTCTGGAGAAAAAAATTGCAAAGTTTTCATGTCTTTTTTTCTTTTTGTTATCTGCTCTTCATGACACAAAATTCCTTCCCCAGCTCATCCACAGGCATCCATCTATTTTAGTGCACTACATGCCCTTTAGGTATGTGTCTATTTTGATATGTGTGTATCCTTGACAAATATACAACATTATTTTTATGTAATATATTTTATTTATATTAGTTGATCTTTATTGAATAACTTGATATTCCTCAATTTTTTAAATTATTTTTTTAGAGAGTGCATGCATGTGGGTGAGGGAGGCAGGTGTGGGGCAGTAGGGAGAGGGAGAGAGACTATACCTTCAGCAGGCTCCATGCTGAGTTGGGGCTTGATCTCACAACTCTTGAGATCATGACCTGAGCTGAAATCAAGAGTTGGACCCTTAGTTGACTGAGCCATGGCACTCACCCTCCAATTGGAAGTTATTGAAGTAAACAACTGTATACAGTAAAATGCACAAATTGTAAGTGTAGACTTTATGTTTACTCATGTAGGTATATACATTACTATATAGAAATAATGTTGCTAAAAAAAGAAATAATATTGCTCTCTGTAAACCTCATTTTGCATCTTCCTTTCTTAATATTGTATCTTTGAGAGCTATCTATTTTACTTCTCTGTCCTTTTTTTCTTCATTATTTTGGTCTTAATGCATAAAATTTCATCATGGGGATATACCATATTTCACTTATCCATTCTTATGTTGATGGGCATTTAGTTGCTTCAACTGCTATTACAAACAGCATTCTGAAAAAAAAAACATCATGGAGATCTGAGTGAGAAATAAATTACAGTATTACAATGACTTCTTACACATAATTTAAACAAGCATAGCCCAATTGCCGTACAGACTTTTTTTTTTTTGAGATTTTATTTATTTATGAAAGACACAGTGAGAGAGGCAGAGACACAGGCAAGGGAGAAGCAGGCTCCATGCAGGGAGTCCGACGTGGGACCCGATCTTGGCACTCTGGGATCACTCTCTGAGTCAAAGACAGACGCTCAACTGCTGAGCCACCCAGGCATCCCCCGTACAGACTTTCTTAATTTTTCTAGACTTTTGTTTATTTTATAGCAATTGTCATGATTAGAGAAGTAAATAACACATTTAAAAACCTTCTCACAGACTTTCTAAAGTACATTCCAGCCAGCTCTCTGGAAGGGTTTCCATCTTCTCCATGCCATCCCCATCATGCAAGCATCTGACTTTATCTAATTTTCTAACTTTTGAACTGCTTTCAATTATAATGTGTTTAGTCCAGCAATTTTTCCCATTGCATTTTGGCATTTTATTCAAGTAATTCTTTTCTATCTCAGTGTTAACATAGGCTTTCTTTACATCATCTTCCATTTACTGTTACATTTTACATGTCTTTAATTTGGCATTTTTAGATATACTGTACATAGTAGGACTTAACTTCATTTTTCTTCATACAGTAAGCCATTCTCTTTACCCAACACTGTTATTTCACACTGATTTTGGAGGCTATAGCTATCCCAAGTTCTCAGATATAACAAGATTTTTTAAAAATTTTATTTATGAGAGACACAGAGAGAGAGAGAGAGAGAGAGAGGCAGAGACATAGGCAGAGGGAGAAGCAGGCCTCATGCAGGGAGCCCAATGTGGACTCGATCCCGGGTGTCCAGGATCAGGCCCTGGGTGGAAGGCGGCGCTAAACTGCTGAGGCACCCGGGCTGCCCTATAACAAGATTTCTGTTTCTTGGCTTTCTCTTTGGTTCCATTTGTCTCCTTGTCTGTTTCTGCATGAGTACCATAGGAAAAAAAATTCTACTGCTCTATTTTATCTGGATAATTAAATCTATCGTCTTTATCCTTTTAAAAAACATATATATATATATAATCTACTTTGTGGGCTTTTATTCTCCCTGTACATTTTAGGTTGCTCTCAATCCTATTTGATTCCTCCTCAGATAACATAGCCCTCATATCTTCATCAGAAAAATACCAGATAACTCCAATGAGGTTCTATAAAATACCTCCTCAGTACTCCTCAGAACTGTCCATAACATGAAAAACTAAGTCTGAGAAACTGTCAGAGCCAAAGGGAGCCTAAGGAGACATGATAACCCAATGTAGTATATAGTACATTGAGGAGCATCCTAGAACAGAAAAAGGATATGAGGTAAAACCTTTTTATTTAGAAGAAAACTTTTAAAATATGAATAAAGTATGGACTTTATTTACTAATAATGTATCAGTATCGATTCATTAGTTGTGACAAATACACTGTACTAATGTAAGATGTTAATAAGGGAGGGACACCTGGCTGGCTCAGTCGGAAGAGCGTGTGACTCTTAATCTTGGGGTCATGAGTTTGATCCCCACATTGGGTGTAGAGATTGCTTTTTAAAAAGTACAGTGAAGGGGCAGCCCAGGTGGCTCTGTGGTTTAGCGTCACCTTCGGCCCAGGGTGTGATCCTGGAGATCAAGTCCCACGTCTCTCTGCATGGTGCCTGCTTCTCCCTCTGCCTGTGTCTCTGCCTCTCTCTCTCTGTCTCTATGAATAAATAAATTAAAACAAAATCTTAAAAAAAAAAAAAACAATGTCACACTTACCTATGAGGTAGGGAGGACTAATTCTGTTTTAAAAAAAAAATCTGCCACAGCTACTTAAGGGCTTAACGTTTCCTTTAAGCTTTTCACTGTAAAGGGATTTTCCTTCAAGAATGGATAGTCAAGGACCTGTGCACAGAGAAAATGTGACAGTATTAGATGGGTGGGGTCCTGTAAGGGCTTTTGAACCTAAAATCAACCTCAGAGCAGATCAGTTTGCCATCAGAAAAATTCCATCACAGGGGCACCTGGATGGCTTAGTCAGTTAAGTGCCTGCCTTCTGCTCAGGTCATGATCCCAGGTGCTGGGATCAAGGCTCACAAGGGGCTCCCCACTCAACAGGGAGTCTGCTTCTCCCTCTTCCTTTTCCTCTGCCCCTCCCCCTGCTCATTTTCTCTCTCATGAGCTCTCAAAAAATCTTTCAAAAAAAAAAAAGAAAGAAAAATTCTGTCACAGACTATTTGGAGCATGGAGCATGGGCCTTAGACTGGAGAGTCAGAGAAGGACTGAGAAGATAGTGTTCAAGCTAGAACCTGTTGGACTAACAAGCTAGTCCATCATCATAGGAAGAGCATCACAGGAAGAGAGGAACAAGTACCTAGCTCTGGAATAGGAGGAAGTTGGCCTGGTTAGGAGGCAGAAAGAAGTTATATGTGGTGGCTGGACAACATACTTATTCCAGGGTATAAGGCCAAATAGATCACTATATGATGATGTCAAAGATATAGATAAAAGCCTGATCAACATGGTACGATTTAAGAGGAATTGTGAATGATAGTAAAGTTAACTTTCCTGTTTCAGGGTGACTATCTGGCTCAGTGGGTAAAGCATGCGACTCATGCTCATTGTGAATTCAACCCCCACGCTGGGTGTAGAGATTATTTTAAAAAATTAAAAATCTAAAACTAAGTAAAAACACATACATAAAATTAACCTTTCCCTTTCAGTGAAGTACAATAGACCAGGAGATAGTAGACTGATATGCAATTGGAAGATTTAGGCTTTTAGGAGGGATTAAACAAAAAGAATCCTTATAGACTAGAAATCCAAATGAATTCTTTTGCTTAAGGAATGTAATGAGTAGCCATAGTTAGATTTTACTGGATTTTATTTTTGCATAAATGTGGAGTTTGATTTTTCTGAGAGTGACTTCAGAAATATTGCAAAACAATTGTATTAGAGACAGAAAGGAAGTAAGACTCAACTTGCTCTTTCCTATGAGGTCCCAGTCAAAGCAACTCAATACATTAAAATCTTCTCTCATAAATACAGCTATTGCACTTCCAAGCGAACCTCCAGAATCCTCAGTAACTTCTAATTCCAATTCACTAAGTCTGATTTTGTTACAAAATCATTTGTTCCAAACAAATGCCCAGGCTTTCCAGATTTGGCTATTTCAAGGTGGTGTCCCATATCTAAAACAATGTAATGTGGTATTTATTCCTTATTTGAAGATTCTACTGAAAGTTTTTTTATAAAGATTTTATTTATTCCCTTGAGACACACAGAGAGAGGCAGAGACATAGACAAAGGGAGAAGCAGGCCCCCAACAGGGAGCCCGAAACAGGACTCAAAACCAGGACCCAGGATCATGACCTGAGCCAAAGGCAGAGGCTCAACCACTGAGCCATCCAGGTGCCCTCTACTGAAAGTATTAATTTATGCTCCCCACAGTGTTTTAAAAAACATTTTGGAAAATGATCCTATTTACCCACTACTGATGGCAATAGACTTCAAAATGATTCATAAGCACCAGACTTTTAACCAGAAAAACTGAAAGGAGCTTAATGATACTTCATTTGCTCTTCATTTCTATGGGTTTAAGTATTCATAATTGTAATTTAATTATAATTTTCTTGACTCATTGCTTTTAACCCATATGAACAGAACATATCCATTTTTCATTATTTTTAAAGATAGAAGACCTTGACTTCCCAGTCATGGCATTCAGATCAACTAGAGAAGTTCAAGAATCATCCTTGTGTGTTTAAGAGCTTTATAATTGTGTCAGAGTTCTTTCCTACTGGGTTATGGTGGATTCCAAATGAGAAGAAATCAGAGATTAGCTTGAGCCTGAAGTTTGAAATGTTTAACTGGCCTATTCAATTCTCTCTCCTAATCTTTCCACAGAGACCATAGCAATGAATCATAGACGTAGCCGCACCAAATTCACAGAAGATCAACTGAAAATCCTAATCAAGGCATTTGACCAAAATCCTTATCCAGGTTATGCTACCAAACAAAGACTTGCTTTAGAAGTCAATGCTGAAGAGTCTAGAATCCAGGTAAGTTATAAATTCTGTATCTCCAAGACTAAAAAGAGAAAGGGAGGGAACTGTTGATCAAGCACATGTTATGAGCCAGTGTGCTAAAGGGCTTTGCGTGGAGTATCTTGATGGACACCCAGAACTCAAAAGATGTTGCTTTGTCTCACTTCACAAATGTGGATACTGAGGATGAAAGAGCTTGCAGGAGTGGAAAGGAAATGTGCAGATACTCCTTCAGAGAAAAGAAAATGCTTGAGCTTCTTGTTAAATGCATAATCGCAGCATTTATTTACTAACTTAAAAAGATTATTATGGTCATTTTGGGATGAGATTGTGAAGATGCCAAATGCCAAGCCTTGACCTAAGACTTGTCAGATGTGACAGGTATCAGTAACAATCCTGAGCTTTGATCTAATAACAATCATGCATACCCTTTGAAGAAAGGCAGTGATGGGGTTGAGATGACATAGATATATTTAATTCTCTCACTTTCTTTTCCTCACTTGAGGTTTGGTTTCAGAATCGAAGAGCTAGACACCAGTGCCAGAAAAAATCAGAACCTGATGAGGACTTAGAATCAAGCCAAGACCAAGATTACCCTGAAGAGGAGATTCCAAGTAAATAGTCTACTCCAGTCCTGTTCCCCAGCAGAGTCTCTTGGGTACCCAAGTGTCTCTCTACACTGGAGCTAACTGCTACTCTGAGTGGAAAAGGAATGTTCTCTCTCTCTCAGGACCTCCTGTTCAGGGTCTTCTGGTTCAAGCTTCAATATGGCCCCTGGAAAGTCTTCCATGCATAGTTCATGGACCTTCTGAGACTCTCTTGCTTACCTTCTTTCCACTGGAAAGAAACAGCAACCTAGCCATAAACTGAGTCTCCTCTAGAACCTTCTGCCAGGAATAAACTGGGGCAAGGCCCTCTTAAGGAGAGGCAACAGGTTCCTAATTGGATGGGAGACGGAGTGGGACATGTTTGGGTTCCTTGTTTGAATATGCAAACTGACCTCTGAAATATTCCTTGGCCCTCAGTCTTATATCTATCCTAGGTAGAGAAGACAGACGGTGTCGTACCAGCTATACCTCCTCACAATTACACACCCTCATTGAGGCATTTACAAATAACCCTTATCCTGGCATTGACACCAGAGAGCAACTTGCTAAAGAAATTGGTATTCCAGAGTCAAGAGTCCAAGTAAGTAATAAAGAATCTGACTGCTCCATCTCCTACGAAGGGGAGCCACGTGGACATGCCAGACACATTCCTACTCTAGGGCTTTTCCACAAGCTGTTCTCTCAATCCAGGATCTAACCCACGTTCTCCCACAGCCAGCTCTCTCACCCCCTTAAGTTCTTTTTTGTTATAATGAATATTTTATTTTTGTTTTTTCATCTTTTCACCACATTTATTACTAATATTAAAAGGTGTTTAAAAAATTCATTCTCAGTTCTCCAGTGGCTCACATTCCGCTTGCCCACATACTTGACCCATTTCCTCAGGACCAGTTCAGAATTGAATCTGTCCACTGCCATTTTCACAGAAAACAACCAGTGCCATGGATGTAGCAGAAGGTTGGAAGAAGGCAAGTACTGCCCAGGTTCCACCCAAAGGTCAGCTGGATGGAGATCACAGAATTCTACAAAAGGGCTAATGGCCTCACAATAATTTAGTCTGAAAAACTGGGTTGGAGAGGAGATAGGGTAGCCCACCAGAGCCTTTAACGAGGCTTTAACGAGTCAGAACACCTCAAAGATTTGCATCAAACCCAGAAGAAATGATACCAGTTGAAGAATGGGGAAGACCAAGGAGGCAGTCTTCCACAATTCTCCTATGTTGGGAGGTATGGAAAATCTAGAGGGCACAAAGAGCCTTGCTCATTTTTGCAGAAAAGCTTAACTCTAGCATTAGGAAGTCTCAAAGCTGCCACCCACATTGAGAAAGGCTACAAAGGGATGCACAATTTCACAGGCACAGTGATCACAGATCAAAGCTGTGGGGATCATAGTACTGACACAGAAACTACAAGATACAAAAGCGAAGAGAGTGGCCTTTCAGGGGGTAACTCCACCAGTCATTCAAACTTGAGCCCAGGCCAGATGACTTGGTGAGTATCACAGAGCAGTTGGCGATATTGGAGGTAGGTGATGCCATGTAAAAAGGACTTAAAACAAGCAGCTAGAAGATGGGAATGGTAGGAAACTGCTCCAGGGCTCTCAGGAATTGACGACAGTACTGGGTACTGGGCAAATAGATGCACAAGCAATAACATCAAAGAGGTTTCCTGTTTAGCAGTCAGTTGGCGAGGGGGAAGAGGACCCAGAAGGCAGTTGAAGGTAGCAAATATGTGGTCCTGAAGGCAAGTCTGGAGGCTGGATCAGGAGTGCACATTATACACCACTGATGAAACAACTCTAGATCCCAGGTGAGGAGTTAAGATGGTGAAGGACTAGGGGGGGCCTAAGTTTGTCTCATCCCTTAAATACAACTAGATAGTTATCAAATCATTCTAAATACCTGGAAAATCAGAGGTCTGAGGAAACAAATACTGCCAAGTCCACAAGTAGAAAAGTGACCACCTTTTGGAAGGTAGGAGTTTTTTTTTTTTTTTTTTTTCCTGGACCAAATGATGAGAAGGAGAAATTCACCTCACAATAAAGAACAATGTGAGTAGTACTCACATCCAGGGATTTTATCAATGTGGGTATAAGTAAGATGTCTGAACTATAATTTAAAACGATGAAAAAAAAATAAAACAATGATTATAAAGATATTAGCTGGGTTTTAAAAAAAGCATAGAAGACACCAGATAATCCCTTACTGTAGAAACAACTCTGGACCCCAAATGGGGCAGGTGGCCAATGGAGGTGGGTGTCACTGACTGAGGATGACGGGTAGAACAGCCTCACAGTAGCCATCACAGGGCCACAGGGAAATATACGGCCTTCAGGTGACAGAGGGCTCTTCCCAGCCTGAATGGGAAGGCAGCCTCACAGAGTAGGTCTATTGATGCATAATTGGGGTGTAGAGGACAGGGATGGCATGGAAAGGGAGAGAGATGAGACAGGCAGGAAGATATGATGGGTTTGGCTTGGATAGCTGGCTGATATTGGTGTTACCAGCAGGAGGATTGGGTTCTAAAATATAAAGAGTTCCACAGGGTTGGAGGTGTCCAATTGAGATACCTAGAACAGATATCTAAGAGGCAGCTTCCATAAGACTCCAAAGCTCTGGGGAGGAGAGGATACACCCCAGTAAAGGCTGGGAGATTTTATAAAGAAGATGGATATAAATGGCAGACTGACTTTTGAGTAAAAGGTTTGGTAAAATTCTGAGAGTGTGAGTTGGGAGAGAAGAAAATAGAAGTCAGTGGTAAAATATGAAGCAAATATGTCCTAATATAGCCATTCCAATATTCTTTGGGCTAATTTTCTCCTCAGAATTCAAAGCTGAGGGACATCTGCTGGGTGGTTCAGTGGTTGAGTGTCTGCCTTTGGCTCAGGGCATGATCCTGGGGTCCTGGGATCAAGTCCTGCATCACGCTCTCTGCAGGGACCCTGTTTCTCCCTCTGCCTATATGTCTTTACCTCTATCTGTGTGTCTTGTGAATAAATAAATAAAATTTTAAAAATTGAAAGCTGAATGTATTTTTTCTTAATTAAGATATTGGTAGGTGCAGAAATGAGAAATGTCTGAATGACTTTGTCAACAGGGAACTAATTCTTGTAGATACTATAAGCACGGCAGATGGAGAAAGGGATTTATAATTTGGGTGTAGAAAACCATATATACAGGTCTACATATATACAGATCTTTCCAAAACAAGCATTCATCTGTAGAGTGGTCTATACTCTCAGGAAGGATGTGAAAGTTCCAGTGATATTATGTGACTTTTCCAAAGCCTGGTGTTTGGACTCCAGACCAGTGCTTTATCCTCCTTGCAACCTCTGTGAAAACCAAAAGTAGCAGCTATGGAATGTGAATGTGTTTGTGCATAATATATAAAAAATGTTTTTCTAAAGTTGTATTATAAATTATGTATATAGACATTTAATAAGTGTTTAATGTGCATATATATATATGTGTAATTGATTGGCAGAGACTAGGGGTAGCAACCAATTATGTATAGTGGGATGAAAAATATCTTCCTAGACAGATATACTATCCTGGGTCATGGAAGAAAAATTGGCATTTTTGAGAGGTAGGCAAAAAGATGGGGAAGGAATTCCAGGGCTTCAGTCTAGGCATGGCACTTTCGGGAAAAAAAACAGCACTGGTAATGAGGGATCATGGAGACCTTGAAGATATGAAACTCATCATGAAGGTACTAGGTGTGAATTTTGGGCTTTATCTCCAGACTGGAAAGACTTTCCTAGATGTCATATGTAACGTCAGTAATTTTGGAATTAGGCCTAAAGCAAACCATCTCACTCTTCCTTCTGCCTTATGAAAAAAACAATGGTGAAGCTTGCGTGACATCACTGGTTTTAATTAATTCTCAATGTTTTACCCACTTAGATTTGGTTTCAAAATCGCAGATCCAGATTCCACGTTCAGAGAAAAAGAGAACCTGATGATAAAGACTTAGAACAGAGACAAGACCAGGAACAGGATCTCTGGGTTGAGAGAGTTCAAGGTAATCACTCTGTTCTCATTTTGGCTCACAAGCAGAGCCTCCTGACTGTCCAGTTCTTCCACATGGTGGAGTCAACTCTCAACTATCTCTTGGGAAGTAGAAGATATGCCTATTCAAGTGCCTCATCAGACTCCATGGAGTGAGGGGATTGGTTATAGTCTCTGAAGGCTCTTCCCAAGTTGGTGATTCCCCTAAGGAATTCATTCCTCTGGCCACTTTTCCAGCCAGAGTCCAGACACCCCAGTAGAATGTGATTTTTGTTCATTGATGTCTTCCAAGTGCCTGGTACATAGTAAACAATCAGTAAACTTTTATGGAAGGTATGGTTGAATGAATGGAAGAATCAGTCCTTTGGTGTGTTCTGCCAGGGGCCACCTAGTGTGTGCCTTTCCTAGGAGATAGTAAGTTCCATATTGGACTAGGAAGGTGGGAACGATTTTACTTTCATGTTTGAATGTATAAACTGGCTTCTATTTTTCTTTCTTCTTATCTTTCTCCCTTAGGCATATAAACTACACAAAATGGTACCAATCTCACTCTCAGCTGTCTTATTTTTCCAGGGCCAGAGCAAGATGGATAGACATTCAGTAAGTTTGGTGTCTTCAGCTTGGGCTCCGAATCTCTCTCACTCTTCTTGAGAACATATCTTTACATACCTTCAGTTTTTCCAGAAGCTGAACCTGCTGGAGATGGTAAACAGAACTTCAGGAGGCAGAGACAGACACATAACATCACACAGCCCTACTGATTGGTTGTGGATCCAGAGTTCAGCAGACCATGAAGACAATGAAAATAAACAGTGTTTTTCAGTCATCACAGTAATTGTGCTTTTTAAATAAGAAACATTTATTTGGTTTTCATCCCCATTTCTGGCTTAGAGCTTCTAAAACCTTTGGAATTTTCTGTGATGAGAGAAATTAGAGCATTGGCACTTTTGGTTCTTCCTCCCTGACCTCCAGGAAGTGGAGAGAGGCTGGAGGTTGAATTCTTTGTCAATGATCAATGACTGATTTTTAAAATTTTAATTCCAGTGTATTTAACGTACAGTGTTAATAGTTTCAGGTGTACAATATAGGGATTCAACTATTCTATACATTATTCAGTGTACATCATGGTAAATGTATATAATCCCCTTCACCTATTTCTCCCATCCTATCTACCTCCCCTCTGCATACCATCGGTTTGTTCTCTAGAGTTAAGAGTCTGGTTTTTTGTTTCTTAAATTCACATATATGTGAAATCATATGGTATTTGTCTTTCTGACTGATTTGTTTTAACATGTGGCTTTTTAAAAAGTTTTTCTTAAGGTTTATTTATTTGAGAGAGAGAGAGCCCACGAGCACTTGCAGGGAGGGGTAGAGGGAGAGAATCTTTGAAGCATCTCAGAGCCTGACACAGGGCACAATCCCATGACTCACGAGATCATGACTTGAGCTAAAACAGAGTTGGATGCTTAACGGACTGAGCCACCCAAGTGCCCCCTCTTTTAAAAAATTTTATTTATTTTTATTTTTTAGTAATCTCTACCCCCTGTTAGGGCTCAAACTCATAACCTCAATATTAAGAGCTGTACGCTCTACTGACTGAGGCAGCCAGCACCTCTTGATTTATTTCATTTAGCATTACACTCTCTAGATCTATCATGGTGTTGCAAATGGCCAGATTTTTAAAAATTATTTTATTTATTGGAGAGAGAGAGAGAGAGAGTGAGCAGGAGCAAGGAGGAGGGACAGAGGGAGAGGGAGAAGCAGAGTCCCCACCGAGCAGGGAGCCCAATGTGGGGCTCAATCCCAGGACCCTGGGATCACCACCCAAGCCTAAGGGAGATGCTCAACCGACTGAGCCACCAAGGCACCCCAATGTTATTATTATTTTTTCCCAATGTTATTATTTTTATGGCTGAGTAATATTCCATTATTTTTAAAGTTTTATTTATTTAAGAGGGAGTATGAGTGGGAGGGGCAGAGAGAGGGAGAAAGAATCTCAAGCAGACTCTGTTCCAGGCACAGAGCTCCACATGGGACTTGATCTCATGATCCTGGGATTAGGACCTGAGGTAAAACCAAGAGTCAGCCACTTAACTGACTGTGACACTCAGGTACCCCATAATTTATTTTCATTTATATGTTATAGTAACTCTAGGAAACAAACTGAGGGTGGCCAGAGGGGAGGTGGGTGGGGGGATGGGGTAACTGGGTGATGGGCATTAAGGAGGGCATGTGATGTGATGAGCACTGGGTGTTGTATGCAACTGATGAATCACTAAACTCTACCTCTGAAACTAATACACTGTATGTTAACTGGATTTAAGTAAAAAAAAATAAAGGCATAAAGTGTAGTCACATGTGTCTAGTGGTTACCCTATTGAATGGTGCAGATCTAGAAAGCATTTTGTGAACTATTTAAACATTACATGGGCAGTGTCTTTCTAATTTTATAAATGTACTTCTCAAACACTGGTACCTGTTTATTTGATGGTGTTAGTAGCTTAGAAAGTAACGTAAAACTCTATCTTAATCACGCAACACTGAAGCAGTGTGCTATTGGTTAATGAGGTTAAGACTAGTAGAAAAATTTAAGCTTGTTTCCTAGACAACTTTTACCCCAATTAGCTATTGTGCCTTTTAAGACCCCACTAACAAACCTATTAGCTAGCTGTCTCTGCAGAAGCCTGGACTCAAGGTCAACTGATAACGGTCTCAGCTCATGAACAAGGAAGGACCTGCATTACTCAAGAAAATGAGCCAAGATCCCACATATTTTTAAAGATAGTTTATTTATTTGGGATAAAGGGAGCACAGAAGCAGGAGAAGCGGCAGGCAGAGGGAAAAGCAGACTCCCCACTGAGCAAGGAGCCCAATGTGGGACTTGATTCCAGGACCCCAAGATTATGACGTGAGCTGAAGGCAGACACTTAACTGACTGGGCCATCCAGGCTTTTGGACCCCATCCAGTTTATACCAGCTCCCAGAACATGCCCATCATTGCTTCCCCTTGTCTTAATATAACCACCTGGTATCAGGAGCTGTGTTTTGCTTTGTTCTGGTGTTGTCTTTACTTCCAATGAATATGGAATATAGGTTATGTATATATATGCTCATTACGCATGCTCTATCTTTACTCATGAAAAGTCATGCTTCTCTACCCTTTTCATCAATATAATGTAATGTCAATCCCTTTGATTATAAAAAACTTGTTCTGTTCCCCTTCCAGAAGGTGGACTTGAAACTTTTCTTCTCACCTTGTACACGACTCAAATGAAGAAACCTAATATATGCAATAAGGCACATGAATATTAACAGTGGGCTGGCATCAAACCCAAGTCAGAAAAAGAACTAAAGAAAATGAAAGCATAAATACTTAATGAAGATAAAGTAACCTGGGTGGTTTTGGGGCAAGAGCTCCTTAAAATAAAAGGGCATGGATCTGGAGAATAAACAGAGCCAATAAATTTGGGGAGGCTATCGAAAGAGAACTGGGTTGTGTGTTAGGGATTAACACCAGTCCTGGACACTACAGGGTTAAGATGAATGTGGAATTTCTCATCTACCTCGCTTGCTATGAAACCCCTGAATCTGTGTGTGTACAGCAACTTCTGGGACAAACAATAATGAATATATGCAAGTACTTTGTACCAGGGGGCCTTCTGCGTTCTTTTTGTGTCTCAGACCAGTTAATCCTCACTACATTGTGACTCCCTCCATTGTGATTATGGCAGATGAAGCAGTTGAGGCCAGAGTGATAATGTCATTTATTGGAGTTCTGACAGCTAGTACAAGGTGGATTAGAGAAGTATGGCTCCAGAGTCCATTTGTTTAACCACTAGCTATCCAGCTTCTCACAGCTTCCTGGGGATTTTCAGAGCAAGTAGCCTTTTGTTCAGGGAAGTGCTAAAAGTTGGTTGGAGGTTTAAAGGTCATGAGCTTACATACGGCATGGTAAGAAGATGCAGTAGCAAGTTCCTCCATAATTCTGAAGTGTTAGGTAATAGTTACTTATAAATTATTTAAGAAGGATGCCTTTTAAATTTATTTACTAGAGAGAGTGGGGGAGAAGGGGCAGAGGGAGAAGAAGAGACTCTCAGAGTCCTGTTGAGCCTGATGAGGAGCTTGATCTCATGACCCCGAGATCATGACCTGGGCTGAAATCAAAGAGTCAGGTGCTTAACCAACTGAGCCACCCAAGAGCCCTTAAGAAAAATGCTTTATCACTCGATTCCAGTTCTGCAGTTTGAGAATAATATCTACAGTTTGAGACATTGTGGTCACTTTTAGGTGGTGCTTTGGAGTTAGCAGAGGTATTTTCAAGTGAATTTCCACACAGACAGTAAACCAGCATGTGATGCTTCTGCATGTTGAGCACCCAGCTCAACAGTATCACCACTTTTACCATTCATACTACTCTGAAATTCTTGTTCTTGCCATGTGGAGATAGCAATGATGCTGTCAAATTAGATCTTGGGACTCTAAACACATTGGAAAATGTCTCGAGGCTCTATCACCATTTATTTTTTCAAACCATTAGTCTTAAGAAACCCTCTCCACTAACACTAAACCATCACCCTGACATTTCTGAAGGATGATAAAGCAACTTTCCCGTAGCAATTCTCACTTCTGCCACAGTTAGGGAGAAAAATAATATAAATCATTCCTTTCATTTCACCCTTCAGATCAGGGCTGATCAGTAGAATCAGTTCATTTTTTCAGAAATACCATTTTTAAAAAAAGTTTTACGTTCACACCAAGGTACAGAAAATTCCCAGTTGGCATGCCATTTTTAGTTCAAAAAAGGAAAGTTCCCATATCCCCTCCCCCATAGCTTCCTTTATTATCAACATGCCTCACCAGAGTGGTACATTTGTTGCAGATGATGAATCTACATTGACCCATCATTACCCAAAGACCATTGCTTACATTTGGGTTTGCCCTTGGTGTTGTACATTCTTTGGGCTTGAGCCAGAGAATTTGGACAAATAGTATCTACCATTATAGCATCATAGTATTTTCACTGCCCTAAGAGTCCTCTGTGCTCTATCTCTCCCCTTTAAATTCAGGTTATTTTACAAATAACCACCTTCAGTTATGTTTGGGAGAATATCAAATCTGTTGTAGCCTATCTCGTAAAGTCTGGTGTAATCTTTCAGAATTAAGTTGGGCACTCTGTTTTGGAAAGTTGCTATATCTATAAGCAGAGGTTACATAACAAGTACTTAAATTCAAGACCCAGGGGCGCCTGGGTGGCTCAGTTGGCGTCTGCCTTGGGCTCCAGCCCACATTGGTTTCCCTGCTCAGTGGGGAATCTGCTTCTCCCTCCCTCTGCCACTGCCCCTGTTTGTGCTCATGCTTTCTTTCTTTGTCAGATAAATAAAATCTTTTTAAAAAATAAATTCAAGACCCAGATGAGGGTGGGACCTAATCGGCGTACTGGTTTCATTTTGAGAGTATCCAGACAGCTGAAGAGGTACCTTGCTAGGAGCATGTACCTTCCCTAAGGATGAAGGGCACTCCTTGCTCTTCTGTGGACCCAATTTTATACAGGGTTGTCATCTCTCTTCTGCTCTTCTTCTTACTTAAATTCAAGTAATGTGTTTTCAGTTTGCAAGTTATTCTCAACCAGAAGCAAAGAATGTTGATGAAGATAAAAAGTTATTTTTAACTTTCATTTTTCAAAAAGATTTTATTTATTTATTCATGAGAGACAGAAAGAGAGAGGCAGAGAGATTGACAGAGGGTGAAGCAGGCTCCTCGCAGGGAGCCTGATGCGTCACTCGATCCCAGGACCAGGATCAACTCCCTGAGCCAAAGGCAGATGCTCAATTGCTGAGCCACCTAGGCATCCCTTAACTTTCATTTTTACATCAAAGTTTACTTGCCTGAGATTTAAAATTTTTTCATTGGAAACTGAACAGATTTTTCAAAATATTTTTAAAATTGCAAATTTTATGGGAGTTTATTAGGTTTGGGGGACGTGGTGGATGAGAAGGTCTGATAGGTCTAATTTAGGTGGAGTTTAATTCTTCTGGTAGGATGTGAGTATTGTGGGTTTTTTCCAGACTGCATTATCATGTAGGATGAGCTAAGGAGGAAGCTGACTAAATTTATTTTGATCCTTAATTTAGCTTTTCAGAATACATGTCTTTTCATTTCTAATCCATCCAAGGAGACAAAAAGACCACGGGCACTGGGAATCAACTTGCCAACTTATATCAGATCCTGTTGGAGGTAGGCTTTTTTTTTTTTCCCTTGAAAGTGAAATGTAGGTTGTAGGTTGGATTTTAAATTTTTCATATTAGAAAGTAATGCTCCCAGGACACCTCATATCCTTTTCATGGTTTGAGTCTTCAGCATCACTGGTCCATGGTTAGTTTTCTGACCTTATTATTTTCCATTCTCAGCTTTTTTGCTGTGTTCTAGCTGACACCATCTTTGCCTCATGGTCTTGGCACAGGCTCATTTCAAAGGTGCAGTTGAGCTTCTGTTTATTTTATTCTCAGTTCATCTCTATTTTATATATTGATATATCTGTGCCCATGTAGATTCCTCTTACCCCTTCAATATTTAGCCTATCAATTTTGTGTGTCTTCCTAGAGATATCCCTCCTGAGCCTTTGTGACCCTGTGAACTCCTTGCTGTCAAAACTTACATACAGCCAATGTCCTGGAGTCCTCTTGGTTCATCCTCCATGTTGGATCCCCTGTTTTCTGGAACCTTCTCTTGGTTTATTCCCTCATTTTTTTGTGTCAGCTCCTCCAGTGGTTTCCAGAGAAATGATATATGGAAGCTTTAAAAAAAATGCTAGTTTTATGAATTTTGCTTCCCAGTTATTGTTCATTTGGGTAACTGACTTCCATTTTGATCCAAGACTGCTTTCAATAATTTTTTTATTAATTTAATTTTTTTACTGGTGTTCATTCTCTTACACCATACACAAAGATAAACTCAAAATGGATGAAAGATCTAAATGTGAGATGAGAGTCCATCAATATCCTAGAGGAGAACACAGGCAACACCCTTTTTGAACTTGGCCACAGTAACTTCTTGCAAGATACATCCATGAAGTCAAGAGAAACAAAAGCAAAAATGAACTACTGGGACTTCACCAAGATAAGAAGCTTTTGCACAGCAAAAGAAACAGTCAACAAAACTAAAAGACAACCTACAGAATGGGAGAAGATATTTTCAAATGACCTATCAGATAAAGGGCTAGTATCCAAGATCTAGAAAGAACTTATTAAACTCAACAGCAAAGAAACAAACAATCCAATCATGAAATGGGCAAAAGACATGAACAGAAATCTCACAGAGGAAGAGACATAGACATGGACAACAAGCACATGAGAAAATGCTCCACATCACTTGCCATCAGGGAAATACAAATCAATAATTTTTTAAAAAGATTTTATTTATTCATGAGAGACACACAGAGAGAGGCAGAGACATAGGCAAAGGGAGAAGCAGGGAGTCTGATGCGGGACTCCATCCCAGGACCCCGGGATCATGACCTGAGCTAAATGAAGATGTTCAACCACTGAGCCATCCAGGTGCCCCAATAATTTTGTTTTTAAATTTCCTCTTTGCAACACTCTCCTTTTAATCTCCAGAGAAAAATGAAAGATGAAAATAAAACATCTTCAGAAATTGAATCTAATAAGGCAAAGGGCATTTATTGTTCTTACCCAGGCTCCATCTGTCTGAATTCTTGCCATCTTATGAATCCAGCTTCTGTGGGTGGTTGTGTCTTCAAGTGTCTGCTTCACGTATGTTGCTTCTGCAATTAGGGGAAGACTGCATGGTTTGGGAGACTTTGGGAACAGCTCAAAATAATTTACAGACCATGTGTTCTCTGATGAGGCAGAAATTTCAGGAAGACATTGTCTCAGGACAGTTCCTTCTTGAATTTCCCCTGGGCCTAAAGTTGGATTCTGGGAGGCTGTGGCTTTCCATCCCATCCACACTGGCAAGTTTATGATGACACCAGGAGGACCATCAAGAGTCAGCCAAGCTGAATTTGCACTGAGAGACAACTGTGCCTTTGAAAACTCTGTGACACACACGTGAAAAGCACATAGAGTGGATTCCTGGAGTGATTTGTATGTGTTTGACAGTATGATCCCCCTTGTATACATTGAGATTGAGTCATAATTTCCTTAAGTGATCATTTATCATTGCCTGTATATACAGTTATTTGAAAATAAGTTGGTACATGAAATGTCTTATACTTGACTTTTTTTTTGCACTTTGGCATTTATTTATTTTAAGGCAAAAGTGTTATAGGTAGAATTTCATGATCCAAGGGCTGCATAAATTAGGAAGAGTCATGGGCACTCCATACATATATGGCATTCAATGGAACTCAGAGGCATTGACAATAAAGTCAGCACTTGTTCAGACAGAGATCACCGAGGGAGAAGGGAGGGCTTTTCTGAGGGGTCCAAGAGATAAATAAAGTGTATGGAGCTCTCTATAATGGATATCCAGGCAGTTCCAAAGAAAGGAGCTGTCTTTCATTTTCATGCCTGTCTTTCATTTCCTCTCACACCTTCCTTCCCAAGACTGTCTTGGTTCAAAAAGGACAGGAAATGAACCGTCTCCATGTAAGTTTATGTTTTATTTTTTAAAAGATTTTATTTATTTATTCACAAGAGACACACACAGAGAGGCAGAGACATAGGCAGAGGGAGAAGCAGGCTCCATGCAGGAAGCCCAATGTGGGACTCGATCCTGGGACTCCAGGATCATGCCCTGAGCCGAAGGCTGATACCCAACCATTGAGCCACTTGAGCGTCCCTCCATGTAATTTTTTTTTTCAAAAATTCAAATCATCATAACAAAACATGTCACCCATATTCCTATTGTTCAGAATTAACCTCTGCTAATATTTTGGCATATTTTCCTCCTACCTTTCTTCCTTCCATACCTTTATCAAAAGGGGCCACACGCTCTGATTTTTCCTTTCATATCAAACTAAAACATTTCAAGTAAAACTAAGCATCTCTTGGTCACTACCTTCACACACCTAGTCCACTGCTAAGCCCCAGATGTATTATACTATGTATGTGTCACCCCAATATATTTAAATTTTAAAAATGTATTTATTTGAGTGAGAGAGAGCGAGAGAGCAAGCATGAGCTGGGGAGACAGGCAAGGAGAGAAGCAGACTCCCCGTAGAGCAGGGTGCCCGACATGGGGTTCGATCCCAGCACCCTGAGATCGTGACCTAAGCTGAAGGCAGATGCTTAACTGAGCCACCCAGGCAGCACTATCCCAATATATCTAAAAAAAGGAATTTTACTGGTGTTTTGAAAATTTGTCCTTTACTTTGTTCTGTGTGCATTTGAAATAGGTTTTTTTTTAAGATTTTATTTATTTATTTATTTATTTATTTATTTATTCATGAGAGACACACAGAGAGAGGCAGAGACACAGGCAGAGGGAGAAGCAGGCTCCATGCAGGGAGCCCGATGCAGAACTCAATCCTGGGACGCCAGGATCATGACCTGGGCTGAAGGCAGACACCCAACCGCTGAGCCACCCAGGCATCCCATTGAAATAGGTTTCATGAATCTGCCCGATAAGCTGAAGAATCATAAACTGATAAAAAAAAATCACAACTGAAGTAAATCACAGATAGTTCAAGGACCAGGGACAAGGTATACACAACTATGCAGATGGTGGTTTCTTCACATTTTAAAAACTTAAGCCTGATGTTGGAATCTGGTCTCTATAAGAACAGCAAACTGGAACATAAATGCAACTACATTTTTTTTCTGTCCAATAGGACAACACATGCCAGTTCTTAGAGGCAAAAAGATTTTTAGTTGCCAATAAGAGTTGGTTTTGCAAGTATGATTTCCAACACTTTGACAAGAATAAAATGCTACCATAAGCCCCGAATGGCTGGAGAAAGGAGACTAAGGCAAGCATGGAGTGACACAGGCATTGAGTGGGAATGTGGCATGCAATGGCAGAAACCATGATCCATGTAAAGGATGGATGCTCTTTCCCAAAAGCAAGGAAAGTCAATAAATTGGAGCATGCCACTCTCTAGTTTCCATCCTGACTGTGAGAAATAGATTAGAATTTGGTCTCCATGGGTAAGCACAGCTTCTTGGCAGGATAACTTAAAACTGGAAACCTGAAATGCCTGGGCACTCACCCTTGTGTGGCTTATCAGCTTTGGCTTTTAGGTGGATTTTGCTTTGGATATGTTGGTGGCAGGACTGGGATTAGGATGAGGCATATGAAGTGCACATGTGCTAAATGTAAGGACCCTTCAGTGTCAGGGTCATGTAAGCACTGTAAGAATTTTTTTTTAAGATTTTATTTATTTGTTTGAGAAAGAGAGTGAGCAAGAGAGAGCACAAGCTAGAGGAAGAGGCAGGAGGAGAGAGAGAGAAGAAGACTCCCTATTGAGCAGGGAGCCTGATGTGGGGTTGGATCCCAGAACCCTGGGATCATGACTTAAGCCAAAGGCAGATGTTTAACTGACTGAGCCACCCAAGTGTCCAAGCACTGCAAGAACTTTTAAATTGTCCTAGGGTCAATGCTTCTCTCTCCAGCCTAGTCTGGGCCTCAATTTTTTAAAAGCTTGATCATCCAAGGAAAAAAGCTTTTTTTTTTTTTTTTTATTGTATGTGAAATGACTTCTCTGGGAAATCCTTGAAACTGTTTCTTCCCCATTCACCCTTCAAGCAATGGCATATACACACAATGTCACACAAACACCCACACAACACTTATAAACACACACGAAAACATCTGCACACAAATACTCACATACCCTTACAGAAACACACAAATATCTACATGCAACTCACATATGCAAATACACACAATTGATGGTCTCTTCTGTTCATGGAAAAACTGGAGTTTGATGTTTGTGAGTATTGTGTGATTGTGTGAGTGTTGTACGTGTGTGTGTAAATACAGAATTATCTAGATTATTTAGAAAAAAGAAACCCAGAATACACACAGTGCAGGTAACCTAATGACTATAAATCTATAGTGGATGTTAAACTTTACTTATTTGAAATTAAAGCTACGGTTGTTATACAGCATCCTATTTTTAGTAAGCAGCAGTTACTCAACTTGTGTCAATTGTTCTATTAAGCTTAATTTGACATCCTGTTTTTGATCATTCTTGATCAGTACCACCTGAAATTGCATCTATTCTTTCAATATTGCTCAATAAGGTTAGATCAAGTTCAGTTCCCTACAGACATTAAGTCTGAAGGCAGAATGATCACTGCAATAGATTATAACATTTCATTTCAATTATGTGAGTGGAAAGATTCACACAGGACATTTTCATTATACTCTGTTTTAGAAAAAGACTGGGGCATTAAAGATCAGATTTGGAGATTCCAGGATGTGGAGCAGAGTTATAAGAGGGAATTTGTATCAAACAACAAGCAAATACTAACGAAGCAAAAAGGCATTGAACATGACAAGTTTAAAGAAATCTTACTACTGGGAATAGACAGTGTTCCTTTAAGATTCAGACTGCTTGACTATGGCCTGTTTGGAAAAGATTTGAAACATAGTTTAGATATGAAAATCTATGTAAAAAAATAATTCTTACAAAACATACAGAAAATTAGTTGGTCATAATCCACCCAAATTCGTGGGAAAAAAATTGAATGTAATGCTTGTCAAAGTTATTCAGCTCAAAGCCATGCCATCAGAGTGACCTAATGATGCATCCCTTGAACATAATAAATGTGGAAAAGTATCTAAGGTTGAGTGGAGGATCAATAAACATCAGAAAACTGATACAGAAAGAAAATTTTCTAAATGTGATAAATATAGAAAAGTCTATAAGCAAAAGCTAAGTCCCATTCAATTTCAGAAAACTCATATTGAAGAGAAACCCGAAGAATGTAAAACATATGGAAAAGCCTTTTCCTGAAAATCATCCCATATGAGAAAATTCATGATGTAGAGAAAGCATATCAATGTAACAAATATGAGCTATTTTCAAACAGAACTCAATCTTCATTTAACATAAAAATCTTCACATGGGACAAAAACCCTATAGCTCTAATGACTGTGCAAAGTGTTCATTGACAAGTCAGATCTTGTGAAACATCAGAGAACATGCACAGGAGACAAACCTTATGAATGTAGCATATGTGAAAAGGCCTTTGCCCAGAAATCAAATGTCATTGATCATAAGAAAATTCATGCTGGGGAGACAGCTTATGAGTGTAATCTTAGTGACAATACCTTCATGCAGAGCTATAAGTTCAAGCCCCATGTTGGGTGTAGATATTAGTCTTAAAATAAAATCTTAGAAATAAAAAATGTATGGGATACCTGGGTGGCTCAGTGGTTGAGCATCTGCCTTTGGCTCAGGGCATGATCCTAGGTCTGGGGATCGAGTCCCACATTGGGCTCCCTGTGAGGAGTCTGCTTCTCGCTCTGCCTGTGTCTCTGCCTCTCTCTCTCTCTCTGTGTCTCTCATGAATAAATAATTTAAAAAAAAAATTAAAATAAAATAAAATTTGTGCCTGGTATATAAAAGGCATTTAATAAATATAATAAATAATAAAATTTTGCTGAACAAAGAAGCAAAATCAATCTTTCTTCAAAAATGAAGAAAAATCTAAAAGAAGAAAAATCTTACCCAACATAAAAAAATCCATATTGGAAAAAAATGTTATGAATATAATACATGTGGGAAAGCTTTCTTTCAGAAGTCAAACGTTCACACCCATCTGAAAATTCACAGTGAGAGAGGGCCTACGAATGTAATGAGTGTGGAAAGTCCTTCAGCAGGAAGCCAACCTTCACTGGGCATAAAAAGAACCGTACTGGACAAAAACCTTCTGAATGTTCTAAATGCAGAAAAGCCTTCACTGATGATTCAGATCTTGTTAGATTACAGACAGGAACCCTGTGAACATTAAAAATATGGGAATATCTTCACTTATAGCTTAGCCAGGAATTCATACAAAAAGGGCCTTAACTTGAAGCCTGTAGCTGAGGCAATGAAGTCTTAATATATGGAGTTTCCTTTGAAGATTGATTTTGCTTCTTTGGTCAGCAAAATTTTATTATTATATTTATTAAATGCTTTTTATATACTAGGCACATATTTTATTTTGATTTAAAAAATTATTTATTCATGAGAGACATAGAAAGAGAGAGGCAAAGACACAGGCAGAGGGAGAAGCAGGCTCCTCACAGGGAGCTAAATGTAGGACTCGATCCCCAGACCCAGGATCATGCCCTGAGCCAAAGGCAGATGCTCAACCACTGAGCCACCCAGGAATCCCATACATTTTTTATTTCTAAGATTTTATTTTAAGACTAATCTCTACACCCAACATGGGGCTTGAACTTATAGCTCCAGGTCAAGAGTTGCCTAGTCTCCTGACTGGAGCCAGACAGATACCCCGGGAACATTTTTAAACATTGGAGATGTAGCCAGAAATTAAACACAGCAAAGGAGCAGAAAGTATTTGTTGGGAATAAGAATGTTTAAGCTTAAGTGTATGGTATGGATCCAGGTGACAGGAGATTGGGTTGCCAGGCCAGTGTCTCTAGCTTTTTTCGTTCATATTTGCTGTGTTGGTGTGGACTAGAGGAATTATGGGCTTGTGCTGAAGAGAAATTATTGCTTTGTACATGGTCAACAGCAAGAGAAAACAGAATAAAGATACTTTGAAGTCTAGAACTGAGATTCTGGTCTTAAATATTCTCACAGTTAATGGAAACCAGATGTGTGAACCATTAAGTAAAGATATTGTTAGGAGTGTGGCAAGTTGTATGAGACAAAAGAAGAGTATATGTCCACCAAAGACAGTGTGTCAAAGAGTTTCATTTCATAGCAGACTAGTGGGAAGATTCACACAAGTGATAATTCTGATTTCTATTTCAGGAGGTAATGGGGAGATGCAAACCAAATAGAGATGAACCAAGAAAAAGATTTACTTAACTGTAGAAGAAAGAACCTTTTTGAATTTAACAGAGATGAAAAAATTGTTCTGTTATAGTTAATTTCAAATCAAGTATGAGAAAATTCACAAAAGTGAAAAAAACCCTATGAATATGGTGAATACAGCTGTGTTCAGTCTGAAATTACACCTGACTGGAGACCAGAAACTACATTCTGGGAAGAAATCTTATGGATATAACAGGTATCAGAAAACCTTTACTTATTGATCATTTACTCCCTCATGAAATACATGAGGTCTCATACAGGTGAGAGACCCTATTAATGTGAGCTCTACCAGAAAGTCTTTAGGAGAAAAGCACACCTCATTATACATGAGAGAATTCACACTGGTGAGAAGCGCTATAAATATAATGAATTGTTTTCTATAAAATATCACTGAAATTAAAGTCTGATTCTTTACCTGTTTTGACTGCTGATTAATGACATGATTTGCACACACTTTGAAAAAACCAGGGGCATCTGGGTGGCTCAGTTGGTTTAGCCACTGACTCTTGGTTTCGGCTCAGGTCGTGATCTTGGAGTTCTGGAATGGAGCCCCAAGGAATCTTCTTTACTTTCTCCCCCGCATCTCCCTCTGCCCCTCCTCCCACCACTCTCTTTCTCTCTCTCTCTAAAATAAAAATAAAATAAATCTTAAAAAAAGAATAGCATTAATATTGCCATCACTAACGAAGCCTGAGAAGACATAATTTTCCAGGATCCCCCTCTCCACAATTATGGGAATTGGTGGGAGACAGACATGGTATTTCATTTGAACATGGAAATTATAATGTTATGGGGCTACCCAGGAGTGATCAGGCAACTCCAGGTAGGTCCTGGGAGAAACATAAAAGAAGGAACAAAGGAGAGGATCTTGATTTAGGATATATGCATTAATCAAGGCATATGGTTACAAAATTTCTGGGTATTGCTCACCCTGCCCAAAATCCCCATGAGTTGGTCAGTCAGTGTAAATAGTAATGGTTGTTCTCAGCTTATTCTAAGCACTTTATATAAACTGAATTATATATTGAATGTTGTAAGACCCTATGAAAGAGATTTCATGACTAAGCCGCTTTACAGGTAAGGAAATTAAGTAATTTACCCCAGGTCACACCATTCATGAGAGACAAAGTCCATATTTGAATTCAGGTGGTTTGGTCTCATGTCTTAGTACATCTATTTTTGCTTTATAACTCATGCCTGCAGTTTCATTGCTTTGCCTCCTCTGTGTGTTAGAACCCTGCATTGACTGGTCTTAGGTTAGGGATCTGGGGAGCTCACTCATCTGGGCTATAGGAACCCCCAAAGCCTTTGCCATCTCCAAGGCTCATAACAGAGTATGTGGTGTGAAGAAGAGAGTGGCTGGCATGCATATATATAAAGCTGCAAAGCAACACTGTAAGCCCCCTCACTTATTCATTTCACATATACTGATTGGGTGATGAATGAAAACTGAGACTAGACTCTTACTTTTGGGACTCTTCTTCACAGATTAATTGAGTAAATGGAGAAATACACCATGTTTATAGATGAGTAAAATGACTGTAAAGTTCAAAGTTCTCTGAAATAATTCACAGCACTGTGAATTTAATCCAAGGTTGGATTTCTATCCACAGTTTGATCACTGGAAGTCTCCTATGGACAGAGGGCTAGATAGAGTGATGGCTACTCCCTCTGTGCTGCTCCTGAGAGGGGCTGAGGAGCTCAGCTCTAGCTGGTGTGAAGGATGTAGTTTTATCAGACTGCTGGGTCAGGGGCTTCCAGCCACATCTGGTCTTTCAGAATGCATCTCTTCTATTCTAGATCATCTTCTTAAAGCTCAGTCCATACTGGAGTGCTCAGCTCTATTTCTCTATTATTACTAGGGGTATTAGTTTTCTACTGTTGTATTACAAATTAACCACAAACTTAGCAGCTTAAAGCAACACTCATCTGTTAGCTTACAGTTTGGTATGTCGCAAGCCCAGGGATGGTGAGGCTGACTTTTCAACTCAGGTTCTCACAAGCTGAAATTAAGATGTTGGCTGGAGCTTCATTTCTATCTGGAGATCAGGGGCCTCTTCCAGGTTAATTGAGATCATTGACAGAATTTTGTTCCCTGTTGGATGTTGGCCAGGGATCACTTTCAACTTTAGAGACCACTCTCAAGACTTTTCTACACAGATCCCTCAGTTTTCAAAACCAGCATTAGAAAACTTTGTGTGTCAAGTCTCCCTAATGCTTCAAAGCTCTTGAATTTCAGGCTGGGCTCCATTACTTTTAAGGACTCTCATGATCAGACCATGACCACTGAGGATAGTCCCACCTTTTAGAAGTCAACTTTCCCTCTAATACAACTAATCAAGGAGTAAAATGCCATACTCCTATTCCTAGAGATTTTACAGAACATATAGACAAAGGAGTGGAAATCTTGGAGTCCATCCTCACACTCTATCCAGCACACTAGGGAATATTTATTGAATATTTACTCTGTACCAGGCCCTGTTCTTTTTTTTCAAAGAATTATTTATTCATTTTAGAGAGACAGAGAGAAGGAGCAGGGGGAAGAGCAGAGGGAGAGAGAGAATCTCAAGCAGACTCTAAGCTGAGTGTGGAGCCTGACACAGGGCTTGATCCCAGGACCCTGAGATCATGACCTGAGCCAAAATCAAGAGTCAGATACTTAACTGACTGAGCCACCCAGGCACCTTGCCAGGCCCTGTCCTAAGCATTTTACATGTGTTAGCTCACTGAATCCTCACAGTAGTGCTAAGAGGTAAAAATGAAAAATTATTCCCACATTAGAGACAAGAAAACTTATCTATGAGGCATGAGGACTTTGTAAACTTGCCCAAAGACATATATGGCAAACTGCAAAGCCTAGATTCAAATCCAGGCAATAGGACCCCAGAGCCTATGCTCTAAACAATAAAGAAATGTGTGCTTTCTGGCATGCTATCATATACAGTTGTGTAGTTTGTGTACTGCATAAAAACTCCTGCCCAGGACAGAAGTAGAAGCTGAAATCCAGCCCAATGTCTGCTCACCATGCCATGGTCACTACTCTCTGCTCAACTTGCCTGGAAGTAGGGATGGCGTTTTTCACCCACAAAAGTATTATCCATAAGTCAAGCCATGTATCTATAGGTCTGTCTGACGAAACGGTATTTTTTTTTTCCTAATTTGCACACATTCATTCTAAATCCCAGCAGCTCTGGACACATAGTTTTGAGGCTCTGGTCACACTGGTTTCCCAGTAAATAGGACTTTTCTTTACCTTCCCCCAATCCCACCGTGGCTCCCAGACTGATTTTTTTTTTGTTTTCATCTTGGAGCTTCCAAGGTTCCTAGGCCTAAATATTATCCTAGTAGCCTATACTTCTATCAATGGTGATGACCCAGAAAGAATGTATCTTTCAGTGGCTCAGCCTCCAATGCCCATTACTGTTGGGCCATCCATTCACTGCTCAATGCAGAGTGACAAAAGAAGAGTAAACTTGAGTTTTGGGAGGGGGGAAGACAATATTTGCACATACTTAAAAAATTTTTCCAATATTACTATACATAAAACAGCTTTTGGCAATCCCTCCTTATCTTCTCTATCGTGGAGAGTTTGAAGCTGAAGTACCCCTCAATAGCCAGAGAGATGTGGCATTTGAGCACATATACTTATATACATCCATGTATTCAAATTAAAAAAAAAATTTTTTTATTTATTTATGATAGTCACAGAGAGAGAGAGAGAGAGAGAGAGGCAGAGACACAGGCAGAGGGAGAAGCAGGCTCCATGCACCGGGAGCCTGATGTGGGACTCGATCCCGGGTCTCCAGGATCGCGCCCTGGGCCAAAGGCAGGCGCTAAACCGCTGCGCCACCCAGGGATCCCTCATCCATGTATTCAAATGTCATATCTCTCTGGATATTTGAGAGACACCTCAATTTCAACAATCCAGTATTCACCATATCACTCTGTAGAACATGCCCCTTCTGCTTACTCATTCCTTTAGTGGGTTGTGAAGCCAGATATCTGGGGGCATTATCATGGATACCTTCTTCTCTCACATCTCCCATAAGCAAATGATGGCCCATACTGCTATTCTATCACCTTAGAACACACTACTCATCCAGAGCACCACCTCCTCTGTTCAGTATCTCAAAAGCAATATCAGGCTGGCTTAAAAAAAAAAAACACAAGAATTCATAGATGTCCAGAGGGAGGACTGATATGTGGGAATCAGGTAAGGCTCGATCCAGCAGCTTAAAAAGTGTTGACAGTAACCCCATTTCTCTATCTCTGTCCATGCTCCTTCCACTGTGTTGACTTAATCCTCAGTTTCTACCTGGTGGTCTCTCAGTTGCCCCAGCCTGTTTCTTTTTTAAAAATATTTTTATTTACTTATTCATGAGAGACACACACACACAGAGGCAGAGACATAGGCAGAGGGAGAAGCAGGCTTCATGCAGGGAGCCTGATGTGTGACTCGATTCCAGGACTGTGGGATCATGCCCTGAGCCGAAGGCAGATGTTTAACCGCTGAGCCACCCAGGTGTCCCACCCCAGCCCCTGTCTTTTGAGCAGCAACACACCATACCTCACCAAATTATCCTGGAATAAGAGAGCAAGCATCTATTTTCCAGAATCCCTAACAAATGTCCCCTGTGTTCTCATTGGCTCTGCCTGAGATATGTACTAACCTCAGGACCAATTGCTGTGGTTGAACTGGAGGTAGGGTTCACTAACTAGTTAGACTCAGGAACATTCTTAGAGTTGAATGTAGAGTCAATTCTATCCAAACAATGTGGGTTAAAATGGAGAGGGGTCTCCTAATGGAAATCTCATGCAATTTCATATTCTCCTCAAACTAGTCAATAATCCAGTGGCTCCATTTTCAACATATCTAGAATCTGACACTTCCCAACACTGCTGTCCTGATCTGAACTACCATTTTCTCTCCCTTGGATTTTACAGAAGTGTCACTACATACACCATTGTCCCTCACAGACTCAGAACAATTGCCAGAAACTGGAAACAAATCCAATGCCAATTAGCTGGTGAATGGTTAAATAAATTGTGATATAGCCATCAATGAAATATTACTCACCAAAAAAAAAAAAAAAAAGGAATGAACTACTGCTACAGGAACCTGAATGAATCTCAAAATCATTATGATGCATAAAAGAAGCCAGACACAAAAATGTATGTATCATATAATTGCACTTATATAATAGTTTAGAAAATGCAAATGAATCTGTAGTGACAGAAAGCAGACCGGTGGAAAAGTTTTCTGACGAGAGGATTGCTGGAGGGCATGTGGGGACAGTAAAAAGGTGCACAAGGAAACTTTTGGGCATGATGCATAGGTTCACTGTCTCAATTGTGGTGGTTTTGCAGGTATACATTTATCAAAAAGAATCACATTGCTTATTTTAAGTATATCTCGTCTATTGTAGGTCAACTTTATATCAATAACATTGTAAAAAATTTTAAAAATCTAAGAAAAACATCAATAGGGTTAAAACCAGCAATCAAGGAATCATAAGATAGAAGAGGCATTGATATGCAAATATCAGAGGCTGAGCTTTGAAAATAGTCCAAAAAAGAAAAAAAAAAGAAAAAGAAAAAGAAAATAGTCCAACAGTTGGCAGACCTAACTAGGTAAAAAAGACAGAACACACACATTATCAGAGTCTTGAATGATCAAGAAGTAGCCACATATACAGAGCAGATTTCAAATACGGTATATGCTAATTTAGAGCAATAAATTTGAAAATCTCAGATGAGTGATTTTCTAGGAAAGGCTGAGCAGAGTTCTTTGGGTAAAATTTAAAAATATTTGAGAAACATAGTTAATAGGAATGTTCCAGAGCATTGAAATAGTGGAAGATTAGTTCTGATACCATATAATACTCCTAGTGCACACCCTATGTAGGGAAATACTTGCAGGGTCTCTATACTCTCCCTCGTACCCAAAGCCAGGGACATGACCTCCGTCAGCCTTAACCTTGACTTTTCCCATGCTTCCTACTTCCTGACTGCCAGAAAGTCCTGTTTATTCTCCTTCAAAGCACCTCCCTCGTCCATCATCCCCTCTTGCTTCCTATTGCCAAGTTCCAATCATCTCTTGTATGGACCTTTAAAGTGGATTCTGTTGTCTTATGCATGGTTGTATCCTGAGACTACAGAACTGTCCTGGGCACATATTAGATGCTCAATAGTTATTTGTTGTGTAGACGAATGAGTGATTGAACGAATGGATGCAAATATAAACCTCATGTTTATGCGTCATCTGTGAACCCAGCAGTGTTTATAGACATCATGATATTGCTTGGTTTCTATCACTACCTAGTGGCAACAGGAAGAACATCCTCATGCGTGTATGTGTGTGTGTGTGTGTGTGTGTGTGCAGGCGGGTGTGCGGATGTGTGCTCACACACGTGCAGACGTATCATGGATCAACTCACTGTTAAAGCTGGTTTCCATTTCTTATACAAATTAAGGGCTGGGACTGGTTGTGTGGTTGCACAATTACCCAAGCCACTGGGAATAATAATGCTATGTAGCTCTTACATTTGCTATAGAGATCGAATCAAGACTCACTGAATGACCTCATAAGGCACAGAATAAGACCTGGCAGAGGAGAATCATTGAATAAATGTTTATTATTATTATCATTATTATTACCATCACGCATGCTCTGAGATCTCTCTTGGCTCTGAAATACTAGAACTTTGAGCACAATTTTACTAAATAATGTATTATAAAGTGTATTATTTGCTGAATCTTCATCATCCATTGCTTGACAAATACAGAATCTATTTCATTTCCCAACATGAGAGGTAATTTTAAGGCTATATATATGGACATGCCATATACTTGTCTTGCAGCCCAGCTGCAAGGGCCAGGCTGGGTAAGGAGCTTGCCTAAGTGTCTCTCTCTGCTTCTCCTCCCCACCCCCTGCAGGCATTTTCCCCCCACCTCTTAAAAAATAAAAATTAAAAAATAAGTAAGGGTGCCTGGGTGGCTCAGACAGTTAAGGTCTGCCTTGGGCTTGGGTCATGATCCTAGGGTCCTATGATGAAGCCCCCCAGTGGGCTCCCTGCTCAGCAAGGAGCCTGCTTCTCCCTCTCACTCTCCTTCTGTGCATGCGCGCTCTCTCACTCTCTCTCAAATAAATAAATCTTTAAAAATAACAAGTGAATCAACCTATTTAAAGGAAAACTGTCAGGCAGAGTTGGATAATATGGAAAACTCTGTAATGGCAGCACTGGAGTATCTAACTGGTGGGGGCTCTTCTTTAAACCGGGAAAGAAAGCCTTAAATAGGCAACCCCCTACCGGCATCTAATTTCTGCCGGAGTCGGATCACTTTATTACTTGGCTTCCACCACCATCTAGTGGTCATACATAGCAATCACCACAGAAATTCTCAGGCACAGGCTCGCAGGTGCAAGGCAAGTTAAAAAACAAACCAAAGGAGGCCTCTGTGTCCTCAGGAATGCAGAATCATTGTTCCCTTCTGGACAGTACTAACCTTAAGGCTTTAGCACAATGCACACGCACCGAGGGGCTCTTAACTCACCCCCATATGTTGATGGCTTTAACATTTCCCTGCAACATTAAATGTTTCTATTAAACAGAAAAAAGAAGAGGAAGAAGAAAAACAACAACAAGACAAATCTTGATTATTTAGAGCAGGGACTTCTCCAGGTAAGATTTCCAGACCTCCTAAACCAGAAATTCTAGAGGTGGGGCCCAGTATGGTTTACACAAACCCCATACTCCCACGCTGTCCCCTACCACTCCCATGGGATTCTGAACTCCAATCTGTGTTGAATCATTTAGAGTAGTAGTGGTTCTCAACTAGAGGTGATTCTTTTTTTTTTTTTTTAAGATTTTATTTATTTGAGAGAGAGAGAGAGAGCACAAGTTGAGGGAGAGGCAGGGGAGAGGAGGAACCCGACTTCCCACTGAAAAAGGAGCCCAGTGCAGGGCTCTATGCAGGGCTCAGTCCCAAGGCGGTGGGATCATGACCTGAACTGAAGGCAGACACTTAAGCGACTGAGCCACCCAGGTGCCCCCATCAGAGGCAATTCTGCCTTCCAGTGGACATTTGGGGGTGTTCAGAGACATTTTGGTTGTCACAACTGGCCTGAGTGTGGGGGAGGTGGTGCTACTGGCATCTAGTGGATAGAGGCCAGGACACAGGACATCCTACTACTACAAGGAATCATCAAGCTTCAAATATCAATAGTGCTGAGGTTGAGAAGCCCCACATCACAGTACTGAATCTCCTCACTGCCCCCCTACTACTGCCTTACCTCCACCAGTTGCTCATCGGTGGGATCCTGCTCCATGTGCCCGACTGAGAGGCAAACAAGATATTCCAAATATTTCACACTTAGAGCACTAGCCAATCCTAAAGAGGTCCTGACCAATTCCAATTATATGGGATCCAACTGGGAGCACTTGGCACAGCTGTCCTATCCATTCTGGCCGCCCATGGGCATTTGCCTTTTTAACCCTTACTTAATTTTTTTAAAAAAAATTTATTTATTTATTCATGAAAGACACAGAAAGAGAGAGGCAGAGACATAGGCAGAGGGAGAAGATTTCCCGCAAGGAGCCCGATGTGGGAACTGATCCCTGGACCTCGGGATCACGCCCTGGGCTGAAGGCAAATGCTCAACCGCTGAGCCAGCCAGGGGTCCCAATCCTTCTTTAATTTTAATCAGATCTCAGATTTATAATTTTATTATTGTAATTTTTAAAGTTTATTATCATTTTAAAAGTAATCTGTAGGGCAGCCCTGGTGGCGCAGCGGTTTAGCGCCGCCTGCAGCCGGGTGTGATCCTGGAGGCTCAGGATCGAGTCCCACGTCGGGCTTCCTGTATGGAGCCTGTGTCTCTGTGTCTGTGTCTCTGCCCCTCTCTCCCTCTGTCTCTATGGATAAATAAAATCTCTTTAAAAAAAATAATCTGTATACCCAACATGGAGCTCAAATTTACAGCCCCGAGATTGAGTCACATGCTCCACCAACTGAGACTGCCAGGCGCCCCAAATTGTAGTAATTGTTTTTTCAGATTTATAATTTAAAAAAATCAAGAGCAATACATAGCCACAATTTAGGGGAACACAGGTAAATGATGGGGAGGAAACCAAGATGGCAACATCCACATTCGTGCAAGGGTCATGTTGACCATAAAGGGACCAAAGAACGTGCCTCTGTATTCCTTCCAAGAATGATGGTGTCTATCTGGTAGAAAACATAAGTGAGCAAGATGATTTATGATTGTCATAAATGCCTGGAAGAATAGGTAATAATGCAGTAAGAGAGGGAGTTTCTGGGTGAGGCTACTCTAAATGGGATGTTCTTGGAAGGCTCCTCTGAGGAGGTGATGTTTGTGCTGAGGCTTTAGTGATGAAAGGGAATAAGGTTTGTGAAAACCTGGAGCAAGCACTTGAGTCATGGAAGAGTGACCACATCCTGAGCTACAGCAGTAAATTCGGTAGGTCTAATTCACTCATGGAGGTCCCGTTCTCCTTGCCAATAATTGCATTACGGATGCTTAGGTGACCAAGATCTGGGCAATGGGACATGAGATAGTGTCTGCTGAGAGGTCTTTGGAGAAAGTTTTCCTCAATCCTAAAATGGTGACATTAGAAATTTTTTCTCTTGAGACTCTGGGTATTTCTGCAGCTGGAGAGGATCTTGAAACCACAGTTGCCATTGTGCTCCCTGCCTGAAACAAAGATCTGAGGTCTGTGGGATGCCTGCAGTTCACAGAGGAGATGGCATTTCTCTCAGACCCCTGCACTCTGCTCCTTCTGGGGCTTTCTTCTACAAGGAGAGAAGAGGGAGAGAGACAGATAATATGAATAGGAGGCAGAAGAAAGTTCCTGGGTTTTGTCCTTTTCCCCTTGGGTTGATGGGTGTTGGTGAAGGGAAAAGAGAAAATATGAGAAAATCAGAAAGAGAAAAATAATTTGAAGAAAGAAACAGGTGGAGCAGGGTGCTAATTTGACCTCATCTACACACGCTGAGGCATCTCATCCTATGTCTATGCATGCCTCCAAAAATGACAACGTGTATATCACAGTATATCAAATTTATTTTAATCATTTCAGAGACTCACCACCAACAATACACTGAAAGAATAATATTTATCCATTTCTTTCATGAATGTTTATTTTGTTTTTAAAATTGACGGTTTTAGTTGAGTGTGTGTGTAGTGAGAAAGCATACGTTCTACTCTCTTAGCAATTTCTTTTTTAAAAAAGATTTTATTTATTTTTTTGACAGAGAGACAGCAAGAACACAAGCAGGTGGAGGGACAGGCAGAGGGAGAAGAAGAAGCAAGCTCTCTGCTGAGCAGGGAACCTGACTCAGGGCTTGATCCCAGGACCCTGAGATCATGACCTGAGCTGAAGGCAGGTGCTTAACCAACTGAGCCACCCAGGTGTCCCTCTCTTAGCAATTTCAAGTACACAATATAATATTGTTAACTACAGTAATTATAGGGACCAAGGGCAGGCTGCCCCAAAATGTGCCACTTTAGCATATTGATTATTTTAAATTAAAAGTTTCTTAAGAAACAACCAGTGCAAAAAACAAAACAAAAAACCCCAATCAAACAAAAAGCCCCCACAAAACCTAAAACACTCTGACTCCCCTCAACCCCGTCTCCTAGAAAACAGGAAAAATAAATCTCTCATGTAAAAGGGACCCTGCCTATACCGGGAGGCAGAGAGGTGTCCTTATCACCAGAGTTAGAAGATTTAGAGCCCAGAAGTCTGTATAAACAACCCCTATTACTTTTCACTAATTTACTACCTTAGCCCAAATTCTGTTTAGGATTCTTCACTAATTGAAGCTCCTAAACAAACATTTTCTTTGTCCTGTCAATTCCTCACAGATTTGTCACTTTGTCTAAAAAGTATAAAAACTGCTTGTCTTGAACGTAAAGACTGCTAAATCTGGGAAACGAACCAGGGGTGGTAGAAGGGGAGGAGGGCGGGGGGTGGGAGTGAATGGGTGACGGGCACTGGGGGTTATTCTGTATGTTGGTAAATTGAACACCAATAAAAAATAAATTAAAAAAACTGCTTGTCTTGGTCATTTCTTTGGGTCTCAGTTTCAGTACTGGGCCTCCTTGGTGTGTACATAATCAAATGTTGGTTTTTTTTCCCCCTCTTGTCAATCTGGCTCCTGTCAATTTAATTTTTAAACCCACTGGAAGAATCTTGAAAGATAGAAAAAACTTTCCTCCTCAACATCAGTATGCTCGCTATACATTAGCTCCCCAGAACTTATTCTCTTTTTTTAAATATAAATTTATTTTTTATTGGTGTTCAATTTACCAACATACAGAATAACACCCAGTGCTCATCCGGTCAAGTGCTCCCCTCAGTGCCCGTCACCCATTCACCCCCATCCCCCGCCCTCCTCCCCTTCCATCACCCCTATTCTCTTATAACTGAAGGGTCTTACACTCTAACCAACATCTGCCCATTTGCCCCACCTGCTCTCCCTTGGTCATCAACTTTCTGCTCTGAGTTTGACCCTCTGTTCTTCTTCTTCTTCTTTTTTAAGATTTTATTTTTTTATTTATTTGGGCAGCCCAGGTGGCTCAGCGGTTTAGTGCCGCCTTCAGTCCGGGGCGTGATGGCAGACAGCCCTGATTGAGTCCCGTGTTGGGCTCCCTGCATGGAGCCAGCTTTTCCCTCTGCCTGTGTCTCTGCCTCTCTCTCTCTCTCTGTCTCTATGTCTCTGTCTCTATGAATACATAAATAAAATTAAAAAAAATGATTTTGTTTATTTATTCATGACAGACACAGAAAGAGAGGCAGACATATAGGATGAGGGAGAAGCAGGCTCCCTGTGGGGAGCCTTACGTGGGACTTGATCTTCCCGCCCCAGGATCACCCTCTGACCCAAAGGCAAATGCTCAACCACTGAGCCACTCAAGTGCCTCCTCCTCCACATTCTTCTTCTTCTCCTTCTTCTTCTTCTTCTTCTTCTTCTTCTTCTTCTTCTTCTTCTTCTTCTTCTTCTTCCTCTTCTTCTTCCTCTTCTTCTTTCTTCTTCTTCTTCTTCTTCTTCTTCTTCTTCTTCTTCTTCTTCTTCTTCTTTTCTTCTTCTTCCTCTTCTTCTTTCTTCTTCTTTCTTCTTCTTCTTCTTCTTTCTTCTTCTCCTTTCTTCTTCTTCTTCTTCTTCTTCTTCTTCTTCTTCTTTTCTTCTTCTTCCTCTTCTTCTTTCTTCTTCTCCTTTCTTCTTCTTCTTCTTCTTTTCTTCTTCTTCCTCTTCTTCTTCTTCCTCTTTTCTTTCTTCTTCTCCTTTCTTCTTCTTCTTCTTCTTTTCTTCTTCTTCCTCTTCTTCTTCTTCCTCTTCTTCTTTCTTCTTCTCCTTTCTTCTTCTCTCTTCTTCTTCTTCTTCTTCTTCTTCTTCTTCTTCTTCTTCCTTCTTTCTTCTTCTTCTTCTTCTTCTTCTTCTTCTTCTTCTTCCTTCTTTCTTCTTCTTCTTCTTCTTCTTCTTCTTCTTCTTCTTCTTCTTCCTTCTTTCTTCTTCTTCTTCTTCTTCTTCTTCTTCTTCTTCTTCTTCTTCTTCTTCTTAAGATTCCACATAAGTGAGATTATGTGGTATTTCTCATTCTCTGTCCAACTTATCTCAGCATGATGCCCGCAAGGTCCACCTGTGTTGTTGCAAATGGCAGGATTTCTTTCTTCCTCATGGCTGGTAATATCTCATCCATCATATGTTTTATTTTTAGTCATATAAGTAATTATACTTTAAGCCACTGCACTTTCAGCAGTGCTGTCTAGAACATGGGATTTCTTTAGGCATCTGTAAAAGACCACAAAGCCATTTTATTAAATTTTTTTGTACTGGTGTAAGAACTCTTAAGTTTCTGTTTTAGTCTGGGCTAAAATGTACCTGATAGACTTCTTGGGGCCACTGGAGGTTCAAGTCCTTGCTCAGCCCTCCCTTTGTCAGCCACACTGGTCTGGCATCTGCCCCTGCAGTGGACAGAATGTCTGTGTGCCCCAAATTCGTTTGTTGAAATCTAACCTATAGGTGATGGCAATGGGAGGTGGAGCCCTTATTCTGGGATGAGTGCCCTCATTAAAGTTTGGACCCTAGAACACTCCTTATTTCCTTCTCCCACATGAGGACACAGAAAAGACATAATCTGTGAACCAGACAGCTGGTTCTCCAGACACCAAATCTACCAGGACCTTGATCTCAGACTTCCAGCCTCCAGACCTTGAGAAAGAAACTGCCCCACCTGTGGTTTCTTTTGATAACAGCCTGCCTATGAAGACACCCTCTCCCTTCCTGTCACAGAAACTCCCACCTCTGTGAGGATAGAGGCTACTCAAGCTGTTGCCATGGAAATGGGGGCTAGAGGGTCTAGAGAAAGGACTGGGGCCCAGAGACCAACTGAATTCTCCCCAGCTTTGCAGTCAGACTGTGTGTGGGATCCAAATCACAGCCTAGCCACACAATAAAAAATATTGAAGCTTGGCAAGTGATCTTTCCTCTCCAAGCCCCAGCTCTTCTTCTAGAACACAAATTATAATCATTCCTGGATTATAGGGTTGGCATGAGCATAAAGCAAATCATCCTATAAAATGCTCAGCACCAGATCTGATTTCCTTTTAGCCCGTCTCTCAAAGTGGTGCCCCGAGACCATGTGCCTCAGAGTGCTTGGCTAGAGGGGCTTATTAAAAATGGGGAATCCTGAGGTCCCTAAAACGAAGGAAGCAGAACCTTTCAACTTCAGTTCACTCTCTAAAATATCACCTGCTTCATTTTCTTGAGAGCATGTGCATGTCCGTATCCAAAATGATTTTTTAAAGTTGATTGATCTGCTAATGATCTGTCCTCCTATCTTATAGTGTAAACTCCCTCTGGGCAATGACCCAGCTGGTCTTGTTCTTCAGAGTGTCCCCAACCTAGAGCAGGCCTTGCAGAGGAGCAAATCTTCAACATCGCCTTGTTGAAAGGACAGCAGTGCCAAAAGTCTATTTTGAGCAGCACCTAGGTGGTTAAGCCTCCAACTCTTGGTTTTGGTCTTGATTAAAGACTGGTCTTTGATCTTGTGATCTCAGGGTCTTGAGATCAAACCCCACGTGGGGCTTTGTGCTTACAGCATGGTTTGCTGGAGATTCTTTCCCCTTCCCTCTCCTTCTTCTCCTTCCCCCACTCATGCTCTCTCTCTCTCTCAGATAAATAGATAAATAAATACATAAAGTCTTTAAAAAAAACCCAAACAAAAAATATATTTTGAGAGAGGGCAGCTCTATGGAATGCCAAAGTCAAAGGAGGAGAAGGAGAGGCAGGGAGAGGTTGGAGAACTGTAGCGGAGCATGGAGAGAGGTGGCCTCAACTGGGATGGAGCCCTCCAGTGAGAGAATGCCTTGTCCAAACTTGAATCAGATGGAGGAACAGGAGGTAGGAAGAGAGGGGGTTTGAGGTGCCACTCTTCTGTGGGGTGAGCTCACAGATTCTCAGGTACTTCTGAGGGACAAGGCAGGACCTCCATCTCAGAAGGCCCAGGTTGGCAGTGCTTGCACATAACTGCTTCCTCCCCACCACTTGGTTCAGGTGCTTTGGGTTAAGAAGTTGCACCTGGACTCAAAAAACTCACCAGTGATTGAGGTCAATTGTCAAAAGATGGCGCTGCTAGAATATTTTCTAAAATTTCCTCATTTGAGGAAAAAAAGTGTCCCACTGATCTTGAAAATAAAGAATGTTGTTGCTCCAGACTTATTTCAATACATTGTTTTTCAAAGAGGCAACTACCTCCCCAGAGGGGCAACAGGTAAATTCAGAGAAGGAGAAGGCAGGGGAGCAAATTCCACCCATGCCCAAGAGTGGTGGTGCCAATCCAGCAGCAGGGCTCCAGAGCAAGGGCTCCCAAAGTTGCATTTACAACTCTCTCCACCACATAGCCACATTGTGTGTCTCACACCACATTGTGTGCCCTTGCCCAGATGCCCCCTGCCCCCAAGCTTCAATTTTATCATTGATCATTTCATTCAAAAGCTATTTGTCAAGCTAGTCACTGTGCCAGGCAGAATTTCTGTCCTCAGTGTACGTTATAATAGGGCAACAGACAATAAATATGATGATGAGGATGTTAGTGTTGAATTCTAAGGAGTGTCCAGGAAGACACTTGGAGTTGAATACAACAGTTTACTTTTTTATTTTTAAGATTTTATTTATTTATTCATGAGAGACACACACACACACACACACACACACACAGAGAGAGAGAGAGAGAGAGAGAGGCAGAGACACAGGCAGAGGGAGAAGCAGGCTCCATGCAGGGAGGCCAACGTGGGACTCTATCCCGGGTCTCCAGGATCAGGCCCTGGGCCGAAGGCAGACACTCAACCGCTGAGCCACCCAGGCATCCCAACAGTTTACTTTTGAAATGCAGAAGAAGGCATGGTAGAAACTGGGTTAAGACTGTGCTGTGAACAACCTATCCTAGAATTTGAATTCCCTTTAGGGGATTCCGAGGAAGTGTTTAAGGAAGCTAGGCTTTGTTTTAGACTAGATGTGGTCAGAAATAGAGGGTGATGCTATGACTGAATATCTCAGTCAATCTTATGGAGAAGGAGCATCAACTAGAGCAAGGCTAAAGTTGTAACTGGCTAAGAAGCCATGCTTACCAGTGTTGGCCAGGAGAGAGGACTGCTTGTTTGTTTTTGTGTCTTGGACAATATTCACATTTGTGTTCAGACATAATTATGGAGTGGGTGTATTTTGTCCTGATCCATTATGACTACAGAGTGGCCTCTTCCAAGGTTGATGTTCTGGAGGACATTGTTGAAGGTTGATGTTTAACAGAACACCACGGCTGGGCTTCCCGTTCTCATGACGTGCCAGGCCTGATCCTCCCAGAGATCAGGGGCTGCTTTTTCTCTTCTTCAGGAGCAATTAATACAAAGCAGAGAAGAGGGACATGGATGCAGAAGGGTGACACTTCAGGTAGGGCGTCTAGAGAAGACGTCTTGAGGAAGTGAATGAAGACATGTAGCCATGCTGTTTTCCTGATAGAGGACAGGGGTAGAAATGTGGAGTCATGTCTACCCTGCTGGAGGTCTGTATAGCTGACAAGAGGCCAGAGTAAAGATATCTGATGTGGGAAAGCAAAGAATATAGAGGTCTCAGCCTTCAGAGAAGCAGTCTTTACTCTGAGCAAGATGGGAACTGTGGGAGGACTTTAAACAGGAAGGACATCCTCCAATTTACAATGAGGATTATGATGCTCTGTTGAACCTAACTCAGGGAAAGGATAGAGGTTGAGAGAACAGATGGTATGTGGGGGGCTCTTGCAATCATTCTGTCAAGAGCTGTTGGTTGCATGAACCAGGGCAGTGACATTGGGCATGGTGTGAAGTTGTTGAATTTTTTAGTACATTTTTGGATGAGGATTTGCCCTGATCTTCTGATTGGCTATGAGATGTGAAAGGAGTCAAGGATCCTCCTGGGTTCTGGGCCCGGGCAACTGAAGAAATGAGATGCCTTTATGGGAACTTTGCAGGAGCAGCTGGCTGAAGGGATGAGAATGGATATCTGTAGCTTAGATTGGAATTTGTTATTTTGAGGTGCCTTTCGGACATCCAATAGTGGGATGTCAAAAATACTTGTAGATATATGGGTCTAGGGTAAGGTTGCCAGATGAAATGCAGGATGCCCAGTTAAGTTTGAATTTCAGACAAACAACAAGTAACTTTTTCATGTGTGTCTCAAAGATTGCATAAAACATACTTACACTTAAAAACAATTATTAGTACGGCCCCTGACTGGCTTAGTCTGTAGAGCATGCAACTCTTAATCCTGGGGTCATGAGTTCAAGTCCCATGTTGGGCCTAGAGCTTTCTTTATAAATAAATAAATAAATAAATAAATAAATAAATAAATAAATAAAATAAAATAAAAACAAGGGGCACCGAGGTGGCTCAGTTGGTTAAGTGTCTGTTTTCAGCTCAGGTCATGATCTCAGGGTCCTGGGATCAAGCCCAATTCTAGCTCCTTGATCAGTGGGAAGTCTGCTTCTCCCTCTGCTCCTCCTCCTGCTTATGCTCTCTTTCTCTCTTGCTTTCTCTCTCTCTCACTTTCTCTCTTACAAATTAATAAAATCTTTAAAAATAAAATAAAATAAAAGCAATTAAGAGCTTTGCAGGGGGAACGGAGAAATTTCCCATACAGAAAAATTCCAAATAATTTATGTATATTGCCTGCAAGTAGGTGGAGCATAACTCTAACTCTTTAGGTGTGGACTGTACTTCTAACTTCCTTCTAAAAAAGTACAGTATGGGGACGTCTGGGTGGCTCAGCGGTTGACCTTCTGCCTTCGGCTTAGGTCATGATCCTGGGGTCCTCGGATCAGGTCCTGCATTGGGCTCCATGCAAGGAGCCTGCTTCTCCCTCTGCTTCTCTCTCTCTCTGTGTCTCTCATGAATAAATAAATAAAATCTTTAAAAAAAATAAAAAATAAAAGTACCGTATGGAAAGGGAAAGAAAAGAGTAACTTTATGGGAAAGAAACCTGACAAATGCTACCTTGTCCAGGTGGTCAAGCCATGAGCCACATAAACAGTATGTATTCTAGATATGAAGTGATATAAAACGGCACTTTCCCTTATGGGTTCTTCTTCTCCAAAACCCATAACTCTAGTCCAATCATGAGAAAAACATCAGACAGCCCCAGTTGAGGGACATTCTATAAAATACCTTTCCAGTCTTCAAAACTGTCAAGGTCATTAAATACAGGGAAAGTTTAAGAAGCTGCCACAGCCAAAGGGAGCCTGAAGACACATGAAAATTAAAAATGTGATGAGGCGCCTGGGCAGCACAGTCCACTGGGAGTCCAACTCTTGGTTTTGGCTCAGGTCGTGATCTCCTCAGGGTCGTGGGATCAAGTCCTGCATTGGGCTCTCCACTCAGTGTGACGTCTGCTTCAGGTTCCCTCTATCTGTCATTCTGCCCCTCCCACACATGCTCTCCCTCTCTAAAACAGACAGGTAGCTCTTTAAAAAATAAAGAAATAAATAAAAATATAACCCTTTATAAATGTGATGCCATGTCCTGGCTCAGATCCCAGAACAGAAAAGGAACAATAGGTAAAAATGAAGGAAATCTGAATAAAAGTATGGACTTCAGTTAAACAACAATGTATTGAGAATTATTCATTAATTGTGACAAACCATGCTAATGTAAGATGTTCATAATCTAGAAAACCAGGTGCAGGGTATATGGGAAATCCCTGTGCTAGTTTTGCAACTTCCTCCAAATCTAAACTTTTTCTAAAACAAAACATGTATTAAAAATTAGTTGTTTGTCTGAAAGTCATATTTAACTAGGCGTCCAGTATTTTTTATTTGCGAACTCTGGCACCCCTATTTTGGGCTCTCTAACCCAGATATGCATTCCGGCACCATCAACATGTTTATGATAAAAACCAGAGCCTGCATGAAATCATCAGTGGAGTGAGTGTGATGAATGAGCAGAGTGCTGGGTGGGAGGTGAAGACATGGCCAGTGGGGGTGTTTGGGATGTTTGGTGTTGGGGCAAAGTGGTTGGTGGCACTCATACTCTGTGACTGCTATGTCTCTCCATGCCTCAGTTTCCTTGTCTGTTAAAGTGGAGATTAGACTCACTTATGCTCACCCCTTGGGCTCCCTGGGAGGGCAAATATATTGACTTGGATAAAGCACTTGTCATCATATTGGGTGCAGACCCCAAACCACGGAAGTTAACTTCCACTTGAATTTATCCACCTAATCTTCTTTATGGATATGCCTCTATATATGCACATGTTGTCATATACTTAGGTAAATATAAAATAGATATCTACATTTTTAAAAAGAGGGTACATTAGGCTAACCTGAAGCGTTTCATTCTTTCTGTGTTGGGGAAATTGATTCCAGATAAGCTGCATTGAGCACTTTTTTGTGTGCCAGACACCATGGTAAACACCTCGAAATAAATAAAGGCCATAGATTATAAAATTCAATGTTGTCAGTTCTTAAAATTTAGATGAAAACTAGTGGAGGATCAAATCCAGGGATAATTTGCTAAACAAGTGAGTATTCAGACATATGTGATTTTAAACAGATGTCTCCAGAATGCTGTCCACACTGTTTTGTGTCTAAAAGAAACCTTCCCTATCCTTGATTACACTGGATGCATATAATTCTTGGAATCTGGCCTGGCCTTTAGCTCAGTGGAAAATTCTATTGATGATTGTCATCTGGCGGTGGGAGAGATGGTCAACTCGCTGACTGTTCTCCCTATGCACAAGCTCTCAATGCTTTCAATGCTTTTATTCTTCTCACATTGTCTCTCACTAAGGTCCCTCCACATTCCTGCTATCCTCAGAACCCCACACCCCTGGATAACGAGAGTAGAAGCTGTCATCCCTCCCTTATGTGTTTCAGGCTGGCCTGCCTTGGCAAGAGCCATTGCGATCCACCAAGTTCCTCAGGATGAAACCCCAGAAAAGAAATCCCCCATTTGCTCCCTTCTCTGGGATCTCTGTGGCCAACCCACTGTAAGCCCCACTGAGTCAGTGTCAGCATACCCCATGCCTGGATGCTTCTCTAACAGATCGTGCATGCATTTCTCATTCCTAGACCAGATCACCACCAACTCAGGCTGGGAACCAGGCTGCCACCTTTGCTCTGGGCCTAGTTGCAAAGGGGCCACATTGGCATTAATCAGTCTTTTTTGGTCCCTTTGAGACCATTCATTTGGTCATCATCCTATTGCTGTGGAAACAAAATCTGTATATATATTTTAATATTTTATTTATTTATTCATGAGAGACACAAAGAGAGAGGCAGAGACACAGGCAGAGGGAGAAGCAGGCTCCATGCAGGGAGCCCTATGCGGGGACTCGATCCTAGGTCCCCAGGATCAGGCCCTGGGCGGAAGGTGGCGCTAAACCGCTGAGCCACCCAGGCTGCCTGAGATGTGGTATTATTAACTATAGTCACACCTGGGGTCTCTTATAAGGGCACCAATCCCATTCACAAGAGCTCCACCCTCACAACCTAATTACCTTCCAACTCCTCCACCTCCAAATACCATCGCATTGGGGATTAGCTTTTAACATATGAATTTTGGAAGGATAGAGCAGTCAATCTATCCCATCAACCTAGGACATCATCCATGTCCACCAGCTACTCAGTGGCTCCCCCGTGCTGTAACAGAGATGGCCTATATATATACACGTATTCCTATATGTTATATTACACATATTTTATATATTATTACATATATTTTATGTATTGCAATATAATACATTGTATTGCATTACACACATATTTTTTTTTATTTCTTTAAAATTTTATTTATTTATTCAAGAGAGACAGAGACACAGGCAGAGAGAGAAGCAGACTCCATGCAGGGAGCCCGATGCTGGACTACATCCTGGGTCTCCAGGATCACACCCTGGGCTGAAGGCAGATGCTCAACCACTGAGCCACCCAGGCATCCCTATTTTTATATATGTTTATTTTCCCCTTTTGTCCATGATGGTAGCCACCCTCCCCATTATTATACACCTTGCTTTCACTTCACTATGCATTTTGCTCTTTTAAGAAGATATTCTTAAGATATTCTAAAGAATATCCTTAGAATTTTACACAGCTGCATAGAATTCCATTGAATGATTTCATTAGAGTTTACCAAGTCCCTTCTTGAAGAATATTGAGTGTTTCCAACAGTGTGTTATTATAAGCTGTGGTACAATAAAAACTGGAGTTGGTAAAAATTTAAGTTTGTGTATGACCAAGCAGAGGGATGCCAGCAGGAGTAATTAATGTGCTTCAGTGTCCCTGGTTAGCACTGACTCTCTCATACTCTGTGTATTTCAGAATATCTATCTGCAGGGACATGTGTCATAATCTGAATTCTTCACTTTCTGTCTATTCTGCTTAGGGTCACAAAGATAAACATTTTAAGTTTATTTCCCCCTCTAAGCTGTGATCATTTACTTATGACCATGCTATGTTAGAGCTCGAATGGCCATGCTTCTGAAGAAACAACCTGTGAAAACTCGCATAATCATTAGAGGAAAACAGTAGCAGTTTATACAATGTCATGGACAAAACAAGCAAACATTTGCTCAAGCAGATGTTCAACTCTTTGTCCCTCATGCCATCTGCTTCCCTTCTTGAGGCACAAATTTATTGAGCATTTCCTCAGGCCTCCACAGTTCCACTGGGAAGCACCTGTCTCAAGATTTTGAATTGTGATTAATAATAGCAGCATCTTGAAATTAATAGCAATCAATTTCTGAATGCACTGCTAAGAATAAGCTCTGTTTACAACCCCCTCCCCTTCACCCCTTCCACTGATTTTGAAAGAAATGTAATTTGGGTTATGAGTTCTGATTGATTCTTTGGTTTTATTCAAATTACTATTAGTCTCTTGAAGCATTTGGGCACTAATGGGCGCCAGAAAACAGGTGCCCAACATCTTTTGAATCAAGGATAAATGGAACCCCCACACTTGTGTTTCTTGGGAAGAAAGATCCTTGAAGCTTTCACAGCCCTATTTTCACTCCTTATAATAGGGGTTTTTTTGCAACTATTTTCAAGTGCCCACAGTTCCCCAGGCACTCAATCAACTTGTGTGGAAGGAAGAATGAGATGCTGTTAAGTGGTGAGAATAGGTCATGGTATGTCGCTGGCACCTACAGCTGCAGCTTCATGGCAAACCTGAAATTTCTTTAAGAGTCTCTCAGCAGCAGCTTGCTTGGCCATTTTTTTTCTTTCCTCTTTTCTTCTTTCCTCTTCTGCAAAAACCTCATCCAAAGAAACCTCTTAATGAGTACTAAAGGCTTGAGTGACCAGTGATGTGGGGTGGGGTAGGGATTGCAGGGCTTCACACTCCCCCAGCCACACCACCCCCAGCCCAGGCTATTCTGATGTCAACCATCTCTCGCTCCCGCTCCCCTCAAGGGTGTTTAGCTGATGTTAGGCAGAGACTGTTGCCACGGAAACCACAGCTGGAGGGGAGGTGGGCAGGGAGGGAATTTAATTTTCCAGGTCCTCAAGACACCCAATGTGTGGATGTGAAATCTCAGTCTCAGCACAGAGCAGGTGGTCAATAAATATCTGTGAACTATAATTTTCCTCACAGCGGTCTTTATTAAAATTTTATTTATTTACTCATGAGAGACACAGGCAGAGGGAGAAGCAGGCTCCATGCAGGGAGCCTGATACAGGACTAGATCCTGGGACTCCAGGATCATGCCCTGGGCCAAAGGTAGGTGCTAAACTGCTGAGCCACCCAGGGATCCCCTCACAGCAGTGTTTAGTTCTGTGTCTTCCAATATGGTAGCTGCAAGCTTGTGACTACCGAGTGCTTGAAATGTGGCTAGTCCCAATGGAGATATGTTGTACTCGTGAAGTAAACACCAGATTTTGAAAATCTGGTGAAAATAAATTGATAACTCATAGATGACTTTATCGCATTGGTGTCCTTGGTGTAAATGGTAATATTTTGCATATATTGGGTTAAATATAATCTATTTAGATGAGTAAAACCTGTTAAGATTGATTTCACTGGTGTCTTTTTACCTTTTTAAATATGCCTCCTGGAGGGGTGCCTGTGTGGTTCATTCGGTTAAGCATCTGTTTTCTGGTCATGGTCCTGGGGTGTTAGGATAGAGCCCCACATTGGCTCTCTGCTCCGTGTGGAACCTGCTTCTCCCTCTACCTCTGCCTGCCACTACCCTTGCTTGTGCTCGCTCCCTCTGTCAAATAAATAAATAAAATCTTTAAAAATAAATAAACATGGCCCCTGGAAAATTTAAAATTTCATGTGCGATGTGCATTTGAGGCTTTGCACAGTTTTAGAACCTGCTTTAGAGTATGAAATAATCTCACTAATTTATTTCTTACTCATTTGCTTTCTGCATCCCTGCATGATGGTGAACGTTCCATGAAAGTAAAGACCTTATCTATTTTGTTTATCCTGTATTTTCAGAACTTAGGACAATTAAATGCACACACGTGGCCCCCCACATGTATTTGTTTGATGAGTGCTTGAAATATCAAGTAGAGATTTGGCAAGAGGGCTGATACTTGAAAGTCAGGAAGACATGGAGGAAAACTCGGTCACTGATGAGCTGGGGAGTGTGATCCTCCAATATGAGGAGCCTTTTTCTTCTGTCATTCACGGATGCTATTCCTTTGGCTAAACCTGGATCTCATCCGATTTGTTAACTTTGGGTCCTGGAAAAACTCGGGATAAATACTTGTTGAATGAATGATCAGTCAAGTAACTAATTAGTATTGTTAAGAACAAAAGCTGTTTACATCATTAGTACTGGTGGCTGCCACAGAACAGAAACTTGTGATTTCTACTCCTGTCTGCAATGGCACACACAGCCAGGTTTTTTCTCCCTTCTGCTAAGATACCATTTTAAATGTGCCCATTTTACATTGTGATGTGTCCAAAAGATGTGCCCAAATCCCAGATGGAGGTGCATCAGGGCTGTGTCCTCCCCCAAACCTCCCCCTGCCCCAGCTCAACTGTTCCAGCATTTGTTACTCTGCGCTGGTCCTTAAGAGAATTCAGCAGGCTACAATGATGCAGGTAGGCTCTGCCCATCACCATGGAAACTGCAGCCAGAGCCGAGATGGGGAGGAGGCTGGGAGGCATTCAGAGAATGGAACTTTCTAGACTGTAGGTGGGTTAGAATCGCAGCCTGCCATACTAATGGTTCTCAGTAAATATTCGTGGGGGGATTAAATGAAAATACAGGGTCATGGGAAAGTGACTTCACCTTCCTGAAACTACGTTTCCTCTTCTAAAACTGGAGAATTCTCTCCCTGGAGCCCTGGATTGTGGTGAGGGTTGTAATAGGTGCTGCTTGTAAAGTATGTGGCACCATGCCTGTCAGTGTAGCTAGAGTTTTTAAAAAGCATGTTGCAGACTTCTGCATTAGAATGTGTGTGTGTGGGGGGGGCAGGTGGATGATTAACAATGCAGAGTCCTAGGCTGCCCTCCAGACCAGTCAAAGCAGAAGAACCTGCACTGCTTGCTGCCCTGTCTTCTACTCACACTCTGGCTTTGTTTTATGTGCAACATCTCAGCACCGGAAATTGGCTTCTTTGTTTCTTTTTTCCTTCAGCTTTAGTGAAGTATAATTGACAAAAATTGTATATGCAGGGGATCCCTGAGTGGCTTAGCAGTTTAGGGCCTGCCTTCGGCTCGGAGCATGATCCTGGAGTCCCAGGATCAAGTCTCGCCATATCAGGCTCCCTGCATGGAGCCTGCTTCTCCACCTCTCTCTCTGTGTCGCTCATGAATAAATAAGTAAAATCTTAAAAAAAATTGTATATGCGTTTACATAATTTTGATCTGTGTTTGGATACACATATACAGGGATGCCTGGGTGGCTCAGTGGTTGAGCTTCTGCCTTCAGCTCAGGTCTTGATCCTGGGGTCCTGGGATCGAGTTCTACATTGGGTTCCCAGCAAGGAGCCTGCTTTTCCCTCTGCCTATGTCCCTGGCTCTCTCTCTGTGTCTCTCATGAATAGATAAATAAAATCTTTTTTAAAATAAAAGGATACACATATACATAGTGAACAATTATGACAATCAAGCTAATTCACATATTAGCCACCTCATATGATGATGATTTGTGTGTGGCTGTGTGGGTGTGTATGGCTGTGTGTGTGTGTGTATAGCAAATGTCAAGGCTACAACACAGTCAATTGTTCACTAGAGTCACCATGCTGTACCTTAGCTCCTCACAATTCACTCATCCCCCATGACTAAAACTTCACTCTTTAACCAACATTTCCCCATTTCCCACACCCTTGTTTTTTTAGTGTCTTTCCCTCACTATAGACTAAGTTCCATTCCGTGAGAGTGGAGATCTGCCTTTCTTGGTCTCTCTCCTCTTACACCCTCAGCCCATCACAGGGCATGTTCTCAGGGTGGTGAGATTGAGCCCTGAGTTGGGCTCTGTGCTGGTCATGGAGTCTGCTCATGATTCTCTCTCCTTTTCTTTGCCCCACTCCCACCAGTTGTGTGCACACACTCTCTCTAAAATTTTTTTTTAATTAAAAAAAATTTAAAAACCCACAAAATGCAACAGCTAAAAATGGTGGAATAAACCATGTGAATAGTTATGTATCTGTTAAAGACATGGAATGTGTCATTTCAAAACATCTCACAAAGAAAATTAGCCCAATGTCTTTACTACTGAATTATGCCAAACAGTGAAAAAGATATCATATTGACCTTACACAGATTCTTTAACAAAATAAAGGAAGAGGTTATGCTTCTTAATTGGTCTCATGGAATCAGCATAACTTGGATACCAGAACTTAACAGGGATATTACAAGAAAAGAAAATGAAAAGTATTTATCATGAACACAGGTGCAGAATTCCAAAATAAAGTATTAGCAAACTGAATCCAACAATGCATGAAAGGACAATATATTAGGAACAAGTGGGATTTCTACCCCCCAGGAATGCAAGGTTGTTTCAACATGCCAGAATCCATGCAATTCATCACATTAATAAGATTAAAGGAGAAAAACCCACATGATCATCATAAAAGATACAGAGAAAGTTTTTGACAAAATCCAACATCCATTCATAATAAAAATTCTTGGCAAACTAGGAAGGGAGAGGAACTTCTTCAGTGTGATAAAAGATGTCTGTGAAAAGCAACAGCCAGCACTACACATAATGATAAAATACTGAACACATTCCTCTAAGGTCAGAAACAAGAAAGGATGTCTGTTCTCCAACGTGTATTCAATCCTCTACTGATGGTCCCGACTGATATAATGAAGCAAGAAGAGCATAAAAAAAAAAAATAAATAAAAAGAGTTTTTATAAAAAGCAATAGTCTTTATTTATAGTTCATATGACTGTAGAAAATACAAAGGAATCTACAAAAAGATCCTTTAAATTTATTTATTTATTTTTAAAGATTTTATTTATTTATTTATTTAATATATTTTTAAATATTTATTTATTTATGATAGTCACAGAGAGAGAAAGAGAGGCAGAGACACAGGCAGAGAGAGAAGCAGGCTCCATGCACCGGGAGCCCGATGTGGGAATCGATCCCGGGTCTCCAGGATCGCGCCCTGGGCCAAAGGCAGGCGCCAAACCGCTGCGCCACCCAGGGATCCCTGCATCATCATTTCTTATAACAGGATTGGATGCAACCTCAGTATCCATGAGGAGGGGAGAGGTTAAATAAGTCAGGAAACATCTACAAAATCAGATACTCTGTATCTGTATCAAAAAAGAGTAAATTGCTTAGGTACTGGTATGGAATTATCTCTGAGATTTATGTTTTATTAATCTCATCAGGCACCAGTCTACTCACGCAATCCCCACTTCAGAGCTGAGGCAGCAGTTAACCAAAAAGTGGATAATGGGTTCCATCCACGTTTTTAAATCACCATGCTATTCTGACTTCATATTAAGTGGAAAATAGGAAGTTGAAGAAAAATGGATGCAAAAATTACTATTCTGTTAAAAAAAATAGGGGCTGACAGTACCATATGTTGGAATTACACATTCAAGAATATGTAACAGATGTGTCTTCCAGGAAAGGTACAGGTGGCATGGGCCAGGGAAGGAAGGTGGGATTTTCACTGCACAACATTTACCATAAGATTATTACATTCACTGAGTTACAACATAACTACCACTTAAAATGTTCTACCATTAAATGGGGATCCCTGGGTGGTCAGCGGTTTAGTGCCTGCCTTTAACCCAGGGCCTGGTCCTGGAGACCCGGGATTGAGTCCCACATCAGGCTCTCTGTGTGGAGCCTGCTTCTCCCTCTGCCTGTGTCTCTGCCACCTCCCCGCCCCCCCCCCCCCCCCGCCGCTTTGTGTCTCTCATGAATAAATAAATAAAATCTAAAATAAATAAATAAAAGAGGAAGAAAATGAAATTGAAGACAACATTGATGGCTTTGTCTTCCCAAAACTTTCTGATGCCCGATATCATATTATATACTTACTTCCGTGTAGGCACTCTCACACCTAAGATGGAATCAGCATCAGGGAAGGAGGCACTGTGAATTTTTCCTTCAGCTCTAGAACAAAGCTGGGAGCTTGGAACAGGTGTGGAATTAGTAAATTAATAGAATCATCCATGTTCATCATCTATTTAACAGAATAACTATTTGTGAAATAAATGAGTGGTGTAATAGGTGTATGAATGAATGAGTTGGAGGACAGATAAGATTTTATCACTGGCTTTTTCAGGGGCTTAGGGATTTCCAACATAGGCTGGAGAGACCCGCACAGACCTATTTTTCCTCTTCAGCAAAGATCCTGTCTGAGGATGCATTTTAATTGCATAGAAGTCATGAGCAGACTGCTCATGGGGCCCCAGGCCTCTGCAGGATGACACCCTTGCCCCATCTTCCCAGCCTCAGGAGCTGTCACCTGGTGACCATTGCTGCCATGGAAACTACAGCCAGCCTGGGAGGAGAAGGGGGCTGCATGGGGTCAAGGCTCAGGAGTTAGCCTGTGGGCATGAGCACGTTCAAATCCCAGCCTATAATCCAGGAGGGACACCAAGGGCTTGTGGAGGGGTCACTGAGAGGAGCCATGGGGCAGGTGGCTTCTCCAACAGGAGGACTCAATGACAAAGATGGGGCACATTTACCACCCAATGGAGATCCTGAATTATTTTTGTAGTTGTTGTTCCAGGTTCATGGAAATATAATTGATGAATTAAAATTGCATACATTTAAACTATATAATGCAATGATCTGATATATATATATATATATATATATATATATATATTTATAGTGAAATCATCACAAAGTATCTGTCACCTCACATAGTTACCATCTTCTTTCCTTCCCTCTTTCTTTGTGTATATGTGGTAAGAACACTTAAGATCTACCCTCATAGGAAAAGCAAAGATAAAGTATTGGGACCTCATTAAGGTAAGAAACTTTTGTACAGAGAAAGAAGCAATCAATAAAATTAAAAGGCAAACTATGGAATGCAAGAAGATATTCACAAATGGCATATTAGACAGGTGATGGGCTAGTATCCAAAATCTAGAAAGAACGTATCAAACTTAACACCCAAACACCAAAAAAATCCCATCAAGAAATGATGCTTCACATTACTCAGTATCAGGGAAATACAAACCAAAACCACAATGAGATACCACCTTACACCAGTGAGAATGGCTAAGAACAAGCCAGGAAACAACAAATATTGGCAAGGATTCAGAGAAAGGAGAACCCTCTTATGCTGTTGGTGGGAATGCAAACTATTGCAGCCACTCTGGAAAACAGTACGAAGGTTCCTCAAAAAGTTAAAAATAGAACTACCCTATGACCCAGCAATTGTTCTACTGGGTATTTACCTCAAAGATATGATGTAGCACCAGCATCCCAATGATTATAGCAGGAATGTCCACAATAGGCCAAACTGTAGAAAGAACCCAGATGTTCATTGACAGATGAATGGGTAGAGAATATGTGGTGTATATATATAATGGAATACTACTTAGCCATCAAAAAGAGATGAAATCTTGCCATTTGCAACATGGATGGAACTAGAGTGTATTATGCTAAGCGAAATAAGTCAAAGAAAGACGATTATCAGATGGTCTCACTCATATATGGAATTTAAGAAACAATACAGAGCATCACAGAGATGGGGAGGGAAAAATAAAATAAGATGAAAACGGAGATGGAGACAAACTGTAAGAGACTCTTAACTGTAGGAAATAAACTGAGGATTGCTGGAGGGGAAGTCGGTGGGGGGATGGGGTAACTGGGTGATGGGCGTTAAGGAGGGCACTTGTGATGTGATGAGCACTGGGTGTTATATGCAACTGATGAATCACTAAATTCTACCTCTGAAGCTAATAATACACAATATGTTAACTAACTTGAATTTAAATAAAATCTTGGAGAAAAAAAAGATTTACCCTCTTAGAAAATTTCAAGTATAGAATTTAGTGTTGCTAACTATAGTCCAGTAGCTGTACGTCAGATGCAGATCCTGGATTCCTATAAATCAGCCCATGAGTGTGGGACACACTCTTATCTCCCTTCCACCAACGGTATGCCTGGACTTGAATTCAGATTAATTAGCTGCGTACCCCAAGGGCAGTCATTTAACCATCCTGTGTTGCAGTTTCCTTGTCTGCAAAACAGGGAAAATAATGATGCCCATTCCATGGGGTCATTGTGAAGATGAAAGGGAAAATGCACTTAAGCACTCTACACAGAGCTTGCACATGATGGGGGCTCAGAAAGTATTATGTGTAGTTATATTTCATGTTTTTTTCATTTAATAAATACATATATGTTCATATGTAATCATCAATTTATTTCTCTCTATAATTACATATACAAATATATACTTATACAGATATATGTAATCATATATAGATAGTTCTTAACTGAGGGTGATTTTTGTCCCTCAGAAGACAATTTGGCAATGTCTGAGACTTTTTTTTTTTAATGATTTTATTTATTTATTCATGCGAGACACACACAGAGAGAGAGGCAGAGACATAGGCAGAGGAAGAAGCAGGCTCCATGCAGGGAGCCCAATGTGGGACTCGATCCCAGGACTCCAGGATCATACCCTGGGCCAAAGGCAGATGCTCAACCGCTGAGCCACCAGGCATCCCTGAGACTTTTTAAAAAAGATTTATTTATTTATTTTAGAGAGAAAGAGAAAGAGTGTGGGGTGGGGCAGAGAGAGAGGGAGAGAGAATCCTCCCGCAGACTCCCTGCTTAGCAGCAAGCCTAACTCGGGGCTCGATCCCAGGACCCTGAGATCATGACCTGAGCCAAAATCAAATGTCAAATGCTCAACTAACTGAGCCACCCTGGCACCCCTGTCTGAGACATTTCTGATTGTCACGACTGGGAGGGGGCCGCTACTGGTATCTAGAGGGTAGAGGCCAGAGATGCTGGTCAATATCCTACAACACACAAGGTGATTCCCACAGCAAAGACTGAGCTAGCCCCAAATGTCAGCAGTGCCAAGGCTGAGAAACCTTGGTACATACACATACATTTATAGTAGTACAGACCAGTGAGAAGTAAAGAAATATAATGAAAACCACATATGTGATTTAAAACTTGCTAGTATCCTCATTAAAAAGGTAAAAAAGAAACAAGTGAGATGAATTTGAAGACCGTATCTATTTAATCCAAGATATTCAAATGTATTATTGCATAATCAACATGTAATCAATATAAAACATTGTTAACGAGATATTCCACCTTTTTTCTCTTACAAGTAATCTTCAAAATCTAGTGTTTTACACTTTACAGCACATGTCACTCTGCTCTGGCCACATCTCCAGGGCTCTGTGGTCACATTTGCCAGCTGCCTGCCCAGGGACAGACCATTGTTACATGCTGAGAAAAGTGGGCAGCAGAGGGCATCCAAGAATATCGTCAAGTTACCTTAAAACTATGCAACTAGAAAGAATTGGCAGAGCCTGAGAAAGAAAAAGGCTTATGGCCATAGACTCCATCCTTTCTCTGTTAAGGGAAAGGGGGTGCAGAGAGGAGGAAAGTCAGGACTGCGGTCTTCTCTTGTATGCTATGTGTCCTCTTGCTGAGAGGTAGAAGCAGTTGAGAACACAGACTTTCCTGCCTGATGAGTTGTATCCAAATCTCTCCCCTCTGACCATGCCTGTCCATCCTACCGACCCCAGAGGTGTCCAGTTTCTGCCTGGGTCTCCCCACGGTAACTTCTGGCCTCCAGTCCAGCCCCAGTGGCAGTGAGGGCCATTTTGCTTGGATGCAAGTCTTACTATGGCCCCCTGCTGCCTGATGTCCATCAGGGGCTCCCTCCTGAAGTCAGGGTGAAATCCAAGCCCCTGATCAGGGGCAAGAATATATCTCTACATCTGGCCCTTACCAAGCCCTCCAGCCCCATCTGGGCAGCCCCACCTGGGTTCCAGGTGCTATAGGCCAAGTTGTGTGTCTCCAGAATTCATGTGTTGGAGTCCTAACCCCGGGACCTCAGAATGTCACTGTATCTGAAAACGAGGTCTTTAAAGAGGTGATGAAGTTAAAATGAAGTAGTTAGGCCCTAATCCAGTGTGACTGGTGTCCTTATAAGAAAAGGAGATCAGGGAGTGCTTTGCTGGCTCATTTGGAAGAGCATGAAACTCTTGATCTCAGGGTTGTAAGTTTGAACCCCACTTTGGGTATAGAGATTACTCAAAAATAAATTCTTTTTTTTAAAAAAAGATTGTATTTACTTCTTTGACAGAGAGAGAGAGCATAAGTAGAGCAGCAGGCAGAGAAAGAGGGAGAAGCAGGCTCCCTGCTGAGCAGGAAGCCCAGCCCAGGGTTTGAGCCCATGGAAGGCATATGCTTAACCAACTGAGCCACCCAGATGCCCCTAAAAAGCAAAAATTAAAAAAAAAAAAATTAAGAAGCAATGTTAAATTCTGGAAAACACTCCTATATAATTGATATGAGATCAATTGGTTACTTAATATATTAGAAACTCTAAAAAAGAAAAAAAAAAAAAGCCAAGAGCCCAGATACCTTAAGTGAAATGCAAACAATGGAGACCAGCAGGAGAATCCCCCCCCCCCCGCCCCCCGCCAAAAAAAATGCAAACTCTGAGTCTCATTTGTCATTCTCCCTATCTAGAGAAAATCACCCTGCCTGGGTTCACAGGTCAGCTTTATACAAGCGTCTTCCTCTGGAGGACACAGGCACTGAAACATTTATGGATGAAATGGTATCGTGTCTTGGATTTGCTTTAAAAGAATTGCAGGTGGTGTGACCAGAGCATGGCTATAGTAGGCTGAGGGTGTATGAGAGGATCATCGTGGAAGCGGTGAGTCTAAGAGGATTCATTATGCTCCTTTGTCTACTTCTGCATATTTTCAGGCTTTCCCACACACAACCCCCCACCCACCACTTTTCGAACTCAAAGCCAGAGTCACCTTTCTGTTAAACTTTCTGACCACTGCACTCTCCAGTTTTAAACACCACTGCCCTCCTGAAAAGAGCCAGAAAGTGGAGCTCTTTATTGTACAGATTAATAATCTTTTTTAAAAAAAGATTTTATTTATTCATTCATGAGAGCCAAAGGGAGAGAGGCAGAGACCTAGGCAGAAGAAGCAGACTCCCTGTGGGCAGCCCAATGTGAGACTCAATCCGAGGACCCTGGGATCATGTCCTGAGTCGAAGGCAGATGCTCAACCACTGAGCTACCCCAGATTAATAATCTGTAATTTCAATCTTGCTTAACTTCCTCCACACCCTGGGCTTTAGATGCTTATCCATCTCTGGGGGATACAATGAGAGTCCGCTAAAACCTCTGATGACACCTATGGCCCCTCTGGCCACAGTTCCCCCTTTGTCTCCTGTGATTCTTTTACTGCAAAGCACCCTGCTTCAGAACTCTGAGCAAGAAAGAGAACATCTCAGAAACCACCAGCGCTGCATGCGAGCAAACCACCGAAGGGAATCTCTGTGCAGAACTCCCAAACTGACTGCTCTTTATGGTGCACACAGCCTATGTGTGATTCACACCTAGTGTTCTGTTTCTCTGGGTACGTTCAAAGATGTCTCCATCGCAACTCTCCGGGGACTCAGAAAACAAACATGTTCTCTATCCTTTGATACCATCAAGTTCTATAATGCAAACCTTCAAGCACATGCTTCCCAGGGGCGGACATACCTGAAACGTTTGTCATGGGATTGTCTTTCCTTACAGCTAATCCCCTGACAGCTGCACTGGTCCTGTGGCACGTCAAGCTGCCCCTGACCAGCACGTGGTCTCCACTGAAGGCGGCCGAGGGCAGTGCTGACTGCTCTGATCACTGGCAGCTGCGGCAAAGTGCTGATGAGGGGCTGCTGTTTGTAACCTCAAGCTCCATGAAATTTGTCACAGATAATCGTGGCAGCCAGACACCCCTATCAGGTGATTCTGAGAGGCACTCCCAAGGAAAGGCAGGAGTCTGGGATGTCACCCAGTGCCCTCCAACCGCCCTGTTCCAAACTGTTCCACCCACCACGGTGCTTTTACAACACACACCTGGGTTTTCCTAACATCGGAGATGTGGTTTTCCTTAATAGCGAACCCTGGGACTCTGGATGAAGACTTTTTTTTTAAAAAGATTTTATTTATTTATTCATGAGAGACACACAGAGAGAGGCAGAGATAAGCAGAGGGAGAAGCAGGCTCCCTGTAGGGAACCTGAAACCGGACTCGATCCGAGGATCCTGGTATCATGGCCTGAGCCAAAGGCAGACACTCAACCACTGAACTACCCAGGTGCCCTGGATGAAGACTTTGTAGGATAGAAAGGGCAGAGCAGAGGAATAGAAGCTGTTTGAGCAAATCACAACAAAAGAACCAAGATCCAGGAGCACCTGGGTGGTACAGAGGTCGAGCCTCCAACTCTTGGCTTTGGCACAGGTTATGATCTCAGGATCCTGAAATTGAGCTCTGAGTCCCATTCTGCACTCAGCAGAGAGTCTGCTTAAGACTCTCTCTCCTTATATCTCTCTCCTTTCCCCATCTCTCCCCCACTCACGCACATGTGCTCTCTTCCTTTCTCTCTCTTTCTCTCTCTCAAATAAATAAATTTTTAGGGGGAAAAAAAAAGAACCAAGATCCAAAGTCCCTAGGACTCTGCCACCAGGAATGGATCACGGCGACTTTATGAACAGGTTTTCTCCATCTGCATGTTCCTCCAGCCCCTATGCCCCAGTCATCGTTCACCTTAATGTTCCATCTGCATCCAAATGTCCATGTGTCTTGTTGGAAAACACGTGTGAAAGATTCAACAGCATATACTTGCACTTGCTGACTTTTGGGGCCTCCATGTTTTCACTTCAGGCAGGGGAAGCATGATCCCCACCTCCAGAGTCATGTGAGGAACAGGAGGGGCAGTGCCCAGCATAGGCCGCTGTGGATCTCAAAGTGTGCGAGAATGTGCCTGGGCACGTGTGACCACATGTGGGGATTGTGTCACGTGTGTGTGTGTCACATGTGTGGGGCGGTCTGCAGGGCTTGGAGGGAAGGGATGAAGAGGAGTGGCACAGAGGACTTTTCGGGCAGTGAAAATACTCCATATGATGGTATAAAGTTGGATACATGTCATCATATATTTGTCCAAACTCACAACATGAATGAAGTGCCACAAGCGACCCTGAGTGTACACTATGGATTCCGGGTGACGATGTTGTATCAGTGAGGCTTATTAGTGATGACAAATGTACCCTAGCTGAAGGATGTTGATAGTGAGGAGGCTGTGCATGAGTGGGGTCAGGGGCGCATGGGAAATCTCTGCACTGTCATCTCAGTTTTACTGTGAACCTGAAACTGCTCTTAAAAAAAAGATTTTTTAAATTAATTATTTATTTATGGTAGTCACAGAGAGAGAGAGAGAGAGAGAGGCAGAGACACAGGCAGAGGGAGAAGCAGGCTCCATGCACCGGGAGCCCGACGTGGGATTCAATTCCGGGTCTCCAGGATCGCGCCCTGGGCCAAAGGCAGGCGCCAAACTGCTGTGCCACCCAGGGATCCCTTTTTGTTTGTTTTTTAAAAAGGAAACACAGTAGAAACAAAACGTGTCAATAAGCACGGCTAAACCAGTAGTTCTGAACCAGGGGTGAGTTTGCCTACTACGGGACATCTGGAATTGCCTGGAGAGATTTTGGTTGTCACAACATAGGGGAGGGGCACACGCTACTGGCATCTAGAGGGAGAGATGGGCACATGACACAAGATGCTCCCGCCACAAATGGTTTCCCCCACCCCTAGTGCCACAGTGCTGAGCTGAGACTCCCTGGGCCAGATGGTAGTGTTTGCCCAGGCTCTGAGCAAAGCTCTCCTTTGTTTAGAAAGCAATCAGCAAGTGCTGTGGAGGGGCTGAGGGCATGCCAGCACCTCATAGAAATTTCCTCTGGAATGAGATGGAAAGAATCCACAAGGGAATACGTTTTTACAGTGAAATTCAATTACGTTTAAAGCCAAACCATCTGAACTGACATCACAATGGTACAATCTGCCCCACATTCTGGGAAACCCTAGGCAGAGAAAGGAAGAGAGCTGGGAACATAGTATGGAGTCAGGTGCGACCACCCACGGCCAAAGGTGATGGCACAGAGATGGGGGCAGTGGCTGGTGGTTAGAGGTTTCTCGACAGTGGGGGATGAAGGTGGAATCAGCAGGACCCGTGGATGGATGGAACATGGACTTTGGGGAAAAGACGTGAAAGAATATTGAATCCTGAATTTCACGAGATGGGTGAGGCTGGGGCATAGACAGGATGGTTTGAAAGTTGCTGTGGCAGTTCAAGCCAGATGTGATGGCAGAGAGGATGAGGATGGTGAGGAAGGAGGAAAGACTGAGAGCCATTTAGTTGACAGGAAATGGTGTGGAGTGACGGGGTAGGGGGCACAAGGAGCCATCCACCTGTGGCACAAGAGTCAAGGTAACATTTGAATGCAATATTTTTTAGACAGAAAATTAAGCAGAAATAACCCATGATGCATCCAAAACTTAAATTCTTGCCCAAGACAGGACCTGGCACTGTGCCTTGTGTGCCTCACCTCCTTCACTGTACCACAATATCGATCCTATCAGGTCCTGTCTTTAAATTATTGATATTTTGTTTATCATTGATTTTTTTTGCATAAATTTTGAAATTTTAAAGACATTTTGGATTAAAATATTGTTTCTCTGGGTTACTGAGATGTTTGCAGTCCCCCTCAATCCCATGCTTCGATTTTGCAACCAAGCTGAGAGCCTCCCCTGTTTCACCCCAGTCCTGGCCCTGGTGAATGAGACAGATGTGAGAAATACTCCAGTAAGAAGCTTTTAGAAGTTTCACATGAGGCCAAGTGGCCCAGATAGACCCTCTACGCTCCAGAATCCCATGGAATTTCCACTGAGCTAAGGGCCGGGCTGGATACCAGTAGCACATATTTCCATGTGACCGAGGACCCAGCTCAGTACAGACAGCATAGTGGAGGCATCCTTTCCCAAACATGAGAAAAAGAGTAATACTAGCCATCTGTTTGGCAAACTGTTATCACCACATTCTCTTTCTAACCATTTTTTCCCTCTGCAATCTGAGAACTGCTCATTTTGCAATACCATTTTCTTTTTTTCTTTTTTTTTTTAAAGATTTTATTTATTTATTCATAGAGACACAGCTAGAGAGAGAGACAGAGACACAGGCAGAGGGAGAAGCAGGCTCCATGCAGGGAGCCCGATGTGGGACTCGATCTCGGGGTCTCCAGGATCACACCCTGGGCTGCAGGCGGCGCTAAACCGCTGCGCCACTGGGGCTGCCCGCAATACCATTTTCTAAGGAAGTAGTTCTCTGTCCTGGGGACCCTTCACGATGTCTTGAAGCCAATTGGTATTAATTCCCACAGTTAATTTCCACTGATACAGGTGTGAGAATAATGAGAGCCTCTGTTCGTGTGGGAGTCTTGTTGAATGTGTATTCATGTGTGTGCCTTTATACACATTATTATGGACACATGTGTGAAGGACTTGGTTATGATGAGTTCAGGTAGCATGTCTATTCCATGTGCAGAAGTATTCCAGGCCCCATGGCATGTGCTTTACAAAGGGGTCCGACCATTTAATTTGGAGGAACTCATAGGGAAGGCACCATCATCATCCCTAATTTATAGTTGAATAGCTGGGAATCAGAGAGTTTCTGACACCGACTAGAAGGAGCAGAACCAGACTATGGACCAGGTCCTTGTGACCCCATGCTGGTCCCTATAACGAACTGCTCGATGGCCCCAAAATGTGTGTTCTAGCTTAAGAACCGTAGCCGTTGTGAGGTTTGTTGCCCTGACCATGGGACCCTCCGGGTTCACTTCCTTGGTGCTGTGGTCCTCGGGCCCAGACTGTACCAGCATTTGGTACACATGTGGGAAACTGGTGGAAGGTGTATTTGTATTCTGCTCCACAACTTAAAGTAGCACAAATCAACACTGTTCCACAGCTTAAAGTAGCACCAATTTGTTATCTCATTTTTTAAAAGATTTTATTTATTTATTCATGAGAGACACAGAGAGAGAGGCAGAGACACAGGCAGAGGGAGAAGCAGGCTCCCTGCAGGGATCCTGATGTGAGACTCAATCCTGGGACTCTGGGATCACACTCTGAGCTGAAGGCAGATGCTCAACCACTGAGTCACCCAGGAGTCCCTCTCATAGTTTTTCTGGTCAGGAATTCAGGTATGGGTTAGCTGGACCTTCTGCTTAGGGTCTCACCAGGCTGAAGTCAAGGTATCATTCAGGTCTATGGTCATATCTGAAACTCAGGGCACTCTTCCAAGAACACACACACACACACACACACACACACACACACAAAGACTGGTTGTTGGCAGAATTCATGGCAGTTGCTGCTTCTTCTTCCAGGCCAGCAGGCATGTGTCTTTTTGGTGCCCTCTGCTTTTCCTTTAAAGGCCCAAATGATTAAGTCAGGCCCACTCAGGGGGATTTCCCTTTTGCTATGAAACATAATACAATCACAGGAGCAAGATCTTCACAGCCACACTCAGGAGGATTACACAGGGTGTGTACACAGTGTGAGTCTTGGGGACCATCATAGAATCCACAGAATGGGAGTGATTTATGGGCCAAGCTAAGCTTTATGCAGTAGATGGTGGGGATTGGCCATGAGTGTTTAAGTAAAGGATGTTCACAATCAGATCAACTGTTGTTGCTGTTGACATTAATATTTTGGAAAGACATGTTGGAGATTAGACTAGGAAAGAGGAATATGGCAGCCATGAGACCCTAAAGGAGGCTGCTATGGGAATCCTGGGTGTGAGAAGAGGATGATGAGACTCAGCAAGAAGGAAGTGGCTGCAGCATCATGTTTCATAAGACAAGTGTTGAGCGAGTGCCAGCTATGTGTCAGCCACCATGCTGGCCACCATGCTGGGGCACAGGGAGAAAGTACAGATATAGTCCTGCCCTCATGGGAATTACCTCTTAAAAGTGAGATAAATGTTGTGGTCCACTTGGCTGGGCCACAGTGCCAGAACACCTCCTCAAACGTTATTCTGAGTGTTTCTTTCAGGGTGTTTTTTGTGAGATTAATATTTAAATTTGTGAACTTTGAGTCAAACAGACTGCCCTCCCTAATGTGGGTGGGCGTCGTCCAATCAGTCAAAGGCGTGAACAGAACAAAGACTAACCACCTCCGAAGCAAGAGGGAATTCTGTGAGTGGATGATCTTCAGACTTGAATTGCAACATGAGCTCCACCTTCAGTCTTCAGTCTACTGGCCCCACCCTGCAGAGTTTGGACCTGCCAGACTCCATACTCATATGATCACTTTGTTTCATTGGTGAAACTTGAATAATACAGATATGTTTCAGAAAAAAATTACAGCCCATAGTAAGTATTAATAAAGGAGAGGTGTCAGGGGCTGTGAGAGCTTATGGCAGGATGGTCTGTGAAATCAAGGAGGGTTCTTCTGGGGAAATGGTGTTAGAGCTGCTATCTCAAGGTTGCCCAGGTGTTACCAGGTGTGGGCTTGGGGAAGAGCACTCTAGGCAGAGGAGCAGCATGTGCAAATGCACCATGGCAGGAGGGAATATAGAGCCTTCAGTAAACTAATCACACTCCAGAGGGCCGGAGTATGGAGTAGAAGGTGATGAGGCCTGCAGGACACAAAGGGAGAGGCTAGGGCCTGCAAAACCTCAATGTCTCTGGCATTTCCCTTTATCCTAAAAGCAACAGGGAGCCTTTGAATTGCATTAAGTGAGATGAGAGGTGACATTACCAGCTATGTTTTCCAAGACATGGTTCTGGCTGCTGTGTGGAGAGGGACTGCAGGGGTCAAGGGTAGAAGGAGGAAGGGCTGCTAGGGAGCTGGTTATTTATTGAGAGTATCAGTTACTTACTGCCATGTAACAAGCTGCTCCCAAACATATAGAAGCAATGGCTTGTATAGAAGCAATGGCTTGTGAATGCTCACAATTCCACGAGTTGGCTAGTGGCTCTGTGCATGGGTTTTTCCTGAGCCCACTTGTGTGACCCTGTTTGGCTGGAGAATCCATTGGGCCAGGAGGTCCCAGATGTCTTTCTTTCATGCTCAGCAGCTATGCTGGTTCTCCTCTGGGCGCTTGGATCTCCTCATAGCATGGTGGCCTCAGGGTCCTAAAATAGTGGAAAGGAAGCTGCAAGGTGTCTTGAGGCCACTTAAACAGATGCCACTTCTTGAGCAGTCAGAAACATTGGGCCTTCTTAATCCACAGCATTCAGCCAATAATTTTTCAGCATGCCAGGCCCTGTTGAGGCTGTTGACATAACCAGTAAAGCAAATAAGGCAATCTTCAGGCCTTGTTGTGGCTTGTAACCTAGTGAGAAGGGGGAGGTCGTAAAGAGAAACAAATGTGTACTGGTTGGGTACCTATGAAGAAGAAGGAAGAAAAACAGTAAAGTGAGGGACAGAGGGACTGGAGAACAAAAGGTTCTCATAAGGTTTCAGTCAAGATGCTGTCTGGGACCCTGACCATCTGAAAGCTTGACTGGCAAAGGAAGACCCACTTCCAAGATGGTGCACACACATGGCTGGTGAATGGCCGCTGACTGTGGGCAAGAGGCCTCTCCAGCATGGCAGCTGGATTCCCTCCAAGCAGGTGGTCAGGAGAGAGCAGGCAGAAAAAAGTCACACACGGTCATTTCTGTCATTTACTGGTCACATAGCCCTCTTCAATGTGGAGAACTGCCATAGTATGAACACCCATTGGCCAGGGCCTTAGGGAACCATCCTGGGGGCCGGCTCTTTCACCCCTTATCCATTGTTTGGTGCAGGAAAACCTCTTTCACCAGCCTGATATTGTATAGGAATTTCCTCCTGGAACCAGAGAAGAATTAGAACTTGAACAAAAAGAGCATTTATTTTCTCGGGAGATGACAATTTCCATGATTCTAATCTCCTAGTTGTTTTTTTTTTAAAGTCCATTTCCAGATTTCCACTCTTGCTATTTTTATTGTCGTTCAACTAGCATGTTTTGCTTATCTTTTGTGGCAGTATAGTGTTGGAGAATGTGGTACATTTGCAGATGTGAGAAACGTTCAGGGGCCAGAGAGAGGACTGGTGAGAGATGGGGCTGGAGTCAGGTGTGGGGGCAGAGGCCCATCTCAGCACAAACAAGCCACCTGACCCCGTGGAGCTTACATCCTCCTGGCAGGAAAAGACAACAAGCAAGTCAATAAACCAAAGGCCAAACCAAAGGAAATGCCCTCTAAGGCAGATTTTCGAGCTGGGACTTGAATGCAGACAAGGAGAATGTCTATGGGAAGGACTTTCCTGGCTGAGGGAACAGCAGATGCAGAGGCCCTGAGGTGGGTACAAGCCAGGCCACTTGGAGCATCTCAAATGATCAGATTCCAAAACATTGTCTAGAGCTGTCAGAACACAGAATCACTGTTTGTTCTTAAAGATCCATCCAAAGGGGTGATGGTCTCTCTGCTTCTTTTTCACCAATGAGATGGCCTGGCTTCCTCTTTCTGGCTCTTCCAGTTATTAGCTGTGCATTCTTGGGGAAGTCACTTAACCTCTCTGTGCTTCAGCTTCCTTATCTATAAAATCAGTGATGGGATAGGAACCAAAACACCCATGGATAAAGACAAGTGACCCAGTCAGAAAACAGGCAAAAGACCTCAACAATCTAATTGTCCATAGACAGATGTCTAGATAAGGCAATTGTGGGATGGAGATACCACAGAACACGATTCAGCCTCTAAAAATGAGACCCATGTATTTGAAGCAGCACAGATGAGCCTGGAGGATATGTTGTTCGGTGAACACGCCAGGCACAGAGAGATCATAGTGCACTACTCCAGCTGTATGTGGGGTCTGCAAAAGCCAAGTCCATTCAAGTGGAGGGCAGAGTGGTGGATGCCAGTGCAAATTCAGCTCTGAGTGGGGAGACTCGGCTGTGTTATAAGGACATTCCAAGGCATGTAACCACACATCACACGAAATCTTCTTGCACACCAAGTGCATTTAGTCAAATTTAACTTTCCCACAGAGATGTGCTGTAGCAGTGAAATGCACAGTAGGCTTGTGCAACACAGAGGGAAGCAGGGGAATAATTTATGTTATTCATCTGCAATGGGGATTATGTTTTGAAATGGTAATGCTTGGATTTCTTGAGTTAAATAAAAAGTTAGGTAAATTTTTAACCGAAAGAAAGTAACCTAAGAGATTGGTCAGGGGCAGAGGTTGCTGTGTTCATCAGGGCCTGGCCAGGGCGATGAATGTCTCTGGGGTATTCTGGAAACAGAGCCAAGAGGCCGTGAGGACAGGCCAGATGGAGAGAGGGACAGAGAGGAAGAAGTCAGAGTGTGAGTCCCTTGCAGACTCAGGGGCCTCTTGATACCTTGGGATGATGCTGACAGGGCAGAGTGAGTCTGTGTTTGTACAGAGCCTAGGGGGATGTTAGTATAAAAGGAATGAGGGAAGGAAGGGTCATTTGAGCCAGGGGAGCACCTGAGGACAGAAATAGGCACCATCGACAGAAAGAGGGGGAAACACAGTGCTGGTGACGGACGTCCATATTTTGGAGTAGGACCCGAGTGTGGCTCGCTACTGGCTGTGCATCCTGGAGAAGCTTACTCAATCCCTCTGTGCTTTGGTTCCCTCCTGGGTAAAAGAGAGAAGGAATAATCCCTCTCTGAAGGTGGCATGATAACACGTGGCCAGGATTAGACTTGGAGTGTGCATTTTGGCTCTTCCACTTCCCAGCTGGCTTCTTGTGCAATTTTCTTAAGAGTGGATTCCAAATCTTAGTATTGAGGATGAAAACACTTGCTTCCGTGTGGGTGTTGTTTGAGGACTCAGTGAACTCTATGGAAGGGAACAAGGATGATAAGTTTCTTTCTCAGTCTTGACCCTCATCCCCTAGATCCATGCTCTAGACCGGGAATCAGAAATTGTTCTCCTCGAGTGTCTGGCTGGCTTAGTCAATTGAGCATGTGACTCTTGATCCCGGGGTTCCAAGTTCGAGACCAGCAAAACTGTCTTCCCTACAGGCCACATCAGGCTTGTCTATGTTTACAAATCAAGTTGTGTTGGGACACCACCATGCCCATTCATTACGAATTGTCTGCAGCTGCTTTCACCCTCCCGGAGGCAGGCCTTGGTAGAAAAAACAGTGCTTTTATCACTAAACACCATGTCCTGGTGATGATCCCCTGTTAATGCACAAAAACACAGTGTATTATTATCAATGGCCATAGGACATTGCATTGGTGGATCCTCATGGTTTCATGGGCCAATTTCCTGATGAATTTCTATTGTATTTCTGTTACAAAATAAGAGCAATAATGCCCCGGTGCAGTGAACAGTCTAATCACAGAGATGGAATTCCATCTGAATCTTGCTGTGATTTTTTAGATGAACTCATGGGATGTCATTGCAGATTCAAGGTTGTATGTGTTTGTAATTTGGGTTTAGTATTGATCAATCACTTCTGGGCCAGAGGGGAAATGTGCATGTGAATTTTGAAATTCAAAATTTGAAAACATCCCTGAAGATAGTGACCTGTTGCTCCATTCATGGGTATTTGAGCTCATACAGGTGTCTCAGGCTGCTGTCATGAAGTACCACAAAGCTGGTGACTTAAAACACACATTTATTTATCTTACAGCCCCAGGAGTCAGAAGCCCAGATGGGTCTCCTGACTAAAATCAACACGTGCCAGGGCTGTGCTGCCTTCTGCAGACTCGAGAGGAATGCTGTTCCAGCTTTCAGAAGCGTCCACACCCGAGGGCTGTGGCCCCATGTCCCTCCAACCTCTGCCTCCCAAGTCACACCTCCTCCTGCTTCCCTGCTTCACTTCTGAGGACCCCATCCTGCATAATCCTCTCCTCACCTCCAAATCCTTAATTGAATTATGCTTGCAGAATCCTTTCTGCCAGGTGAGGTACCATATTCACACGTTCCAGAGATTAGGATGTGGACACGAGTGGTGGTGGTTGTCCTGCTACCCAGAGTTCTTCCCGATTCCTTTCTATTTTACCAGAGACACAGCTAACATCTTTGTACATGTCTATGTGTACTGGTTATTTCCTGAGGAAAAAATCCTGAGTCACGTTGCATGGAATGGCTGCCCAAGTGGACCCTCCATGGAAATATGTGAGCACCTTGTTTTCCCTGACCCTCCATGTCTTACTTGGCTTGGACAGCTGTAACCAAATAACAGAGTGGACAGCTCAAACAACAGACATTTGTTTCTCATGGTTTCAGAGGCTGGAAATGCAAGATCGAGGACCTGTCTTCCTTGTTTGCCAATAGCTGTCTCTCTGCTGCATCCTCACAAGGTGGAAAGACAGAGAAAAGCTTTCTCTTTGTTGTCTCTACTTATAAGAGCATTAATCTCATCTTAATGACATCATCTACACCTAATTTCTTCCCACAGATCCCACCTCTAAAAATCATCTCATTGGGGTTTTAGAGTTTCGACATAAGAATTTGGGGAAGCACACAAACATTCCTATGACTATTGCTCATTGGGGTTCTAGTGTGTTTGCATTTCTCTTATGCTTCATTTGTTGATTGCTATAGGTTTTTTTCTCTTGAGATATTTACTCTATTGATTTTTTAAAGAGTTCTTTATATATTAAGACAATTGTTTCTTATATGGCATATAGTAGATATTTTGAGTATGTTAATTTTTTTTAAAGATTTCATTTATTAATTCGAGAGAGTAAAAGAGCTCAAGTGGGGGCAGGGGCAGAGGGAGAGAGAGATGCAGTCTCCCTACTGAGCAGGGAGCCCCACAAGGGGCTTGATCCCAGGGCCCTGAAATCATGACCTAAACCGAAGGCAGACGCTCAACCAACTGAGCCACCCAGGTGCCCCTGAATATGTTGATTAAGTTGCTCCTTGGTTTATTTTTTCCAAGAATTAAAGCTTTCTTGGTTTTTTGTTTGGTTGTTGTTGTTTTTTTTAACCACAGTGTCTGACTGTAATTCATTTTGATATAAACTGAAAACTGGGCTCTAACTGGACTTTATGTCAATAGCTAAAATTTTCTGGATACTCTTGATTGTGTCATTTTTAGTGTTTGAGGAACCTGGCAATTTGCATGCTAACAGGAGAGAAGGGATGGAAATGAATTTACCTTCTACACCTACCTGCTGACTTTTCCTTCTACTCTCCCTTCCTTCCCACTCCTCTTCACCAACAACCTTTGCCATTCCAGAGCTATTTGTTGAGTTTGTGTTTGTTTCTAACCACACTTTTTTGTATTTTCTGCAGCAAATAATAGCATCATTATATCTACTACTTAAGACCTAGCTTTTACACATAACGTTGGAGATCATTCTTCAGCTCTCTCTGGTGCTAGTATCCATGGCAACCACTGGAGTCTGTACCCATCACCCACAGCTGTAAGAGCCCTTGTGGCAGGCTGATGTAAGTTCTGGAAAAGGGGACCCCAAAGTGGCCTGATAGGGGTCCAGAGAAGAGACACAGATTTGGCTTCAATCCCTGGCTCAGACCTGTGTTTCATGCATATTGAACCCTGTCTTTGGACAAGAGTTTTACAGAAAGCAAAACCAGAGTGAGTCTGGCCTCAACAGGTTCAGGGGTCACAGTCACCCAGCAGCTGTATGAGTGTGGGATGCACAACAATCATCTTCTCCCCTTCACTGATTTACTCCTTCATCCCTTCAGTCATTATACAAATATCAATTGACATCTTCCTGTCAGCTCTATACTCTTGTGTATCCCAGGAACCAACTGTGAGTGGTCCCTTATTCCCAATAACCAAACGTTAGAAGCAACCCAGTGTCCATCAGTGGATGACCAGATAAACAAGCTGTGTGTATCTATGCAGTGGAATGTTATCAACTTCAAGAAGGAAGAGAATTGGTGAGCCTCAAGGACATTATGCTCAATGAAGTAAGCCAGTCATGAAAGGACAAATTCTACTCCTGTGAGGTCCCTAGGGTTCTCATAGAGACAGAACATTGACAGTGGTACCAGGGGCTGGGGGTGGGGAGATGGTGTTTAATGGGGACAGAGCTTCAGTTGGGGAAGATGAAGAGAGCTATGGATGGATGACGGGGTTGGCTGCACAATAATATGGAAGTCCTTAATGCCACCAAATGTGCACTTGAAATGGTTAAGAAGGTATATTTTATGTTCTGTGTGTTTTACCAAAATTCAATTTTTGAAAGGATAGAATGAAAAACTTGAATCCTCACAACAGATTGGAAAACAAACCAGTTTCACTTGCCATAAACAGACGTAAGAGGGAGATGTGGAGAAGTTGGGGGAGGGAAAGCAAATGACGATTACCAAAATTTTAACAAGATTACTATTTTATTTTATTATTATTTTTAAAGATTTTATTCATTTACGCATGAGAGACAGACAGAGAGAGGCAGAGACACAGGCAGAGGGAGAAGCAGGCTCCCCATAGGGAGCCCAATGTGGGACTGGATCCCAGGACCCTGGATCACACCCTGAGCCAAAGGCAAATGCTCAACCACTGAGCTACCCAGGGGCCCTGAAGATTACTATTTTAAAAACAAAACCCAATAAAAACTGATGGCTTACTCAGGCAGTAAGACTATCAAGAACAACAAAGAAATTATTATTATGAAAGGCAAGGTGGTGGTTATGTGTGGATTGGTGTGGGTTTCTGGGAAGCCAGCTCTCCTTCATCAGCCTGGGAAATAGCTCCAATCAGACATTGACCTCAACAAATGAGATAGATGCACGTTTTTTCCTGTATTATGTATCTAACCAGGAAAAGTATTGTGGAAACTTTTTAAAGTAGTGAGTGATCCCTTGCTGTAAGAAAAGACAATCCCGTAATGCCAGAAAGAAAAAAAAAGGTGAATATTTGTCTTTTTGGAAAGATGTAGTTTTGCAGCAACTGCAGAGAATCACGACTCCCAAACGATGAGTCAGTTCCCAAACTGTATGAGTAATGCGAACATGGGGAGATCAGCTCAGGTTGGAAATTTGCAGGTGAAAACAGCTCATAGCAGTTCCACAGAGAGGTCTTTTCGTGCTGGATTTTGAGACATGACATTTATCACTTAAATGTCAGCCCTTTAGGAAGGCACAGTAGAACAATTACACAGGGAATGCGTGCTGCCTTTGAAACCCAGGAAAGAGGTTGATGGGAACAGCATACAAGGTTGAAAACATCTGCTTCATCAAATATTACAGATTCTTTTTAATATACTGAATAGGCTTCCATTTCATTTCTTTTTAAAGATTTTTTTTTATTTATTTGAGAGAAGAGAAGGGGAGAGAGAGCTCGAGTAGGGGAAGAGTAAGAGGGAGAGAGAGAGAATCCTTGAGCAGAGGCCCTCTTCACTGAGCATGGAGCCGGACAGGGGGCTTCATCCCATGACCCTGAGATCATGACCTGAGCTGAAATCAAGAGCCATCTTGATTTCAAGCAACTGAGCCACTCAGCCTCCCCGGCTTTCATTTACTAAAAAAAAAAAAAGTCCAGAATTGGGGTGATGCATGTGACATTCTGGCTCTAAAATGTAGTAGCCCTGAGCAGATCAGATTGTCTTGAAAGGGAGAGTTGAGAGATTGATTAAAAACAGAAAGTAGAGATCCTGACATATCCAGGGGTTCCTGAGATGCCCCTGGCAGGTGTTTTTATTGCATAGAGTGTAGGGTGCCCGCACTGTCCAGGTGTAAGGAGACAGGAGGCCACTGGCGAGCATCTCTCTGCACAGCTATGCTGGACCTAAGCTTTCACCAACTTTTTTACATCAAAAGAATATGAAGAAACAAGAGATTAGACACACTCTAAATGTCTAGGCACCAGGGATAAATCAAATAAACTGTGGTTCAGTAAGCAGTGGAATACTATATGGTCATGAAAAGGAATGAAGCAAATTCCTATGTACTGCTGCAGAACCGTAGCTAAGATGCATCATTGTGTGAGGGGAAAAAAAAGTAAAACTCAAAACTTGACAACCACGATTTTTTGTGTTAAAAAAGGAAAAAAACATAAAACATTTGTTTTGTATACATAGGTTCTCTGTAAGGATATACCAAGATTCTGGTAAGCCTGGTGGCCTCAAAAGAGGGGAACTTAGTAGTTGGGGGATGGAGGATGGAAGGAAACTGCCATAATTATCCTTTTACATCATTCAAGTTTCTTATGTGAATGTATTAACTATTAAAAAATTTGCTTTTTTTTAAAAGAGTGAAATGGTACAAAATCCATCAGCTCTATTTGTTCCATGGGGTGTGGGCACTAAATGGTGGCTTGTATATAGTTGGAGACGGATCAATAGCTTACAAATGATTGGATGAATGGCAGCTCTCTTCCCTGCAAGAAGGGCGATTATAGGTCACCCCAGAGCTAGGAGCTGTGGTTTAATTCGCCATGGGCCGGAATGGATAATTCTGACTTTATCACTGAGTATCACTTTGAGTTTGGGTGCGGTTACTTTTCCCCACCACAGGCAGGTGTTGAAGGGATTTCTGATCATTTGCAATTGCAAACAATCCTGCAACGAATTACTTTGTCCCAATGTATTTTCCTGCTATGGGAACATTTTGATGCAGAGATGTTTACTTTCATTGTGTCCAACTTATTAAATTTTAAAATGGTAGCTCTTTTGTCTCCTGTCTAAGAAATTTTTTCCTCTTCTAATGTTTGAAGATACTCTTCTAACATTTCTTCTGGAAGTGTTTTCATGCTGAGGTCTAATATCCATCTTGAATTAAGTTATGTGTGTGTTCTAGTACAATTTGTTGAGAAGACTGTCCATTTCTGTCCAACTGTCTCAGTGTCTTGGTCAAAAATCCATTGACTATATGTGCATGAATGCATTTCTGGAATCTGTTCCATTGATCATGTTTCCCAGGATACAGATACCACACTATGTCAATTACTCTTACTGTGGATTTGTATTATGTCTTGAAAACTAAAAATGTAAACCCCCCACCTTTGATTTGTTTTTTCAAGATTTTTTGGGGGGCCAATTTTAGGTCCCTTGTAATTCCATACAAACCTTAGAATTTGTGATTCCATTACTACAAAAAATGGCACCAGGATTATAAAAACAACTTCAGGAGAACAACTGTCCTAACATTACCACATCTAAGAACACCATATGTCTCTATTTATTTAGGTCTCATTGCATTTCTTTCAGCAGCATTTGTAGGTTTTTTTTTTTAGAGTAAGGTTGTTCATACTTTTGTTAGATTTACACAAGGAATTGTATTTTTTTTTGGATTATTAACATAAGTTGTATTTTTAAAATTTCACTTTCCAATTGTTTTTTCATGATCACTATCTAAATGTTGTTTACATTTGTTTCCATGATGTAAACTGTAAATAATTTTACCATATTTGTTCTTTTTTTTTTTCTTTCCTGACCCTTACTTGGAAAGCCTCACTGCACACATCATATAAATGTTAACCTCTGGCCCAGCTTCAAGACAGAAATCACTAATAATCTTTCCTTATACTTGCTATCGATAATTCATCTTGAAGGAAGCATGAAAGCACTAAACCAACAGAACAAAAAGAAATCTCTTCCATATCTGGTCATTAGTTCTTTTACCTCTGCCTCCCCAATGTAATTCCCATAACACCAGTTTCTTTCTTTCTTTTTTTTTTTTTAACACCAGTTTCTTATGTCTCACCCTGGAGCTAAATTTCATATATATGTTTGCACAAAATTATCATGTATATGTTGTAAAAATAATTATATTTTCATATTTTCACATTATAGAAAGTGATTAGTATATATAATTTGGCATGTGTCCTCTTCTTGTAATAATATCTCTTGGGCATCATTCCCTAGCAGTATGTTAAGAACATCTTCTTCGGACTTTAGCAGAATCTTCCATAGTGCACCAATGTTGCCTTAAGCAATTGCCCTCTCATGGACAACAAGTTGTTTCCACTGCTTTCTCATTCCAGAAAAGCCACAGAAAATAACTTCATCTGTTACAGTGTCTGGAGATATTCTATAAGTGATAGTGTCGAAACAAAGGACATGCACTCTATTTTCATTCACAGCATGTATGTCCAGGGGCATCCGGAATGATCAGCATCATTTGAGGCCTGGAAACGCAGAGATGGACTGGACAGATGAGGCTCTTGGTGCTCTGGGGCTGACGCTGTGGCTGAGACATCCCCGGGGAACCGATGCTCAGATGCAAGCAAATAAACCATACACGTTTAGACACTGATGGTTGCAACAAAAGTCAGGAAGTGAGGCCAAGGGAAAGAGAGCCATGAACGGGTGGGAGCAGGGACTTGTGCTTCCATGGGCTTCCGAGGGGTTGGCCAGCTCCCACTCCTGCTGCAGTGATTCTGAAAGAGCGGTTTCTGGGAACAACATTGAATGTACTCCTGAACACATTGCTTCCATTCTGCCACAATAAAGGATTTCCCTTTTTTCCCTTCTTTTCTTCACACATGCACAAATCAGTGTTGTTTGACTTTTAAAAAAATGAACAAGGTACACTCATAAGGAAGATCTCCAACACTAATTAGGTGGGAAAGAGCAGAAGGGGCGGAGCTGGCTGTCTCCAGGCATGTCCTGTTATGGTGATGGGGTGGGAAGCAAAAGCCTCCATGTCAGTACACAGAAGGTCTGGACCTACAAGACAGGACGTCCAGGAAGGAAGATGTTCTCGGCGTCCTGGACAAGATGCTGGGCTCCCTGAACCCAGACCTAACAGGCGCGGGGCAGGTGCATGCCAGCAGACTCAGAGTCCAGCTCTGAGTCAGTGAAAGCAGTGGGAAGCTTAGGATCCTGGGTCAGAGGGGGAACATGGGTTATTTTAGCAGAAAAACCTCTTGCTATTGTGAAGAGGTAGCTGAAGTGAGATTTCCATTCTCAAGATGTCCTGCAAGTGTGTTTATCTCCTAAGAGGAGTGACCCCACCAGAGACAAGAAGAAACTGTCCATTTCTGTTATGATCTAACATTGACATTAGTTAGCTAGACATGCGGCTGAGAGCAGAGGTAGAGGAGGGAGCCGGAAGGATTTCACTCGGGGAGATGCTACTAGGGCCATGGAGGTCGCCTGAAGACATGCACCTGAGACCACAGGAGGTTGCCATGGAGACGGCCTGCGCTGATGGGTTTCAGTGACACGCAGAGGATGGAGACGGCAAAGGTTCCAAATAAGGCCGGACTGTTCAAGCCAAAATTCCCTCCCGAGTACAACATTACTCCAGGCCAAGTGGGTGCACAGGGGACCTTGACCCAAGCTGAGACACAAAATGCTCCCCAAATCCACAATTAATGCCTGTTGGGGGTCCAGTGTGTACATGTGTACGCATTGCTACTTAATGCACAAGAAAGCAGGATGGCTTTCTCAGATATGGCACAATAATCTTTGTATGCAAGAGGTGTCTTTTACCATATGATAAAAAGGAAAAAAAAAAAGAAAAAAGAAAGGTGTCCAAATCCATTAAGATTATTTTGCTGATTGTTTTCATGGGTACTGCTGGCTATGAGTATTCTCGGATTTTTCAGAGGCTGAAAATCTGTCCTTTCATTTTTAAGGCAATGGCTGGAATCCTGGATGTTGATGACAATGTCCAGCACACAATTAGTGATCCATTAATGTTTGTGGCTGTGGTTTCCTGGAAAATAGCCCCTGCTTAAATAAAACAATGGGGATATTTCATTTTTCATAAATATACACGCATACATGCATACACAGTAATATCATCCATTTGTTTTCTTCTTTTACAACAATGTGGCATGAGTCAAGAAGGCAAAGCAAATGAAGCCTCAAGATATAGTCCTTACTCCCCACTTCTTGCAAAACATTGCCTCCCCCATGTTTCACCACAGAGGAAATTCTGTAGCCCTTGCCCCTCCTCGCACATCGGACCCACTCTTCTTTGCTGCCTGGACATTGGGAATTCACGGGGGGTTTTGTGCTGGGTGATCACATCATCAGATAGCCCTTGAGAGGAGCTCATTGTCAGCCTTGACTATGGTGAGTCTCTCCTTGCTCTACCAGTTACAAACATAGGTCAGATTCGTGAATCAATTTTTTTTACACTGATGGCTTTTGGGTCATGTTTTTTTGTTTTTTGTTTTTTGTCTTTTTTAAGATTTTATTTATTCATGAGGGACACAGAGAGAGTGGCAGAGACACAGGCAGAAGGAGAAGCAGGCTTCCTGTGGGGAGCCCAATATGGGACTCAATCCCAGGACCCAGACCCTGGGATCATGACTTGAGCCGAAGGCTTAACCACTGAGTCACCCAGGTGTCCCCTTCTGGGTCATGCTTAACAAGGTCTCTTGCATCCTTTGCAAGATATAACCACCCATTCACAGTTTCCTGCAGTACTTGAGTTTTCGAATGCTGCCTCACAATCTCCACAAACTTGGAGTCTCATGGGTCTCATGTAGCTGTAGTCAGGGTGGCCAGAGAGCTCCCCAGAGACTTGGAAAGACCAGGAAGGATCTGATTCCAAACTCACTTGGGTTGTTGGCAGAGTTGGTTGCCTGTGTCTGTGGAGCCCAAGGCCTGGCCTCCACTGGAGGCTGCTCTCCTCTCTGGTAGCCTTTCCTCACCCCATGGATAGATACTTCATAAGCCCGTGGGGAGAATCTCCAGCAAGTCGGCTGGCAGGAGAGCATCTCATCTGAGGTCACCATAACCATGGGAGTGACAGCTCACAGCCTTTACCGTATTCAGGTTGGAGGGAGGGAGGTGAGGCATGGGGGTCCTTCCGGCTCTGTGAAAGAAGCCAGAACCCTTTGCATTAGGACACTGCCTTTCCAACCCACACATTTCCCGTCCTGACAGAGGGGGCAATGCAAACAGAAGAGTCATTCTGATGGGCCCCCAAGAAGACGCACTAGGAACACCCAGACTCAGCCCAGTCCCGGACAGAAGCTCAGCTTCACAGACTCCATGCAGTCTTCCCAGGGTTGTGAGCTAAGGCCCCCAAGAGGCCCAGGAAATGGATGCATATCTCAGCCCTTGGGCAGAGAGCATCTTCTTGGGAACTGCTCAGTGAGGCCAGCAACCCAGGCCTGTCCACTTTCAAACCCACCCTGCAGAGTGCTGCAGCTGTTGGCTTGCAGATTGCATCCCCAGAGGCCTCCAAGAGCCAGCTTTCCCCAGATTTCCTGGGGCCGGCTGTCTTTTTTCCTCACTGTCTGACATAGCAGATTCCTGTCCAACGTGCCTGTGAGGGGGTTCAGCACACAGCTGGCCCCTGTGCGAACACGTTCCACATTTCTGTATCATGTTGCAGACCTACTTTCAGAGACACTTGTCACAGGAAATCCCAGGCACAACGTGGGTTTTCTCAACCACAGTACCTTGGACATGTCAAGCCAAATCCGTCCCTGTGGCTGCGGCTGCACTGTATTCGGTACAAGGCTGAGCAGCACCTATACTTCCCCACCCCACTGCCTTCCCCAGTTGTGATAACAGAAAATATTCCCAGACATTGCCAAGGGTAGGAGGATATCACCCTAGGCTGGGAACCCTGGCTACAGTGCATAAAATAGGCAACACAGCAGACTTTACTTCAATTACTTTCTAATCTCACCCAAGTGCCTCTCCAAGACCCCAGGCCCAGAGGGTCGGCACAAGCAGCTGAGCTCTGCAGGGGGGCAGGAGGCAGTCAGTGAAGACCTGGTTGGGCCTGTTCCCAGCAGAGGGAACAGCAGGCACAAAGCAGGACAAGTCAGGGAAGTTCAGAGGCCTCTGGAGCAGAGTGTGGGAGGAAGGGAACAGCGGGTGGCTGAAAACCGGGATGACCAGGGCCTTCCCAGGGGTCCCAGTGCTGAGGGTTTAATGCGCTGAGGTCACCATCATGAAAGTCTTTATTTTATCCTTGAAATTTTGTTCTGGAAGTAAAGACAAGAGGGCGTACCTGTGGGCTTGGAGTCTTGCCTCCAACATCGCCCAGCCTTCCTGGGACAGGTTCTAAGCAGTTCCCTTCCATCCTGCCCAGAGACCCTGGCTGTCCTCTGCTTCTGTGGAGAGCGTGCCAGGTCCGGGGCACAGACCTGGGGAGAGTTAGGGTCAAGTGGGACCCCCCGGGCACCTGTGCGGGTCTGCACTCACCCACCAGTATTGCCAGGTGCCTAGGGAGCACGCCATCAAATAGCAAATAAAAACCACCATTAACAGATGAACAGTATGTCTGCAGAAGAAAGGAAAGAGCCTTTTCTTGCTTTTTGAACAACAGGCCTGCACTTTCACGTCACACTGTACCCTGCAAATTATGTGTCGTGTCCTGCCTGGAGCGTGAGAGCCTGCGTGGGTCCTACCGGGGGAGACTGTTTATCGCGGGCATGATCAAGCAAACAGGAGAAGGGTGCGATTTAAAATCTCGTATTGGCTCTCAAGGGGAAAGGAGGCTCTGGGGGGAAGGCAGGGATGGGCCCGCAGCCAGGCAGGAGGTGCTGCAGGCTGGGACCAGGGGTGTGTGGCAGGGATGAGGCTTGCTAGCAGAGGAAGAGGGAAGAAGCTAGCGGTGGAAAGAAATGGTCAAGGGGAGGCAGAAGCCGGGGGCCTTTCTGGCTGCAATCTCCTGCTGCCTGAAGAGAAGCAGATGTGGAATTCAGCCGTGGCCCCTGACCCCTGGAGCCCACGAGGCAGGAGCCCCAGCCAGGGCTGAGGCCCCGCCAGAGACACAGCCTCTGACCAGGGAAGTGAAGGGTTCTCTTGGGAACCGCAGACCATGGCTGGAGACCTGGAGGTGCCCCTTCCCAAACCATGTTTGAGTTTCAAACACCACTGCTCTGTGTGGCTGTGGGTTCAGCTTGGTGTCACACGTTCTATGGGTTTGGAAAAATGCAGGGTAATATTCTAGAACCCATCATTATGGTCTCAGGGAGAGTACTTTCACTGCCCTGGAAATCCTCTATTCTCCCAACATCTCTCCTCCCCAACCCCTGGCAACCACTGTCTTCTCAGTGCTGCCTTAGCTTGCAGAATGTCCTAGGGTTGGAATCTCACACATGCAGCCTTTTCAGATTGGCTGCTTTCATTTGGTAATGTGCATCGAAATTTCCTCCTAGTCCTTTCAGGGCTTGGAAGCTCCCTTCTTTTTAGCACTGAATGTCTCATTGTGTGGATGTGAATGGATTTCTGAACAAGTGAATGAGGCTGAAGGTGTCTCTGCTGTTGGCCCCTGACCCCAGGAGGGGGCACAGACGGACCGTTTGGGGTCTCATTGTACTCTGCCTGTCTAGAGTAGCTTCCGGCATTGAGGAGGGCCTCCCTGGCTATTTCTGACTGAATGTGGATAAGAAACGTGCTCAGAGGAGACTCAGATTTTTGTCTGTGTCAGCAAAAGCTACAGCAGGCCAGCTCCCTGCTGCGAAGTGACGCAGTCCATGACGCATGTTAATGGACCCTAGGAGCCACTGATGCAGAGATAGTGCAGCCAGGCTGCTCTGAGGTCTATCCCATCGCCCGGTCCTCCCATGGAGGTGATTGTTGGCAGCAGGAATCCAGCAGGCTCAGGGGGACCTTCGAGCCTGCTGCTGGGGTACAGGAAAGGAGAGGTGGGGGCGGGAGGATTTGAAGCCAGGGTGCAGCACACGGTAGGCCCTTCATGACTGCTACAGCAGGATGAAAAGCATCCTTATGCTCCTGCTGACAACCTCCCGCATCCCTTTCTGATCCTCACTCTCACTTCTGTCCTATATTTATTATCCCACTCCTTGCAGAGAACAAAATCAATCTGCCCCAGGGCCTTTGTATGGCTGCTCCCCCTTCCTGGAATGGTCTCTGAGTATCTTCCCACGGCCTGCTTTCTTCAGTCCAGATGTGTCCTAAGCTCTCTGAGCCACAAGTTTACTCAATAGCAAATGAGAATAATGGTGTTTGAGGATTCATCGAGATAAGCCTGGAAAACTCATACGAGTGTATAATCCTAGTTTATGGTTCTGCTCAAACAACATTTAGCTGCTATCAGACTTGTACCTACGGGATTTTTCTGAGAAACAGAAATAAAGATATTTCTACTCTGGAATGGAGATGAAAGACCTTACAGTTTTCTGACCCCCACGCTGGGGCAGATTCTCTCTGTTCTGGCAATGTGGTGTAGCAGACATTTCCCAGGGTCCTTCTTGGAGGCGCAGGCATTAAGTCAACATTTATGAGAGGCCTACCACGTGCTGGGCCCTGATTTCACTCCCCGAATCCCTGAGAGGACCAGATTCTTTCCTCCCCCATACCATCAGCATTATCAGCATCAGCCATTTAGTTTAACAGGAATAACAAACCCAAAGCTCTCAGCGGAGCTGGAGGGCTCTGCTATCTGGCAGCTGCCACTTTTCAGATGTCACATCTCCTACCGTTCCATCTCCTGCTCGCACCCAGCCCCTCATGTTTACTGGTCCTGTGTCCCTGAAGCACCAAGTGCTCACCCCTCACCTGCTCCAGCACCCAAATACCATTGCCTTGGAGAGGCCCTGCTGATCCCCACCCACTCGGACATGACTCGGGTAGTGCAGACCCCTAACTCCCACCCCTGGTCTATTCACGCGTGCACCCCCCATGACACATGGGAGAAGGCAGAAAGGAGTGACTCAGACTTATTTCATAGGGGCAGGGAAGGGAGGAAAGGCACTGGCAAAAAAGCACGGGTGTTTGGGAAAATAAATGGGCCCTTCAGAGAACAGACAAGGGTATGACAGCTGGAGGATCATCCAGGGGCCTGTGTGGGCATGGTGCACCTCCCACAAGAGATTGAGTTGATCCCAGGAGGGATCACAACACTTGAGTCCCTTCAAGAGGCTCTGCTTCTGGGAAGATAAGGGATTTCAGGAACTCAGATACCTTCAGCTCAAAATAGCTGGTGTCCAAAGCGGTGTGTGCTGGGCTAGCATAACCTTGTCTCCACAGAGGTATAGGGCTGAGCAACTATTATGTGTCAGGCACAGTGCTAGGCACTACTGTTGCTCGAGGGAAGAGTTGCCGAAGTCTCTGCTTCCTGGGGTTCATAGGTTGTTGGGAGAGATATGTGGAAGGATTGAAGCAGTGACTACTCTTGGAAGCAGATGGCAGTTCCTCAAAATGTGCAACATATAGTTACCCTACAATCTGGGGACCCCACTTCCAATGATGTACCCGGAGCATGGAGAACAGGGACTCCAACCAGACCCTGTACAGCCCATGTTCAGAGCAGCATTATTCGCAGCAGCCAAAAGGGGAAGTGACCCAAGTGTCCGTCAGCAGAGGAGCAAACAACACGTGACATATCCAGACAGTGGAATATTATTCGGCCTTAAAAAGGAGTGAGGCTCTGATACATGGTACAGGGACTCCTGAAAATATTACTTGAAGTGAACATACCGGGCACAAAATGAACAATAGGCATAATTGTATATCCCTGTGGCCTCTAGGACAGGCCAGTCCACGGAGACAGGAATTGGGGAGTTTCTAGGAATTGGGGAGGTGGAAACAGTGAGTCCTTGCTTCTGTTTGGGATGATGCAGAATTTGAAAAGTGCATAGTAGTGATGTTTGCACAACGTCCTGAATGTACTAAAACTGTTTCACTATCCCCTGAAAAATGACTAAGATGGTCAATTTTAGGATGTTTCTTTTTACCATAATAGAGAATTTTTTAAAAAAAGATTTTATTTATTTATCCATGAGAGACACACACAGAGAGGCAGAGACATAGGCAGAAGGAGAAGCAGGCTCCCTGAACCTGATGTGGGACTCAATCTCAGGACCTCAGGATCATGACCTGAGCCAAAGGCAGACACTCAACCACTGAACCAACCAGGCAACCTCACAACAGAAAATTTTTAATGTAAAAAATAACATGAAATGTCTTATTCATAATTTTGTATATTGATTAGATATTGAAAGGATACACTTTCATACATAGTAGGTTAGATAAAGAACATTATTTATTATTTTTATTTTTTCAAAGATTTTATTTATTCATGAGGCAAAGAGAGAGAGAGAGAGAGAGAGAGAGAGAGAGGCAGAGACACAGGCAGAGGAAGAAGCAGGCTCCATGCAGGGAGCCTGACATGGGACTCGATCCCGGGTCTCCAGGATCATGCCCTGGGCTGAAGGCGGCGCTAAGCTGCTGAGCCACCTAGGCTGTCCAAAGAACATTATTTAAATGAATTTTAAAACCACGCACAGATGTCTACAGCAGCTCTATTTCTAACAGCCCCAAATTGGAAACACTCCAAATGCCCTTTAATAGGTATATTGCCTGATAAACATTAGTGTATCAATGGAATACTACTCAGCAATTAAAAAAAAAAAAGAATGGATTATTGGAATTATCTCCAAGGTATTATGCTGAGTGAAAAGCCAGACTGTCTGATTCCATTTACAGGAGTTCTACTTATTTATTTAGGTATTTATATGTTTTAGAGAGGGATAGAGATGGGCAGGCAGAGAGAGAGAGAGAACCCCAAGCAGAAGCCCCATTGAGTGCAGAGCCCAACACAGGACTCCATCTCATGACCCTGAGATCATGACCTGAGCCGAAATCAAGAATGGAATGCTTAGCCGACTGCACCACCCAGGTGTCCCCATTTACATGAATTCTTGGAAAGACAAGGCTGCCCTCACATCAGATGCGGGGCAAAAATAAAATAAGAAATACACATTAGATCCAGTAGTTCCGTTCTGCTCTTGAACTAAATCTCCCCACAGAGGTAGGCTTGGGATAATTGCTGGCTACAGCCTTCCCCAGCTCCACCTCCTGCTAAATGTCTCTCTTCTTTTGATTCTTGAATCCCCAGTCTTGCTCCTGCCCCAGGGCCTTTGCACTTCCTGCTCTCTTTGCCCACAACTGTCTTTCACCAAGGCCCCTCCACTAATTCAGAGCTGACCAGGCTCCCAGGTCTAGAACATGTGGTATATCAGGAGGTGTGCATTTAAGTATATAAAAAGCAGGAGTACCAAGCAGTTACAGGGGGACTCTCCCATGGATCCAAGAAGCACTCGGGGTATATGCTATAAACATCATGGAGACTTTGGCTCCTCATTTCGTATCTGCTTACTTTGGAGAGCTGCTCAGAAGTGCTCCTCCAGCAGGACACTGGGATGGACAGGTCACACAGACCAGTGGTGTTTAAAACTCAAACATGGGCAGCCTCGCTGACTTAGCGGTTTAGTGCTGCCTTCAGCCCAGGGCCTGATCCTGGAGACCCAGGATGGAGTCCCACGTCGGGCTCCCAGCATGGAGCCTGCTTCTCCCTCTGCCTGTGTCTCTGTCTCTCTGTCTCTCTCTCTCTCTCTCTAATAAATAAATAAAATCTTTAAAAAATTAAAAAACAAAAAAACAAAACTCAAACATGGTTTGGGAAGGGGCACCTCCAGGTCTCCAGCCATGGTCTGCGGTTCCCAAGAGAACCCTTCACTTCCCTGGTCAGAGGCTGTGTCTCTGGCGGGGCCTCAGCCCTGGCTGGGGCTCCTGCCTCGTGGGCTCCAGGGGTCAGGGGCCACGGCTGAATTCCACATCTGCTTCTCTTCAGGCAGCAGGAGATTGCAGCCAGAAAGGCCCCCGGCTTCTGCCTCCCCTTGACCATTTCTTTCCACCGCTAGCTTCTTCCCTCTTCCTCTGCTAGCAAGCCTCATCCCTGCCACACACCCCTGGTCCCAGCCTGCAGCACCTCCTGCCTGGCTGCGGGCCCATCCCTGCCTTCCCCCCAGAGCCTCCTTTCCCCTTGAGAGCCAATACGAGATTTTAAATCGCACCCTTCTCCTGTTTGCTTGATCATGCCCGCGATAAACAGTCTCCCCCGGTAGGACCCACGCAGGCTCTCACGCTCCAGGCAGGACACGACACATAATTTGCAGGGTACAGTGTGACGTGAAAGTGCAGGCCTGTTGTTCAAAAAGCAAGAAAAGGCTCTTTCCTTTCTTCTGCAGACATACTGTTCATCTGTTAATGGTGGTTTTTATTTGCTATTTGATGGTGTGCTCCCTAGGCACCTGGCAATACTGGTGGGTGAGTGCAGACCCGCACAGGTGCCCGGGGGGTCCCACTTGACCCTAACTCTCCCCAGGTCTGTGCCCCGGACCTGGCACGCTCTCCACAGAAGCAGAGGACAGCCAGGGTCTCTGGGCAGGATGGAAGGGAACTGCTTAGAACCTGTCCCAGGAAGGCTGGGCGATGTTGGAGGCAAGACTCCAAGCCCACAGGTACGCCCTCTTGTCTTTACTTCCAGAACAAAATTTCAAGGATAAAATAAAGACTTTCATGATGGTGACCTCAGCGCATTAAACCCTCAGCACTGGGACCCCTGGGAAGGCCCTGGTCATCCCGGTTTTCAGCCACCCGCTGTTCCCTTCCTCCCACACTCTGCTCCAGAGGCCTCTGAACTTCCCTGACTTGTCCTGCTTTGTGCCTGCTGTTCCCTCTGCTGGGAACAGGCCCAACCAGGTCTTCACTGACTGCCTCCTGCCCCCCTGCAGAGCTCAGCTGCTTGTGCTAACCCCTGGGGCCTAGAGATCCCTCTTCTGTCTCCAAGGTGGTAAAAGCCATCTCTCTGATCACTGTTGGTGCTGGGATGGGACAACGATGTCAGGCTTCCTCTCGGACCTACTTTCAGTCCTGTTACAGAATATGCTGCAGAGAAGACATCAACCATCCCGAGATCCAGGTCGCAGGGTATAAACACCTGCCAGAAACGCCTAGGAAGAATGGGTTCCGTGGGATGGATGGACTCCCTACACTTTAGGGATGCACAACGTTGGCTTTCCAGCTTGTGCTCAGGGCCTGCTGTGTGCCATTCTGGGACTCAGTTCCTGGTCTCAGAGGGGTCTCCAGCCCCTTGCCTCATGAGTTCCAAGGCAACACCTCGAGTTACATCCAATTCCCTGGAGCAGAGGGATGGGGTGGGGGCTCCAGGCTCGAGTTTCCTGTGGGCTCATGTCAGATCACTGGTGTATAAAGCATGTGGGGATGTGTCATTGGCACCCTCTTTGCACAGACAGAGAGGAAGAGCCACTGTCAGAGCCTCACCCACTCACACAGGAACCGTGAGTCCATGCTGAACAGCAGTGACACTGAAGCTGTGTTCTTACCGCACGTTTCCTCGGTGTACGTGTGTGTGCGAATATAGATAATAGAACTGATCTATATATCTGCAGTAGTCACTGAGCCCCTTTGTGCTTTACCTGCTCGGTTCTATAATCTGGAAAACAGAGCAGTGAGAAATAAGGCCCAGCTTTTGGCCTCTGGTAGATCATTCCTGCCTTCAGTCCCACAATTCTGTTCATTCTGCCAAGTATTTTATTGAGGTCCCATGTGGCTCAGCATGGAGTTGAATGTGATGAATGAAGTAGAAACCAAGACAGATCCCCTCCTTGTGCATCTTCCATCTACAGGATTGGCATGGAGAGAGAACAGCACCTGAATGAAAACGTGCAGAAATGGAGCATGTTTGTCATGCTGAAGAACAAAAAGGAGGCCAGGGTATCTGATGAGAAGTGAGCAGGGAAGATGCACCACAGAGGGGAAGTCAGAGTTGGGGCTGCCAAGAGGCATGCAGTGCATTTTAGCTGATATTTGGTGAATAAACACATAACTAAATTTATCATTGGGGTGTTCACACCTGTTTTTCTTAGAAATATTTTCACTTCTTTGTTGGGTGGATGGCTGAATGGTGGTTAAATGGGCAGGTCAATGGGTGGTTGGTCAATGGGTGGATAGTTAATGGATGGGTGAATATGAGGACTGATGAGTGAAGGATGGATGGGTAGTTACATGAATGATGGTTGGGTGGATGGATGGATGGCAGTTAGATGGGCTGGTCAGTGGGTGGTTGGGTAGAATGATGGACAGTTAATGGATGGGTGAATGTAAGGTCTGATGAGTGAAGGATGGATGGGTATTTAGATGGATCATGGTTGTGTGGATGGGTGCTTCTCTGAGTCAGTTTTTTTTTTTTAATTTTTATTTATTTATGATAGTCACAGAGAGAGAGAGAGAGAGGCAGAGACACAGGCAGAGGGAGAAGCAGGCTCCATGCACCGGGAGCCCGATGTGGTATTCGATCCCGGGTCTCCAGGATCGCGCCCTGGGCCAAAGGCAGGCGCCAAACCGCTGCGCCACCCAGGGATCCCTCCGAGTCAGTTTTGAATTCAAGAACTCGCTTCTCATGTCCTGGCTACACTACTCATCTGTGCAGATTATGGCTTTGGGAGATAGATACATATATATGACAGTGGTGACTGAAGAAGGACAGTTGCCAGACAGCCTCATCTTTGCATACAGTCACCTGTGGAGTTGGATAACATTTGCATTACCCATCCCGTCACTCTGAATAGTGAGTAGGGGTCTGAATGCTGCTCTTTCATGCCTCACACTCCCTGGGTAGCTGAGGGAGACCCCCACTCATAGTGTTATCTGTGTGGCTGACACCCTTGAAGTTGTACAACTCTGTAATCACCAGTGCCCCCCAAATCCTATCCCCAGCCTGGATCTCCCTCATGAGCACCAGACATGAGCATCCACCTATCACCTTGATGTTCTGCTCAGATGACGTTCAGTATGAGCAGTATGGTATGGGTTCAGAACTGATCTAGCCACCAACAAGCCCAGCCCACCAGCAGTAGGTCAAGATTCTCCATGGCAAATCCTCTGACACACAGGCTGCTGCCTAAGTTGCACAGAGCATAGACAGCCCTTGGACACTGGTTAAGCAAGAGCAGAGCTTGAGGTTACAAGCCCAGACTCTGTTGTCTGAATCTGAGATTTGTCATCTACTAGCTGTGTGACTCTCCACAGCTTATTGACACCTGTGTCTCCCCCTGCCCTGTCCTTATCTGGAAAATTGGGGTAATGTTAGAACATATCTCAAGTGAGCTTTAATGAAGTAGGAATTTGGAGGGCGTAGAGTAAGTGTTATAGGATTTCTTATTAAACTAAACATAATGTATTACTTTTATGATTCAACATTGGGAACCATGGGAAGAGTTCAATATTGGGAACCATGGAAAGAGTGCACACAGGCAAGTTTCCCTAAAAGGTACCATGGATACTCCCATGGCAAATGTCAGACCTGGAAATCCATCTCGGCCAAGTTATTTATTGTGGTTACACTGGGGGGCTAAGGGGTACAGCTGCTGTGCCTTGGAAAAACTGTGGAAAAGCTGTGGAAAACTGTATGGCAGCTCCTTAAAAAATTAAAAATAGAATTATGCTATGATCCTGTCATCCCAATTTGGGATATATATACCCCAAAGCATTGAATGCACAGTCTCAAAATGATATTTGCACATCCATGTTCATAGCAACAAAAAAGTGGAAGCAACCCAAGTGTCCATTGATGAATGAATAAACAAAACGTGTGTTTGAGTGTGTTGTGTGTGTGTGTGTACATAATGGAATATTATTCAGCCTTAAAAGGGACATTTTGACATGTGCTACAATGTGAATGGACTTTGAGGCCAGTGTGTTAGTGAAATAAGCCAGTCACAAATAGACAAACACTGTGGTTCCACTTCTATGAGGTCCCTGGAGGAGTCAGATTTACAGAGACAGGAAGCCAGGTGGTGGGGAAGGTGTTCAACCAGGACAGAGTCTCAGTTCTGCAAGATGAAGAGTTCTGTGGATGGTTGGTGGTGACAGTTGCACAAGAGTATGAATATATTTATTACCACCAAGCTGTACACAAAAGACCAACCACTAGGGTAAATTTTTGGTGTGTTTTCCCACAATAAAAACACTTGAGGGGGCTGGTGGAGTGGGCAGTGGACTCATGCTGGGTGGGTGTTATGAGGCCCAAGAAATATGAACAAGAGAGAGTGGGGGGTCCAGGGTAAAGACTGAGAGGAGGGACAGAGACAGAATTCTGGACGGCTAACGTGAGAGGAGGTCTGAAAGGGGTGCTGGGCAGGTGAGAGCCCTGGATGAGGTTGGAGGCCTGAACCCACCATCTTACTGCAGGGCCTGGAAGGTTCCACTCTCTATGGCCCTCCCTGCATCTTCCACAGCTGCTGGCTCCCACACAGGCTGCAGTTTCCATGGCAACAGGCTGAGCTCCGCATCCTTCAGGATAAGGAGGGTGGGGAGGGCCTGCTGTGTACCACAGAGTATGCATCCACATCTGAGGCTCTGTGCACATTTTGTGCACGTTGAAATGCATCACCATCTGCAGCGCCCCTGCAGAGGGGGAGAATTGGCGTCAGGAGCCTCTGTGGTCATGGGTAGAAGTCCTGAGTATCTTCTAAACACCAGCGATTCATGTTGTCAGAATACTAACTGATCAGAAATATTGATGGAGCATCCCCCCCCGCCCCCCAACTCCTCCACCACAGGACAGTTGAGAATCAGGTGATGAGCAAAAAGGAAGCTCATGTCTGCCCTCCTGGAGCTGAGAGATGATGAGGAGCAGAAGCAGCTTTCTATTCCCTCATGATTCGTGCTACCATCCATTCCCTCAAACAACATTTGCTGAGAGCATACTCTGTGGCAGGCCCTAAAGGGTGATGGGGGCAGCAAAGAACCAACCCACAGAGCCCCGGTTCCCTACAGCTCGTATTCTAGCAGGGGGTCTTGAGTTGAATATAAAGTTAAGGTTTCAGGTGGTGGTGAGTGCTAGGATGGACAAGATACAGAGAGCAGTATTTTAGAGTGGGTGGTCAGGGAGGGCTTCCTGGAGGTGGTAATATTTGAACCTCACTGGAGGGAGGGTGAGAGCGAGTCATGGGAAAATCAAGGAGAACAGTCTGGACAGAGGAAACTACACTTTGCAAAGCCCTGAGGTTGGATACTTGCCCTGCTTTGGGACTAGCGAAGTGACCAGTGTGGCTGGAGAGCAAGTGGCAGGGCGAACATGGGTAGAGATTGGGAACCTGGGCATTCTGGTCAAGGTGGCCGACCACATAGTGTGGGGGTCAGCCGACCACCTGCCACCTGGCTTTGAAAAACAGGATGTTTATTGTAACCCAGACACCCCGGGCTTCTGTGCTGAGGCTGCCTTTGCTTTCAGACCAGGTGATGAGCAGTGAGACAGGCCCGACCATCACATGGTGTCCCCACCACACAGTGACCATCCACAGAAATAGCCTCAAGAACACACAGACCCTGGGAATATAATTAAGAAAGGACACATTTGTTTTGGATGTAATTTATTTCATTTTAAGTGTATGTGATTTAATGCTGCCTGGAGAATGTGCTTAACCAGCTAGAAAAACCCCTGAATGTTTCCCAGCCCACACCAGTGCTGCGGCAGGACTGGGTGCCAGCTCCCAGTGGGGGAGGGGGGCTGCAGCACTCTGCAGGGGGGCATGGGAAGGTCCTAGACACTATCCCTACCAGGTCTTTGTTCATAGCAGACCTCAGTCCATGTGGGACAGTTCATTGACACATTGTGCTGGGCCAGCTGGGGGCTGCTGGGGATAGGGGCCGGTCCTTAGTGCCTCAGACACTGTTCCCGATCCTTCCCACTGCACAGGGGGCTGGACAGCTGGGGGGAGGGCTGCAGGAGCAGAAGGAAGGGGATCTCAGGGTTCAGGTGGCCCTTGTGGCAGTGGGAGTGAACATGCACACTCCATGTTCTGATACGACATAATAATAAAGGTGTGTCGTCACTTCATGATATGAGCATCTCACACTCAGGATTCCTCTTCTGTAGGATGGGACACTGGGCTTTGTTGTGGGCATCGGAGGTGGTCATTTGGGAGCAGGTGGCTGGCAAGGGATGCTCAGGAGGCTAGCCTGCCTCTGCCACCTTCCCCCTCCTATTCCTCTTGACATGGGAAAATCTGCACATATTCATGGATAGGACTTGATGGATTTGGGGATAAGCATACACATGTGAAACCCTCGCCATTATCCATCACCTCAGCCGAGCTTCCTCCTACCTCCGTTGTTATTATTATTATTATTGTGTGCGGGGGTGGGCACCATGCTGTGTGGCAGCTTTCCCATGTGAGCCCACCTGTCCCACCACTCCCGCTTAGCTTCCAGAAGTTTCCCCGCCAGCCACGGACACACCCACAGCTGCTGTGACAATGACCACTGTCCTTGTGGTCCTAAACAGCTGCCTGGCACCCAGTCAATGTCAAAGCTGCTTCATTCTGAGATTTTAAGCCTTAATTTGGCCGATAAATTCCAAGGAACAGAGAAGACACGAGCAAACCATCCTGCCTTCCTCTCAGCTCCCAGAGGGAGGGTCCCACGTCTCTGCTCCCATGCACTTGGGGTAAGAGGCACATGTGTCCTCGTTCAGCAGCATCTATTAAGTGCTACCTGTGTACCTGGGTGAGGATTTGAACCTCGATTCTGAAAAAGTCCAGTGTCAGGGGCTCCCTCTATCCACTCCGCTGTGCCCTCCTCCCTCATCCTGCTGCAGTGTCCGTGGCCCAGCAGGGTGGAGGCAGAGCAGAAGAGGGCTGAGTCTCCGTCGGGTGCACCCCCTAGACGAGAGAGGTGCAGAAGGCAAGGCCTGCCATCGTGCTTCTCTCTGCCATGGTCAGAAATCACTGCCTGCTCTCCCCACTCACCCATGCATTCCACACACATGGCTGGGGGCCCTGCCCGTGGTGCCAGGACCTACTCAGGGTCTGAACGACCCCCCAACTGCTCCAGGCAAGGCAGCTGTGCCCGTGATGGCAGAAGGGTGTCTGCTGGGACCTCCTATGTGGAAGCTCTGACCCCCAGCATCTCAGGATGAGGCTGCCTTAGGAGACAGGACTTTTAAAGAGGTGATTAGGTTAAAACAAAGCCATGGGTGGGACCTAGTCCAGTGGGTACATGTCTTTCCAAGAAGAGGAGATGTGACACAAACCCATGCAGAAGGACACGGGGGAGGTCGGCATCTAGAAGTCAAGGACAGAGGCCTGGGGGCAATCAGCCCGTCAACACTCAATGGACCCATCAGAGAAGACACTTGTTATTGTTTGAGCGCCTCCTCTGCAGTGATTTGTCATGGCAACTCTAGAAAATGATTGCAGCCCTTGTATCCATCTTACAGGAAAGATCTTTATTTTAGAACAATGTGTTTTTAAACTCATGGATCTGATAAATATAAGAGTGTTGGCTCTGCTCCAGCCAATTTCTCCAGCCCGTCTGGCAGCACCCCCCAGTGTACCCTGCTCTCCGTGTGCTCTGGCCTTTCTCACTGCCCTTCAGATGTGCACATCCTTCCTTTCTTCTGAGACTTCATGTTCAGTGCTTCCTCGAGTCTCTTGCTCTGCCTGAAGTCACCTGTGGCTGGCTTCTTCTCTGCAGTCCAGTGTCGGCAGGAGAAATCCTCGCTCCCATCCAACTACCTTAGCTGAAGTAGCCCCTCTAGACCATATCACATCTGCCTGCTGTCTGTTCTCCATGGCGGGACTCTCACTTGTTTCTCTGCTGTCAGCAACTGGAGTCTAAACCCTGTGAAAGCAGGGACTCTTTTGTTTTTTGCCTACCACTGTATGCCCAGTGCTTAAAACAGTGAATATCAGTTGCATGCATGAATGAGTGAATGAATGAATGAATGAATGAATGAATGAATGAAGTGAGAGCTTCCCAGAGCACTCTGCCTGCCCTACAGGCAGGATCCCTTAGGTTCATGGTAGGAGAAGCTCAGGGATATCTCATGAATCAGGGAAGACCTGACCAGCCCCTTCTCATTCCTTCCCTGCAAAGCAATCTCACCTGGGAGGGGCAGGTGTGGGCAGAGGGTCTGCTTCCTGCTGCTCAGGGTGCACTGTGCCAACTCTGGGTGTCCTGAGGCACCCTCTCCCCCTTCCTCCCACCATGCAGCTGCAGGAAACCTCTTCTGGGGGAGGGGGCAATGTGGTTTCTGCACAGAGGTCTAAGTTTCAGTGGAGGGTGATGGGGACACATCTAGCCTGAATGTCTCCTCGTTCAGGAGGGCCTGAGATCCGAGATCCTCATTAGGACACAGAAGAATTTTGCAAAGTGGGAGATGGTGATGATGGAGACCGGCCGCACTGGAGTTTGAGCTGGGGCTTCTGCTCTATAGAAGAAGTGTGTATAGGATGTTTATAAATAGAGGGTATAGCATTTTTATATCAGAAAAAAATAAGGGATCTCATTTTCTAGAGGAACATCTTTTTTGAATCTTCAAGAATTGCTTATAAACCTCTAGGCTCATTTCATGTAGCTATCCCTGTTAATCTTAACACTTTCAACTAAAAACAAGCAAACATATTTTTTCCTAAGTGTTTCCAGCTGTGAGATGTCAATTTCTACAACTTCGTTTCCAGATGTGTTGTTATATTTAATAAACTCCAAATCTTAAATGTAAACTTTGAAATATTGCGGCGCATTTATTTAAAAAAAAAAAAAAGCCTTCTGCAGCCATTTGACATTTTAGGAAAGTGACATGCATCCTTTTTTTTTCTGAAGCTAAAAGCTCTTGCTCAGATTGCTGGGGATCTGAAAAAGGTGTGCTGGTTTTGCTCATTACATTTCCTAGTTTTGGTAATATGCAACATTATTCCCTGTGTTTTGGAAATGCTGCGATTCATATTTTGTGTTTATTCAAATGTAATGTTAATTTCTAATATGCATGTGCAAAATGTCTGTAACAGAATGCAGTAAGGTTTTCACCATAAGAAATTATAAAAGTAAAAACAATACAAATTTTCAGATTTTTTTCTACATTACTCAGATTTGGTAGCCAATATATCTTGCGGGTTTTTGTTTTTGTTTTTTTAAAAGATTTTATTTTAGTTTTTAAAAAGATTTTATTTATTTATTTGTGAGAGACACACAGAGAGAGGCAGAGAAAAGGCAGAGGGAGAAGCAGGCTCCTCACAGGGAGCCCAGTGCGGGACTCGATCCCTGGACCCCAGGATCATGACCTGATCTGAAGGCAGATGCTCAACCACTGAGCCACCCAGACATCCCTGTTTGTTTTAACAAGCTCATTATAAAGTGTATTAATTGTCATTAGTGGGGAAATGTAAAGAAATTCTTTTATACTTAAAAAAAGTTGCTGTGACTGAAAAAATAAAGCCCTCTGTTTTCAGAAAATATTTATGCATTAATTTGTTACAGAATTATCTAAGTATCATCATTGAGGTACCATTTGGGCTAATCTTTCTTTAATAAATGATATATGCTTTTGCAATATCACTATTCTGTAAAAGAAAATTGCTCAATATGTTTATATCTGGTAGTAGAGCTTTCATCCTTAAACTGTGTGTTCCTATACACTGAAAACTAGTTTCTGTGCTTGCAGCAGGGACCAAAAAAGCTAATCCCCTTGTTTTGTTCGTTGGAGGCCATGGGTTTTTATTTATTTATTTATTTTTTTTTTTAATTTTTATTTATTTATGATAGTCACAGAGAGAGAGAGAGAGGCAGAGACACAGGCAGAGGGAGAAGCAGGCTCCATGCACCAGGAGCCCGACGTGGGATTCGATCCAGGGTCTCCAGGATCACGCCCTGGGCCAAAGGCAGGCGCCAAACCGCTGCGCCACCCAGGGATCCCGGCCATGGGTTTTTAAATCATAAATTATTTTAGGCACTGTTGTAAAAAGAAAGCTACCATCTACTAACTTATGGGAAAGATGTTAAAATCCAAAAAAAAAAAAAAGATGTTTTAGAATAAATGAAAGGGCATCACTGTGATTTTAGGCACTAGTCTTTTGACAAAATTCTTGTGTAAATTTTGATACTGTGAAATTCTGCATTATCTGTGTGTTTATCTTAGCAGTATCTAAGAGATGTGAGTACCAGGCTGGCTAATGATCTGCACCGTGTTTATGTTATAATTCAAGTTTAAAAATAATAGAGATGGAGACAGAAAGCCAAACAATATAAAACATTACAACTCTAGTTTTTCAAAAGCAAAATCTATTCCTTCACTCATTTAAGCTGTTGACTTCCTGATACGTGTCAGGCACTGCAGTGAGCTTTGATAGGCTGGCAGGCAAAACGAACGTAAAATACCCAAAATCATATAGTGACACCAAAAATCATAGTGACATCCTAAGACAAGAACAAAATAAAAAGTGCAAGAAAAAAAAAAGAATGGATCTCATTAATTTAAGACTTTTTTTTCAGATTTTAGCAGTTTTGCCATAATTTAGGAGACAGCATCTTTGTTTTATAATGGTGCCTGATATAGTTTGCCACTTAAAATCCACAGCCTCAACAAAATAAAAACAGCAAACAAGTGAGATATTTAACATATGCGTTTCATTCATTCAAAAAGATCTCCTACTGTTAGGGAGAAAAAAGCCCCAGCACTTTAGACTAGATTTCTTTGTGGTAAAAGGAGGCAGAAATAAAGAATACTCCCAAAAGACCTGCTGTGAACGGGCAATGGGGGGAGCCCCAAGGAGGACGGACATAACGCTTGGGAAGAAAGCTAGGGACACTGGCACAAGATGCCATCCCAGGAAATAATTTGCAAAACAGATGGCTAGCATTTAAATCATCTATGGTTTGCAAATGGATGGGTCTTGGGGACCCTGACCACTTGGGGCTGTGTCCAGGGCAACCATTCTCATCTTCAGCGACGTGGAAACCGTGCGGAAAGGCTCAGCTGTGGATGGGGGGTTGTGGGAAGCAGCTCCAGCGGAGTGCGGAGTGAGGGCGGCCCCCATCAGCTACCCCAGACTGGGGGCTTTCACAGCGCAAGTGTTTTCCCCCAATTCCAGGCTGGGAAGCCCCAGATCGGGTACCAGGACAGTCTGGTTCCGCTGAGGACTCTATTTTGCTACCCTCTCTGCCTGTGTCCTCACGTGGCGGGAGAGATCATCTTTCCCATCTCTTGTCTCTTCTCAGGAGGGCACTGATACTACTGTGAGGGATCCGCACCCCCTGACTTAATCACCCCAAAGATCTCACCTCAAAACGCCCTCACACTGGGGATCAGGGGCGGGGGGAGCAGACTTTCAGTACCTAGGAAGCCCGTAGCTCTGGGTCAGTGCTCTGGAAATGTGAACACTTAACTGTTAGGGTTTTGAATTTCACTAACAATGAAAGAGTATCTGCCCAGCAAAGGGGTTTATTCTGTCCCTGCAGATAAAAATAGGCAATGGGGAGGAGGCTGCCTTGAGCCTCTTTTGTTCTGTCAATAACTGTTTAAGGACGGCCTACTGTGTGTCAGCTCAGGGTTCCTGACAGGGACCTTCTAGTTTCCCAGGCTCTCTGGGCTCCTTCCCCACCCTCCCCTTCTCCTCTCAGCTGCAGTTTCCATGGCGACGGGCTAAGCCTCCCTCTGTTGCTAGGGGCGATGAGCAATCTGGAGTGGGAGCAGACCACAGGGTTGATAATCTCACTGAGACAGGGTGGTGGGCATGGGAGGGATGGGGACAGGGATTCAGAAGGAGCTCAGCTCTGCAACCAGCCCTGCAGTGCTCCAGGCGCATTGTCAGGTGCCTTTGGATGGGGTCTGCACAAGAACAAAACCACACGTGAGGGGCTCTGAGGGTCAATTAGAAGTCCTGCATCTCCAGCAACCTCCAGTTCTAACAGCATTATCCATGTTCAGGATCCATCGGTTGTCTGTTTTCCGTATGCCAAGCCCTTGTCTAGGGGTAGAGAATAAACGTGAGGCAGACCAAGTGTAGCCTCTGCTACCCTGTGCTTTGTTCTGGTGGGACACACATTTGTCTGTTCTAAAAGCTTGCCCCCCCCCCCAAAAAAAATAAAAGCTTGGCCCTTGACTTAAGAAAGATGTTGAGTATCTTCTAGGAGGCAGGCTCATACTAGACCTTGGGGCAACGGCAAGGAATACAATGAGCCTCCCTCCCCTGGTACAAGGGAGACAATGAACGAATTAATTAATTGATTAACTTATTAATTAATTAATGGTGTTAATACAACCTCAGAAGCTCACCAGACCTGTGAAGAAAAGTAAAGCAGAGAACTGGAAGGTGTTACAAGGGCTGTCTTCGATGTGTGTTAAAGCTGTGGTACTATCTGAGCAGAAGACAAACAGTAAACATGAGACTCTCTGGAGGAAGAAAAATCCAGGCAGAGGGAATATCAGGTACAAAGGTCCCAAGGCAAAAACATGCTGGGCATGTGCAAGGGAGGCCAAGGTAGCTGCATCATGCAAGGCTTCATAAAACTTGCAGGTTTATTAACAAATTTATTAACAAATTATTAATAATGATCCTAGTGCTGCTGATTAAATTTCTCCTATGAGTCAGATGCAGAACCGGGCACTGGGTTTGCATGGATGCATCAAAACAGATACCCTCTGCCTTCACAGAGCTCACAGTTATTCGGAGATCCTGATATTAATCAGAGAATATCAGATCTGATATTAATCAGATCATCAAAAAAACAGACACCTTCCAAGAATATCGAGTATGCATTTAGTGCCTTTGCTCTGCTTGCAGTGAGTGTCTGTTGTGCTGGGCACCCACAGACCAATATCAGTCCTCTAAGGTAGGTGATATTATTATCCCAAATTTAGACATGAGGGGATGGAGGCATAGAAAGGTTGGACAGTCTCTCGAACATGATGCTGCTAGCCAATGGCAGGGCTGGGGTTTGAATGGAAGCCATGTGGCTTCCAGAGCCCATAGAGTTCACCTGGTAGGGATGCTCCTTGCAACCATGTTCTAGTCCCAAACCGGAAGCCTGTGAATAAGTGCATGTACATGAACAGCTGGTACAACCCCAGTGCTGAAAGACGACCTGGTAATGTGGTGGGGCGGGGGAAGCCATTGCTAAAGAAACCAAGTGGGGGCAGGATACACAGTGCTGAATGATAAACAGCCTGTGATGAGTGGAATCTTCGTCTTTGGGGAAGATTCTCCAAAGTAAGCCTGCTGTAACTAGCCCACTAGCCACCTTTCATCAAATTCTTGTTTATAAGTTGGTGGACCATGCGTTCAATGCTGTTTTCTATTGCCTTACAAGGTAGGACCAATTGATACTCTGATTTTACACACAAGGAGTTTGACTAGCAAAGTCTCAGAGAGATGGAAACACCTGCTCAACATCTTTTATATTTATTTTTTTAAATTGAGGTGAAATGCACATAACATAAAATGTGCCATCTTGACCACTTCAAGTGTACAATTCAATGGAGTTAAGTACATTCTGTGATGAAACAACCATCACCACTACCCATGTATAGAATTCTCTTCATCTTGCAAAACAGAAATTGTGTCCTCGTTAAGCACTAACCATTCATCACTGCTCCCCCATCCTGGGGAACCCACTACCCTGCTCTCCCTCTTTCTGATTTTGACTATTCCAAGTACCTCATGTAACTGGACTCATACGGTACATGGCTTTTTGTGACTGGCTTATTTCACACATCATCATGTCCTCAGGCTCATCCACATTGTGGCATGTGCCAGAAGTTTCCTGCTTTTTGAGGCTGAATAACATTCCACTGTGTGCACACACCACTTTTTACTTATCCATCATCTGTTGATGGACATTGGGCTGCTTCCATCTTGGGCTATTGTGAATAATGCTGCATGAACATTGGTGCCCAAGTCTGTCTTTGAGAACCTGCTTTCGATTCTTTGGGGAATGGACCTAGAAGCAAAATTGCTGGATCATATGGTAATTCCATGCTTGATTTTTTGAGGAACCACCAGACTGTTTTCCATGGCAGCTGCACCATTTTGTATCCTCATCAGCAATGCACAAGAGAAGAATCCATATTTTTATTTATTCACAAATAATGAATGAGAAACTAGTGAATTCCAGGCTGGGATTTTAAACAGTTTAATACAAGATTCCAGAATATTCTATGCTCTGATGTTCTCTCTGCTGATTTTCAACCACTGACACCTCCTCGGCCTAGCAGCAGTTTCCATGGTAACAGATTGTGTTTGTCTGGGTTGCTAAGGAAACAGAGCCCCAAGGAGGGAAAGGCTGGATCTACTGTGTGCAGCCAGCCTCGGTGAGGGATGGAGAGGCTGGGGGTCCCCATCAGAGGTTCATGCACATCCTTGTGTTGTCCTTGATAGCATCTTTGCACAAGGGCACAAAGTTGCCTCTGAGCCTCATGGAGTCTAGAAAGCCCCACATCTTCACACCAGAAGTGGCCAGTGACATAAAGATTCCGTGTCCTCACCATATTCTCCTCCATCCTTTTACTTATTCACTCAACAAATATTTATTGAAAGCCTGCTCTGGTAAGCCAATGTGCCATGCCCTGGGACCATTGCGATGAGAAAGATACAGATACGATGTTGTTGGCTAGCAGAACATGCCACCCCCCCAAAATACATCACTGTGGGATTTGGATTATCTTGAGCTGCAGGCCGTTGGAGAAGAGCAAATGCAGGGAGGGCCATTCTCTAAGCCCCTCATGCACCTACAGTACAGGTGCATGACAAGAGTTTCATGTCATTAGCCCTGCCTGAGAGTTTCATCCACCAGGAAAGACTGGCAGGAGGGGTGACCAGAGGCAGACACTACACCCAGACAAACAAACCATCACAAACCACCAAACCTCCTTTCCGAAAAATCATATACTCTTTCCAAAAAGACCCTATCTCCTGTGCCTCTCCCTGTTGGGATGGAATGCAAGCTTGAATCCTGGGCCAACTCCAGGATTTACTTTTCTCTAGGTGTCTCCCACGTGTACATTGGGTGTACACATAAATAACTTTTGTTTTACTCTAGTTCTTCTGTCCTTCATTACAGGGATTTCAGCCAAGAATTCCAAAAGGTAGAGAGAAAATTATCTTTCCTCCCCCACAATGTTTGTTTGTTTTTCTACAAGAGCCTGCATGGAGATTCTTCCATTCGATAATATACTCTACAAATAGTCACTGTAAGTCCACCCTGTGCTAGACTATGTTAGCAAGGAGAGAGAGAAACATGACCCTTCTTGGAGATGACAGTTGTGGGGTGGGGTCAACCTTAGTCGAGTAGCCAGTCCTTATCTGTGCCTCACACTTTTTATTTCTTATTAAAATACATCCTTGGAATAGCTTGATTGTGGTGTTGATTACACAGATGCATACATTTGTCAAAACCCATTAGTTGCATGCTTCCAACAGGTATTTTCTGTTGTAGGTAAATTATACCTACAACAAAATCAATAAGTTGATTTTTTAAAAAAATGCATTTTGGGGTAGGGTCAAGATGTTACTATTTGGGTCTTTGTGGACTCCTAAAGAAATCCCAAGTGTCAAAAAAAGCTGCTTATAGAAGCAGCATTTTCTGACCACTCATCCCCCCACTGGCGATGAGCCCTTTGACTCTAGAGCCAGCCTCCTGTGCATCGCACCTGCCCCAGGATGACTTGGGACAGGGGAGATGGGGTGAGTCAGATGAAGGAGATGTGTGCAATCATTTGGTTTACATATGGCAGGCTTTTATTCTCCTTAAGAATTTGGTTGCCTAAGAGAGATTGGGATAGCAATCTCTCCTTAGATCTATAAGTACCCCCCCCCCCAGAGATACTAAAACCTCCTAAGATACCGAAGGTAAAAAACATAACATGCAAGTGGATTGATGGTTTGATGGGCAAGTGGGTGGGTGGATAAGAGGATGGATGGATGAATTCAAATGCCAACTATATAGATTTCCACTCCCAAAATAAAATTGCAAGTACAAGTAGAAATGAGGTATGTGACACCCCTCCTCCACACAGGGTGACTTCTTGAAGTCCAGTATTCCCTCATTCACAGGCTTTATTAAGTTTCTGCTGTATGCTGGGCCACTATTACTAGATCACACACAATCTTTAGCCACATCCTAGAACATTCCAGCTTCTCCAGGATCCCTCCTCAGTCTCTTCCTCCCAACTGTAGCCGTTTCCAAGACAACAGCCTGACCAATCCCTGCTCAAGAAAAGGCTGGCTCACCGACTTCTAGCCAGGGTCTGGGGGGGGATGGGAGAATTATCATAAACTGGGGGGCTGCACATCACAACATAAAGGGATGTTGCAAAATGATGGGAGGAGGGAGGAATGTCCACCTGTGCTCTGGGCAACCACAAATCTCTCCCATGCCACAGAGGTGCACGAATGCTACCTATCTTCATCATTTGCTCACTGAGTCAGTCAAGAAATACTGAGTCCAGTTGTGTGCTGGGCACCATCTGAGGCATCTGTATTAAAAAGGAAAGTAACAACGGGTGCCCACTTGACTTTCCTAGGTTTTCCGCAGTCAGAAAAGTCATTCATTAATATACTCCAAAAAAATCCATTTACTCCTGCAACATGGATCTGGGGTACCCACTATGGGTTAGGTGCTGTGCTAGACACAGGACTCAACTGTGTGGCATGGGACAGAGTCCATATCCTCCTGGAGGCTTCATCTAGTGGGAGATACAGGAAGCGTCAGGGATGAGAAATATGAGGAAGAGAGTGAAGGTGCAGGGTGGGAATAGGGAAGAGCATGTGGGGAGGAGAAGGGGGAGGGAGGAACCCACTGAAGTAGTGTCTGAGCACACTTGAAATAAGAGAGCAGGGCTAGGCTGGAAGCCCAAGTGAGGATCCTCTACCTAGCTTGCCCATGATGGCCTTCTCATTGTGTCCTCACTCGATAGGGAAAGAGTGCTCTGGTGTCTACTCTTCTTCCAAATGCAATGATTCCACCCTCGTGACCTCATCTAAATCTAATCACTTCCCCAAAGCCAATGTCCTAATACCAGCGCACTTGAGAGGGGAGGGTTAGGACTTCAGCATGAATTTTGGGGGGACGCAATTCAGTCTATTTGGGTACCTTGGGAGGATTCAGGAAAACTCAGTCCTGAATTTTGTAGGGAGTAATCCCCACCTGTCAATGCAAATATGAAGCAGAGTGCAAATGAAAAGGCAGCTTTATCCTGAGCCTCAAAGGATCTCTACAAAGGTAGAGACCTGCACGGAAGAGGTAAGCCACCATAGATGCGACAGGGCCATGTGGCAGAAATCGACAGGGTGCCAGGCGTGAACAGGGATCTCAGCCTTCAGCCTCAGGGAACTAAATCTGCCAGCAACTGCATGATGCTGGAAAGAGACCTAGAGACCCAGAAGGGTAAGCAGCACCACCTGTGAGACCACCCGCAACCCAGAGACCACCCGCAAGCCAGATAACTGCCTCATATCAAGTGTTCTGTTTGCGAGGGTTTGTTACCTATGCAGCAGGCGGAAGACCGACCTGCCGTCTGACTGAATGGGTATCTTTAAAAAGAGAAGGCCCTCTCTTTGCCCACAGTTAGGCTCACTGTTAAGTAAGGAAACTGAAACAGTGCACAGCCAAGAACTGTGCCTAAAGGAACTGAAACAGCCAAGAACTGTGCCTGACTCAAATTCCAGTAGCACAAAACCTGTCTTCAGAAATCAACATGCTAAAGATGACAGAGGTCATGATTTTCTATCTTTTTCCAAAGACTTTTCCTTCAAGAAAAGTAACTGGAGAGAATCTGCCTTAAAAATGAGAATCTGGGGGATCCCTGGGTGGCTCAGCGGTTTGGCGCCTACCTTTGGCCCAGGGCGCGATCCTGCAGTCCCGGGATCGAGTCCCGTCAGGCTCCCGGCATGGAGCCTGCTTCTCCCTCTGCCTGTGTCTCTGCCTCTCTCTCTCTCTCTCTCTCTGTCTATCATGAATAAATTTAAAAAAATAAAAAAAAAATAAGAATCTGGGGGGATGCCTGGGTGACTAGTGGTTGAACAGATGTCTGCCTTTGGCTCAAGTTGTGATCCCAGGGTTCTGGGATCGAGTCCCACATTGGGCTCCCTGCAAGGAGCCTGCTTCTCCCTCTGCCTATGTCTCTGCCTCTCTCTGTGTGTCTCTCATGAATAAGTAAATAAACATCTTTAAACATTTTTTAATCAAAAAATTTAATTCATTTACTCATTTTACCGCCCAAAAATTAAAAAAAAAATTAAAAATGAGAATCTGGGGACATCTGGGTGGCTCAGTGGTTGAGCATCTGCCTTTGGCTCAGGTCGTGATCCTGGGGTCCTGCAATCCGGTCTCTCGCATCAGGTTCCCCGCAGGGAGCCTGCTTCTCCCTCTTCCTATGCCCCTGCCTCTCTCTGTGTGTCTCTCATGAATAAATAAAATCTTTAAAAAAAGAGAGAAGCTATTTCGCACAGTCCATACACCTGCCTGGACAGGATCCGGCCTCCGGTGGGCCCAGTGTCCACTCCCTAGTGAGGGAGTAGGGACAGCACGCTTACTAGGGACAAAGACCCATATTTTTGTTGATTCATTTATTGCCATTTCAGAGCCCGGTAAATTCCAGGCTCCAAGACTCTCTCTGCTCCTTTGCAGCCCCTCCCTCCCTGTGCTGCAGTTTCCATGGCAATAGCCTGAGCCCAGCTAGCTCCTGATGCAGAGACTGGGGAAGTCTCCTGGGGCAGCTGAGCTGCTGACACCCAGGTAGCCAGGGTACCTTGGAAGAGAGGAGACCCTTAAAGGCACAGACATCTCACCAATAGTCCATGCACATCTAAAATGGTGGTAAAGCATACACATGATAAAATTTTACCATTTTCACTGTTTTTAGGCATGCAGTTCTATGGGATTGAGTGCAGTCACACTGTTGTGCACCATCCCCACTATTGATTGGCCTCAGAGCTTCTTCCCAAACTGAAACTGTCCCCATTAAACCACAATTCCCCAGCCCTGACAGCCACCATCCTACTTCTGTCTCTATGAATCCGACAACTCTAGGCTATAGTGAGTGACATGATTTTCTTCCCTCTTAAGGCTGAAGAATATTCTCATATATGGATAGGCCATATTTTGCCCATCCATTCATCTTTCAATGGACACTGGGTTGCTTCCATGTTTTGGCTACTGTGAATAATGCTGCTATGAACATGGGTGTGCAAACATCTCTTTGAGACCACACTTGCAGTTCTTCTGGGCGTATACCCAGAAGTGGAAGTGGTGCATCGTAGGGTAATTCTATGCTTCACTTTTTGAGGGACTGCCATACTGTTTGCCAAAGCGGCTGCACTACTTTGCTTTCCCACTAGCGATCATGCACGTCTTTCTTGCCTGCCACACTGCTTCCTTTGATGGAGTCTTTGCAGATGGGCAACCAGATGGCTCTGGAGCTTCTGCAGACTCTACATCACTGCAAGTGTTTAGTTGAGTAGCGATCGGGGGTGTTGGTGGCATAAACACCATCGCCTACCATCTGGTCTTGATTGGTTTTTTGTTGATTGATTGATTGATTTTTATTTTTTTTTATAAAATTTTTATTTATTTATGATAGTCACAGAGAGAGAGAGAGAGAGGCAGAGACACAGGCAGAGGGAGAAGCAGGCTCCATGCACCGGGAGCCTGATGTGGGATTCGATCCTGGGTCTCCAGGATCGCGCCCTGGGCCAAAGGCAGGCGCCAAACCGCTGCGCCACCCAGGGATCCCCTGATTGATTTATTTTTAAAGTAATCTCTACACCCAATGTAGGGCTTGAACTCATGACTCAAGATCAAGCATTGCATGCTCCACCAATTGAACCAGTCAGGTGCCCCCAGTATTCATTAGTTCAATTATTTGTTTATATGCTCACTCCCTCAACACTATTTATCAAGCATCTACAATCTGCTAGGCACTGGAAGGTAAACAATGCACAAGAACAGACCCAGTCTCTGCTTTCACGGAGCTCTACTTGTCTGTACTTGAATTTCCTCATCTATAAAATGTGCACGATACAGATTCTACCCCCGTGGGGGACAGTGAAGACCAGATGACTTGTATTTGTAAGGTGTGAGGGTGCAGCTTGGTGCATGTGACCTATCATCTGCCCTGGCCCTGTGCTGGCCATGGTGGAAGGAGTGAACCCTCCCCTCTGGAGCAGACAGAGCAGGACCCCCATCTCAGGACCCACTTGTGCAAGGCAGGACCACAGCATCCTCCTGAGCTTCTCCCTCCCTTGGTTTCCACGCGACCATCATGGAGTCCTGACAAGATGGGGTCCAGAACATCTGAGGCTGACCCAGCTCCCTGACATCCTGGCTACCACCTCATCTGTCAGCTCCAAATGTTGCTGCCACTTTTGGGGTGGCCCTAGAATGGCCCATTCTTTTGCTAGGACCTTCCCTTGAGGAATTCCCACTGCTGATAGGATGAACACCAAATTCTGAATTGGAGGTGACCTCGTTGATCCTGCCCCTCAACCCTCACGCAGTGCTGCTTATTGTAAGTAACAATACTATGAACTATTAACATGCGTTTATGCACATTTTTGCACTTTGTGAAAATGCCACATGCACAGACAGACCCACCCAGCCTGAAGCTCTGCTGCACTGACAGACCCATCTCCAACATATCCGCTGACAAAATCAACCCTTCACTATCAACAAAACTTCACGTCCCAAATTTGAATGAATCTCAGGGAACAATCGTCCATGAACCTACTTCCCTCCTTTTAGCTTTTCAATGCCACGCTCCGTGTCATGAAAAGAGAAATACTGTGAGTTCTCTTATTTCCAAATGCACACACGGCCTCTTTGCTCAAGTGTATGTTTTCAGCTCACACTTTAAAGTTTGTTGATTTGGGAGTTCAAGGTCCTCTCTGGTGTGCGGATAGAAAGCAGTTCCTGGAACTAGCTGTGTGTGTGTGTGAAGGGGTGTCTGTGAGCAGAGACACAGAAGAAAGCCTCTCTTTCTGATGTGTTAGGGGTGGGGTGTGGGGCGTGCAGCTTCCCGCCTCTCAGCCCTCTCCTTCCTTCCTGCATGGAACTTATAAACAGCCAAGTTTTGTGCTTGAGACTGGAGTCTGCGGCGTCCTCCACACGCACTCACAGAACTGCCACAGTGTGCGGCTCAGCAAATTCCTGCCAAACAGAGCTCCCCAAACAGGTCTCCTATGTGACTGGAATGTATTTAGAAGAATTTGACTCTGTGCCTGCGGCCTGGGACTGCATACATGTGCGCTGAGCATGTGCACTCCCTGTGTAGACATCTACACTCATGGTGGGCACCGCCTCACCTGTCCTGCCCTGCTCCCTCTCCACTCAACACCAGCCAGGTTCCCAGCACATCACTCCAAGAAGCTGCTCTTGTCCAGGTGCCACAGGCCTCTACATTCCTAAATCCCATGGCCACGTCCATCCATGTTGCTCAGCTCACAGACTCTGACCCACTCATGGGGACACCGACCTCCCTGTTCCTCATCTTCCTCACCCAGGTGCTAAGCAGTGGAGGCTCCAGGACCAGGTCCAGGCACCTTTCTCATCTGCACTAGCCATCTACTGTTGCTAACAAATCACCCGATATTTAGGACTGAAGGCAACAGAGCCTTTGATTCTGGGAATTGGGAGTGGCTCAGCTGAGTGGTCCTGGCTCTGAATCTCTCCTAAAGTTGCCAGTAAGATGTTGCGCAGAGCTGCAGTCATCTGAAGGCTCGACCAGGGCTGCATGCTACATGTTCAAGGGGGCTTCCTCATGATTCCTGATGGTAGGAAGCCTCAGTTCCTGGCCTAGTGTGGCTCTCCAGAGGACTGCCTGAGTGCCCACATGACATGGATCCCCCCAGAGCAAGTGAGCCGGGAAGGAGCATGCAGGAAGCCAGTATGCCTTTTATAACCCTGCCTCAGAAACCACACATGGACAGGTCTGTGTCGTCCTACTGGTCACACAGGTCAGCTTTCTCCTCTACAGGAGGGACAACACAGAGGCTTGCATACCTGGATTGTGAATCACTAGGGCCCACCTTGGTGGCTAGCTTCCACATCCTCACTACTCCCTCCGGGCTGACCTCATCCAGGGCCATGTTTACAAAAACCATCTCCAACCCTGATTTTCCATTTGAATTCTTGCCTCAAAAAAAAAAAAAAAAGAATTCTTGCCTCATGACATCTTTCCATGAATACTAAGCTGGCATCTTAAGCTAAAAAATCAAAATGAATGCCAAAAATAAAAAGCCATGATGGAAAGATGGAATGTCAAAAATTTAAATAAAGTCCAGAGTATGCTGAACCATATTGAAGCCTGAGGTAAAGAAAAACGTGAGCTCCTATATATGTGTTTCTATGTGAATTTTTAATGGTTAATTGTCCCCTAGAACATTAAATTCATAGAAAAATATTAAAAAACTGAAAAGTAAATATATTAAAACTTACAACATTATCTTATGTCTAAATATCTTAGTTATACAAAAGAAAAAACCCAGAACTTATAATTTTACTTTCCTGGATTTGATGGAAGCAAAGCATCAGTAATATTTTCAAAATCTATTTTGGAAAAAATTACCCCTTAAAAATACATGTAAGGGGTGCCTGGGTGGTTCAGTTGGTTAAGCATCTGCCTTCAGGTCATGATCCCAGGACCCTGGGATTGAGTCCCACGTTTGGGGAGTGGGGGTGTCTCTGCTCAGCAGGGAGTCTGCTTCTCTCTCTGCCTATCCCCACTGCTCATGCTCTCTTTCTTTCTCTCAAATAAATAAAATCTTTTTTAAAAAAAAGAAGTGATGGATGTCATGAGAAAATTAAAAAAAAAATTTAAGAATACATAAAAGTGGGGCACCTGGCTGGCTAAGTTGGTAGAGCATGTGACTCTTGATTTCTGGATTCTGAGTTCAAGCCCCACACTGGGTGTAGAGATTACTTTTTTAAAAAATTGCATAAACAAACTAACCTTTTTATTTATTTAATAAATAGATAAATATAATTTTAATATTTGATTCATCGTGAGGGGGTTTTCATTAATATTTTTTAAAAAATATTGCATTAAAATGTTGTTTATCTTGAGGGCCGAGTGTTTTGTGGTGTTACCAATTGAGTTTGCTGTGTGGTCATTGCACCTTTGTTCATGTAGTGCTCATGTGAACCCTGAGAGGCAGGTTCTTCTTTTCAAATGAGGCAAGTGGCTCAGAGGGCATAGGGGGCTGTGGTGTGATGGGCTCCATCCAGGGCGTCCTAGCTCTGCAATTAGAGCCTGATAGGATCCCCCTTCTCCTTTTTAGTAATTGTGATGTTGATGATGGTGATGCACCAGCAATCTGGGGCCCCAGCCAGATTTGAAACTGCTTGATTCTAAAAATACCAGGATTCTTCATCTCAGTGACTAGCTCTGCCATCTAAGATATGTGCACTTCTCTCTCTCTCTCTCTCTCTCTCTCTCTCTCTCTCTCTCTCTCGGCTCCCATGCTAATGGAGGCCTCCCCATCCCCCTATCCCCTCAACCCCCCAGCCCAAAGGCCACACAGCCCAGAGAAGTCACTGAGCAAATATTTGTTTTTCTTGCAGTTTGCTTTTGTGTGGCTGTTTGATGTCTTTCTCCCAGTGGCCTTGGAGCCACAAAAAGGCAGTGATCACACCTGCATCCATGTTCCTGGTGATCTCCAGTGTCCCAGAGAAAGCATGGCATACAGTAAACGTTCAGTTAATATTGATGACGCTAACAATATTAATACTTTTAATAGTTAAAGTGCAAATCCCATGGTTCTTACCATCAACTCGTCCCTTCTTGACCCCTCCACCTCCCTTCCTCCCCTGCCTAATAATGCTTTGACCACTGTGGTCTCATTGCCCTTCCTTGAACGTGTGCAACATGTTTCTACCGCATGCCTTTGCATGTACTGTAACTGCTCCCTGGAATGTTCTTTTCCCATGACTTGCTCCCTGACTTTATGCATCTCTCTCTTCATTTATCACACCCTGAGAAAGGCTGCCATCACTTTGACGCCAGTCACCGTCTCATCTGCTAACACCCTCATTCTTTTAGCAGAGCACACAAATCATATTGCGTTTGTGGTCTGTCTCCTCTCTCAGAAAGTAAGCGCCATGAACATTTTCAGGGCAGGTTCTTCCACATCATTGTATCCTAAGGTTTCTCAATCTTGGCACTACTGACATTAGGGGCTGGGTTGTTCCTTGGTGGTGGTGGGGGGACAGTAGGTGCCCTGTGCACTGTAGGATGTTTAGCAGTGCCCCTGCCTCTATGCTCTAGATGCTAACAGTACCCTCTTTGCTTGTGGCAACCAGAATATTCCCAAATGCTTCCTTGGGGAGGCAAAACTGCCCCCCCCCCTCCGCTTTGAAAAGCACTGTTCTATCCTCATATCCTATAACAGGATCTGCCATTACTGTTGGTATGAAATCCATAGTCTATGAATGAACAATTATAGTAGATAATGCTTGCATCACGGTGCTCGTAGGAGACTTGCCAGGGCTCAGGCAGCAAGGCTGATGAGGTGACATTCTACAAACGCCCAACAGTGCATTTTAATTCTAGGAAAGAACATGTCTGGGCCTCTGGTGGATGTTCCACAGGTTTGAGCCCTCCCCACACTGGTTAATTTGTTGTCCACTACTATCTTCGGTTCTCCCTGAAGACCTTTACAGGACAAAGGCCACGCTCACATGTTGCCATGGGAACTGCAGCTGGGGTGGGGGCTATAGGATTGTAGAAACTCTGAGAGAGGGGCTCAGGGCTTGGAAACATCCAGGCTCTAGAGGCAAATATGAGTTTCAGGACGTCCTAGCACACATGCCACACAACGGGAATTTGTAGAAAGAACAAAATTCTTTTGCCTGCTCCCCCTAACTGTTCTATCTGTGACATGAGAAATATCTCCTCCTTGCAAGGGAGAAATAGAAGTGATCTGTATTTGATTCTAGGAGAATTGCCCTTGCCTATTCCTCCCTGTTAAGTGAATTTTGGTGAGTGAAACTCAGATGAATACCTAAGTGCTTTCACTAAGTGGAGGAAGGAAATGATGCCAGGCACCCGTGCATGACGGAAATGCGCTAACGCTGTGGATGCAGGTGTGAGGACAAGTCATGCCGCGTCCTGAGGGCCCATCCAGTGAATTGTGGAAACTGCCAGCCATCTTGGGGACCCCAACACACATGGCATTACGTATTCTTCAAAAGCACAAGCTCCTGTATAGGAAAGAGCTTTCTTGTTTTTGTTGCAAGCCACTACTGCCATGACCACAGGTGGACACTCATGTTCTTTTGAATTCCGAAAGCAGAATTGCTGGGTTGGAGGGCAAACGTATTTTAAACTTTGCCAAGGGATCCCTGGGTGGCGCAGCGGTTCAGCACCTGCCTTTGGCCCAGGGCGCGATCCTGGAGATCCGGAATCGAATCCCACGTCGGGCTCCCGGTGCATGGAGCCTGCTTCTCCCTCTGCCTGTGTCTCTGCCTCTCTCTCTCTCTCTGTGGTGTGACTATCATAAATAAATAAAAATTAAAAAAAAAAATAAAAAAAAATAAATAAACTTTGCCAAAAATACTGGACAGAGAGGTTGTATCCCACACATGCTCCGCCCCCAACCTCCCCAACAACCCCCCCGCAGTCGACTGTCGACTGCGTGTTGTCACCTTCATCTACCTGATGTGGAAGAAACTGTGTCTTACTTTGGTTTGGCTTAGCATCCAGTTTGTGGATCACAAGTGAAATGAGACCTCTATTACTGTTGCTTGCATGCTGGGATTTTTTGCTTTGTGAACACCTTTTCAGATCCTTTGTCTTGTTTTTCCATTTTGTGTGTTTTATAATTTCTTACTGACCTAAAACACAATTCATATAAACAAGTGATACAGATTCCTTTGACTATCCCATCTGCAATCCTATCTGTTAACCAGTGGGTTTTCAATCTTTCTTAACTTGTAGCTTTCCCCAGTACATATATGTATACACGCTTTTTAAAAATTGTGATAAAATACATATAATTACATAAAATGTACCATCTTAACCATTTTTAAGGACATGGCCCAATTTAGGTACATTTACATTGTTGTACAACCATCCCCACCATCCATTTCCAGAACTTTTCATGTTGCAAAACTGAGACTCTGCCCCCATTTAAACAACTCCCCTTACCTGTCCCCCAGCCCCTGGTAGCACCACTGTCTACTTTCTGCCTCTATGAACTTGATTATTCTATGTACCTTATATAAGTGGAATCATAACACTATCTTTCTGTGACTGGCTTAGGCAACTTAGCAAAATGTCCTCAGAGTCCATGCGTGTTGTAGCACATGTCAGAATTTACTTTCTCCTCTCTCTCTCTTGCTCTCTCTTTCTCTCTTTTTAAAAAGGGTTATCTATTTATTTTTAGGGGGGAAGGGCAAGAGAGAATCTTAAGCAGACTCCATGCTGAGAGCTCAATGGGGGGCTTGATCCCAGGACTCTGAGATTATGACCGGAGCTGAAATCCAGAGTCGGATGCCTAACTGACTGAGCCACCCAGGTACCCCTCCTTTCTTTTTAAGCTGAATAATATTCCTTTGTGCGGTGAGACCACATTTTGCTCATCTATTCATTCATTGATGGACATGGGTTGCTTCCACATTTTGGCTACTGTGAACAATGCTGCTCTGAACATGGCTGTACAAATACCTCTTTAAGACCCTGCTTTTGGGGTGCCTGGGTGTGTACCCCAAAGTGGAATTGCTGGGTCATAGGTTAGCTCTATTTTAACTTTTTGATGAAACTTCATACTGTTTTCCATGGTGGCTGCACCAATTTGCATCCACGCCAACAGTGCACGAGAGTTCCTATTTCTCAGCATCCTCCTTAATACCTGATATCTGCTGGGTTTTGTTTTTTTTAAATAGTAACCATTGTAATGGGTGAGATGGCATCTCACTGGTTTTATGTGGTCAGATTTACATGTCTTTGCACTTTTGCTTGTGTGCCTCTGTGACCTGTTCACACATCCTTCCCTCTTTGCGATGGTAAGAACATTGACATGTCAAGTCTCATACTGAGCAGAGGAAAGGAGGCCACGGTGTACTCTTTGCCCCAGAGAAACTGTATCCCTCAATGAGGTGCTGGCACCAGCTGCTCACAGAGTCTGAGCCAGAACTAAACTGAAAAGATGGTTCATATGGGAGAGGAGTTTGTCTGGAGTCCATGGCCCTGTGGATGGGTCTTGAAGAATGTCAACATTCAGCCTGCATGCCAGAGCAATCAACCGACCTCAGAATTTTCCCTGATGAATGAACTGAGTGCCAGATTGGAGTCCAAGCTCTCTATGGATTGCCTTCTAACTCAGGAAGGGAATGGCTTTCTCAGAAACAGCAAAATGCAGCCAGTATTCTGGAGACATTCATTCCCAAACATGTTTAAGACTAGTCGTCTGTTCTGTAGATGACTTCCCTGGAGCCCGCTGCAATTGAATTTCTCTCCACTCTCCTGGCATTAAAATCCTGTCTCTCATTTTCTCCTGGCTTCAGTTCCTGGGCAGAGCGACTTTACTGGGACCCTATAGGCATCAAGCATTTAGAGCCCACCTCTAAAATCCCGTATTACATTGAATGAAAGTAACAATTACTGAATCATATATTCTGAAATGCTCAGGATATACTAGAGTGAGAAGTCTTTATGATTTTGTGACCTGACTTCCTGTGTATGTGTTCATAAATTTGGAAAAGAATCCCTGTTTATCCTCCTCCTTCTCCTGCTGCTACTTTTGCTACGGGTAAGGACTCCCCTTATTTATCAACGAGGCATGCTGGTGAGTGCAAAGGCAGAGAATGCCTTCTGGACATTAGAAGTTCATTCCCAGAGGCCTTGGTGGCCCCTCGAGTCCGGGGGCAGCCATGTCTGTGTCCTTCCTAGACCAGTCTATGTCCAGCCACTGTGAGTCTGCCTCCAGAACCTCCACAGGGAACTAAAGCCTTCCTGCCTCTCCTAAGAGCCACCTGCCATCCCCCTAATGCCTCTCTCAGTGACTGGAGTCATACTGGCTTCTCCTGCTGACTGCCAAGAATGCTGGCTGTTATGCCAGCATCTCCTGAGTCTGGTGTCCAGGATTCCTGGTGCAGGGAGGTGTTGGCTTCTAGGACCACAGCTTGACCAGATCTTGCCTCTGCATGAAGTTGCAAGGGATGCCCCTTCTCTGGGAGAGTACAGCCTCACAACTCCATGCACAGTGTGGTGGGACAGGACCATTTGGATTTCAACCCTTTTACCTGCCCTCTTGAATGTTGCTCTTATGCAGTGCACAGCCTGTATAACTCTACACTGAAGCCCCATGGCCTCCCTACTCATATTTCAATCTTTAGGAAGGAAAGGAAAGTCTTCCTACTCTTCCTACTGAAAATGTGTTGCTCGTGTTTATTGAGCACCATCAGCACTGCCACCTTTGACCCTTTCCCAACCCTGGTATTCACAACCCCACCCACACTGTGCCCACACCACACCTGTGCTGAATGCCTTTCTCTGCATCCCTCTCCAGAACAGTCCCCCCCAACTCATGCTGCCATCTTGCTCTTGCTTTGTGCTCCTGGAGGTGGGACCCAGTACTGTGGTGTCACGGCCCAGAGCAGTCACCAAGCAAACCATTCGTCTTTCTAATGTCACCTCTAGGCATTTGTCAGTGCACTTCCTCTCCCTCCCATGGACACAGAGCCACATGGACGCTTCCATATGTGTGTCTCTGAGTGATGGACACACTTAATACAAATAACATTCTCTCTATTAATACTTACAGGGGCTCATTAATAAACTACAAAGTGCCTTCCACCATGACCTGACCTTCCTCCATCGCTGACCTCACCTCCTCCCATCTGTTAGCTCATGCTACTCAGGGGCCACTGGCTTCCTAGAATGTCCTAACAAGCCCTGGACGGCCGGGGCCTCTCTTCCCTCCTGCTTATTCACTCCCTTTCCTTATACAATCTGCTCAATCCCTATCCTCTCCTGGGCCTCCCTGCGACAACCAGCCTGCCCAGCCTCTCCTGAGCCCCTTATCCTAATTCTTTTTCTATGTCACTTCTATTATGGTGGGACTTGATGGGTTCTCCTGCTCACTGACTGTGACCTTACTCAAATAAAAGACCGAGAATCAGGGCTTTTCAACCATCTGGTCCCTGTTGCATCTTCACCCTCTGCTCTGTCACCTGATATGTGGTAGGAGGGCCTCAGTACCTATTTGTCTGATGATTAAGTGCATGTTTCAGAGGAACAGATGTCTCAGATATTAGGATTTCAGGGAGGACACCACTTATTTTTCTCACTATTGCATCCTTGGCTTCAGGAAGAGTGTGGGGGTTAATCAATATGTCGAATGAGTCAGTGAGCGTTGAAAGGCTAAGACCAACATCCCTGGTTCTTGCAGGAGGTTTGAAAGTTCTTATAAGGCCTGCAGGGGATGCAGTGTGCTGGTTTTGTGTTCTTACTCAGTGACCCCCATCTAATGATGGGCATCAATGTGTACAAAGGATGGACCAGACCAGCGGTGGGGGAGGGGCTGCAGGTGTGAGCCCCTCCCCCACCCAGGCTGGGTCTTTGTGTTGTGGGGGGAGGTGCACCAATATCTTCAGTTTTCCCTCAAGAGCTGTCACCTGATTGAGCTGCAGAGGCAGGCTCCAGCCGTTGCCATGGAAACAGTAGGGGGGGGGGGGGGGGGGGCTCTGGGAAGGCTAGGGGAGGGGGCCAGAGAGCCAAAGCCTAAGGAGTACTGGAAATTTCCAGCTCTGCCATTAGGCTGTGCTGGGATCAGAATGCCTGGCTAGCCCAAAGCAGGTGCTTGCTAAAAGTTTTTTGAGAAAATGAAGGGCTTGGCATCCCCTCTCTATGTCTCTTTGAACCAAGAGTATTTTCTCCTCACTGCTGTGTGTTCCCAGGAGAGCCACACACAAGGGCAGCCCCCCTTACTGATGTGCATGGTAGTCCCTGAATCCAAAACAATGCCAGCTAAGAATGGCCGGCAGAGAGAAGGGAGAGAGAGAACTTCAGGGAATTCTGAGGGCAACAGAGAACACGAGACAGGGAGCTGAGAGAAATGGGGTGGGGGGTCTTCCATCAACGAGTCATTCTGCAACTTATGTCCATATTCTCTTGCCTGGAAACTGTCCATCATAGTCTGCCGTCTGAACAGACCTCAGTGAATGTGCACATTTGCTTGCTGGTGGACATCTAGGTTGGTATTAGTTTCTTTTTCTTGCAGCGCTGGCTCCTGAAGCTCAGAACAGTGTCCAGTACACAGTTTGAATAAACATACAGCTGTGTGAGAGTTTCTTTCAGGGCACAAATCTCAAACTGAGTTTTCTGAGTGCTGGGGGAGCGCACCCCACCAGCTTTTCTACATACTGTCACACAGCTCCCCAAAATGGTCTTGGACTTCTATTCTGTCTTCTGAAATGGATGCCGTCTGAGAAAAGACATGTTCTGTTTTCCATCTCTGTTGTGTTTTCACCTCGGTCTGTGGTGGCATGAGTTTTTGGTGAGTGAATTCATATGGTGAGTGAATAAACCAACGGGTAAATGAGTTCTACCTGCTCACATATGGAAAATTAACACCAATACAAGTTTTTAGTCCAGCTCTTGTTTAATTAACATAAAATCCTAACATTAAGTATCCTTCAAAATACAGTTTCTTTATCAAAGGAAGAATTTTTTTTTTATTCATGTCTTTGGGCTGTAAAATCTGGCAGCAAGAGGGCACTTCACATCCCTGTGCACATGTTCTGTGCACCTATCACATGATCGGCCCCTGTCCCCAGCAAGGCCGCCTCAACCTCAGTGTGGATGGGTGTGTTTTTATGAATGTCTGCAGGCAGGGGTTCCCAGAGGTGGGTTTGTTGGTCAAGGGACATACGTGTTTTACACTGATGTTCATGGTTAAAAAACCTTGCCAGAAAGGTTATAGTAAGCTGTCTTCTCAACAGCCCAGGAAGGTATCCATCTTCTACACAAATGCCAACTCCACTGGACTATGTTTGCATTTTTGTCCTGACAATGGGAAAAATGGCTTGCCAGTTAGCCTTCCACATCCAGTTTTTCATGGGGTTTTTTGATTGTTTTGTTTTTGGGGGGGTTGTTTTTGTTTTTGTTTTTGTTTTGAGTACAAAGAGGTTGGAATGTCATTTTGTATTTTTTTATCATTTCAATTTATTCTTTAAAGCCTTCCCATCCATATAGGTAATTGGAGGCTCACTCCCCTACCCCCATATCTTATACTCATTTCTCACAAACACAACTGGCAGATAAAAGATATAATTTCTTGGATTTTCATTAGGTTGCAAGTAGTTTTACCCATGTTGTTTCTTTGCTTTACTTTTTATCTTCTGCACCTTCTTTTTTCAGCTTTTGTCTTTTCTTCTTAAGGCAGTAAGCTCTCAAGTTGTGTTTACTGAGCTTTCCTCCATCCAAATACAAAAATGTTCACCCAAGCTTTCTGTGGTGAGCAGGAAACTGAAGCCCATCAGCTCTCTGCCTGCCCTGTGTTGCCCTCCCTCCTCTTTCTCAGGCAATTCTAGGATCTCTGACATCCAATCAACAGCCCGTCCATCCCAGGAAGGAAGCTTAATGCTATGACACCATGTTACATGAATAAAAACAGCAGAATCTCGATTGTGAGCTGAACAGAATCCACCTATTTATTCACACGTTAAAAATGTTTGGAGATTGTCCTACAGGCTCAGCATTCTGCTTGGCGCTGAAGATACAAGACAGAACATAAATGCATGTGTCGATTTAACATTTCTGCCCTGCATTGGATTACAGGCTCCCTGAGGGCAGGGATTTTGGTGTGCTTTCTTCCTGATGCACACCTCTGCTTCACATGACCCCTGGCCTGTAGTGGCCGGTCCAACATCTTCTGCAGAATGATTTTCTTTCTTTCTTTCTTTTTTTTTTTTTTTTTAAGATTTTATTTATTTATTCATGAGAGACAGAGAGAGAGAGAGAGAGAGAGAGAGAGGCAGAGACACAGGCAGAGGGAGAAGCAGGCTCCATGCAGGGAGCCCAACGTGGGACTCGATCCTGGGTCTCCAGGATCACACCCTGGGCCGAAGGCAGGGACTAAACTGCAGAGCCACCCAGGGATCCCTGCAGAATGATTCTAAAAGAGTCTTTTGTCTAGGGCAGCCCAGGTGGCTCAGCGGTTTAGCGGCGCCTTCGGCCCAGGGTGTGATCCTAGAGACCCAGGATCGAGTCCCACGTTGGGCTCCCTGCATGGAGCCTGCTTCTCCCTCTGCCTGTGTCTCTGCCTCTCTGTGTGTGTGTGTGTGTCTCTCATAAATAAATAAATAAACTCTTAAAAAAAAAGAGTCTCTCATCTAAAGGAACAAAAGCCGCTCACAGCTCAGCTCTTGGAGCCACGAGCGAGCTTTCCTCTACAGGTTTATTTTTCCTTGTATCACTGGCTCCCAGAACAGTTGATCCATATTTGTTGAATAAATGAATAAATGAATGAACAAGGAGAAGAAACGGCTGATGTCACTGGTGCTTTAGAGATGTGTGTGATTTCTGACCAGGTCCTGGGAGGCCCTCACAGCGGGTTCTGTATCTTTTGCAGTGTTCTCATTCAAGGATGTAATTTTTTCCAATACAAAGAATACAAACAGCCCCCACCCGTAGCTATCACAGCATATGGATGGCACACAGATGACACTGTGACACACTGCAGTGGACATTCTTGTCCTGGGGTCCTTGGGATGAGGGGGAGCACCCCTGTCCAGGGCACATACCCAGGAGCAGAACAGCTGGGGTCGGGGCAGCTTCCTCAACCCAGCAGGGCTGACATTTGGGGCCAGTTATTCTTTTCTTAGGGGGTGGGGGAAGGCTGTCCTATGCATTTTACGACATGCAACAGTCTCCCTGGTCTACTCACTAGATGCTGGGCATACCCGCCCCCCCACCAAACCTGTCTGTAGGTGCTGCCAAATATCCCCTCGGGCAGGAGAGGCAAAGATCCCTCGGGATTATCACAGCCACTGTTGTGTGCTGTTTCAATGTTGGGTGAGGACCCAGTTCCCAAATTGGGGGAATCACTCGGTCCAAGGGCCTTCAGATCGATGGCGAAAAAAAGGTTCGGAAAGGCAGCACTGGAGGAGCATGTGTTCACGCCGGCCGCAGATGAACCCAATCCCCAGCCACACTCTTACATGCTCCCTATTTTTCCATTTTTTTTCTGTCCTTGGCATGGCAAGTGGCACCTCATTTTGATTTTTACATCCACTTTGCCAGATCTGAGTGATGTGGAGGATCTCTTCATACCTATTGATAATTTGATTTTTCTCTTTCTCTAGCAGCTTCTTGCCAGCCTTTGTTCACTCTTTCTTTTTTGGCCTTTGACTTCTGTCTTTTGGACACATTTGCACTCTTCGTATACTAACCATGAGTTTCTGACCGTGCCGCATCTATTTTTGCCGGCTTCTCTGCTCCCCTTTCCTTGGTATCTGTGTGTTCAGTCCAGATGGAGCCATGTTTGCCCATCTTATCTTCCATGTGTGTTGGTTGTTGCTTCCTTACCCAGACAGTTCACTCTGTCTGGTCCCTAAAATAGTCACCCCCTTTTTGCCTTGTGGTGAGCACACAGTGCCCAGCTCTGGTGGCTACGGAAGAGTGTGGGGCTAAGCATTGCAGAACGGAGGGTTCCAGTAGTTAGCGCCTGACCATGGCACGAGGTACGGATAGCAGACCGCCACAGACCAAACCTTGAGTAGCTGGAAAACAGCAGACGCGTTTGCACGTGCACAGGTTGTGAGTCCTGACCCTGAGACAGATAATTTGAAAATGTGTGGAGGGGCAACAGAACAGAATCCATGTGTGTGCTCCAGAAGGAGAAGATGCCCATAGCAGAAAGTTGACCTGGCCAAAACGTGCCCAGGGCAGAGCGTGGGATGCCTTCTTCATGGAGACACTGACTTGGGAAGGGGTGGGCTCAGCAGGACTTCACTGCCCACAGCAAGGGCCAGGTGCCACTGCCAAGGGCCTCGCCAGGGGGGTGGCCAGCACTGTTGTTAGGGCATTTGATGGGATGAGCACTGGGTGTTATACTATATGTTGGCAAATCGAACTCCAATAAAAAAAAAATATATACAAAGAAAGAAAGAAAGAAAGAAATGCAAGAATAACAGGCATGGTAGAAGGGGAGGAGGGCGGGGGGTGGGAGTGAATGGGTGACGGGCACTGGGTGTTATTCTGTATGTTAGTAAATTGAACACCAATAAAAAAAAAAAAAAAAAAGGAATAACAGGCATGCCACAGACCTACTCAGTCAGCTCCCCAGGTGATTCGAATCATAGAAAAATGTGAGAAGCGCTGCTTTAGGAGGCAGAGCCATGGACAGGGGAGACTGGTGGGAAAAAGCCTGGCCTGGCAGCATCCTGCCTCCCTGCTCGGCTCTATCCACCCTGGATCCCACACCCTCATCAGCCAGCAGCAGGACAGAGGGACCTGGGCTTCCCTACGCCTCTCCTGGGTGTGTTAACTGTCCCTTTTCTGACACTTTGCCATTTTGGGGCTTTGCTGACCCTGGAGAGACTGCGCCCCCATTTCCCCCAACCAAGGTCAGCTCATTCATAGAGGCAGGAAAGCACCAGAGCGGGCCTTCTGTGTGCATGCCAGCCAATCCCCAGCTGCACTCCCCCCTGCTCCATGGGACTCACACTCCGAGCCCCTGTCTTCCTGCCCTCAGCCCTCAGGGCCGGGTGCCCTACAACCCCTGTGCCACACAGCTCACGGAGCAGAGCTGACCCTGAGCCTGATACTTGGTCTTGCCTGCTCCTTCCCACAGAAGCCACAGTCAGGGCTCCATCTACCCCACTGACCAGGTCTGCTGCTTCCCCATATGGCCCCTGCTTGACAGGGCATGCCCTCTTCTTTTGAGAATGGTGAGTAGCCACTGACCTTTTTGATGGCAGTCATCTCCTGATCTGTGTTGATCTTGCCATGCCTAAATAATAATGAAGCCTGTATTTTAAAATACTTGGTCACAGTGAGGCTGGGCTGGAACCAGGGGCCTGGGGCCTTGGAGGCATGCTTTTCAGACACAGAAATCTAGCAATCCCCAAGTCATGTCAGTTCTGCCTCAAAACACTCCGTGTTTCATTACTGACCGTCTTTCTCATTTCCTGCAATAACCTTCTCCTGTTCTGCTTCCTTCCCCAAGTGAAGATGGCCCTGTCCCTCTCTAATTCCCCCTCCAGCTGCTTTGGGGATGAAAGCCTCACTCCATACTGAGGCCCAAGCAGAGGAAGTGTTATGGCTTTCCCAGAGAAGAGCCCGGCAGGAGGCAGGCTCATGGGGAAGGTGGGCCAAGACTTCTCCAGTGGGTTGGTTTGCAAAGTTCTAAGCCGTAAAGTGCCAGGTTCTGCATTGGCCACAAGCATGTATGAGTGTGGACAGGTAGGTTCACATACGTTACCGCATCTGATGTGTCAGAGCACAAATGGACATTTCTTCACGTCCTGAGCATGTGTGACGCACGTTACAGAACTCAGCTGGCAAGTATTTATTGAGTGTTTACTACGTACCAGATCTGTGTTGCTCTTGAGAACAAATATCCATATATTTGGAAGTCTGCACAAAAAAGATCGGCCCTTCCCACCAGTACGGGAATCATGAAGCAACGATCAGACGTAATCAAGGTGCCATTCTTTCCTTTTCTCTGTGGTTAAAACTTTGGAACAGTTACAAAAGACATGATTGCAAAAGAAAATATGTTCATGCTTTAGAAATGGATCCCTCCAGAACAGTGTCTACGATGCTTATCTCTTGGAAGGAAATTCTCTAGATGGGGGACCATCCCAGGGTGGGGTCTGTATGAGGCTTCATTTGGCCCCTGGGATAACATTCTAATGGCTTCACCCAGAGAGGATGATCTTCTATCACCACATGGCTCCCACTTAAAACACTGGCCTGTTCTATGAGTCTCTGCTGGCCACCAAGCTGCCCTAGCCTCCCCTGGCAGAGTCCTGGATGGCCAGCACAGCCTCCCCCTCTACTCCCTCCACCACTCTGCCTCTGCACATCAGCCAGGGTGCTCTTTCTGACACACAGGGTGTCCGTACTGTACGGAGCTCATACTACATCCACTTTGGGCTTCCCATGAATCCAACACAATGGATTAATTCTTAATGAATACAGCCCAAGAGCCCAGGGACACAGACAGAATGGGACTCTCACAGTGTGTCTGTGAGACGAAATAATTGGAAACAAGGCTATAAAATACAGAAATGGTACATAAAATGAGAACTTAGCACTGTTTTAATTAAAAGATAAAAACAAATTTCTTTCCCTTTCAAAATGCAATCAAAATTCCAAAGAAATATTTTCTATCATGGGACATCTTCATGAGCGAAAGAAACTGGATGACAAGCTGCTGAAACATAGCCCTGATTTCGAATAAACATTTACAGGCTTATCTGTGCAGCAAGCATGGAGGAACAGAAATGCAGTCACCAAAAAACAGGCACCACGGCTGAGCTCCCTGACTTGGGATAAAATTCATGGACACAGCAAAATTTGAGGACCTTTCCTGCACTGTGACCTGGAACTTGAACTGCTACATTCCCCCCAGGGGTGGGATGCAGTACACAGAGGCAGATCCGAGTGGAGGTTGGCCGTGATGCTTTTGTCTGGGAAAGAGGAACATGAGGACAATGTTCCCCTTCATGGAGGCAGTCGAGGGTTCCCCCTCTTCCCGGGTCTCTACCCAGCTGCGTGGAACCCCTCACACTTCCAAATCCTCCCCGTTCTCAGGGAGCGAGGCCGCCAGCTCCCTAAAGCAGAAATTGTGCATGTTACAGGATTGTCAGAGTCCTACCAGAGAAACCACCACTAGTGTTACAGGCCGAATTGTGTCCCCCAAAACTCATAAGCTGAAGTCCCAGCCCCCAGCACATTGGAGCACGAGTGTACTTGCACACAGGGCCTTTAAAGAGTAATTACAGCAAACTGAGATTGTGGGGGTGGGCCCTGATGTAATGTGACTGGTGTCCTCGTAAGAAGAGATCAGGACACAGATGTGCACTCGGGGAGAACTGTGTGAGGACACGGGGAGTGGGTGGCCGTGTGCAGGCCACAGAGAGAGAGCCCAGGAAAACCAGCCCTGCCCACACCTGGATCTCAGACTTCAGCCTCCAGGACTGGGAGAGAATAGATGTCTATTGTTTAGACAATTCAGCCTGTGCTGCTGTATTATGCAGCCCAAGCAAACAAGTGCAGGTAGGACATATATGTACATTTATATGTCTTTATATATATGCATGCATGCATGTATTTGTGTTTATATATGTACATTGTACACATATGCGCATATGTGCACACATACGTGTATATATGTGTGCATGTGTATTTGTATGTGTGTATGTGTATACAGGTACACAGGTACATTTACATGCACATGTGTGTATACGGGTGTATGTATATATGTGTCTGTGTATGTATAAATATATTTATTAGTACATGTATCTATATGTATAGTTTTAGATATGTATACTTATATCTATATGCATAGATAGGTTTATCTATATCTATGTTTGGGCTTTTTTTAAGGGACTCATTTCAAGGAATTGGCTCACATGGCTGTGGGTCTGGCAAGTCTGACATGTGTGGGGCTGGCTGGCAGGCTGGAGACTCAGGCAGAAGCTGAGGCTGCAGTCTTGAGGCAGAATTCTTCTTCCTCAGGGAAACCTCAGTGTTTGCTCTTCGGGCCTTTCAACTGACCGAATGAGGCCCACCCACATTCTCCAGGAAAATCTCCTCACTTAAAGTCAACCGATCATAGATACTGAACACATCGACAAAATACTTCACAGCAACACCAGATTCAAGTCTGACTAACTGGGAATGAGGGCCTGGCCAAGTGGACACAAAACAGATGTCCCTCCATTGGTCCCCTCTCTCCATCAATCCTGGCTTTTTGTCCACATTGGTGCCAATATAGATTTTCTTAAAAGAAAAAGCACTTGTGTATACGTCTTGGGTAAAAACACATCCATGGATCCTCATGTTGTTTTCTAGATAAAGAGCCCCTTTTTTTACCATGATGTGAAAGCTGTCTGAACTCCAGGATTTCTATATGGGAAGGAGGTATGGGGGCAGCCTGGTTGGGGAAGTATATTAATTTGCGAGGACAACTGTAACAAAGCTCCACGGTGGGGACTCACACAACAGAAATGTATTGTCCTGTGGTTCTGGAGGTGGGTAGAAGTCCGAGATCCAGGTGTGGGCATGATTGGTTCTCCTGTGGCTTCTCTCCTTGCCTTGTAGACAGTTGTCTTCTCCATGGTCCTCACGTGGTCCTCTTTCTCTGCATGTCTGTACCCACATTTCTTCTTATGAAAACATCAATCACAGGGCACCTGGGTGGCTCAGTGGTTGAGCATCTGCCTTCAGCTCAGGTTGTGATCCCAGGTTCCTGGGATTGAGTCCCACATCGGGCTCCTCAAAGGGAGCCTGCTTCTCCCTCTGCCTATGTCTCTGCCTCTCTCTGTGTGTCTCTCATGAATAAATAAATTTTTAAAAATCTTTTAAGAAAATTTTTAAAAAGACCCTGTTTCCAAATGTGGTCACATTCCAGGGTCCTGGGAGTTAGGACTTCAACATACAAATTCCCAGGACAGACATAACAAGAAGCAATGAGTTATTTGCTGTAAGGCTGTGTTTTCACAAAGCTATTAACTATTATGCAAAATAGGCATATAGTTATACTGTAAAGTTTGCACAACAGTTTTGTGGCAAAAGACAAACCCTATGAAGAGATGAGTATGTGTGTGAACTTAATTTAGACATACACAGTCAGGTGAAGCAATAAAGGTTAGTTCCTATAGATTTGGTCTCAAATTGAACCAGTTATAGAAATTTAAGTTACATAAGCATACTTAGAATCAGACTGGAATCACAGAAGAATGTCAGTAGAACCAGAAAATAATGAAAGGAAGGATTTCTACTCCTGACCTCCCCACAAAACACCCACCCCAGAATGATTACTGATAGGACCAGGGGATAGAATCTGCAAAACGACAACCAGAATGAAGCATTTTTGTGGTTTGAAAGTAGAGATCTCTAAAACATTGGCCAGGTCCGTGCTGTTTCTGAGAAAATTGCTCCCTTCCTGAGTTCAGATGGCAACATCTCTACTGCTTGGATCCCAGCCAGGCATTTAGCATATGAATCCAGGGAGAAACTCCATGGTGGGTCATTGAACCGAAGTTTTCTCTGGCAGTTGACATTTTAACTGCTTCTTCTCAGAGGTATCCAGTCAGAAATGTCATTCCCTTCTGACCCGCTTTCCTAAGTCTGCAGGTTCAACCCAAATTCCTCCCTGTATCAAAGGATTCTTTGCCTCACTCATGCTCAGAGAGCATGGGTGAATGTTTTTATAATCTTGGGGTGATAACTATAATGGCCATTGGAATGCTAAAACCAAAACACATAAAATTTTGATACGTGTGATTCCCTAAAAACTGAAAATTGACAGATAATGGGGAGCCTGGCTGGTTCCAAAAGTCTGAAGAGCTTTCCACTCTTGATTTCAGAGTTGTGAGTTGGAGCTCCACCTTGGGTTTAGAGGTTACTAAAAATAATAATAAACTTAAAAAAAAAAACTGGATAGCAAAACCAAAAGGAGAGGTCATTTCTTCTCCATCCAACTGACAAGAATGAAAAAAAAGTACAATATTTTAGGTTTGCAATAGTGGAGAAAAATTTCAAAATGCTGGTAGAAAAGGTGGATGTTAATAACATCAATCTTCATAATGGCCAAAAAATTGGAGGCAACCTATTAGCATCCATCACCAGAAAATCAAGCAAATTGTGGTATATCCATATCACAGAATAATACTGAGCAATAAGAAGGAACAAAATATTATTTGATATATTTTTGATAATTAATAGTTATTTGATAATTAATATTACTAAACAAAACACCAATACATATGGCGACATGGATAAATCTCAAAAACATTATGTTGGGTGAAAAGAGGTCAAAAACAAAATAGCAAATGATTTCCTTTACATGAAATTTCAGAAAGGCAAAACGGTAATAACTGAGGCAAACCAAAGTTTGCTTGGTTCTGGGCTATGGAGGGGACTCAGGCAAAGTGCACAGGGAACTTTTTGGGGAAATTAAATGTTCTATATCTTGACTGTGATGGTTGTTATGTGACCATAAACAACTATTAAAATGTACCAAACTATGCACTAAAAATGGGCAAATCCTAGTATATGTAAATTATACTTCAGTAAACCTGAAGGTTTTTTTGAATATCAACTTCACAATTTTTTGCTCCGTGTCGAGAAGATCACTCTCATTGCACAGAACATTGGGTTGTGGTGGAGCAGGGGAGACAAATGTTCTCTCCTTCTACAAACACAATTAACCACCTTTTGTAGGCTAGGCTGGGATCTTGAACCCACATATAGTTGACCAGAGTCTAAAAATGCCATTCTCTGCAGCCTTGGTTGCCATGGCAAGAGCTGGAGCTAGACTCTGCTGATGGCAGCAGATTAGTGCTTTTGAGGTGGATGGGAAGGTGGAAGGAGGCTCAGTCAGGGAGGCTCAAATTTTCTCCATCACTGCTTGCACATTGGTTTTTGCACACCTTAAAAATATACTCTTGGGTGAGGTTCTTAGGAAGGGAACTGCAGTAGGTGTGACCCTTTGCATGAGTAAGAATTCTTGCTTTAGGGGAAACTGGCTGGCTGGCTTTGACAATAACAGAAGCTATGGCAAGAATATGAGGTGGGTCCCAGACTCCCGAGGAAGCCCACACACCCAGACGGTGAGGCTCTTCAGCCAGACCCCTGTCTTCAGAAATTTGTGTTGGCTCTTGGCTATCCTTTCTGCTCACTGCCATCTTGTTCAGTTTCCTGGTTATGCTTATGGTTTGCTTCTCCAAGATCCCTACCTCGGCTGCCAAGGCCCAGACCTCTCTCTGAAGCTATGCATACATCCCAAACCACACAAGATTTGAGACTTTCATCTCAACCACTTTCAGCATGGACCTCATTCACAATGAAAAGCCAAGCCCACCAGCACATCAGATCAAATTGCTTTCCAAAATATACCTCAGCCATTTTACTCATCCCCAAATGCCTCCCAAATCCTCCCACCCACTCCTAAAACCCTGCCTTGACCCTGCCTGGCCTAACCCCATAGCATAGCACTTAGATTGGTGGTCTCAAAAGTGGTCATATGTATAAAAAATTATTGGAACTTCCTTTTTTATTTTTAATCTTACCCTCTGGAAATTTTCCAGGTTTTATTTTGCACATAACATTTTTCGGTGTATACCACTAAACATAAATTATTAAAAGTACATGAGGCGAATTAATAAAATCTCCCCTGGCATCTACTTGCCGCCCCTTTTCTTCCTCCTGCCTCCTTCCTGGAGGCCAGAGTGAGTTTTCTATATTGCATCCTTAAGCCGAGCCTTTCTGAGCTGAATTAGTTTGGGTATAATTTCTCGTTACCACTCAAATCACTCTTGTACCCTTTCTGTTTTCTCTGACTCCACTGCACCCACATAAATGGAAAATTCAACCCATCATGGGTAGACCAGTTGTTCCAAAAATGGATGGGTCTGTGGAAGTTCTCAATAGATATTTTTACAAAGAACATATACAAATGGCCAAGAAGTACATGAAAAGATAGCCAATGTCATTGGTCATCAAGAACATTCAAATTGTAGATACATTGAGATACCACTTTGTACCCACTGGGATGGCTATAATCAAAAAGACGTGATTGTTGTTGGTCAGAACATAGAGAACTTGGAACACTCATAAATGCTGGTGGGGATAGAAAACTCTGCAGCTACTTTGGAAAACAGTCTGGCAGGTCCTCAAAAGGTGAAATATGGACTCACCATATGACCCAGCAATTCCACTCCTCGGTATATGCTTAAGAAAAATGAAAACATAAGTCCACACAACAAAATTGTACATAAATGTTTACAGCAGCATTATTAATAATAGCCAAAAAGGGAAAACACTCTAAATGTCCATCAGCTTATGAACAGATAAATCAAACGAGGTCTATCCACACATATTATACAGCCATAAAGAGGAAGGAAGTACTGATTCACACTACAACATGGATGAACTTGAGAACATTAAGCTAAATGGAAAAAGCTACCCACAAAAAATCACGTATTGTGCGATTGAGAATAGGAAAATCTCTACAGATGGAAGGTAGATTTTAGTATGCTGCCTAGGGCAGGGGGAACTGAGACGAAATGCAGGGTGACTGCTGATAAACACAGGGAGAGAAAAACGCTCTAAAATTGAACTGTGGTGATGGCTACACAACCCTGCCAATAAAAACCATTGAACTGTACACTTTAAATGGGTAAATTGTATAGTATGTGCATTATATCTCAATAAAGCTATTATTAAAAAACTGAAAAGTGAATTCTTATTTAGTTTTGCTCTGAAGGCATTATGGAATTTTACTCCATGGAGGTAGGCTGGCATCATGTATCACAATGTGAAATATCCACACACTGCTGCTATTTGCACACCAGGATGCCAGATAGAGCCTCATGATGGAACCTGGAAAATGAGGGGGCAGGATATTTACCTCAGAAAATATGTGGTCGTGGTGGGAACTGATGAACGATGGGAATCAGGGACACAATCTGCAAAACAGATGGCTAGTATTTAATATTTTTACAGTTTTGGAAATAGAAGTCTTAAGAACACTGGCTGGGTTGTACTCATTCCAAGAAAGCCAGTCCCTTCATGAGTTGGATGGCAATATATATATTGCTTGGATTCCACTCCAGCATTTAGCTCATTAATCAGGGAAATATTCCATGGTGGGTTGTCGAACTGCGGTTTTATCTGGCAACTGGGCCCAATGTTGACATTCAAACTCCTTCTCAAGGACTAAGAGTCTCCAGTCAGAAAGGTCTGTCATCTAAACCTCTTTTCTATTTATTTAGGTTGGGCCCATGTCCTTCCTGTAGCAACCGAGACTGTCTCGAAAGACCCTACAGCAACAGTGTAGGGTTATAATGTGAGCCACATATCTAATTTTAAGTTTCTGTCAGCCGCCACTCATCCTGATCTTAATTTTCTGTTAGCCATTAAAAGAAATGAATGGAGGGGATCGCTGGGTGGCTCAGTGGTTTAGTGCCTGTCTTCAGCCCAGGGCGTGATCCTGGAGTCCCAGGATCAAGTCCCACATCGGGTTCCCTGCATGGAGCCTGTTTCTCCCTCTGCCTGTGTCTCTGCCTCTCTCTCTCTCTCTCTCTGTCTCTCATGAATAAATAAGTGAAATCTTTTTTAAAAAAGAAAAGAAATGGATGGAATTAATTTTAATGATACTTTCCATTTAACTCAGTATGTCAACAATATTACCGTTTCCATGTGTAATCAACATAAAGATTGTTGGTGAGATATTTTGCATCGTTTGTTTATACTTAGTGTTTGAAACTCACTGTGTGGTACCTCTCAAGTCAGATCAACCACAGTTGAGATGCTTTCTAGCCATGTGTGACTGCTGGCTACTCTACTTGACAGTTTGGTCCTGGAGTTTTGTCTGAGCAGGAAAAACATTGTTTAGAGCAGGTCCTCCATTTCACAGGCACAACGAGGAAACTGAAGATAATTAAAAAAAATTTTTTTGTTTTTATTGAGTCATCTCTACCCCCAACATGGGGCTCAAACTCACAACCCCAAGATCAGGAGTTGCATGCTTTACCAACTGAGCCAGCCAGGTGCCCCAAGAATATTTTTGAAGCCATGAGATGAAGAAGGATTTACTAAACATGACACAAAAGTCATTGAACATAAAATAACAAATGTGTAAATCTGACTCCACAACAATTGAAAACATCTGTGTGGGGGAAGCCTTCTTAAAGAAGACTTAAGTGGCCACCTGAGGTCAAATCTGTAGAAACAGAAATGATAGTCAAGTCAACATACAAAGCGTCAAGTCAGAAGGAAAGCTGCATAACAAAATAGAAAAGCAGGCAAAGGATACAAATTGACTACAAGAGAATGTCTGTGTGTATGATAAATATAATAAAAGATTTATTCCACGACACCTGTAATATCAAAACATTCACCCCAAAGAGGAGGTATTGCTTTAGACTGACAAAATTGAAAAAGAAATCAAAGTTAGGGAGGTTGGACGGTGCTCAGATGGCTCAGTTGGTGGAACATGTGACTCTTGACCTCAGGGTCATGGGCTCAAGCCCCACATTGGGCACGGGGCCCACTTAAAAAAAAACAGCAACTGTAAATGAAGTTCAGAAGGTTGTAGGGAATAGGCATTCTCAAATGCTGGTAGCTGAGCAGGGGTTTGATGATACCAAAGCTTATTTTCGAACATTTAATGTCATGGTAGCATGTTCAGTGAAGGCAGGCTAAATGTGTATCTATACACTTAAGTGCTCATTTAAAATTTATTTATTTGTTTTTTAAGTGCTCATTTAAAGCAAATGTGAGGGCAGCCCTGGTGGCTCAGCGGTTTTAGTGCCGCCTTCAGTCCATGGCCTGATCCTGGAGACCTGGGATCGAGTCCCATGTCAGGCTCCCTGCATGGAGCCTGCTTCTCCCTCTGTCTGTGACTCTGCCTCTCTCTCTCTCTCTCTCTGTGTGTGTGTCTCTCATGAATAAATAAATAAAATCTTTTTAAAAAAAATAAAGCAAAAGTGATGCATTCACTCTGCACACTTGAGACACACTGAGTGCCTACTCTGTGCCAGACCTACCTTGAGGCACAAGGCTTCCTGCAAGCATGGAAGATGAAAGGAAGGCAGGCCCTTGCCTATGGAGCTGCTGAAAGGCCTCCTGAGAGAGAAATTTGGCACCATCTAAAAACAAAAGAAGTGTTTTGCCAATGGTTTCGCCCTTAGGAAGATGACCAGGAGAAATTCTCCGCCACATGGGCAAAGCAACAGTACGAGGACGTTCCCTGCAACCTTTCTTCATTCAATAAATATTTATTAATCAACAACAATGTGCCAGTCAACGAAGGAGACATTCACGATGTGACGATGATACCACAAGTCAAGAGTTTAAAAACCGGGGCAGGAAGCATGAACACAGGCTGTATATGCACACCAATCACCACCGATGGCAAGGGGGAGGCATGCACATTCCTCATGGCAGCATGGATACACTCCAGAGTGGGACACTGAGCCACAGCAGCACATGGTGGGATGAGGCATGGACCTCATGCCCATGACTCTGCTGGGGTGGCACCTGCTGTGTTTCCATCTCCTGCACCACCCCACTGCCCATCTGTAAGCACAGGATCTCCCTTTCTTCACACTACTTCCTTATCCACTAACCTCACCAAGACAGAAGGAGACCTAAGTAGTACATTTCCTAGAATCTGATGCTTAACCCACGTGGGCCTTTGGTGAGTATGACAGATAGATGTATTGTGGGGGTGGGGGTATACTTATCCTTCCAAAGTTCCTTCCAAAGTACTACTTGGTGCTGGGACACGGTTTTGAACCTGCCACATAGTAGCCTTCTCAGAGCATGGAATATTCCAGTCTCAAAAGCTCTTTCCTCAGCACCCCCTCCCTCCAACTGGGCCTGAGCTGACGTTTCCATGACAACATCCAGAGCCACTTCTCCCCCTCTTGCTCTTGGGCAGGGGAAAGGGAGAGCAGAGCAGAGCTCCTGAGCATCTCTGGTGGGAAGAAGGAGGGGACTTCAGGGTGGGCTGGAGCCCACTGTCCCCCCAGCAGGGGTTCATGCCCAGCTCTGTCTTCAGAATCAACACCCTCCAAACTGGGGTCTCTGCATCCTTATTTTCAGCTTCTCATTGACTGCAAATGCCTTCTGCCCAGGGAAAATCATGACTAAGGCAGGATGAGTGTGGAGGGTGGGAGACACAAGGCCGGAGGGGGCATCCGGATTGCCTAGTCTTTCGGATGCCATATATCTGGGTGGTACCCAAGAATCTCATTACTAACACGTTCCCAGGTGACACTTGGATGATCTGCTTATAACACTTTGAGAATGATTGGTCTTCCCCTTGCCACTCACTTGTGCTCCACAGACCAGCAGCATGGGTATCCCCTGGTGGGCTCTGCAGAAATGGAGGACCTCAGCACCCCTACACCCCAGACCTACTGTGATGAACCGAGTTGTGTCTCCTGAAATTCATCTGTCGAAGCCCTAATCCCCAGTGTGACTGTCTTTGGCAATGGGCCCTGTAAGGAGGGAATAAATTTTTTTTTAAGATTTTATTTATTTATTCATGAGAGACACAGAAAGAGAGGCAGAGACAGAGGGAGAAGCAGGCTCCATGCAGGGAGCCCGATGCGGGACTCAGTCCTGGGACCAGGATCACACCCTGAGCCAAAGGCAGATGCTCAACTGCTGAGCCACCCAGGCATCCCAGGAGGGAATACATTTAAATAAAATCATAAGAGTGGGGCCCTAAACTGTAATACAAGGTTGGAGGGCTAGCAGAAAACAATCCTGTTGGAAAACTATCCCTGCTTGGACTTCCAGCCTCTGGACCTGGGAGAAACTAAATATCTGTTAAGCCTCCAGTCCGCGATATTTCATGATGGTAGCTGGAGCAGGCGAATACACCTACTGAGTCAGAATCTACATTTTAGCCCAATTTCCAGATGCTTCTTGGGCACAGTGAAGTTTGGGAACCACTGCTGTGCTCTGCTGGGTGGTGACTTCAGATTAATATTAGTTCCCTGATCATATCCCACTTTCCTGTTGGGTAGGAAAGATCTTCTTGTTGAGTTCCTCAAAACTTGGGCAGCTGCTTGGCTCTCCCCTCCTCAGTTTGAGCCATGCCCTCCTCTCCCTGGCTCCACTTCTCCTGGAGACCCCACATTTCTATCCCCAGCCCTGATCCCCCTCCTGAATCCCATCATGTTCTATACCAGATGTGTGTTTGGATTTCCAACTTCATGAATTCAAAATCGATCTTTGTTAACAGCAAAGCAAGCCTGCTCTCTAGAACACATCTCCATCTATACCATGGGTGATTCACCTTTGCTTTCTTGTCCTCTCTGACTCTCTGACTCCATGTCCTCAGGTGTCACAGAATATGATCTATGGCCTTTCTCCTCTGAACCTAGAATAGTTTCTGGGTTGTAGCATCCTTGAGATTGGGAAACAGTGAGTGTGAACAACACCACTTTCCTAGTTATGTGGTTCACATGAGGAATCCCAGTAGAGAAAGGCTCTCATCTAGACCAGAGATTCTCAAACTTGATGGACATCAGAACCCTAGAGGCCTTGTTAGAGCTGAAAGTGATGGGCTCCTCTCCCAGAATTTCTGAATCAGTAGGTCATGCTAAGTGGTTCTCTTACCTAATTGTTTAATTGGATGTATTTGGACTCTGGCTAGATGTTTAGCTCCTGTATTAGAAGACAGATTAGGGTGCGATGCTGGCCTAAGGGCTTACCACAACCCGAGGTCACTTGAGTGAATGCTCCAAGGGATTCAGGAACAGAAGCCCTCCTGGCTGTCCCTTGGTCTAGTGCCATGTAAAGCTCTGTCATCTCCCATGGGTCACTGCTCACAGTTGGCAGCCACCCTGGTCTAGGCCACTGCCATCTAGACCAGTCTTCATCTTAGCTTCAATGCCCCCACTCTTGGTCCTCAAGACCAAGCAAACAGACTGGATCCTGGTCCTCCCCTGTCAGGAGGTGGTGAGCCATTTGTTAATTTGTACAAAATTTCGTTTCCTTGACCCATTCCTCAATTCTACATCTAGGAATTTTTCCTCAATGGAAACTGGGCCAAATGTGCCAGATTACTGTAATAATGGAGATTCAGGCAGCCTTATTTCTAAAATAACAAATGGCAGTTGGGTCTATAACACAGAGTGTTTTTCTAAACAGAAGCAAATAGTCCATTTCACTCAAGCAAGAGGAATAAGCTTTAGTCCACAGGACTGTGTTGTGCACTTACAAACATGTTAAGAGGGTAGATCTCACATTAAGTGTCCTCACAACAATAAAATAAGATGGTGGTGGGGGGGGACAAACAGTCAAGCTCTTTTTCTTTCTCAAAATAAAGTCATATTTTAGAGTGTATCTCATGACAGGGCAATGCTCACAAATAACATAAAAAAGATGTCAGACTCAAAGAATCATGCCAATTTCATATGAAACTTTATGTGGAGGTGGACATGGAGAAAAAGCCTGGAAAATGCAGCAAAATATAATGTGTGTTTTTCACTGGACTGTCTGGTTATGGAAGAAAATCTGATCACTGAAGTCTGGAGCCCTAACAATGTTCACACTGACTAATTATTGATTACATATATGTATGTATATGTAAACACATGTGTACATAGATATTAATATTTAATAATAAATATAAACATCTCCTGCTTCTTCACTGCCTTAAGACATAACAGATCCCAAAGGAAAGTAATGCTGCATCTGTCCTCTGCTTAAATCACTTTAGTGGATTCCCTTTGTTCCATAAGCAAAGACCTGGTGCCCCCCTGACCTGCAGACTGTCCGGTACTCCAGAATTTCTACAAAGGCAGCACTTGGGGAGGTGGAGGATGCATTCCAGTTGGGGAGGGGCTGCCTCTAGCCCCTGCTGCTAGCATTCATTTTCCGGATGCTCTGACTCTCACAAGCAGTCTTTAGGAAAATGCAAATGATTTCTTTGAACATATGCGCATACGTTTCTGCATGTGTGTGTGTGTGCATGTGTGTGTGTGTATGTGTGTGTAGACAAAGGAATAGAAGCGAAATTCTTCTCGTTGACATGGCTGTGACTTCAACGCACTGTGTAATGTGGTTTAACCAAGCATATCTGGAACCAGATGGCTATTGTGTATAAAAATCTGCAGTGTGCACACACAAGCACCAGTCTTGCCAGCACCCAAGACAGGCACTTGGTCCATCAGAAAATGATGAGGCTCGGGTGACAGAGAAGCTGAGAAAGAACATGGAGGGTAGAGTCTAGGAAAAGGAAAGCTAGTGTTAAGTATTTTCATGATTTGGAAACCCATGACTTTGGAACAGAGGTCAATGTGGAGTTGTTTTCAAGAAATCCAACCGCTTCCTGCTAGGGAGGAAATGTATGTATTGTTTGGTTTCTAGCCGAGCACTGAGCTAATGAACCACGGTGAGTCCTTGAACTAAAATATAATCTGATGATTGTGCCAGGAAGCAACATCCAAACTCCTTCTTTTCCAGGACCACAAATTTCCAATTAGATGTGTGTCTCTTAACTGAATTCAGATCTGGCCCAGATCCCTTCTATAACACTAAGGTCTCAGGGCTTAATGAGGACCAGAGTTTCTGAACACAGTGAAGAGGGCAGGGTCTACACAGAGAGAGAAGAGTTCTTTTCTGAGCCCAGCGCAATACAGGAGAATATTTCTGCAATCATAGGTTAGGGGGTGCTTGATTCAAGACAGTCCAAATATCAACAAACACAGAATGAAAGAGTGTTAAACCTTATTACATAAACACTAACAATATAAGAACATGAAAACCCCATCCCAGTATCCAACTGGGTGAAATCATTGTATCACATAAAATCTAAGTAATTCTACTGATATTACCCAAGAAGTGCCAATGGATCCACACAGAAAAGGTGAACAGCAAATCAGGAGAAAAGGGACTACAATGGGCAGGTCATGACAGAGAAAACGCAAAGGTTTTGAGAAACATGAAAGGATGTTCCAACATCTTTGTGCTGCAAAACTGGAAGTCGGTGTGCATCCAGAGTGGCTGCCAAAAGGGAGAAACAGACTAAGAGTCTGTCCATCGACAGACGAGGGGATAAACCAGAAGCAGTATATACATGCTTGGTGACATTATACTATGTGAAATTAACTAGTCACACAAAGACAAAGACTGCATGATTCCATTTATGTGAGATATCTAGGGCAGCCTAGGTCACGCGGAGACAGCAGAGAGGGGGTCGCCAGGGGCTGGGGACAGGGGACTGGGGACTTAACATTGAATGGGTACTGAGTTTAATTTTTGCAAGAGGAAAAGAGCTCCAGAGATGGATGGTGCTGATGGTCGCACAGTGTGGATGTGCTTCATGCCTCCCAATTGTGCGCTTAAAAATGGTTAAGAGGGGACTTTTTACTTTACATGGATTCTACCACAACTTAGAAAACCAAACGAAACCTGGACACTGAGAGTGATGACACCCAGAGTTGGCAAGAGTGGGAGGGAATGGACCCCTTCGGTTGAGGCCAGAGGGAATCTGGGTAGGCGCTGCCTCTATTCAACTATTTTAGCAAGATGTAGCAGAGCAGCAAGTGTGCACAAATTTGCTTTGATTCAGCCATGCAGTTTCTGGGAATGGGCTCAACGTGAAAGTCAGGAAGCTTTGCCTGTCTCCATGGGGGGCAGGAAAAGGTGTCTCCTTCTAAAAAATATCAATGAGTGATGACTGGGTGGCTCAGTGGTTGAGTGTCTGCCTTTGGCTCAGGTCGTGATCCTAGAGTCCTGGGATCGAGTCCTGTATCAGGCTCCCTGATTCTCCCTCTGCCTCTGTCTCTGCCTCTCTCTGTGTCTCTCGTGAATAAATAAATAAATAAAATCTTTAAAAATATATATATATATGGTATTTTAATGCCTGGGCTGACAACTTGTACTTAACCCCCAATTTAATTCACTACTGAAGATTTTTTTATTTTTTATTTTTTAATTTATGATAGTCACACAGAGAGAGAGAGAGAGAGAGAGAGGCAGAGACACAGGCAGAGGGAGAAGCAGGCTCCATGCACCGGGAACCCGACGTGGGATTCTATATCCCGGGTCTCCAGGATCGCGCCCTGGGCCAAAGGCAGGCGCCAAACCGCTGCGCCACCCAGGAATCCCACTACTGAAGATTATTATGTCTATACACCCCCCCTTTTTAAAAAGATATTTATTTATTTATTTATTTATTTATTTATTTATTTATTTATGACACACAGAGAGAGAGGCAAGAGAGATACGCAGAGGGAGAAGCAGCCTCCCTGCAGGGAGTCCGATATGGGACTCGATCCCAGGACTCCGGGATCATGCCCTGAGCTGAAGGCAGACACTCAACTTCTGAACCACCAAGGTGTCCTTGTCTATACATCCTTTCAATTAGGATATTCAATTAGCCATTTAAGAAATATATTGAGAAGGAAAGCAGGATATAAAATGGTATATGAGTAATAATCCCAGTTTTGACCAAATATCATTTATTTGCTCAGTTACATGTACCCTAGAAGAGCATTATCCAATATAAATAGAAATATTCAAGCCATGTATATAACTATATTTCCTAGCAACCACTTTCATTTTATTTTTATTTTTATTTTTTTTAAAGATTTTATTTATTTATTCATGAGAGACACAGAGAGAGAGAGGCAGAGACACAGGCAGAGGGAGATGCAGGCTCCATGCAGGGAGCCTGACGTGGGACTCGATTCCAGGACTCCAGGATCACGCCCTGGGCCAAAGGCAGGCGCTAAACTGCTGAGCCATCTGGGGATCCCATCAATACAAAAAATTTTTAATGAGGTATGCAAAAAAATTTTTTATACTAACTCCTGGAAATCCAGTGTGTATTTTGCAATGACCAGGCACACTGCAAGTCCAAGTGCAAGCCACAAGGACAGTGGCTACCATGTTCGACAGGCCAGGTCCAGAGTGTGCTGAGATGTTTTTGAAGCCACATGCATTCACCTTTAGAGCTCGGAAAATTCTAGACTCTGGCTCCCCGGCCTACCCTAGCTGCGGTTTCCATGGCAACAGCCTGAGCAGACCCTGCAGTGAGGCATCACATTGATGCTCCTGGATGAACAGAGAGAAGCAACTAAAACAAAACAGCCTGGCTGGGGGATGGGGTGGACTAGGAAAAGACCTAGCAGACAACGCCTCATCCATGCCTCTTGCATAGCATTTGTGTATGAAAAACTGCATCATCAGACAGCGTATGTGCAAAAGACAACAAAATTGGCTTCTCTGGAGTCTCAGCATACTCTGCTAGAAATCACGAGTCTCCCTTGTATTGAGCAGAGGTGATGTATGAACATGTTGAATCACTACACTGTACACCTGAAACCAGTATTAGAGTACATATGTGTTAACTAACCAGAATTTATTTTTTTAAGATTTTATTTATTTATTCATGAGAGACATGGAGCGAGAGGCAGACACAGGCAGAGGGAGAAGGAGGCTCCCCTCAGGGAGCCTGATGTGGGACTCGATCCCAGGATCCTGGGATTATGACCTGAGCCAAAGGTAGATGCTCAACCGCTGAGCCACACAGTTGCCCTAACCAACTGGAATTTAAATAAAAACTTTAAAACAAACAAAAAAAGAAATCATAAGTCTCTTGAAAGCTCCAGTGATATGAATTATCTATTCCACATTTCATACATTCATGCATTTACTCATGTAATAAAGGCTTGAGCCTCTTGTATTTGCCGGCCTCAAAGCTAGGAGCAGGAATTACAAAAACATCCAAAACAGGCAGAGTCTCTGCCCTGGAGAAATACTGTTGCATTCAGAAAGTTTCATTTTATTCACTATTTGCTAAATGAGTTTCCACAGAGTCTCTATTAGGTGATTTGCTGAAGCCACCAAGAGAAGCCTTTGATCTCTTGGAACTTACACTCTGGTAGAGGAGGTAGGAGGTAAACAAAAATATAAAATGATGTTGGAATGATGAGTCCCTAAGGTCAACACTAAATTGGGGGTCACAGGAGAGAGAGTGACATGAGGCGTGATGTTTTACACAAGGAAATCAGGGAATATCTGTACGGTGGTGGAACCACAGGGAGATATGGACAAAAGGAGGAAGCCAGCTATGAGAGCACACAGCAGGTGCAAAGGCCCCAGGGCAGGAGCATGTTTCAAGGGCAAGCCAGTTGTCAGGAAGTAAGCTACAGACAAAAACCAGAGCTGGGGATGGACAAGACACAAGGCAGGGGCTGCAGGCAGGGTCCTCACAGGTCATGGTACTGACTCTGGAGTCCATTAATTAAGAGGTGAAATTTTCAGATTGCCAATGATTCACATTAATGGCACAACTACTATGTGCTGGCTCTGGGTTAGTGACACTCACATCACACCTTTCTTCTTGGAGCAACCCACTCATTACAAGTGATTTTGAGGCTTACAGGAGCCACTTAGGGCATGCAAAATGATTAGCACACAGTAAGTACTCAATAAATGTTATTCTCTCTCACCAGCCTTTTGTGTCTGGGGAAACTGGAAGAATGTATTTGCTTTCCCATACAAGAATAATAAGGCCTACATTTTAAAACGTGCCAGTAGGAAGGTCCTGTAGTCAGATGAAAATCACAAGCAACCACAGAATTATTCTGGTGAGGGTACAGTCATCGCCACCACCAAGCATGTCTCGACCAGCTCCTGCTACCCCTGGGAATTATATGATCTAGCCCTGGCCACCTACCCGCTGGGATTCTCCATCTCCCACCCACAGACCAACCTCAGAGTGGCAAGGAAAGCCCTACCTGGCCAGGGGCAAACACAAAACCAAAATAAATTTAAAAACACAGGGAAATCTGAATATGTATGTTTGTACATTTATACATTTTTAAAAAGTATAATAAAAGTAGAATTTTCACTGTTGATTTTAAAGTATTACTAGGCTTGGTCAGACAGGCTCATTGTGAAGAGGTTAGCATGCTACATGACATTTTTTTCTTTTTCTTTTTCTTTTTTTTTTTTAATTTTTTATTTATCTATGATAGTCACACACAGAGAGAGACAGAGAGAGAGAGAGAGAGAGAGAGAGAGAGAGGCAGAGACACAGGCAGAGGGAAAAGCAGGCTCCATGCACCGGGAGCCCGACGTGGGATTTGATCCTGGGTCTCCAGGATCGCGCCCTGGGCCAAAGGCAGGCGCCAAACCGCTGCGCCACCCAGGGATCCCATTTTTTTCTTTTTTTTTAAGATTTTATTTATTTATACATGAGACACACACAGAAAGAGAGGCAGAGACATAGGCAGAGGGAGAAGCAGGCTCTCGTGCAGGGAGCCCAATGAGGGACTCGATCCCAGGACCCCAGGATCACGACCTGAGCTGAAGGCAGTTGCTCAACCACTGAGCTACCCAGGGGTCCTGCTACAGGAGAATTTAAAATGCTGCACACACAGGTACTCGTGGCAGCCAAGTCCCATGGTCAGCTCAAACCATCATCACAGAAAACTCATTGACAAGAGGGCCCAGAGATCTAACCTGCTCTCAGATGCCTGGTGTTGAAGCTGATGATGTTTAGAAATGGACATCTTCAGGATAGAGGCCACACTGACTGATATCTGAGAAAACCAATCCCTTCTCATTTGGATGGGGATGTGCATATCATGGGGCTCCAGTCCAGCGTGTGGCTCATGAGTCAGGGGGAGGTTCCACGGGGGGTTGTTTGACTTGGTACCTGGGCCAAGGGGGGGATATTTGAATGGCTTCTTCTCAGGATGGTGGGCTTCCTTTCCCAGCTGGTCATTTCCCATCAGGTCTACAAGCCCCTCACCCCCTTTAGTCCTGGGGCTCGGCAGCTCTGCAGGGCAGAGGCGAGGGGTGGGGAGGCAATGCTTGGAAAACACAGCACAAAAAAAACATGGGTAAAGGGTTTTATAATCATGGGTTAGAGAAGACCTCACTAAACCCAGTGGAAAAACCGACAAGAAAAACCTACATTCAATCTGACAACATAAAATTGAAAATCCTGCTGTTATGGGTTAAATTGTATCCCCCCACCCCCAACCAAAAAAATTCATGTCAAGATCCAAACCTCCAGTACTTCCACCATATGTGGAGACAGGGCCTTCACAGAGGTAATGAAGTTAAAGTGAGGTCCTTAAGTGGATCCTAATCCAACATGTCTGGTGTCCTTGTAAGGACAGGAACGTTTGAACACATGTAGGAACAGAGCACAGACCATGAACTGCACAGGGGGAGGACAGTCATCTACAAGCTGAGGGGGAGGCCTGGAAACAGACCCTTCCTCACTTCCTTAGGAGACATTAACCCTGCAGACATCCTGACCTCAGACTTCCAGCTCCCAGAACTGAGTGAAATAAATTTCTGTTGTTCCAGCTCCCTGTCCGAGGTGCTTTGTTATGGTGGCCATAGCATACTGACACACCCACCACAGGAAATATTTAAGTGACCAGGTAGAGCTTTTTCCGACACCTATGATGGTCCAATCCCTACTACTAATCACTAGTTATGTCAATTCCTCTCACAGATTAATAAGAAGTAGTTGCACAACATATTAGTTGTCTGGGGCTGCTGTAACAAATTAACATGGACCAGGTTGCTTAGAATTACAGAGGTTGACTCCACCACTGCCTGGAGGCCAGAAGTTCAAAACCAGGGTGTCAGAGGACAGGACTCCCTCCGAAGGCCCTCAGGGAGACCCGTCCAGCCTCTGTGGCTTTGGGTGGCTCCTGGCTGCCTTTCTGGCAGACACACCACTGCAATCTCTGCCCCATTCCCTCTCATCTCTGCGTCTCTGTGTGTCTAAGTCTTTCTCTTATGAGGGCATCCACCCTAAACCCAGGGTCATTTCATCTCAAGACACTTGGTTAATGACTTCTGCAAAGACCCTACTTCCAAAGGTCACATTCTGAGGTTCTGGGTCGACATGAATTTCAGGGGGCAGGGGCAGCATTATTCAACCCACTACAAAAACCAAAATAGAAAAAAAGAGAGAGAGGGACTCAAAATGTCTGTTCGCAGATTTCCAGGGAAGGTTAAACTTCAAGTTTTCTTTCTCGCCCCTTCCAACAGTCTAGCAAGGTGTTTATGTAAAGTTTGCAAAATATTTTAAATGCAATTGGTTGAAATCACCATCCTTTCTACTTTGTTATCTCCTTCCTTAGAACAACAACAACAAAAACCTCATGTTTGATGATACTGGGGTGGTCATGGGTATTTTTGAAGACATAGCTATAGGCAATTTGAGTAGGGGGCAGATTTTGTGGAATATATGCATGTATAGGGTGGCAAGATTTAACAAGTAGAAATCCAGGATACTAAGTTGAATTTAGATTTCAGATAAACAATAAATAACTTTTAGTATAAATCTGTCCCATGCAATAGTTAGGATATTTAGTATAGTATATAACTATGCTGAAAAGGCGTTCACCATTAATCTGAAATTCACATTTTTTTTTGAAATTCACATTTTTTTTTGAAATTCACATTTTTTAAATAAAGATTTTATGTATTTGTTCATGAGAGACACAGAGAGAGAGAGAGAGGCAGAGACATAGGCAGAGGGAGAAGCAAGGAGCCCAATGTGGGACTCAATCCCTGGAATCCGGGATCACACCCTGAGCCAAAGGCAGACGCTCAACCGCTGAGCCACCCAGGCATCCCTGAAATTCACATTTTTATCTAACAATCCTATTTCTGTATTATTCTTTATTATAAGGTTATATATTACATATATAAGGTTATATATCCATACATTATGTATATGTGTATATGTATGGACATAGATAAGGTTATATCTATGTAACTACATATAGTTATATTTAATCTTATGTATAATAGTGTATACATGTCTATCAATAACTATAAAGTTTTTAGTAGCCATCCTGGGGTCAGAATCACTCCAGAAATACTATATTGCACTAACCCTACATCGATGCACAAAGATGCTTATCACAGTAGGAACACATCTCGTGGTGCAGGGCACCAGAATTATGAGAACCGTGGGGAAGAAATAAAGTTTGAAATGTACAAAGCAGAAGCCGGCCTGGAAAATTTTTTTAAACCTACGAAGTATAAAATTTGTAAGTTGGAGGACCCCTTCTCACTAATGCCTGGTCAAGTCACAAATTCTTCTCCACCAACAATGAGCTCATAGGGCAGTGTTTAACATTAGAACATTTCAGGAAAGTGTGGTGTAGATTTTAGCAGAATCCCTGTCTAACTTGGGTCATCCCTGATGGACAAACAGCACGGGAGGCTGGTTGTGAAAACGTGGAGATGGATATTTGGGGCATCTGCTCCTGAGGGAATCTGTGGCTCCAGCCAAAGTGTACCCTTCGGTACAGAGAGGTTACCCGAAGAAGAAGAAGACACCTCAATGACACGATCCCCACACACATCCATCAACCGCTCATCACTTGCAACAACGAAACAGTTATCTCATGGCACAGCTGTTCAGCACCATCCAATACAACATACTGGCAATTGGGAAAAGCATTGCAGCTGCACTTGTATGATTTAATTCCAAAGCAAATTTGTACATGTTTTTTTATCAATCACATTAGATTTCAAATGTGCCAAAGGGTAAAAAATGAAGTATGCTCACAGACGCCAAATATCAATCTGAAAGAAAGAAGACTGGCAGGGGCTTCAAAATAGGAAAGTAACTAAAACCACTGTTAGACAGAATAGTGATAAGGAAAAGGACCATGCCAGCCAAAAAGACAAGATTGTGAAAACAACTGCACAAGGCATTTTTTTTCTCGTTACAAGAAACAGGATTCTTCCAAATAGGAAATTAAAAGCAGCAAAAAACATGGAAACAATAGAAAACACACACACACACACACACAACCCTGTAACTTTCGGGTTGCAAAAAAAAAAAAAAAAAATCCATGGAAGGAGGTGACACTAACTTCATTTCATTTGCTGCATGTAATAAGGACCCCGAGCTTTTGTTGTGATCTGTTGTGACAAGCAATATTCAACAACGTTGAAAAACTGGTTTTTGTGTGTTTCTCCCCAAAAGGGTGAGCTTGATAGTGTTTGCAAAGACTCCCTCAAAATATGCAGTGACAATACAGAGCCTATTATTTATTATTTATTTATTATTATTTATCACGTGATCCAGCCTAGTCCGAAGCATTTCTATCTCTGTTTTGTTTGTAAAAGGTTTTCAATCGGAATAGCATTATTTGCTATCAAATAGGTTTTCCAACTGGGTAAATATATACAAATGATGGAGATTTTGCATCGAGCGCAGCAGGCTGTGTTTACTCGAATGATACATTATTCGAATAAAGATGCACTGGGACTGGACAAGAAGGAATATTTATTCTCCAGCTAGCGAAAATTTCATGGGAGTTATTACTATCCTCATCATGAGCACTTAGGGGAAAAGTCAAAGTGAGAAAACAAATGTGCCTTATTTAAACAAAGCTGTATACAAAGAGTGCGTTAACATAACGGGGAAACGTTCACAGAAGGAAGTGGCAAATCAAATGCTCTATGCCAGATGCCAAATGTAACTCCAGCTTTAGGATTCTGCAGGAATAGGGCAGGGACTGTGAGCTGGGGATTTACTTGGTTTGTCATAATGTAAAAATCCATGAGAGATTTTGGGGGGCAGAAAGGGAAGGCTTTTCTGTGTCTTGAAAACCATCTATGTGAGATGTTATTCAACAAAGTGAAACAAATTCTAAATGACTGTAAGTCATCATGAACAACATTCTTGGTTAGTATGCAGCTTTGCAGCTGTTGTGAAATTTGAACAACTCTCTTCACAAACACTGATAAATATTCAGGAATGTACCATTTGCCTCTTGTTCCCCTAATCTCGGCAGAGAGAGCTGCCTCTACAGGTTCTGAGGTCTTCACCCGAGCCTCCGTGTTTCACAACAGTGACACATTCTCTCTTTAGGTTCATCTCATTTAAAAAAATTTTTTTAACTGTGGTGCAATATGTATAATATAAAATTAACTATCTTAATCAATGTAAGTACATTCACGTTGTTGTGCTACTCACCTCTAGAACTTTCTCATCTTGCAAAACTAAAACTCTGTCCTCTTTAAACACTAACTCCTAATTCCCCTTGGCCTCCACCCAGGGTCACCACCATTCTGCTTTCTGCTGCTGAATCTGACTCCTTTAGGCACTTCAGAAAAGTCTTTTTGTATAACCATCCTAGGCCAAAGGCTACACTATCTTCCTATTCTAAGAAAAATTCTGTTATAAAATTATTTTCAGAAGAGGAAATAACAGATGAGGGTGCAGTCAAAAATTAAAATAAAATAAAATAAAACAAAATAAAACCCATGTGGGAGAAAAAGTATTCCAGGGGTATTTTCAATCACCTAATTAATAACATTTTATGCCATTTTTTTTTACTTTGTGCTACATTATAGTATTTGAGCAACTTAGTGGTGATGTGAGGGATTTGCTGTGATTTCTGTACAGATTCTAAATAAATTTTCACCTCTGAACCAGGTTTTCATATTTGTCATTTTGTATTCTTTTCCTCAGAGGAGGTCTCCCAAAGTATAAAGCTTTCAGGCCTCACAAAACCTGGATCCACTTCTAGTCCAATGTTAAATAACACCTGTCTCTGCTCCAAAAGCTGGACTTTGAAACTGAAATGAGATGTCATTTCTCCAGCAGGCAGACAAAGATAAAAGAACAGATACCACCCAAGATTGACAAGAGGGTGAAAAAGTGGACATCTTCACAGTCAGCTGTGAGAGAATATGTTGCTTCATCCTTTCTGGCAAACATTATGGCAATGATTATAGAAGTTTAAAATGCACATACCCTTTGATCCAATAATTTCACATCTGGAAATCTACACCTGCTCAATTGAACCCACACACCAGCCACTCACCTACATGGGAGTTATGGTAACATTGTCTATGAATGCAAGAAACTAAAAACAAGTACATGAAACATATCTCCAAGGATGTCTAGAGTGCATTCGTTAAAAACAAATGCGATTTTTATTTATTTTTTATTTTTATCTTTTAAAGATTTTATTTATTTATTCATGAGAGACACACAGAGAGGCAGAGACATAGGCAGAGGGAGAAGCAGACTCCCCATGGGGAACCCAATGTGGGATTTGATCCCAGGATCCCGGGATCACAACCTGAGCTGAAGGCAGACACTCAACCACTGAGTCACCCAGGTACCCTGCAAATGCAATTTTTAAAAGAATATTTAATGTCATGAGAGCATATTACATGAAAAACGATAAAAAAAAAACACATATAGGCCACAAACCAACTTTTTGCAAAAATGATCCACTCATTCATTATTTATATGTTAGTTATTTATCTATAAGCTGTATTAAGCATTTTGTATCTAGTAGACACTCCAAAGGCTTTTGGGACCAAAGAAAGAACGAGGCTCTGCCCTCATGGGGCTTCCTTTTAACAGAAAATAAGCTGGCCATCCAGAAAGTGATTCAGAAACATATGGATAGTGTGAAACAATGAATTCTCTAGCAGCCACTAAGTCCATTCCGGGACAAATACCCTGGAGAAACTCTCCATCTGTGAGCAAGGAGACAAAAGCCAGGATGGACAGAGCAACAGTGACAATCTGACAAATACTCGCTGTGGGCCAGCTCCCCTAGAGTGGCTCTGTCCAAGCAAACACCTGCGATGGGGGTGGGGGTTTCACTCTTCCCAATCAGACAACAGGCACATGAAATAGGGTGTATGCACATAATAGTACATGGTGGAGCCGCTTAAGAGACTGAATCAAGGCCCCAGGTTTCAACACGAACACTATTGCAGAATAGAAGGCAGGCACAAAAGGGTACTACAGATATAACACCTCCGAGCTGTCCATCACCTCTCCCAGAGATGTTTTCTGCGTTGCAATTGTTTGACATGATCTTTGCTTGTTAAAGGCTCTCAGGTACTGTTTGAGTGCTATCTTCTGTAATTCAATTAAGGAGAGCAGCTAAAGGGGTGTAGGTCTGCTGGAATCAGACGTCCACCCCTTGGATCCTTGCCCCTCGGTGAGGAGTGTCCTAATAATCAGATTTGCTATTATCTCCTTCAAGAAGCATACAGACACAACTACATGCTGGGATATATTTATTTATTTATCTATTTATTTATATATAAAAAAATATAAATTATATTTATATAAAAATATATAATAAATATATAAAATAAAATAATATATATAAAAATATATTTATATTTCTATAAAAATATATAAATATATATTTTTTAAACCCATACCTGTTTACCTCTACAGCCTGGAGAGTTCCAGTCAGATCCACTGCTCTTCCCCTCCCACATAGCCAGCAGTTTCCATGGCAATGGATGAGCCTGCAGGTACTAGCATGAACAAAGCACAGTTTCTGATAATAAAACTGCCTGGCAGGGGGATGGGGAGGATTTCAGCAGGACTGATGCCTCCCCTCCTCACCCCTTGCCCCCCCCACCCCCGACTAGGGCTTTTCATTTCTCTGCAGCTTCTTGTGATTGAAAAGCTTGCCCCTCCCCCCCCAAAAAAAAAAAAAAAAAGAAAAGCTTGCCCCTGAGACAAAAACATAACTTGGAGAATCTAATTCCCTTGGGGATGATGAGGAAGGGGTACATGGGGAGGCCAGCCAGCACCTGCATACAATGGTGCACAATAATGCTCCCCCCCCCCGCCCCCCCCACACCTCATCCAGCAGCAGCATCACCTGGGAACCTGTGACTTTAAGTGATGAACCCTCCAGGTGTGTCTGGCATTTGTCCAGCTTGAGAACCATTGGTCTGCACAGCTGATTAACTCCTCTCAGGGCTGATCATGTTTTCCCCTTTATTTCCCATCAGATAGGAAAGACCTTCCTACCATGTAGTATGTAACTGTCGGGTCTCTGGATCTTCTCTCCACATTAAATCCGGAGATATCCCCTCTCCCCACACTCTCCTGCTACACTCACATCTGCCTCCTGACGCCTCCTGTTTCTCTCCCCTATCCCAAACCAGCTTCTAAGCACCTCACACACTCAAATAAATGCCAGGAAGGGGTGGATGGGGAGGGGCTGTTTGGGGGTTCAGGTTTTCCTTTTTGGGGGTAATGAAAATACTTTGCAACTACATGGAGGTGGTGTTTGCTCAACACTGTGGCACCAAATGCCACTGAATCATTCTTTAAAATAGTTAATTTTATGATATATGAAGGTCACCACCATAAAATTATTTAAAAAACACTTCGACACATTTCAAATTTTGCCACATCATTTACAAGAAACCTAGTCAATCAGAAAGTTGGGTCATGATTCTCTTTAAACCAGTGCTGCCCAATAGAAATATAGTCCAACTCATGTATAGAATTTAAAACTTTCCAGTAAAAAGGAAATTTTCCAGGAAACAAAGAGTTAAAATTAATTTGAATAACACAATATATTTTATTTTACTCAACACGCCTGACAACTAACTGTCCCTCGTCTGTCCTGGATAAAACATGAACGTCAATGCAAATTTCCCCTCTCCATGGCCCTCCAGCCTATCGATCCCCAAGTCTTCTCTATTCTGCCTTGGATAGGTTTCCCATGTACCTGCCCTGTTGATCTCTTCTTCAAGCAGCAAAAACAACCATAGGCATTCTTCCTTCTCAAAGGAAAACATGGTCAAACCACCTCCCACTGATTCTTGCCCCCCCCCCACCACCCCTGGCCGCCCCGCAATTCCTGTTGGTCTTAGAAAAAATTCCACCCTCCTCACAAAAGCCTAAAAACCATCATGGTGACCCCAGATTTTCTTTTAGTGGAATTTGGGGGCACCAGCTATGTTAGAAGGGGCTCTGTGGAATTTCCCTTGAAACTGGAGCCACACAAAATCCTGAACTGTAGACTTTATGCCTGGAGTGGGCTTTTTCTATAAAGAGTCAAATAGTAAATATTTTGGGCTTTGTGACCCTGCAGTCTTTGACTCAACTACTCAAATCTGCCTTTGGAGTGTGAAAGCAAATGTAGGTGATAGTGAATGAGCATGGCCATGTTGCAATAAAACTTTATTTATGGACAGATCTCTCCGTCTTCTTGACGGCTACGTCTCAACTACTCCTCCATCCCCTCTCTCCTGTGTCCTGAAGCCATTTCTTCATTGGTCTTTTGGGTCTATCATCTCTGGTCTTCAATTAATTTTCCTGATAAGTGTCAGGGCAGATTTAGCAATGGGAAATCTGGTCGGCAGATTACATTGCCTTTTAGATACACACCCAATTCTTTATGAGGATCTACAAGCAGATGGACTCCAGAATTTCCACACAGAAGGGGTCTGACAGGGACAGTCTGGTTGGAGGTTGGAAGGCTTATGGAGCTTGCCTTGCAGCCATGGTTGTGCAATCATATTCCATTACACAAGGCAGCTATTGGGAAGAGACACACAGTCCCCTTTGAATGCATGCATTTAGGGACTTACAAAGTTAGATACAGAGGAATAAGGGTGAAAATGTACTCATTATTGAGATATTATTCTAGTGTTTGTATATTTAGTTCAAACACATCTGGAATTAGATTCCTATTATGTGCTAACATCTAAAACCTTCATACATAAGGAAAAGTGTGGACCACAGGCCACGATGGGCTTTTGGAACAAGTCTTCAACGATCATCTCAAAACAGGGACACAAGATTTTCCCCCCAGAACACCAGAGCTACGAACATGACCCAGGTACATTATCTAGAAACACATGGCTGGTATTAAATATTTTTATGGCTTAGAAATGGACTTCCCCAGAATACTGGCCTGTTTTGCTGTTTCTGGGAAAACTGTTCCTTTACTGAGTTGGATGTCAATGTCTATAGATCTTGGCCTATAGCCTGGCATTCAGAGGTCATTAATCAGGGGGGAGGCCCATGGTAGGTGACTGCCCAAGGGTTTTATTTGACAACAGGGGCCAAGCTGACATTGTAACAGTTTGTTTTCAGAGATGGTTTAGTTTTTCCCTCAGAAATAATCCCCTCCAACAAAATTGTCCTTTGTGTTTAGTATTTGGCCCAGATTTGTGTTTAGGGACTGTTTGCTGAAGGACACTGAGCCCATGTTTGAGCTGAGGATGTGAGGAAGCATCCAGAGCAGATAGAGAGCTCCTTTGCTCATCTCACCACAAGACAGCATAGTGAACAGTTTAATGACCATGGGACGGGAAACTTCTCCTTCAATTTAACAAAGAAGCCAGTGGATATAAAAGAAAACATTAACAAATCTGTCTCTACAAACTCTGAAAAATTAGCTGCAGGGAAAAGCCCATCATGAAAAAGACAGAGTTAAAATATCACAAAACGTACATTTAACACATATACACTTAGGCATGAAGCCTGCAGAGTGCTAAGAGGTCAAAAAAGGGGGGAGGGATCTCAAAAAGCCAGAAAGTGTATGCATTCATAGAGAGACAGCAGAAGAGAAAACTTGAATTTGAAAAGCACCTCATTCGGGATCCAAAAACGACATCAAAACAAAAACGAGAGGTTGCTACTCCCATCAGACTGGGAATGACGAGGAAAGCAGTAATGTACAGGGTTGTTAAAGATATGGAGGAATGCACATGGCCCCAGGCTCACGGTGGGGTGGGACAGTCAGCACTTTTCCAGAGAATGTAGCATAATAGCCATCAGAGGTAAAGCAGAACTGAGGGGCGCCTGAGGAGCTCAATTGGTTAAGCATCCAACTCTTGGTTTCTGCTTAAGTCATGATCTCAAGGTCATGAGATTAAGCCCCATCTTGGGCTCCATGCTCAGCATGGAGTTTGCTTGAGATTCTCTCCCTCTCTCTCTGCCCCTCCCCCTGCTCATGCATGCATGAGCTCTCTCTCTCAAATAAATAAATAAATCTTTAAAAAAATAATGAAGCAGACCTGTATACACACAAGCCCACTTCTGGTCTGGAAAAATACATGTCCACAGCACCATTGCAATAGGAGGTCAAGAAAATTGGGGCTGGGGGGTATGGGGGGGAGAACATTCAATGCAAATGCAAGAACACCGAGTGCAAAGATGAGATGGAGTTCACTGTCAGAAAAAGGCAGAGTTTTCCTTTAAAAATAAATGTTGCGTTTTGAAAAACATATAGGATCAAGATATGTTTAATGGGAGAAAAATCAGGACATAATCCTTTGTATAGATCAGAGTCACTCAATGTCAGGACTATTGGCACTTATGGCCAGGTTGTGGTTGGTGTGAGCAGCTGTCCTGTGCATGCTGCAGACTGGGCCCTCCCTGGTCTCTACCTGCTAGACATTCTGTGTGCCTCCCTCCCCAGCTGTGACAATCCAAACTTCTCCAGCATTGCCACCTGTCCTCCGGAGGATCAAAACTCCCCTGATTGGGGACCACTACCTGCAATTCTGAGTCAGAATCATGCACACATTCATGTACCTGTGCCCGTACACCTGTGCTGTACTCTAGAAATACAATGCGAGCTACAAATGTAATTTTAAATTTTCCACTAGTCACATTAAAAAATGTAAAAAGAAACAGGTAAAAAATTATTTTAACGATGTATTTCATTTAAACTAGCACATGCACATACAAACAAATACTATCTCAACATGTTGCACCACATATGGAGGGCTCGCTGGCCGTGTATGGCCAGGTTACTGAGAAACTCTGGGTACCAAGAACCCTGTAAGACACAGAAATACAGCGGGAGGAAAAAGGGTAAGTTGCCTGATTTCTGGAAACTTCCATCTTAGTGGGAAAAACAGACATCAACATAAACACATGCAGTGTGAGGCTGGAGGAATGCACAGGGGTGAGGAGGGGCCGGTGGAGGTGGATGGTGGAGCAGGAAGGCTGTGCCCCTGCGAGGCTTGTTTCCAAAACTCACTCTTCTCCCAGCTTGGCCTCTTTGGCCAGCCAGACCCTGGCATGACAGGGAGGGACCTGCTGCCCCAGGGCCCCCACCACAGTGCCACGCCCTGCTCACCTGGCTCATCTGCCCAGACCCACCTCTCTCCTCCTGAAGATGATGGCAGCCCAAGGGCCTCTGTGAGCCCACTCACAGGCAGCACAGGGATTCTGCGGGGAGCTGGACCAGTGGAGGCCCATTGCTGCAAGGCCAAGAACATCCTCTTTCCTGAGGTGGATAAGGCACTGCAGGACATGCTGATGATGTGCTCTCCCCAGCACAGACACACACGCAGATGGACTCACTGACACACACGCACACACACACACACACACACACACACACTCTCCTGTCTCCTTCCAAGCATCCGAGCCTCCCGCAGAAATCAGCCACGACCCAAAGGGATGGCCCAACTCTTCCCCAGGCCTCCCTCATCCTCTGTGTCCAGTCCTGCACAGACTCCATCACCATCTGAAATCACATTTCTTATGCCTCGCTACATGGTTCTCTGTGGCCTTCCCCACAGGAGGGTGTGCTCCTGGGGCTAGGGCCCTTTTCCGTCTGGTTCCCTGGTACCTCCATGGCACAGTCCAGTAGGTGCTCAGTTAGCAAACATCACATGAATCAGTGGGTGCGTGCAGATACCACTCATCTGAACCACATCTGCTCAATTTTCAGATCCTAGCTCACACAGACCAGGGGCACCTGTGTGTGCGCCTGTGTGCACGCACCTCGCTTCTCTCGCTGTTTAAAAATTTAAAATCCAAAATAACTGAAGACAGGTGTTCAAACAAAAATCTGTAAAATATGCGCTTGCTCATGGCCGCACCATTCACAGGAACTAAAGATGGAAACCACCCAATGGCCCATGAAGGATGAGTGGATAAACACAACGAGGTCTGTCCACACAATGGAGTATTCCTCAGCCACACAGGAGCATGCAGGGCTGACACACACTACGACATGGGTGGCCCTCAACAACATCATGCTAAGTGTGGGGAACCGGTTAGCACAGACCACACGTGGCATGCTTCCATTTGTAGGAAAGGTCCAGAATCGGCAAAGCTATAGACACAGCAAGCAGATGAGTGACTGCTCAGGGTTGGAGGGATGGGACCAGGAGAGGTCTTAGCTGGATATGAAGTTTCTCCCTGGGGTGATGAACACCTGTTCACATGGCTGCTGGCGATGGTGACACAGTTCTGGGGATGCTAAATACCAGTGTGCCATTCTCCACGAACTCACTTCTCTCACCCTTTCTCTCTCTCTTTCTCACTGGAATCACCTCCAACCAATGCAAACCACAAAGAAGTAAGAAGCCTTATGCAGGCAAGAAGGCTGTGACCGTGAAGCTGGTGTTCTCACACACCGTGCTCAGTGTTACTACCCAGCGAAGGATTTCTCCCAGAGTGCGCCAACGACCCGTCCAGCTCTGCAGTGATGTGCCACGTGCTCCCATCCCACACCCCGCACACAGCAAACCAGCCCCGGGGTGTTTTCCTGGGGAGAAAAGAGTGCTGTCCAAAGGAAACACAACACCAGCTGCATATCTAATTTTGTTTTCCAGTAGCTACATTGAAAAGAATTCAAAGAACAGGTCAGATTAATTTTAATACAGTATTTTATAGAACCCGATACAAAAGATACTGCTGAATATTTTCCCTTATTTTTGTCATCCTCAGTCTGAAATCTAGGGTGCACTTTATCCTTATAGTCGAGCCTACCTTGAGTCTGATAAAGCACATTTCAAGGGCTCAGGGGCACCTGTAGTGTAGGCAAGGAAGGAATCTCTTCCCCTTCCCAGGTTGTCCAGCTGGGGCCCTGAGAGTGACACCGGCCAAACACGGGTTCACAAGAGAAAAGCAAACAGAGGTTCATGAGCTGTGTGTCTCGCACGTACATACATGGAAGCATCCGGTGATGGATGAGGAACCCAGAGGGCTGGCTGGAACATGGATTTAAATATTAACAAAAGACAGGATTTGTGGCTTCTGGGCTGGGGAAGCCAGTTATGGATAGGCAGCCAGTGGAAGTATGGCAAAATGGGTGGTTTCGTGAGGTTTGCTATGCACATATTGGTCAATGCCTTCCCTGTTGAGAAGAGCTAGTAAGAGGGAGACAGTAATCTCGTGTCCCAATTTTAGAGCTTTTCCTGAATCTATCACTTCTCAACAGACTTCAGCTCAAAAGAGACCATGTACCCAAGATGCATATTTTGGGGTGGCATGTTCTGGTCCCCCTCGTGGCCACACCCTAATAGTAGCGATTAGATGATTAGATCCCATACCTCACACACGGTAGTCCTGTCATCAATTTTTTTTAAATAAAGATTTTATTTATTTGTTTATTCATGAGAGACACACAGATTGAGGCAGAGACACAGGCAGAGGGAGAAGCAGGCTCCTCACATGGAGCCTGATGCGGGACCCAATCCCCAGACCCGGGATCATGCCCTGAGCTGAAGGCAGACACTCAACTGCTGAGCCACCCAGGCATCCCCATCAATTTTTTAAAAATGAAGAATTAATTATTAAAAGTGGGAAACATGCTTATGAGGCTTTTTCTTTAAGTAATCTCTACTATGCTCAACATGGGGCTCCAACTCATGGCCTTGAGATCAGTCATAGCATGCTCCACCAGCTAAACCAGCCAGGTGCTCAGATTATGAGTATTAAGTTAAACAAAATTGAAACAGATTGCCACAACCCACCCACCCCAACAGGACACTGAGTTTTATGTTTGCATATGCAAACCACAGTTTGTGTCCCCACTCTAGCGAGGTGCTACTGTGGGATGAGGTAAGTCAAGTCATGGCCCCAAACTTCACCTTCCTCACCTAGGAAAGAAGATCTACCTGGAGTGTTCCTTCTACTTAGATGGATAAATAGGCTTAGCATAGCACCTGTATCAAAATAATCATTCAGTAAATGTCAACAATGCCTGCAACTGTATACACGGACAAGTTACAAATGTGAAGGAAACATTTAAAATGGAAACTCATAAAATAAAATAAAATAAAATAAAACAAAATAAAATGGAAATCTCATATGCTGGGCTCATAGTGATTATTTATACACCTCCCAAAATTCTTATGAGTTTTAATCACTACAAAATCAGGTAAAAGTGATGAAAGCAAATAATTAGGGGGGAAAAACTGATCAGAAATGAGGCTGATGTGAGATTCTCCAGAAAGGGGAAAGCACACCCAAAACATTTTTCATAGTGTTACAGCAGGGGTGTCATGGGGGAGGCAGGGCCACACATCATTGTCTCTAAAGATCTCTGTTTGGTTAGAGATCTCTGTTTGGTTGTTCTGTTACAACAAGCACCTGCTGATTCTGAACTACAACCGGAAACAAAAAAGTTTCTGAAGAAAGTATCGACACACAGCAAAGTGGTTATGAATTAAAACACCGAGCTAATTTCTTCTGATGTTTTCTGCTCAGCTTCATTTGGAATTTGTTAGCACAGTTTGCAGGGAGCTCCACGGCACAGACAGGAATACACTCAAAGTCCTGTCTCTATTCCTAATACTCAGGTCCCAACATATCCGAATGATCATGAGAGCTAAAAACTCAGGGGGATGCATATGCTCAGAAGTCCTAAACAGAGAAACAACTGGAGTTTTCAGGTGGTTTTCTGTTTGTCAGATTTTAAAGATAAATAATCAAATTCTACCAACTTCAGCGTACTAGCTATCGTTGCTAGGTCCATCCATCTGAAACACTGGGGAACAAGATGAGACATCTCCCTTCTCAGAGAATAAAGTCAAATTCTATCTAGAACATTCTAAACCCTTGTGGCTGAAACCAGAAGAAACAAAAGATGATTTTTTTTTTATTTTCATGGAACACGTGAATGTATATGAATTAATTTGAGAACCACTGAAGGTAACCCCTGAGTAAAAAACAACAAATACAAGTTTCTAAGTTTCTATGTTATTGTTGTTGTTATTTTAAAGAAAGAAAGAAAGGATAAGCTTGTCAGAACATGAAAATTGCAAAGCAAAAAACTGAAAGAAAAAAAGGTTGCACTGATAGGCTGTGCAAATGGATAGTGGATTTAAGTCTGTTTACTGCAAGACAAAAGGGGGACCCCTGAGCCCTGGCACAAGGCTATGTATTCAAGAACATCACTCCTTTGCTTGAGTGCATGTTGTTGGGGTGGCATGTGTTGGGTGGTGTGTCATTGGGGTGGCATGTTGTTGGGGTGGTTTGTTGTTGGGGTGGTGTGTTTTTGGGGTGGAACGTGTTGATGTAGCTTGTGTTGGGGTGGTGTGTTGTTGGGGAGGCCTGTGTTGGGGTGGCTGTTGTTGGGGTGGATCTTGTTGGGGTGGTGTGTGTTGGAGTGGCTGTTGTTGGGGTGGTGTGTTGCTTGGATGGTGTATTGTTGGGGTGGCATGGTGTTGGGGGGTAGCTTGCTTTCATCTTGAGGCACGACCCTACAGCCGAGAAATGTGCTGAGACAGCATCTGGGCACTGGACCTTGTCTCAGTGCCTATCAATTTCTTTCCACACAACTGAATTCAAATCTGTTCTCTGTTCCTTGGAATTTCTTTCCTTATCATACAGTGAGATAAGTCACCAATGGAGAAGAATGCATCTGAACATTTTAAAGATACTTTGAAAACCTACACCCTGTCCCAGGACCTGTAATTCTTAGATATTACCAGCTCCAAGTTGATTCACTGGAAATCAATTCTCCAAATGACCATTTTTGCTTCATGGTTAATTCCCTAAATGGCCAAATTGACCAGATCCATCGAGTTTATCACCACCACAGGAAAAAAAAAATGTTTGTTTTGATTTTTTTTGACAGTTGCAGCAGCCACACTTGGAAGAGAGCTTCAGGAGACATCTGTGACATTTGAACCTGACGTTTTAGTTTCGGTTTAGGGCAGTTTCCTTTTAGTTTAGATGCACATTTGGCTGCAGCTGTTTTGTTTTAGCCAAACTGAAGTTTGGTGTTCTGAGGATTTTTATGTATTAAAATGAGATTTTCTGGGTGTTTCAACAAAGAGTATTCTGTTGGTCTGGAAAGTCAAGGATGTTAGAAATGGTAGAACAGATTTGTATCAACAACCCCTTTTTGTGACTGTGCTTTGCCTTTTGAAATTCTCTTAACTGGCAGATTATGTTACTCACCACGATCATATAACTATTTTGACATGTTTTAAACGTGTAAGAGATGTTCTGTGCCTAAAATGAGAATTACACCCAACCTAACGTGCGATCGAGCTGGGTATGCAAATCAGCCTACAAAGCTGAGATAAAATGTGCCCCACGAGAAACAAAAGCTAAAGCAAAACCAAAATTAGTTTCCACTGAAATGAAACCAAAACATTAAAAAAAAAAAAAGACCCTTGAGGTCCATTAACACTCAGCCACATGACAGAATCTGCTGTCATGCTTGAAAATGATTAACAGAAATTAGTTTACGGTGAACTGTAATTCGGTGAACTGTCTTTCTGGCAGATTCGCTTTCCAAGTCTTCCCCCTGAATGGTACATCCATCATGAGACTGCTCAAGGGCACTGATCAGACATCTTCTCTTTCCTCTATCAACCACCTCCCTACATTCAAACACGCTGTGACAGTGCCCACCTTAGAAAGCAAGTACTTTTCCACCCCGAGTCCCTCTGGTGCTGCTCTATCTCTCTGCCCCTTTACAGGCAGCACCTACCTAGAGCATCTTCTCACTCCTGCTTCAGTTCCTCCCATGAGTGTTCTTTCCTGACTCCACTGGTATTGGGCTCCTACCCCCACACACCCTGACTCACTCCTGTTCCGTTCTCCAGGATCCCTGCCTTTGCCCAAACCAGCGCTGGTTCTCCATCTCCATTGATGCAATCTCTTCACTGCATGGAAATGGGGAACCCATCCTACCCCTTGCAGCATTTCCTTGACTGATTTCCATACCCTGCATGATCCCACAACAGTGAGCACCTCTGCTCAGACTTCTTTACCCCGTCTTCCTTTCGCCGCTCGAACTGCTGGGCAGCCGCGGAGTTCATCCTCAACCCTCAGTCATATCCCTGCCTGCCCTCACTCCCCAGGTGATGTCCAGCCTGATGCCTGTGCTGATGACCCACGGTTCCAGGGTGAACAGTGCCCCCAAATTCATGCCCCCACAGAACCCCAGAATGCAATCTTAGCTGCAACTATGGTCCCTGTAAGTGTAATTCATTAAGAGGACATCAAACTGGATTCGCACAGGCCCGGAGTCCAAAAACCAGTGGCTCTACAAGAAAAGGAGAGGATACTCAGAGGCACACAGGGATGAATGCCTTGTGACAACTGAGGTAGAGGCTGGAGCCAAGGAATGCCACAGATTGATGGGCAACACCAGCAGCTGGGACAGAAGCATGAGACAGAGCTTCCAGAAGAAACCAGCACCTTCCAGCACCTTGATTTTTGACTTTGGGATTCCAGCCCCATGAAAAGACTAATTTCGGCTGCTTGAAGACATCAAGTTCTGGTCATTTGTTACAGCAGCCCTAGAAAACTAATACACTAACAAACTGGCATAATTATCCCAATTCTCTGCTGAGCTCCAGACTCACATAACAATTTATCCTAAGTCATTATGTCCACTTGGGTATTGCATAGACACCTTAAAATTGCTATCACTAGAATAGGACTCCTGACTTCCAGCTCTGTGTTGCGGACTGAATGCTTGTGTCCCCACAAAATCCCCATGTTGAAGCCCTCACCCCCGGTGGGGTGCTGCTGGGAGGCAGGCCCATAGCAGGTAATGAGGTTGAGATAAGGTCTTGAGGGTGGAGCCCCCGTGATGGGGTTAGCACCCTTCTAAGAAGAGGAAGAGAGACTAGGCCTTGCTCATTCTGTCTGCCATGTGTGGACACAGCAAGAAGGGAAGCCAGGAGGGGAGCTCTCACAGGAACCAGAGCTGCTGGCACCCTGATCTTGGACTTCCAGCCTCCAGAACAGTGAGAAATAAATGTCTGTGGTTTGAGTGACCTGGTCTGTGGTATTCTGCTAGAGCAGCTCAAGGTGACGATATACCCTGCTCTCCCTCCCAGTCTTCCTGCCATAGTACACAGAACACAGAGGTTAGGTCACCTGCCCGGAAGTCAGCATTGACGTCTTTCCCTCATACTCCCAAGTGCAATCAGTAGCCCATCCTATTGCCTTTTCCTTTTATTTATTTATTTTAAAGATTTTATTTATTTATTCATGAGAGACAGAGAGAGAGAGAGAGGCAGAGACACAGGCAGAGGGAGAAGCAGGCTCCATGTAGGGAGCCCGACATGGGACTCAATCCCGGTTCTCCAGGATTAGGCCCTGGGCTCAAGGCAGCGCTAAAAACTGAGCCACTGGGGCTACCCCGCCTTTTCCTTTTAAATATAGGTTCCAACCAGTGTTTTCCTCCTCCTCCTCCTCCTCCTCCTCCTTTGAGATGCCATCTTAGCTCAAGGTCCCACCGTCTCCCACCTGGGCCACCACCAGAGCTTCACAACGGCTTTCCCTCCTTCCATTCTCCCCCGCAGGTGATTCTCCACACCTTGGCCGGAGCTGCCTTTCCAAAATGCAAGTAGGATGTCACCATGCCGAATAAAACCATCCCAGGGCTTCTTGCCATGCTCAAGACAAGACCTTCGGGTTCATAATAAAATCCAGACTCCTCACATGTGCCTATGAGGTCCATGGGAGCTGTTGCTGGTCTCTGATCTGCTTGGACTTCACCCTCTATTTGCTGGCTCACTCCATGCCCACCACACCATGCCCCTTTCTGTTTCTAGAACACATGGTACATCTATGTCTCCACCTAGAGCCTTTGAGCTTCTGTTTTCTGTTTTTGAGCTTCTGTTTTTCTACCCCTTGCAGCATTTCCTTGACTGATTTCCATACCCTGCATGATCCCACAACAGTGAGCACCTCTGCTCAATGTACCATTGCCCTTGCCCCACATACTGCTGTGGCAGAACCAATCACCTCCTTCAAATCTCAGCTGGGTTGTCTCCTACTTAGAGAAGGCTTCCCGACTACGCACATAAAGAGCTCTCCCACTCTCCCCTCAAACCACTTTACAGTTCTATCTGACATGTTCCCTTATGTTGTTTTCACATTTTGTGTGAGTCCTTGTTGCATTGTATCATATTCTGTTATTATATTACATATATTATAGTGCATTTATATTGTGTGATTATGTACTATCTTATTGAATGCTATTACACATAATGTATTACATTATATGGCATATTATATCATATCACATTATACATATATATAATTACATTATATATAGCATTATACTGTTGTATTATATATTACATCAGATTATATATTATATTACACTACTTTATTACATATTATTACATTATGTATTATATATTATACCACGTTATAGATTTTATTATGTTATTTGTTTGCCTTTTCTCACTACCTTACACTACCTTTTTAAAAAAATTTTTTTATTTACTTATTCATGAGAGACTCAGGGAGAGGCAGAGACAGGCAGAGGGAGAAGCAGACTCCCTGTGGGGAGCCTGATGTGAGACTTGATCCCAGGACCACGGAATCATGCCCTGAGCCAAAGGCAGATGCTCAACTGCTGAGCCACCTAGGTGTTCCACACTACCTGTTTTTATGACTACCTAATACTATTTTAATGTATTATATATTTATTTCTATGCTTCCTACCTCTTTCCTCCACTTGACTGGAAGCTCCATAAGGACGAGACCTTCTGCTTTCTCACTATTTTAATCCCAACACCAGAACTATACCTGGTAAATAGTAAATGCCTAAAAGTATTTGTTAAGGGAAATCGATTCCAAGACGTGAAATGTGTCAAATTGATTTTCTAAGAAAAACCTTGGGGTAAAACAGCAAATTGGGAAGTCTTAAAAAATGTGATTATTTGGAGAACTGGCTCTCAGCAAATAGACTCGTAGTGAGTTAATTCTGGGAGGCAATGGTTTTCCCAAAAGGAATGTTAAAAGGAGAAGTTTTGGTTGGGGTCACAATAGATATATCAGATGCTGACGTGGCTGTGATTTCTACCCTACAGAAATTCCTGAGTAATTGAGGATGGAATTGATTCAGCATGTCAGGACTGGCATTCAGGGGACATAATCTTCCAGAAATTTGAGAAACACTGGCTGGGAACATAGTAGGCATGGAATAGAAGCTGACTAATGCACAAAGGAAAGAGGTTGATGGAAACCTGGTCATTGTACCTATGAAAGACAGAGGCTGATAAAACTGTGTGTGCCCTGATAGCACTTGGGCAGAGATGATGCAAGGAGTATGCAAAATTAAAAACAGGTTAGGCAGAGAGGATTAGGAGCAGTTTTAAGTAAATGACTAGAAATACCACACCAGGCTACAAGACCGCTTAAGAGGCGGGGGGGGGGGGGGGGGGGGGGGGGGGGGGCGGTATTTAGAACACGTTGAGTATCTTAACACCCACTTGGAACGTTAAAGGAAAATTAATTTTCTTTACTAAAAAAATGCCTAAAATCTTTCTAATTAAAAATAAAAACAATGAGAAACATTTAAAAAAATCAACTTCTCAAGTCTTATAAAGTCGCTTTGAATGAATGGTGTCCCAAGACTGAGCTAATTCATTAGCTCAGAGTCCTCATTTGGAATTAGCACACACCCCAGAGTTCACAGTAGGAAGAAGAGACCTCCAAGGCCTCCTTATCTCTGCCTAAAGGGTTGAATGGTGGTGAGACACTGCAAACTCCTGCCACAGACTCCAGAATCAACAGTTCTCTGTGAATCTGCCCAGAGGGAAAATCTAAAGTTCTAAATAAAGCTCATAAATGGAATGACCCAAAGTTAACAGAATTTTAAAAAATGATCACATTTTATGCATCTGTTGCTTATTGATTTTCTTTTCCCTATCTAGCTACCATAAATAAATAAATAAATAACACCCTCATCAGTTGAAGTATAAAACATAAATGCTATTTTTTGTGACCCATGACAAAACAAACAGAAAATTAAAAAAGTTTGCCTTTTACTTTTAGGGAACAAATGAAGGCATGTAAATTAACTCCAAATAATCACACCTGGCACAGGAAAAAATAAAAGCAAATACTGCTCTATGTCAGTTTTGAGGAAGGAAAGAAAAAGAAAACAAGGTTGTAAGAACCTGAAAAATTACAGAAACTGGCTAGAAACAGGTCCAGGGAAAGAACTGTAAAACAGATGGTATATTTCAATCCGTTTACTGTCAGGAAGTAGATGTCTCCCAAATACTGACCATATGGCACCCTGGCTCCAGAAACACTGTTCCGCTGCTAAATTACACCACGATATATATATTTCTTGGAATCAACCTGGCCTTGCAGCCTAGAAGGAAAAAATCCCATGGTAGGTTGATGAGCTGATTTGCCTCTGGAAACTAAGCCATGTGTTAAAAAATCAAACGGCTCCGTCTTGCTGTGCACCAACTTTCCAGACCGCCCATCCCTAGTTCAAACCCATGTCCCCCACTCAGGAGTCATGCGATACTGATGCTGTGACTCCTCATTATCCTCAGAACGTAGTCTCACCATTGATGAGATGGGGGAAAATATCTGGGCAAAGACAGTGACTGGTGGAGAGGATGTTTAATACAGACCACCTAGTAGGACCTCGTGCATGGCGGTATGTTCGCCATATCAAAGGCATCTGGGGAGTAAGCAAAGCGGGTTTCTTGCCTGATTATGAGCACTGCAGCATAGCGCTGTGAGGTCTGTCCATGCAACAGGTGCCGCTCTAGATGCCAGGGCGCCAAAGGGGGCAGGACCAGGCACAGCTCGCTCTTCCTAGAGTCTAATTCGAAGGGCAGGGTGGATAACAAACAACTAACCATTTCAGCAAAGTTCAATTCCAACTGTCCACAGGAAAAAAGCACAAGTGGCTTTTATCCCCATGAGAAAAGGGTCAACATCAGCCACAGTGAAAGAAACCCCAAATCAAAACTCAATGCACCATTTCGCACTCAGCAGCCAGGCAAAGGAAAGAAAATGATTGCATGCTGGCTCGGCCGCAATCATCCGTGGTCCCAGGGCCTGTAATGGGCAAAAATGAGACTGCAGAATGGAAGCTGGTTAGAGACCAGAGCTGACACAGGAACACAGAGCATGGTCGCCTCGCATAGACTCAGCTGGGAACAGTCACACGGATGTACCTCCACTTTTCCCTGTGCTGCCATGTCTACGAGAGACTGGACACTAAGTGCATGTCAATTTGGGGGTTAAAATACATCTTGGGGAGCGGGAAAATTCGCAAACACAGAAACGGCAAGTAATGAAGATGGATCAGTGCTCATCACTGGGGAGTGGAGCCAGGTAGGAGAGATACAGATGGGAAGGAAAATTCACTGTCTAATGAATATTCTTTTTTTAAAAACGTATTTTATTTATTTCTTCATGAGACACAGAGAGAGAGGTAGAGACACAGACAGAGGGAGAAGCAGGCTCCCTGTGGAGAGACCGATGCAGGACTTGATCCCAGACCCCGGATCATGCCCTGAGCCAAAGGCAGACGCTCAACTGCTGAGCCACCCAGGTGCCCTCTAATGAATATTCTTGTCTACTTTTTTGATCTTTGTGTTGGGTGTATTTACTATGTATTCAAATAAATCAAGGAACGGTTTCAAGAAATTGCAACAGTGACAAGACTTAGTGCCTGTGAGACCTCCTGCCATCTGTAAAAAGATGATAATGTTGACATCAACAGACGGTAGTCTGCTGATCTACCTTAAGAAGCCTACTTAGGAAAAGGCTTGGCATGGCATCTTGCCTGTAATAGGTACTTGGTAAAGAAAAGGAGTATTTAGGGATGCCTGGGTGGCTCAGTGTTTGGCTGTCTGCCTTCAGCTCAAGGGGTGATCCAGGAGACCCAGGATCGAGTCCCATATTGGGCTCCCTGCATGGAGTCTGCTTCTCCCTCTGCCTGTGTCTCTACCTCTCTCTCTCTCTGTGTGTGTCTCTCATGAATAAATAAGAGCTTAAAAAAGCTTTTCTTAAAAAAAAGAAAAGAAAAGGAGTATTTAAATTCCCTTCCTTGTTCTCCCCACATCTTAACCCCTAAGGTGAAAAGTCTTCAGCTGTCCTTCTAGAGATCCACCTATTTTCCAAGACCCTGTTCATACCCCGCTCTTTTCTAACTGTGCCAGTCACTCTGCTTGCTTACTTGATATCCATTCTACTCTCTCTCTCTCTCTTTAAAAATAACAAATGCTAATTTTGTTCAGTAATGTGGTTTGGTTAAAAATACCTGTCTCCCTAGAAATCCCTTGCAGCTGCATGAATGGGGCAGGTGAGTCAGTTCTGGCCAATGAGACATAGGCAAAAGCTATCTTGGCACCCATTCCTGAATAAAGAGCAAAACTTTAGGGGAGAAGACATTTTGCCTTTCCTCCTACTTCCTTCCTGGAACTCAGACATGATGCCTGGTAGTGCAGCAGCCATCTGTGACCACAAGAAGACAACCTTACATTATAAAAGGAGAGGAATAAAAAGAAAATGAGCCTGGGTCTTTGATGAAGCCATTGATAATCCAACCCCCAGTTATGGAAGAAGAAGAAAGCCCTTCCTCATTTTCATTATTGGGGTAGGTTTATTTCACATGCACATTTGAGATCAGCCTGAAGTGATATTGCTTCCAGCAAAGGCTAGGCATTCCACAAAGGAGGGAAGGGGTATCCTCATCTGTCTTCCTCACCTACCTTCCTTCCAACATGACTCATCTTAGGCCACAGCCCAGCCACCACCAGTATGGGCAGATTCTACCCCAGATCTCTTCCCTCAACCCAACCCCTAAATACCATGGACTGATGGATGTCAGACCCCTTACACCCAGGCCACTGTTTCCATCCCTCCACCACAGATGGACTTCTCTCTATCCCTATGTTGGGCCCTGGTGACCATTATTCACTCCACTGAACAAAGCCAACCTCACGTTCAACCTTGATCTGCTCTTACTAGCTCTGTGCTTCAAAAATCCTTCAAGTAGGGATCCCTGGGTGGCTCAGCGGTTTGGTGTCTGCCTTTGGCCCAGGGCGCGATCCTAGAGTCCCAGAATCGAGTCCCGCATCGGGCTCCCGGCATGGAGCCTGCTTCTTTCTCTGCCTCTCTCTCTCTCTCTCTCTCTCTCTCTCTGTGTCTATCATAAATAAATAAATCTTTTTAAAAAAATCCTTCAAGTATAAACTGGAATGATTGGAGGCCTAGCTTCACATGGGGTGTGGTGAGAATTATATAACATCATTGGGCTTCCAGCCGCTTTACTGGGAAGAGAATGTGCTGACCAAGCGATGCATTGATCCAGAGTGGCTTAGCAGTTAATCATGTCCTTGGATTCAGCCGCCCGGGTACACGTGTGTGCATATGATCTTGGCAGACTTGGGTTGTTCTTAGTTTAAAACTATCAGCAGGGCTGTGGGCTTTGATGTAGCAAGAGGAAGCTGGGGTTTAGTTTTATTCAACATATCATTTGGATGTCTACTGTGTGCCAGGCACCATTATGAGCACTGAAGATAAAACTGAACAAGCAGTCAAAATTCCTAACTTAATGCTTTGAAGCTACAGTGGGGGAAACAGAACAAGAAGACAAATTAAGGCTTGGGGTGAGGCCATGAGGAGCAGCATGAAGCAAATGAGGTTGGAGAAGGTACTAGAGATTGGTGAAGGGGCTCCTCTGTAAATGCAAGCTAGGAGTAGGGGGAGTCAGGGAAGAGCTCTCTGGGGACATGGCATTTGGACAGAGATCTTAGAGAAGTGAGAAGAGGACAGAACCACTGGACTTGGCAAATAAAAACATCATTAAAAAACATAAAAACAGTCTAAGCTAAATTTCAGATAAACATGTACATGCATTAGTCGGGACATGTTAATCCCATAAAATTATTTGCTACATTGCCACTCATGCTACAGCAGGGCCCCGAGAACCATTAAGGAAGGACATAATGTACACACATCACAGGAGCTAGCCATTCCATCCAAGTGAAACTCAGGTATTCACCCAAGAGACAAGGAAACTTATGTCCATACTATGACTTATACACAAATGTTCATAGCAGCTTTGCTTATAACAGCTCCAAAGCTCCACTGGAGCTAGACCTCTTCCCTCAATTCTTTTTTTATTCCATTTTAATGGTGGAAAAATACACATAACACACAACTTACCATCATAGCCATTTTTAAGTGGACCATTCAGTGGTATTAAATACATTCACCCTGTTCTACAAGCAGCACAACCATCCTTCTCCAAAATGTCTTATAAAATGGAGACTCTTTCTCCATTAAACAATAATATCCCATTCTTTCCTCTCCAGGCCCTGGCAACCACCATTCCTCTTCTTGTCTCTATGAATTTGAGTACTTAGATCTCTCATGTAAATGGAAGCACACAGTATCTGTCTTTTATGGGCTGGCTTACTTCATGGAGCAAAAGGTCCTCAAGATTGGTCTATATCGTAACCAGTGTTAGGACTTCTTTTTGAGGCTGAATCATGTTCCATTGTACACACATACCACACATGGTTTATCCATCCCTCTGTGGATGGACACTTGGGCTGCTTCCCCATTTGGCCTATTGCAAAGAATACTCCTATGAACATGGGTGTGCAAATTTCTCTTTGAATCACTACTTCCCATTCTTTTGGACACATGCCAGAAGTGAAACATTTGGATTCTATGGTAATTCTAGGTTTGACTTTTTGAGGAATTGCCATACTGTTTCTTTCTCAGTGCTTAGCCTGGTTGCCCAAGCACTCGACAAGCTCCAGGACAACAGCAGCCCCACCTCCCTTCACCTCAACCCAGAGCAGGCTCCCAGTGGGTGACGCAATGACCATCCTTCCAACCACAGAATCATCCCTGATCCCTTATCGTCCCCTTCCTCCTTCAACCAGCAAGCAGCCAAGTTCCCTTGCTTCTGGCCACAAGTTTCTCCTCCTCCTGTTCCCCTTCATCTCATCCTTTTTGGAGCTGAATTTCTGAATTTCTCTCAGATCGATCCATGTCTTCCCATTGCCATGGCTCCCATTTTAGGCTAGTCCACCCATCCCTGGCTTTTGGATAACTGTGACATCTGGTAGCTCACCAAGGCTTTCTGAACTTCCAGTTATAATCACCAATCCTTTGTCCTTTTGGGTACTCAAGATGGCCCTGGCACATAATGAGCCTTCAAAAATATTTTTGAGATTTTTTGAAGCAAAAATACTCATACTTCTCTATCTATCTATCATCTATCGAATGTTACATGTGTGCATATATACTTTTTATAAACATAAATATAATTATTTATTTTTTATCTATAAACATACATGTGTGTGACATAGGTGCATGGAGAGAGAGGAGAGAGAAGAGAGATTCATATAGAAAACTGTTTAAAAATATTCATGTTGGGGTGGTATGATTATGACAGTTTTTAAAAAAAAATTTTTTTAATTTTTATTTATTTATGATAGTCACAGAGAGAGAGAGAGGCAGAGACACAGGCAGAGGGAGAAGCAGGCTCCATGCACCGGGAGCCCGACGTGGGATTCGATCCCGGGTCTCCAGGATCGCGCCCTGGGCCAAAGGCAGGCGCTAAACCGCTGCGCCACCCAGGGATCCCGATTATGATAGTTTTTAAAAAAGATTTTATTTATTCATGAGAGACACAGAGAGTGAGAGAATGGTAGAGACACGGGCAGAGGGAGAAGCAGGCTCCATGCAGGGAGCCTGGTGTGGGACTCGATCCCGGGACTCCAGGATCACGCCCTGGGCTGAAGTCAGGCACTAAACCGCTAAGCCACCCAGGGATCCCCATGATAGTTTCTTAAAGGTATTTTTAAAGTATTTTTTTAAGTTTGTTTATTTATTTATTTACTTATTTATTTTAGTAATCTCTACACCCAACATAGGGTTCCTACATACGCCCCTGAAATCAAGAGTCGCATGTTCTTCTTACTGAGCCAGCTAGTTGTCCCAAGATTTTTTTTAAATTGAAAAGATAGTACATCTTTGAGAAACTTCAAAGTATACAGAAATGTAGAAAGAAAAACCATGAACACCCCCCCCCCAATTCTACAGGGTCAATCACAATTCAATTTTTCTCAGGTTTTTTTTTTCTTCTTGAAATTTTTTGTACAAAAGGAGTATATGTATGTGGGTGCACATGTGTGCACATACATAGTTTCTATTTTATAGGAATGAAATAATATTCTATACATGGTACAGCCACTTTACCTTTCTTTTTTTGGAAGCAACAGTCTATCCTTGACAACTTTTTATCTCTCAGTGCTAATCACTACTACTTTTTTTCCTTTCAGACATTTTCTTTGTGTGTACAAAAATATAAGTAAAAATAAATATACACATACACACATTTTTAAATAGGACCAAGTTCAGACTCTACATATTATTTACCAACCTGACTGTATTTTTCTCTTTTTGATCCAGCAGTATGCCTAAATGCAAGCTCTACATGAGACATTTGGACAGATTCCCCAATGTGGATGTGACACAATTTGTTTTGCCATTCCTTTATTGATGGACAGACAAGAATATCCCTGTTGTTTCACAATTCCCAACCACAGTGTGCACTTCTGTGAATTTTTTCTGTAGGATTACTCACTGGAAATAAGTTTTTTGTGTCAGGGGTTATGCATATTCAAAATATATATTATTTAATATTACTGCCCTAGCCAGGTGCCCCTTATTTGAAATGTTGATAAGTCTGACCAAATCACCCTTCAAGAGGTCATGTCCTTAAAACCCTCATGACAGTGTAGGAGGGCCCTGGCCTTTATCAATATTTTAATTTTTGGATTTGTCTGAAAGTTAAGTCTGACATTATAGTTTGTTTTTGTTTTTCATGGTTTTTGTTTTTTTATTTGCATTCCCTCATCAACCAAGAAGTTGAGCCTCTTCTAACTTTCCCAGACTTTTCTCTTTCTTCTGTCATCCTGTCTACAGATTATTTTGCTCTCATGTCTTCACCTTAACAGGTAGGTGCTGCCCCTATTTGTATGAAAACTCCCCTCCAGTCTCCTCTCCGATTCCCCACTCTACACAAACCGACTTGCAACAGATTAAAATTTAAACATCAGAAACAGAATGCAACAAAATGGCCACACTGAAGAGTCAGAGTGAAAACTGGCCCAAGCAGGATCTCAGGAGTGAAATGTGCCAAACAGCCGCGAAGCTGGGGATTAAAGTCTTTCTTCCATCTGGAACCTGGCTTCTACAAAACAGTGACCACATTGTGAGCCTTCCCAGAAAAAGCGCCACGTTGCCTGGCTACCCAGCAATGTATATATGACTTGGCAGCTGTCCTGGCTTTGTAGCTCAGAGGAAAGTTCCAGGGTGGGATACAAGCTAAGGTTCCAAGGACAAATGGGCCTAAAGGTTTAACCCCTTCTTTTCAGAAAGCTCAAGTTGAGGGGCCTTCTGGGCACAGGTAACCTCATCCAGGTGGTCGGATTTCCAGGATCTTTGATTTCTTTCTTTGCAGAATGGGCTCAGTGAGACTCAACTTGGGGGTAGGCTACTGGAATCCATGGGATTCCTAACCCACCTGCCACTTCTGGGACCCAGCCTCCGGAACAGGGTCCTCCTATCCAGACACATCCTGGCCCAGACACTCAGTGAGCCCTGAAGTTTGTGGCTTTGAGCTGCTGATTTAACAATTCCAAGCATAGGTTTCTTGTCAGTAAACTGAGGGCTTGGTTGGGTTGAGTTGTGTTGTGTTGTGTTGTGTTGAACACTCCTCAGCTTATGGAAGGTGATTTCAGAAATTTCCTGCTGCTGCTCCCCGATTCACTTTCCTTTAGCATACTTACAACAGGTCTGCTCTCCTTCTGGCAACCCTTGTGGCTTCAGTGACACTGTACCTTGCCGATTCTGCTTATGGCTTTGCTATGGCTTCCAGTATGAGTGTTCAACAAGGAACTCCAGGCCTGCAAGGTTCTGCTTCCCAGGTCCCACTGCTTACCATGCCCCAGCCTCACTGGTCTTCATCTGGTTCTTTGATCATAGAAAGGTAATTCCCACCTCCAAGCCACCCTCTGATCAGCAGGGCAGGCTGCTTCTCCTGCTATGGGGCTCACACCAAATACCATCTCTTCAAACAGGCTTTCCTCAATTGCTCCATTTAAATAGCAGCTACATCCTGGCCTCTAAATCCTTGCCCTCAACCTCAGATCCTCAATGCCATTGGGCTTCCTAAAGATACCACCTCACCTCCCCCATACATTCTATAGTTCCCCAAATCCACCCCACCCCAACACCAAGTTACTCGAAATTATCTCATACTAATTGAGTCAGGTGCTTGTTGGTTTGCCAAGAAACAAACCACCCAACAGCCACCCAACACTCTCTTTTATTTTGGTCATAATGCTTTCTATTTCATTTGAGAAGCAAGGCCACCCACTCTCTTAGCCCTTGCAGTTTGAGTGGAAATGATATCACTTTCTGATTCAGGAATGGATATACATCTCAGGTCTGGGTAGCCAGCACTGTAGGGATTGACTTGTGGATGGGCCTGGGACTTGGGGTGGAACAATTGGGAGAGATGCGCTTCGTCTCCACCATTAGGCTGGTAGTACCTATGCCTGGAGCTGTTAGTAGAATCTTTACCACCCTGAGGGGAGAGCCTATGGCAGAATGAAGCCAGAGCTGAGGAAAGAGGGCCCCAGAGCCTGAGACATAAAGCTCACATCTTGACATCATTTGAAATGCTGGATCCAACTATACCTGAAGCCCACTGAACTTTACAGATATCAAGGTAATACATTCCCACTCACTTTTAGAGTTTATTTTTCTGTCACTTACATCAGAAATATGTGTGACAGATAAAACCCCTATCCTCAGCCTTTGCCAATAGTTGGTTTAAAAACATTAAAATCATCCCTGACTCTTCCCTCTTTTCCATTCCCCACATTTAAAGAGCTGCCATATCTTGTGACATCTACCTCATAAATGTGTCCCCATCACTCTCATATTTTCCATGCTTATGTCTCTATTTACCATGCTTCACACAGACACTTGTCCCAAGTCTCTAGTCTTCCACCATTAATTCTCCACTGCTTGCTTGCCTTCACTTCAGCTCTCTCCATTCCATCGTCCAATCTCAAAAAGGATATCCTTCCAAAACACCAATCTAACTCTCTCTCCTGCTTAGCAACCTTTCTTCAGTGACAAGAGACAGAAATACTAATCGATGAAGCAAACCAAACAAATAGAAATAAAGGTGGTGTACTGAATTCGGTCACTGAAAAGCCCAGGGGTGGTTGCTTCAAGCATAAATGGATTCAGGTCCTCAAATCCTTTCATCCATTCTTTCCTTAGGCTATGATTTCCCTAACACCTCCCACAGAGCTTTTAGGGCTGTCCCTTGTTGGCCCAGATTGACTCACATGTCCATCCTGGAGCCAATTACAGTGGCTTTATTGACCAGGTGGAGGTCACAAGAGCCCCATCCACTGAGAGGGTTGGAGAAGGGGGTTTTGTTGGTAAACACTACTTTATATCCACCCAAAGCATACCAGTACCTTCGAGATCAACTTCTAGCTCCATTAGGCTCCCTGTGGTCTCCTCTGCACCCACACTTCACCTCCTCCCCTCCACACACTAGTTAGAATAAACCACTTTGGGTTCCCTCAACTCTCACATCCCTGGACTTCTCTGCCCATGTCCACCCAATCCCAATACTCATCCCTCTCATTTTCTTTTCAATGAAATCAAAGATCCTGCTCAGCTCTAAGGCCCCAAAGGTCCTGCTCCCAAAGGCCCCTGGGAAGGAGGTCCTGAGACCCTATAAATGAGATTTGATGTCCAGGGTGGATATTACTCTATGTAGCAGTTCTCCTTGTTTCCTTGAGGATATTAACCCTGCCCCTTATTATGGGGGCTGTTTCTCCTCTATCCATATTCCCACCACAGGTGACCTATTATAGTATTCTCTGTGTGTGGCCCAACCCAGGCCTGTGAAGAGCCTTCTAAGGACAAGACAAGTAAGACTCCTCCTCACAGATGGATAACCTAGGAATAGCACCATTCTGACCTCATGGGGAAGACTTGCGTGACAATCTGTTGCCAACATGAACATTCAAGAGGTAGAGAGACAGCTGCTGGCTGTATTCCACCACCCTGAAGATGGCTATAGCCCTTCCATCCTTGGGATTTGATGACCAGAGCCAAGAAATTCCCCCTCTTTGCCTGAACTAGTTTGAGTTGTTTCTGTCATTAGCAACCCTCTGAGACCAGCTGAACCCCTGCCATTCTCCAGAGTGGCCAAATGTGCCAGCTGGAAACTCTCATTTCAGAGGAGAAGGCTGAAGGTGAACTAGACTGGGTACCTTTCCCTTGCAACAGGACTGTCCCATAGGGCCCTGTGGAGGGAAACACCAGCATAGTGATGTGCTCTCAGACACATCTAACAAATGGACGTCCCTGTAAGACTTGCAGCTCTTTGGTATAATTACCTAAAAGGGACATTTGTACCTAGGCTGCCATGCTCGATGAGAAATCAGTTCAAAACAAATTGAGTTTCAGAGACACAGCGTAACATATGGCAGCTAAGCGAGGTCATGCTTCCTGAACTCCATCACTTGCCATGTGCCTCTAAACAAGTTACTTATTCTCTCTGTTCTTGTTCCTTCACCTCAGGAAGCAGAGGGGATGATTTAAAAAAAGTAAGTATGACCTCATAGGATTGTGAAAGATACAGTAAGAAAATCTATGCCAAGCACACAAACTATGCCTCACATTTAAGCATCCCCAAATAAGTATGGAATATGAAGAGATCTACTTGCTGAGTGATGCATAGAAAGAACCAAGCAGAAATATTTGCTAGAAACGTGTGAGTGATGAGGGAAAACATGAATCTGTCTGAACACATGTGCATTCCTTACTTTTCTTATAATGGCTACCATGCATCTCATCCCAGAGGCTGTGTTTGCTCCCAAGCACTCACTAGGTCTCTTCTGAGACTGCGTCTTTTCTCACTCTCCTGTCATAGGTTCAGGTGGGGCTGATCCCCACCCCGCCGAGGACCCAGTCCAGTCTAGAGAATGGTATACCCCCTTGGTTTAAGTGATTGGTTCAGGGATGGGTATATCCCCCAACTAAGGTCACAAGGGAAAGAAGAGCAGAAGGTGTGGATTATGGGACCATCTTGGAGGCTGGGCTACTCCAGCATAGTCACAGCATAGGTGGAAAGAGGGTCAGAAGAGGACATCGTCGTGAAGGTCAGGTGAAGCCATCCAGGGGGCTGCAAGGTTTGCTCTGAGGAGGAGAGTGTGAGAATGGGGCCCTTGATGGGAGAGGGTAATGGATCCAAGTGGGGAGGAACCTAGCAATCTAGGCATAGCAACAGGGGAAGGACCATGAGGCCCAGGGGCAGGCATGAAGGTAGTGTGGGAAGAAGGTGGCCATTCCCTTTTGATTCTAAGATTTCATTAAAAGGTTGTATCACTAAGTGCAGCACCACATAGCCACATCTTGACCTTGGCATCTACTCCTGCAAGTCTTCAGGAATGAGGCAGCGCTGTGCAGAGCTGCAGACCCAGCACTCCTCCTCCCAAACCGCCCGGTTTAAATCTTGGCTATTGGACAAACTACCTCTCCATTTCCTGATTCAGTTTTCCTAAGTGGAAAAAGAAAAAAACAAAAACAAAAACCCTCTCTGAAAGTATCCAGCCAAAAGCTTATTGTGAACACCTACTGTAATGAAGCTCAGCTCACATACTTTGCCGGAATGAGACAGTATTCAATGAAATTAAAGAAGAAAGGTACCAGAAAAGGGCAGAGCTTACAAAAGGAATATGTCCCCACATATCTTCTTCTTCAGTTTGTTTCAGTTTGTTTGTTTATTTTTACTCTCTGAAATAAGGCTTGGAAGGAATAAACTAGCGGGGAAATGATTAATGGTGAATTGACTGTTTATTGATCAAAGATGGAGCTACACTATGCAATCATCTTTCAGCAGAAGCTAATGAAAGCCTTTCTCCTACAAGTCTGGATAAGTGTCTTAGAAAACAGAAGGCACGAAGACACCACATTATTTCCAAGTATTCCTTTTACTTCACGCATCAACCTAGATTTGTCAGAGCAAATTCTGGCCATTTCACTCCCTCCTGCTTTAAACAGTCTTTCTAATTGTCTCCCAGTTTGGAATCCCAAGGGTTTTCTTAGCCCCGGACAATAGGCCTCGGTAAAACTGGGGGGCAGGGGAGAGGTATGCTATTCATTTGTAAAGTGCAGAAGCGCCTCGATGAAAGGAGAACCACAGGGTGCCTCTCTGGGAAATCACTTTCTTTAAACAATCAGCCTTTCTTCTGCCTTTCTTCCATGCCCTGCAGGGTGTGCACGCCTCCAGGGTTACAAGTAACCTAATTTGAAGGCCACAGCTCTAGTGACCTTCAGGTCACCAATTGATTTGGAGCCTCCAGCCCCCCAGTCCACTCAGCCTCCCCTGGGATGCTCCCAAGCAGCCACACCAGACTGAGAGACGCCAGGAGCCTCCTTTCCCTAATCCCTCCGGCTGGGGCTGGAGGCCCTTGCCATGGCTGGGAAGAAGGCTTCGGACTCAGCAGAAGCACCAGGGGCCTGCCTGAGCCCCTGCCCTGTCCCCAAGTGAAAGGATGTGTATACCAGTAAGATCTGGTGGATACAATCCGGTTAGGGAGGGGAAGAAAGTGTTACCTTTTGACTCTGATCGTGCTTCCATAATCTAGGAAGGGGGTAGACGGACACCCTACCTCTGTGTTCAGCCATTTTGGGGCAGCTTAGCTCCAGTTGCAGTGACAAGGATTCAGGCAAGAACCAGAATGTCCTGCACCCTCCTTTACAGCCCCAGATTCAACCTTCCCTAAGGAGGGGGGCAGGGAGGAAGGGGTAGGAGGAGTCCACCCATTCACCTTGCAAATCAAAGAGCAAGAAGCCTCCTAGGTCCCAGCCCTGTATAGAGTCCTTTGGGGTGCCAGGAGCTACAGTCTGTCCCTGAGATGCCATGTTACAGGACAGTGACAGGTGGGTCCCCTCTGGAAGCCCCTGCTCTCCCTCCTTGGTGCTGAAGGAGAGGAATTCAGAGACCCTGCCTGGGACAGTCAGGTGTAAACTATAAATAAAATTCTATCAGAAGTCCACAAGGGAGCATTCTCTCATTCAACAAGTATTTGCCATGCCTATGTCCCAGGCACTGTGCTAAATTCGGGGCAGTCACAGGAGCTCATGAAGATTTGCTCTTTTTCTCCCAGAAGGGGTGGAGAAGGGAACAGCAACTCTGACAAAGTCAAGGTAACTTAAAATTAATGGCAAGGCACCTGGGTGGCACAGTCAGATCCCGGGGTTCTGGGATCAAGCCCCCTGTGGGCTCCCAGGTCAGCGGGGAGTCTGCTTCTCCCTCTCCTTTCACCCCTCCCTTGCTCATGTGCCCTCTGTCTCTCAAATAAAATCTTTAAAAAATAATAATAATTAATGACAATAAGAAATTATTTCTTGGATGTGACACCAAAAACATGGGAACAAAGGCCAAAGTCCACAAGTGGGACTGCAACTAAATTTAAAACTTCAACACATCAAAGGAAACAATCAATAAAGCAAAAGGGTAACCTATGGAATGGGAGAAAATATTTGCAAATGGTAGAGCTAAGAATAGATTAATATTCAAATTATATAGATAAAGAACTTCTAAATTTAACAAGTAAATAAACCCAATTTTAAAATGGGCAAAGGACTTCAGCAGAGGTTTCTCTGAAGACAATACGCAAATGGCCAACACCTACGTAAGAAAGGGCTCCCCTGGAGGATCCCTGGGTAGCTCAGCGGTTTAGCGCCTGCCTTTGGCCCAGGGCGCTATCCCGGAGTCCCGGGATCAAGTCCCGCGTCGGGCGTCGGGTGTCTGGCACGGAGCCTGATTATTCCTCTGCCTGTGTCACTGCCTCTCTCTCTCTCTCTCTCTATCATAAATAAATAAATCTTAAAAAAAAAAAGAAAGAAAGAAAGAAGGAAAGGGCTCCCCCATCATAATCATCAGAGAATGTAAACCAAACTGATGATGAGATAGCATCTTGCACCCATTAGAGTGGTTACTGGAAAAAAAAACAAAACAGAAAGAGAAAATACCAAGTGTTATTACAGCGGGGAGAAATCAGAACACTTGCACCCTATCTGTGGGATTATAAAATGGTGGAACTTCCATGCTGCCATGGAAAACAGCATGGAAGTCCCTCAAAAAATTAAAAATAGAAATACCCTGGGATCCAGCAATCCTACTGGGTATATGTTCAAAAAAGTTGACAGCAGGGTCTCAGAGAGAGGCTTACATACCCATGTTCTCTGCAACATTATTCACAACAGCCAAGAGGTGAAAGAAACACAAGTGTCTATCTGTGGATGAGTAGATAAACAAAATGTGGCATATCCATACAAGGGAATATTGTTCAGCCTTAAAAGGCAAGGAAATCCTATCACATGCTACAACATGAATGAACCTTGAGGATACTATGCTACCTGAAAAAAGCTGTCACAAAAAGACAAATATTGTGTGATTCCACTTCTGTGAGGTATCTAGAGTATTTACATTCACAGAAATCAAAGGACACTGCTTGTTACCAGGAGCTGGGGCAGGGGCGGTAGTTGTTGTTTAATTGGTACAGAATTCCAGATTTGTAAGATAAAAAAGTTCTGGAGATATGTTTCACAAAAGTGTTTATATAATTTAATGCAACTGAATTGTACACTTAAAAACGGTTAAGATGGTAAATTTTATGTTATGTGTATTTTACCTCAATTTAAAGACTGGAGATAAGAAATTCCCCAGTAATTTCTACAGAGAAGAGGCTTCAGAAGGGTGAGAAGGAGGGACCCTGAAGCTGGTATGTGCATCACTTTATAAATCACCTACAGAAGATGTTAGTTATGCACATCAAAGAATGGGTGTCAGTGGTGGAGCTGGGGCCACCTAGGAGGTGACAGACATTTTTGGACAGTGTAAGGGACTATTCTAGCTGGAGTTCTTGGAAAAAGACTTCTCTAACAAGACAACATTTAAGCCCAAGCCTAAATGAGAAGTCAAGGGAAGATTTGTGTGAAGAACACATGGAGAAGAAGGAGAGCAAGTGTGAACCCCTGGAGAGAGTGATGATGGAGGCGCAGGAGAAGCCTGGTGTGGCTGGACCATTGCATATCATGTGGAAGGTGACAGGAGGTCACTCTGGCTGGGGGAAGGGTCTTGCAGAGGCAAGAGGCCATAGAGACATTGCAATCCAAAACAACATCATGTGAATGAGCTGGAGGTGATAATGAGGTACAGATAGGATGCCTAAGCAGCAACAGAAGAAACCACTCTGTGGTTGGCAGGTGAACACTTCACAACCAGCTCTTCGGGGGAACACAACCATAGTTTGTAGCATTTGCCAATTTCCATTGTGAAAATATTCCCACTGAGGCTGATTGCAAGCTAATGAGGTCATGTTACTCAATGTGGTGGAATTGGGAAAAGATGAACACTAATGGCCTTTGTGAGCCTGTGAAGGCCAACACCAGCCCACTATTGGGACTTCTCTTATTCTGGGTGAGAATCAGAGAAAGGCTCCTGGAAGAAGTGTCCTGAAAAGTCTAGACAAAACCAGGATGGAGAGGCAATGAGAAAGAAGGTGTTCCGGCCAAGAGATCCACAGCTCCAAGTCTGGCCCTCGAGAGTGTGGCCTCTGAGAAAGGCGATGTGACTAGCATGGAGAGTACAACCCAGTCTGGCCTTTTTTGGGTAATTGTGGTGAAATACATATAGTTTGCCATCTTAAATAATTTTTAAGTTTAAGTAAATTTTAAAATTTACCATCTAATAAATTTTTTAAGTTCAGTGGTGTACAGTATATTCCCATTGTTGTACAGCCATTCCCACCATCCATCTCCAAAGTATTTTCATCTTGTAAAATTGAAATACTTTGTCTGCATTGTTAAACATCATCTCCCCAGCCCCTGGCACCCACCATTCTACTTCCTATGAATCTGACTCCTCTAGGGATCTCACAGAAGTAGAATCATATATTATTTTTCTTTTTGTGACTGGCTTATTTCTCTTAGTATGATGTCTTTGGGGTCCACTCATGTTGTAGCCCCTGTGAGATTGCCCTTTGGAAGGCTGAATAGTATTCCATTGTATGGATAGACCACATGTTCATCTATTCATCAATGGACACTTGAGTGGATTTTGCCACTTGGCTATTATGAATAATGTTGCCGAGAACATTGGTGTGCAAGTATCTCTCTGAAATCCTACTTTTAATTCTTTTGGGTATATAGTCAGAAGTAGAATTGCTGGGTAGAGACCCAGCCTGTTTTGCACATTACTCTTGCCCCAGCATAATGTCTGGCACTCATAAGGGTCTTGGGAGATACTGACCTGTGCCTAGAAAAAGGTCTTGGGAAGAATCCTACTATCTTGGTACTGTATGCCCAGCATCTGCCAAGAACTCCATATAAGCTACCTCGTTTAAGGTAGGACCTATTATAATATCCATTTCACAGAGGTCAGAGAAGTGAAACCAATTGAATGGGAGGAACTGCAAGAGAACCAGGATTTGTGGGCAGATCCTTGGGTCTACTGGAATTTCCAATCAATGCTAAGGGGGGGAGGTCTTCGTCCTAAGGGGCCTGACTGGTTTTTAGCAGGGAGGGTGATGTGATCAGATTATTCTCTAGCGAAGATCCTTCCAACTATAAGCAGAGCGCATCAGGAGCCACTCAAATCCAAAGTGACCTGGAGCTAATGTATGGTCATAGAAATGGGGAGAAAGAGGAATGGTTTGAAAGATATCTATAGGACAGTTGGGCACAACTTAATGTGCAAGATAAGGGCTTTCCAGTTCCCACCCTGCATATCAGATGGCTGACTGATAACCTGTCCCTAAAAATGGGACCACATTTAAATAGAAATGGTTAGTAGTTGCTGGGCAGGGATCTCCTCAAGGGAGGGCAGCCAAGTGTTTCCCCCTTTGCTGAGCCTGCAGATGTGTCCTTGGATCAAATGACAGCTGTGGGGGTGGAGAGGGCTAGTGGTAGGAAGAAGCAGGAAGAACAGGGCCTGGACTTAATCCACCACAGTTGTTCTGGCTTTGAAAGGAATATGTTGTCCAGGTTGGCCTATTCCCTAGTTCTCTCTTCCACACAAGAATGTTTCATTTTTCCCATGCTCAAAAGGAATAGGTGCCCATTGGGGCTACTTCCAAAATTATGAAAAATTTAAGAGAAAAAATTAAAATTATCCAGAAGACCAATGAGAGATGAATTCTGGAAGCATTGTGGTGTATTTTCACACATTTTTTTTCCTGTGAAAATATATTCATAATGGCCACTTTTAATGAAATTGTGAGGGCACTATCCATTTGACAGTTTTTAGCTGAGTGACTGTTATGCACTAGGGATATAGTGGCATTCAAAACAGACAAAATTAATTCCCTGCCTTGTGGGCCTGACATCCTGCACTGTGTACACTTTGCTTTTCCCACTTTTTCCTTTTCCAGGAACATATGCCTCTATTCTCATCAAACCAATTTTAGAGACATGCCTTACAATGACATCTTACATTTTTATTGTATGGACATATCAAAATACATCTGCCATTCAGAAATGACTGGACTTTCAGTTTATTTCGTTTTTTTGTGTAAACAGAGTTGTAATGAAAATCCCTGTATATATGTTGTTTTATGACTTACTGCTTCCTTCCTAATGGAAAATCCCCAGGAGTAAGAGGTATTTGGCCAATGAGAACAAATAGTTGAAGATTCTCTAAGGAATTCTCTACAGAAGTTAAAAATTCTTCTTCATCATCAGATAACATGAGGATAACTACCATTAAGGTTTAGAGATATTTACTTCATTCTTTTTTTCTATAGACATCATCTATCTATCTATCTATCTATCTATCTATCTATCTATCTATTATCTATCCATTCATCTATCCACATGCCTAGCCATCAATCCATCCATCCATCCATCCATCCATCCATCCATCTTTCTATTGGTCTATCCATCTACCCATCCATCCATCCTTCTGTCTACCTCTCTACCTACCAACCTAGACTTTGTCATCAGAAACTGCATCATGTCTGAAACCTTGATATCACACACAGTCCTTGTTCTCATCACTAGCTCCTGTCCCCTAGTCTTCCCCCTCTCCCCTAAAAGACATTATTGGCTCTTCAACCTGCTACACCTGACTTCATGTTCTTCCTTGTCTAATATACATTCTATGGTCCATTCTGACAATAACTCTGTATTAGTGTTCTATTACTGTGTAACAAATTGCCACAAACTTAGTAGCTTAAAATTCTATAGGGCTGAGGTCTAGGCAGGCTCTACTGTGTTCTGCTTAGGATTTCAGGAGACCAAAATCAAGATGTGGGCTGAGCTGTGCTCTTATCTGAAGGCTTTGGGGAAGAATCCACTTCTAAGAATTCACTTCTACATCCCTCTTTTGCCGTTATAGATTGTAGTAGGCTGCCTCTAGGATGGCACTCAGTGATCCTCACCTCTTTGTGAAGACTCTCCCACAATAAGCAGGGATGATGACCTGTGTCACCTATAGCATATTGCAGAAGCGACAGTGTGTGATTGCTTAGGCTAGGTCATACAAGACATTGCAGTTTCTGCCTTGCTTTTTCTTCGATGAGACGAACTCTGGAGGAATGGGCCAATAATGTTTTTTGGGGGAAAGGGGGAACACTAGAGGAAAGGGGCTAGTGATGAGAACAAGGCTGTGTGATATCAAGATTTCAGACATGATGCAGTTTCTAAGTATCTTTAACAACATGGTGGCTTTAGGCAGCCCTTGTAGGGGAGGGACTGGGGTTTCTAGCTAGCAACTACTTGCCAGGCCCTTGAGCAAACCATCCAGAAATAGATCCCCCATCCTAGTCAAACCTTCAGATGACTGAAGGCTACATATTTCTTTTTTTTCTAATTTTTAAATTGTGTTAAAATACACATTACAAAATCTACCATCTTAGCCATTTTTATGTACAGTTTGGCGATATTAAATACATTCATAATGTGGTGCAACCATCACTACCATCCATCTCCAAAACTCTTTTCATCTTCTATAACAAACTGTCTTCATTAAACAAGAATGCCCCATTCTTCCCTCCCAAACCCCTGTAACCATCATTCTACTTCCTGTCTTTATGAATCTGACCACTCTAAGTATCCCATAGAAATGGAATGATAAAGTTCTGTATTTTTGACATAAAAGTCCCAGTTTTTCCGTGTCTTTATCAACGCTTATGTCTGTTTTTGTTTTGTTTCGATAGTAGCTATCCCAATGCTGTGAGGCATTGGAACAGTGGTGCGCCGTGGAAGGGTTCCAAGCTGAGAGAGACACAATCTGTGTTTTTACATTTGTTTGATTGAATTTTGGAGAATGGCTGTGGGGAATAAGGAAAGCTGCTGCAGTAGGAATCTACTATAGCCATCACGGTGGGGGGGAAGATGGCAGCTGGCTCTAGGGTAGGACAAGCGGGATGGGGAGAAGGGGAAAGATCTGAAAGTGATGTTAATGGTGGGCATAGAAAAAAATGACAGGAGAGAAATTTATGTCTGAAAAATCTCACCAGGACATTAACATAAGACCCAGTGTCCAGATGGAAATTTCAAGTCAACAGCCTTCCATGGAATTTCCCCAATTCATGAGCTAAACATCTGCTGGAGTCCAAGCTAGATCTACATCAATGTCTAAAAATCAATGAAGAGACCCGTTTTCTCGGAAGGGCATAGTGTGCCCCATATTCCAGAGAATGTCTGTTTCCAGAATGGAAAAAGGTGAAAGGCCAGCCATCTGTTTTGTAAATATATCGCTGGTTCCTGGTTTTAGTGAGTGTCCTCTAAAACTCAGGATTTTGATCATCTTTCACATCTTCTACCTCTGTGAGTATATTTCCTATCACCTCACAAAAGTAGGTCCATAAAGGATGCTTCTTCAGCTGAAGAAAAGCCATGTTTTCCTATAAAGCAATGAAAAAATGTCACTTTTATTCCTTTATCACCTCATTCTATAACAGTGGTTCTCAAATGTGTGTGGGGGAGGCAATCTGGGCTGTTTGTCAATCAATGGCTGGAGAAAAGTTTGGTCACACACCAGGGGGTGGGTACTGCTCCCAGCATGGAACAGGTGAAGGTCAGGGATGCTGCTCAACATCCGACATCCACAGGACAGCCCTCCATACACACACATACACCAAAGGATAATCAGATGTTAATGTCAGTAGTGCTGAGGTTGAGAAGCCCAGGTCCGTAGATACCTACACACACATGTGCCACACCCTACTGCCCACAACATTCACAGCCACCATCTTTTTTCACTGTGAGTTATATTGCATCATAGTTGGAAAAAATGTACAAACACAGCTTCTATGTAACTAAATTGCTCCCCTCAACCCTCCTAATGGAAATTCTAGATCTTCTACTGCTTAAAGGCCTAATGGTTTAAATAAAGGAGCTTTGGTTCTTTTTCTAATAGCAGTTAGTTGGGGGGGGGGGCTGTATTGGTTTGTTTGAAGCAAGGGAGTGGTAAAATCTTGTTTGTGTGGGGAGTCAATTGGAGGGTGGGCAGGAATGGAGGCAGGAGTACCATCAGGAGATCAATGGAGTATTCCAGGAGAAGGATGAGGGAGGGATAGGTCAGGGGGCCAGCAAAGGAGGTGGAGAGATAATCTGAAGAAGGAGGTGCTTTTGAGGCATAATGGACAGGACTTTGTGGCTTGTGGTATATAGGAACTATGATCAGGGGCAGGGTTGCATTGATATCCATGCTTCTGCCTTACAACTATGATAAGCATTTTCTATCCCAAGAGATGTGAAGCCTAATGACCCAGCCAAGATTTTACTCCCTGAGAACAAAAAAATCAGTTATTTACAGGGAAGGAAGATCAGATCAGCCAGGCAGGTTAGGGAGCAGTGCAGGGCCATTTCCACCTCTTTACTTCCCTCAAACTCCCCTCCTGAGGAAGGGCTGGGGCCTCCAGGAGGCACATTTGGGGAAACAGAATTGGAAATGGGCAAAAACAAATCTCTCCTGGAAGTGTGAGCCAGGGCTGCCACTCTGTTCTCTGGGTCACAAAAGGAGCCAGGTTCCTGCTGCCAAGCCACTTTGGCTTGAATTATATGGGGACTTCTGGCATGCCCCTGTTCAAGTCTGCACCAGGATATTCTCGCTGATGTTGAAGAGTGGACTGGAAGAAGGCAATATAGAGGCAGGGAGGCCATTAAGGAGGCAATTCACTAATGGAGAATGTCCTCCTTACACTGTTCTAACTCAGTGAACAAACATACTGAAATTTCTGCCCTCATAGAATGCAATTCTACTGTAGGTTTTCTCGACATGACATGCCTGACACTCTGGGCTGGATAATTTTTATTGTAGGGGTCTGCTCTGTGCTTTGTAGGATGTTTAGCAGCAACCCTAGTCTCTGCCAGCTAGATGCCAACAACATCCCCTCCCCCTCAGTTATGACAACCAAAAACATCTCCAGATATTGTTAAATGTCCCATGGGTATAACATTGTCTCAAGTTGAAAATAACTTTTCTAACAGGAGAGGACAGCCAAAAAAGATAAACAGAATCATTAAGGAGATTATATAGTGTTCTAGCAAGTGACATATAATCAAGTTAAAGAGTAGGCAATATTTACTGCCTAAATATGCTAGGCAATATTAAAGAAAAACTTATTCATGACAGTTTTTTTCCAGTTTTGTTGAGATCTAAGTGACATAAAACATTGTGTAAGGTGTACAATGTGTTGATTTGATACCCATATACTGCAAAAATGATTGCCACCATAGTTAACACCTCTATTCATCCCTTCAGGATACTTGTTAAAGATGGTAAAGAAGATTTTATTCAAGAGAGTGAATATTCAATGGGGTTTTGCAGTAGGGCAGAGAGATCAGGATCAACTCTGAATACAATAAGGAAATGCAGAGATTTATAGCCAAGGAGTAGGGTGGATGTCAATGGTTGAAAAATTATTAAGAGGTAGGTAAATTAATTTTTTTAATTTTTAAAAAGAGTTTGTTTGTTTGTTTGTTTGTTTGTTTGTTTGTTTATAGTGTGATCAGGGGGAGAGGAGATTCTGGCTGAAGGCTGTCCAGGTTGACAAGATACTGAAAGTGATCAGACCAATGGCAGGGAATTTTTGCCAAACTGACTTGGCCTTGAGGTTGGGGGCCTTGTCAGATAGTCTAAGTAGAGTTAGGTCAAGGAAGGGGTCTTTGTCAGTGGAAGAGAGGAGATGTTGCATTTTTAAATAGGGAGGGCAGGACAAGCCTTGTTGAGGAGGCAAGAGTTGACAAAAGAATTGTACGGATTCTGTAGACTGCTTTGGATCCTATGGACATTTTTATAATATTAATTCTTCTGGTCCATAGACATGGTATTATTTCCATTTATTTGTGTCTTCCATTTCATTCATTAGTGTCTTATAGTTTTCAGTATAGAGATCTTTCACCTCCCTGGTTAAATGTATACCTAAGTATTTTATTGGTTTTGATGCTATCATAAATGGGACTGTTTTTTTTCTTTCTTAAATAGTTCATCATTAGGGATGACTGGGTGGCTCAGTGGTTGAGGTTCCAGGATCGAGTCCTACATTGTGCTCCCTGCATGGAGCCTCCCTCTCTCTCTGTCTGTGTCTCTGTACCCCGTCCCCCCCCCGCCCCGTGTCTCTCATGAATAAATAAATAACATTTAAAAAGATAATTAATCATTAGAGTACAGAAATGCCACTGATTTTTGTATGTTGATTTTGTATCCTGCAACTTTATTGACTTCCTTGCTCTAACAGTTTTTTTTTTTTTTTGGTAGAGTCTTAGAATTTTTTACAAATCTCAAAAAAACTGGAAAAAAGTATTAAAGAACAGAGTTGACAAAGGATGAGTAGTGCTGCGAATAAAGAAAATGGGAAGGTTGAGAGAGCAATAGAGGGGAGAAGGTCAGATGGAAGAAGGTGAAGCCCATAAGTGGGAGGCGTAAGACGTAGTCAGAGATGTTTCTCAGCTCTGAGGCTTGAAAACTGAGTGGATGGCCCATTTGCTGAGTTGGGAATTGCTATAAGAAGAAGATCCTGTTTGAGAAAAACATCTGATTGGATTTCTTAAAAGCTTTGCTGAACTTTAGGTGCTCAAAGCCATCCACGCAAGAAGGCCTAGAAGTCAGCTTTTAGAACTCTAGTCAGAGTTTTGGGCTGGAGAAGGACGAGGCCATAGGGAAGGATGAGCAAAGCCAGGATCAGCATGAGGAGAGTGAGGCATTTCTCTCACATGCAAGATTTAAGGGCATGCCAAAAGCTCAGGAATTGAGATAAGAACATATTAGTGGATTGTTTTTTAAAAAATCAAAATGAATGCAAAAGAATCCATGGTGAACAAAATATTAAACTTTTATTTTTTATTTTTATTTTTAAAAATATTTTATTTATTTATTTGAGAGAGAGCATGAAAGCAAGAGCATGTGCAGGGGGAGTTTGAGGGGATAGAGTTGGAGGGGCAGAGGTAGTAGCAGACTCCCCCCACCCTTAGCAGGGAGCCCAACACTAGGCTTGATCCCAGGACCTTGAGATCATGACCTGAGACACCCAGGTGCCCAAACTATCAAACTTTAAGATTTCAGATTTTTAAAATCCTAATTTCACTAAGCTTTTAGGTTTAAGATGTTTCACCTCATTTAAATTTTAGATTTTAATGTTTAATTAACATTTTGATTTGTGATTTTAAAATCTAATTTAATTTATTAAGAATTCTAAAGACAGGATGAGTAAGAGTGCTGTGCCACATCATATCAAGTCAGAGCTTGAGGCTAAAGGAAAAATCAGCCATATTGACTGGCTTTGTTTAAAATGTTTGTACCCTTCATCATGGATTGTTTGCATTCACTTGGATTCTTTAAAACATTGCATTCAAATAGTATTTATCTTTAGCACTGAGTTTTTTGGTGTCTTCTTAAACTTTTGGAGACTTTCCTCACCCAGCCTAGACCCTGAGGCCAGTGAGAAGTGGATAGCACTGGTGTTTACCTTCCCAGTAGGAGGACAGGACAGATGGGGGAGAAGTGACACCAACTCTCTGGGGCTAATATACTGAGGAAAAAGCTAGAGCATGATTTATTTACAGGTTCACTATTCTCCACTCCACCTTTGCTAAAGGAACATTAAATTCCCCAAGTTGACATTGTCCCAGGTAGAAGGGGCAGGCAAGCAATAAATGGGCAATCCAGAATATAGAGAATTTATGTGAAATGAATTTTGCTCATATGGAGAACATATGGCATGTGACCAAAAACCAGGGGTAATAAGGACTTTGTAGCTCCTATTGCAGACACATTCCTAAGAAAGTACAGAAAGCTTAGAAATGCACAAAAAATAATTATATATGGAGCTCTGCATTTACTTTGTCAAAATACAATGAGACTGCTATTCTGTTATGGGCTTAATTATGGCCCCCCCCCCCAAATCCACATGTTGAAGTCCTAACCCGAGCACCTCAGAATGAAACTGTATTTGGAGATAGGACCCTTTAAGAGATAGTTAAGGTAAATTGAGGTCATTAGAGTGGGTCCTAATCCAATCTACCTGGCACCTCATAAGAAAATTTGCACAGGTATGGGAACAGAGAAACATGTGAAGACAAAGGAGGAAGACAGCCATCTACAAGCCAAGGAGAGAAGAGGACCTAAGAGAAACCAACCCTGCAAACACCTAGAACCCTGCACTTCTAGTCCGCAGAATTGTACAAAAGTAAATTTCTATTGTAGTGATGCTGTGTTATGGCAGCCCTAGCAGACTAATACAACTCAATATCTGAAATCAAACGACGATGCTGAACTTATTTTTTACCATAGGAAGAGAAAGCAATGCTAGTTGGGTTAGTTGCAGAATGGACTGATTTTATACAGAATTTGGAATTCAGAGGTTGGCAGGCCTTCCAGGACACAAACAGGTTGACATCATTGATAGAACTGTGGCCTCTGAAGTGAGACCTCTGTTGATTGGTTGGCACTGAAAGGCATGCTTATCAGAGTGAGTCCGACCTTGATGGGCTCCTTCAGTGGCTGACTTTCTAAAGCAAAGTGCTGACACTGTTTGGCTTGCAAAAAGTGCATTCTGTGAGGCAAGTTGTCATTGATTGGTTGAATGGGTTTAAAACTGATTCTGATGGCTATTTGTTTCCCTGGCTATGAACCAATGCATATTTTCCCAAGCTTGTGGGAACTTCCTTATTCTCAACCTGTTTGACTCTAGCCCCACAAGACTGTCAGCTTGGTGTAAAGAGAAGCATGATCTGAATTGCTCATCCATACGCATCCTGGTGCCTAAGAATATGGCTGGTATAGATTAAGCACTCAGTAAATGTTGGAAACTATTATTATTCCTTGCTCAGTGTGCCTACCTGGGAGTCATCATCTAGGCTCCTTGAACTAGAATGGGAGAATGGCCTGGTCAAGGATGTGCACATCTTCAGCTTTGGTAAAAGCAAAAGAGGAGGAGCTGGAATGAGAAGGTGGAGCCAGGAAACTATGAGGACAGAGGTTCAAAGAAGGCACTAGAAGAAAGTATTTTTAAGAAGGACAAAGAGGTCAATTGTGTTGACAGCCATGGTAAAGCCATATAACGTGAGGACAGAGACATGACTGTTGGATAACATAGTAAGTTTTGAGAAGAGCAATTTCAGGGGTGTGGGGTGAATGGAAGCCTATTTAGAAGGACCTGGTGAGAGAACGTGTTCTAAAATATAGTGTATTAATAGAAAATTTAAGGTATAGCAAGGCCAACAGATCAGAAGAGCACTGTCATTAAGAAGATTGTTTGTTACTCACAATTCCCAAGAAGGCCCCATGGACCAGTCATGAGGCGGCGGGCAGGGGCAGGGGCGCTAGGGGGCATAACATGGGTAAGATCCTTTACCGTGGTTCCTGAGAGAAGGAACAGGTGAGGTAGAGTAAGCCAGGTTAGGATAGGCTAGTTTGAATCATTTCAGTGGTTCTAGGGCATAGGTGATGTCCCTAGTCCCTGGCTCTGGGGTGAGTAGAGCAGAGGAATGGTGGTCCAGAGCATGAAAGGCTGGTAAGGGTGTGGTTAGGAATGTGTAGACTCTGGATTAACGAATTTGCATTTGAAGAGCACACCCCCAAAAAGAGGACTTCTCCAGCGGAGGGGGGTACAGTGAAGGAGGCATGAGGGCCACGCAAGGTGACACTGGCATATTGTTGGGTTGTCCAGAAAAGGTGTGTCCAGCATAGGTATATAGAGCAGATATTAAAGCAGCAAGTTTGGGACTCCTGGGTGGCTCAGCGGTTGAGCAACTGTCTTTGGCTTGGGGCTTGGTCCTAGGATTCTGGGATTGAGTCCTACATCGGGCTCCCCACAGAGAGCCTGTTTCTCCCTCTGCCTATGGCTCTGCCTCTCTCTCTGTCTCTTATGAATAACTAAATAGAATCTTTTTTTTTTAAAAAGCATCAAGTTTACAGAAGCTAGAAACATGGTTAATACAAAATAGAAGGTGAGGAACAACACACGGGCGATGAACTCAGACAAATCTTGAGTGAGAATATGGGCTCCAGAGTGAACAGAAAGAAAAGTCATCATGGCCAAAGTGTGGGATGCTAGGAGAGGAGTAGGAAGATGAAGCTGAAGTCTGGGACAAAGAGCACACTCAGAAGTATTCATGTGATCCAGGTTGAGGGACTTGAAATTTATCATAAGGGCAATGGAAGCAACTCTGGCTGCCAAGTGGGATGGGTGGAAGGTGACCTGAGAGAAGAGGGAGAACAGTTGCCAAGAGAGACATGGTAGCAACATAGACACCATGTGGAGGGAGATGAAACAGGTACAAAAGGACCCAATTGAGAGGTTTTGAGATGGTGAGAGACAATCAACCTTTGCATAGGTATAGGAGTTTGGAGACAGATGAAAGGGAGCTTTCTGGCTGAAGCTTGTTCTCCCGAGTAAAGTGAGCTTCAGAAAGGTCACATGGGCTCATAGAGGCCTCCCTCCAATGCCCCGCCTCAGAATGTTCCCTGGATTTCTGAGCCAAATGCAGAGACCAAGCAATATAGGCAGTGCAGTCTATGAGATGTGTGGTGCAAAGAAGAGAGGATGGAAGTTTTTCTTAGAAAGGGCACATGTCCAACATTCAAGCCACATTTCCAAACCAGAAAAAGATGTCCCTGGTATTAGTCTTTCCCACTGATTATCCCTGGATCTTTGTTGTCAACAGTGTTAGTACCATTTTCAGGGGCTGACACTCTATTCCCCTTCATGTCCTGATAAAACAGTTCAGTGTCCTGAATCCCTTTCACAGTGATCTGTACAGAGAAACCACCTGAGTATTGTCCATTGGACTAAATGCCAAAATTCCAAAATATATCCTAAATGAAACCATAAAAGAGTGGGAATATTTTTATTTACTATTTGTCACCTTCCTATATCTATATCAAGGTGTACACACACACACACACACACACACACACACACATACACTGCAAGCACATACTGATGAACATTGTTTTTTTTTTTTTTGAATAGTAATATGATGTAGTTGTTCACAGGTGGTGCAAACATAGCTTCCAGACATATTCTGTTTTCCCAAGCCAACTGCCATTCCTTGGACTTTCCAAACAGAACTTGGGAGTCTCTGCTCTAGGCAAACTTTGTTGGGGAGTTGGGTCTTCAGTCAAAGAATTGCAGGAATCTTTTGGAAGATTTTAGGTAGAGGTATGACAGCCTGATTTTCATTTTTAAGAGGCATGGAGAATGGATTCAGAGGGGGTAAAAATGCAAGGGAGTTAGTACTCGATTGTAGGAACCAAGCTGTGGTAGTAGTGGCCTTCACTGTATTGGAAACAATGAGATCAGGCCTGAGGAAAGAGCTATTTCAGGAGGCAGAATTGGCAGGGCTGATGACTGATGGGATATACCAGGTGTGCAGAGGACACTGACAAGGACAAAAGCCAAGTTTCTGCTCTGGCCTCTGGGAAGAGCTGTGCTTCGGTATAGGCTGATGACAAGTCCTCTGTGAGACCAGGATCATGTTTAAGTGTACATTTCTGGGCAGAGGAGTTCTAGAGGGAGGTAGAGCCAGTTGTATCCACCCTCTGGGAGGAAAGAGGTTAATTCCTGAAAGCAGGCCTGGCTGCATAGTTTGCAGGCCTGGTGCAAAATGAAAATTGCTCAAAACACAGGAAAAAGTGTGCAATGAAGGCCTCAAAATATAATGCTTATCCCTTCTTTTTGGGGTCTCCCTCAGGACCTGTCCTGGGGTTTTTCTTTTGCTAATTAATGCCATGTTTCCTTGTATACAGATAGCTGCGTAGTGAGTGCAGACCCTCCCAGGCAATTGACTCAGGAATGTGTGTAGAGTCCACTAGCTGCTAGGTTCCTCCTCCCATCTGAGCCAGAGTGAAGCATCATGCCCTGGTCAGGGCAGGGAAGTAAACCAAGTATTTCCCTATCACATCCCAATATTCAGGGGATGAGCGATTCCTGAAGGTCTGAATCGGGATGGGTGAGAGTCCTGCCCCTGTCAAATTGCCCACTGGATGCACCTGCCGCCACCTCCTCTTCCACCTAATCTCTCTGCCTCACTCTTACAAAGACACTTGTCATTGGATTTAGGGTCCACTCAGGTAATCCATAATGATCTCATGTCAAAACTCCCAATCATATCAGCCGATACCGTTTTCCCAAACAAGGGAACATCACAGGTTCTGTGGATTTGAGTGAGGCTGTATCTTTCTGGGGGCTACCACTGCACCCTCTACACTGGCCCCCACCTGAAACAGAAAAAGGCCAACTCGGTCAGAGAGTGTTGGCAATACATCTCCTCCCCTCTTGCCTTGTTCACTCTTCTCCAAGAAAAATTGCAGCTTTGAGAAAGAAAAGCTAGGGGAGGAGAAGGGAGACAGGTAAGAACAAGCTTTGACTAAAACACCCTGACTCACCCATCCCGCGGCATCCTTCTCAAAGCTTCCATGTTCACCATCCAGAAGGAGGGTGGAGGGGGACTGAGGTGGCTTGCCTTTTTCCTGAAATACAGAAAAAAAAAGCAGGCCCCAAGGAGCCCCCAAACTCAGAGCAGGACTTTGGTCCTTTCTGTATTTTAGAAAGTTCATCCTGGCCTAGGTTCGGAAATGTGTGGAAGTAAGGAAAAGCAGAAGCAGGAAAACCAGCAAAGAGGGTGGTACACTTGCTACTGTGGGTCAAACTGCAGCCCCACCCCCCTGTGGCCTTCGCCAGATGCCAAATTTGCCACCACCATGATCTTGGACTTCCCAGCCTCCAGAACTGTGAGAAATAAGTATTTGTTGTTTATAAGCCATCCAATTTATGATACTTCCCTTATAGCAGCCCAGACATATTAGGGCTGTGTCAGTTAAAGTTTGAATGAGTTGGTTCAACATTTTGAATCCAGGGAATTGGGGTCTGCAGTGAATCTGGGACAGTTCATAAAACTTCACCCTGGCCTGGAGAACACATTCTTCTACACTGTGTATCTCCATTTGTTTTCATTCCCTGACCTCCAAGAAACTCCCTGATTTACATTTACTTTGAAGTGGTCAACAAGCCAGTCTTCCAGATCCTACAAAGAATTTCTTCCCACTGCTCGCTTTGTAAGCCACTAACAACACTGCTTAACATTTATTGAGCTTACTTTGTGCTAAACACATTATATACGTTATCTAATCTAAGCAGCAGAAGAGAAAGTAGGGGACTCTAACTCTCTTGCTTTATTCCCTGGTAGGCAGACAAGATGGCCCTAGCTCAGGCACATTTCTAACAAGTTGAGCACTCCACCAAAGAGAATGTCATTCCTCATAGCTCCCAGGGAAAAGTTCCAGGTGATTCTCTGAGTGGCTCATCTGGAATCATGTACTCATCCCTGAACCAATCACTATGGGCACAGCAATGGACAGACTCACTGAATACTAATATACTAATCACTTCCCCATATAAAAGAGGGCTGTGGCAAGAAGCAGGGGGAAATAGTGTTGGGCAGAAAAACTATAGATGTCTACAATAATATAAATTATGTTTATAAATGTTGATGAGACTATATCTCTGGCATTTTCAATTAATTCAGCCAATAAATACTTTTTATTTAATTCAATGTAAGTTGAATATGCTATTTGTTGTAAGAAAGAACACTGTTTCGTTTATGTATTTTTTCTCTCTTTCTGCTAGAATGTAAGTTCCATAAGAACAGATACCAAATCTGTTTTGTTCACTGCTGTTGTTTCTTTGCCTAGAACAGTGCCTGACACCACAGTCAGTACTCAGTAAATATGTGCTATATTGGTGATTATCTGTTCAATATCTGACCTCAATCCCACCAAAATCATGTTCATGTAGCATAGTGTTTTGTTTTGTTTTGTTTTCAAAACTCACCTCTGTATCCTCCAGATTCTAACATAAGTCTCACACATACTGGCTTCCCAGAATACACTGAAAAATGAACAAATATGTACATGTTTCTCCTCCTGGACTCTAGGCAACAGAAAGGTAGAGATCCTGACTGTTTTTTTTTTTTTTTTGAGACCCTGACTGTTTTAACAGCAATTATATCTTTAGTATCTAGCAGTGTCTGACAACAGAATGCCACTGCCCATCCAATTATTACTGGTTGAATGATAGAATGAATTAATTAATAAATGATATATAATGCATAATGTTAATGTCACTGCTGCTTGCAGCAGCTTCTGAACTGAAAACCTATGACTGTGGACTCTGCAGAGGTTCACACAGTTGACACTATGTTCTTCTGCAGAGACCCCCCCACTCAATGACAGATTTTAACACATACAAAAGTCTTGCATAAACCACTGGTGGAGGAGGCCTTAGGGCTTCAGGCAGTCCTCCCCATCCCCCAGCCAGGCTAGGTTGATGTCAGTGATTCTGGCGTGTTCACCTTCAAGAGCTCTTAGCTCTTGTTAGCTATAGAGGCAGTTTCTGGTCTGTTACCATGGAAACTGCAGCTGGAGTGGGGAAAGGCAAGGAGGCTGAGGAGTGGGCAGGGACTGGGATTTTCCAGTTCAGGAGGCTGTGTATGGAGTCAAAACACCGAATCAGTACACAGTCAATTCTCAATATTTTGGGGGTGACCAAATACAAATGTAGCAACTTGGACAAGTGACTTCCTATCTCTCTCTTCATTTGTAAAGTAAGAATGATTATCCCACTGCATGGGAGGTTTCAATTAAGATAATGTAAAACAACCCTTAGCAGAAGGCCAAGTACTTTATAAATCAAAGCTTGTCAAGGGTAGTCTTCAGACCTGCTCATCTATAAATTCCAGATACAATTTTTTCTTCTTCTAAGAGGAATGCAGTCATCTTTCCTCCCCATCTTATCATGTTGCCTTGTCACTAAAGTTCTAGATAAAATATAGGAAACCCAGTGTGCCCAAATGGGACCTACCTAATGCTAAAAAAGATTGTCATTTATCGGAAATTGATTTACCCGGGTTGGTCCGTACTTGTGCTTGCTAAATCCGGCAACCGTCCTTCTCACCCTAGGCTACTCTGCGACAAACGGAAAGTTGGTTTTATCTGCCCATCTATCAGATGGTTCCCTTACCAGTGACTCGGAGTCCAGACACACAGCATGCCCCTCCCCCGCCACGGGGCTGTCATTCTAGGACAGACAGAATCCGTTATCTTTTCCCCCAGAATACAATCAATCCAGTAAAAATGTGGCCTACTAGAATTCTAAAACCAGGGGAGCCTGGGTGGCTCAGGGGTTGAGTGTCTGCCTTCGCCTCAGATCCTGGGGTTGTGGGATCGAGTCCCTCATCGGACTCCCTGCAGGAAGCCTGCTTCTCCCTCTGCCTACGTCTCTGCCTCTCTCTGTGTGTCTCTCATGAATAAATACATGAATTAATTAATTAATTAATTAATTAATTAAAAATAAATTCTAAAACTGAAATTTACTTTGAAAGGAAAGGGTTAGCACACTGTCTAGGTCATGAGATAAAGGCAATGGGTCTGAAAACACACTAGCCCGTACTGTGTCCTGGGTGCCTTGGGTCTGACAAGGAGATGACCCTCTGACCCACCCGTGAACCCTCGAAAACAGCGCATGTCTCCGGCCCCTGGGGGTTTCCCAGGCACCCTTGCGCAGAGGCCGCAAGGTGCGGCTGTGTAGGCAGTATCCACGCCCTGACCCGGAAATACCTGTTCCATGGGCCCCACCGCTGGGAGCAAGAGAAGGCTTAGAGACCTGCGACTTTAAGAATGTGGCATGATGATGTTTTGGTTCTCCGTGGCCATGAGAGAATGCAAAGAACTCTGGAGGCACAGCGTGGGCCTAACCCGGAAGGCCATCCGGGCTAGGGGCGGCGCCATCTTGGGTGGTCCCTGCGTACCTCCCCTTGGGGCACGTGAGGCCCCCTGGAGGCAAGGGCTCACACTGCCCTGGCGGTGACTCTTGCCGCGTCCCTTGCCACTTGGGCCTGATCTCTGAAGACCTGTAGCCCTGTGCTCAGGAGCGGTGCCCGCTGCAGGCCAGCGCGTTCTTAGAGCCTGGGATTTGTGGGGACCGCAGCGCACCTGAAGGAGAACAAGTCCGGGCGGGAGTCTCGGAGGGAAGCCTTTGATGCGTCCAGCCTCACCTGTGCTGAGCAGCCTCCCCAGGCGAGAGTGTCCCCAGTGAAAGTTCACCCTCTGCTAAGTGCGCAGCTCCGAGGGTTCCTGGAGGACATGTGCCGAGTTAGGCCGCCGCATCAACCCCCCTGTTCGCCCTTATTCGGCGAGGGGCTCCAACCCCATCATGTCCTTAAATGTCTCCTTCCAGGTCCCCTTCTGGGCCTCTCATGAGAACAGGTCGGACAATGTGGGGTCTTTTGCGGCTGGCTTCTTACACTTATAACACCTTTTTGGAGTTTTGGGGGGGTAAGATTTTATTTATTTATTCGTGAGAAACAGAGAGAGGCAGACACACACACACACACACACACACACACACACGGAAAAGCAGGCTCCCTGCAAGGAGCGGAGGAGCTGGCTGCTGGACTCGATCCCAGGACCCCACATTACGACCTGAGCCGAAGGCATCTGTTCAACCGGTGGCCACTCAACCACTCAGGTGGCCCAGCATAACACTTTTGGGGGGTCCAAGGGTTTACCCCACATGGGGTCCCACCTCCCTTCCAAGAAGGTAGTCTGGGTTCAGAACTGCTCTGCTGCTGTTTAGGTAAATTGTCAAGACTTATTCAGGCACTGTGGGAATGCCGTCGCTCCTACCTGCCCACCGTAAGTTTGGCTTAGTTTTGCCAATTTCTGTTTTCTCTCAGTCAAGCACATTTAGCTAGGATTTCCTTCAGATTTATTACCGAATCATGGGAGTTAATAAAGATGCTGACTTTGGTTACTGCCTGGCTTGGGCTTTGGATCCAGATTCTCTCATTTGCTAATGTGAGACTTTGGATGACCACTCAACCTTTCTGTGTCTCTCTTTGGAGGAGATAATTGTCCCTAGATTGGAGTTATTTCAGGAAAGTCAGTGTTTTGGCACATAGTCCAGATAAAAATATTAGCTATTATTAACTTGTAGGGATTCCTCTTTGGGACAGTGAGGGTGATGGGTCAAGAAATGGATGCTATTGCAACCCATGGGCTAGGGCATAAAATTCATTAAGAAACCTGTGGGTTTTTTTGTTTTTTGTTTTTTTGTTTTTTGTTTTGTTTTGTTTTGTTTTTATGACTGAGACATTTTGTGGCTCATAATTATTTGCTCCCTGGGCATTGGTTGGAAGTTTATAAGCACCCCCTAACAAGCACCAGTATTATTTTGATAGTTTGGGTAGTTTATATTTTCTCAGGAAATTGTGCATTTCCTCAATATTTGCAGATTTATTAGGTTAAAATTAAATGGCTTGGTGTTAAGAGTGTAGTCTCTGAAGGCGGAAACAAGGGTTAGAGGCCTGAGCTCTTACCAACTTTGGTGACTTGTGCAATGTGCTAGACCTCTGGAGGCTCCAATTTCATGCGCAAAATTGGACAATAGCACCCTACCTTCTCTTATCAAGAGGATTAAATGGAAATCTTTGACTTAACACAGCACCTGGCAGCATAGCAAAAGTTCCATAATTATCAGCTGTTATTTTCATTATGCAGAATTCTTTCCAATTAAAATAGCTTAGGGATTGTAAACCTCTGTGAACTAGTTAATTAAAAGGATCTGGGAAGCCCTCCATTGTTTTCTAGGCCTTGGAACACATTATGGAACAGAGAAATTACTTGTTCCTTGAAAGTTGGAGGGAAGTTTCCATTCCTACTCCAGGCACTCTTGAAAAGTCATGCTTTTACTTCTTTTTGGAAAGTACTTTTTGTATTCTCTCCTTCCATTTTGCTAAGAGTTTTCAATTTAATGTTAGAGAATGGGGTCAGCAAACCATCTGTAAAGGGCCAAATAATAAATATTTCAGGTTTTGTGAGGTATGTGATGTCTGCTGAAATTACTCAAGTCAGCCACTGTAGTACAAAAGCAACCATGTAGTATGTTAATATGGATGTAGCTATGTCCAATAAGACTTTATTTATGGACATTGAAATTTGGATTTCATTGTAATTTTTGTGTGTCAAGAAACACTTTTCATTTGGTTGTTTTTTCAGCCATTTAACCACTTTTTAATTCAACTGTGTTGTATGTGGACTGTACAAAAACAGATGGCTGGATTTGGCCTACAGGGTGTAGTTTGCTGACCCCACCATAGAATTTCATGGCATAGTGACTAGTGAGTGGTATGATCTGGAGTCAGAAAGTGCCAGTTCTGATGTGTTCATTGTATGTATTTGGGTAAGTTACTCAGCACTATGAGCTTTATGTTCTTCATCTTGCAGATAGGCATTATTCCAACATACCTACCTCCTTGGGCTGTTAGATTGAGGTAGTATATATAAAAGGTCTTGCTCGTGTTGGGAGTCTAGTGAATCACTTATTAGCTATCTCACATTCTTTTCTGAGTTAGTTGACTAGAATTAAGTGTTACAGGCTGACACTAGGTGACCTGGGTTTAAATCTGGGTTAAATAAATGACCTGGCCATTTATTAGCCATGTGACTCTGGCTGGTCACTCAACCACCCTCCCTTCTTTTCCTCATCCCTAAAATAGAGATTTGTAATCGTTCCCACTTCAGACAGTTGTCCTGAAGATTAAATAAACCAACACTTTATAAAGTATTTAGAAAAATCCCTTGCACATTTAAATTCTCAATTAGTATTAGCTATTACTATTTTTACAATACGATATATTTGGGGTCGAAATCCCCTGTGCTGTGTTGTTAAAACATAAGATTTTTTATTTCACTGAAGTGGTACAATTTATAAAGCAGAGGAGTTATTTGTTTCTCAGAAGTGTAAAGAAAGTTACCCGGAAAAAGGCAAGGGCTTAGAGAAGTATTTCAAGAAAGTACTCCCTTGACATTTGCCAAGTTTTTATTATCTGCCTTCCTTTCAGGAATGATACATTTCATTATGGCTTTCAAATTTAATAGCCTAGACATTAATAGCCTAGAGCTCAGACATCTCACAGATTGGGATTTGATTCCTGACTCTACCACCTACTAGCATGTACCTGGGACGAGATAAGTAACCTCTTAAGGCTTGCCTCTGATCTATAAAACTTCAATAATAATAGTAACTACTTCACAGAGTTGTGATGCGGATTAAACATCATAATGCACATAAAGGCTTGGTGCCAGGCCTTGCCCATTGTAAGAATTTAATAAATGAGAGCTATTACATTTATTATCCTCCAGGGCACTCTTAAAGTGAGACCCATTTGAGATTGAAAACCATTTGCTAGATTCTTAAAAGGACAGCCTTCCCTCTTATTCTAGGTTTGGAGTGCTTAGTACTACTATAGGAATTAGTGTTCTTAGGAGATTGCCTTCATGAACTCATGAGTCATCAGTTTATTTTTCTTAACAAAGGGGGCCATTTCTTTTCTTTTTAAACATATTTTATTTATTTGAGAGAGCGAGCACGAGCAGGGAAGGAGTGGGGAGAGGAAGAAGCTGACTCCCCACTGAGCAGGGAGCCTGATGTGGGGCTCAGTCCCAGGACAACAGGATAATGACTTGAGCTGAGGGCAGCTGCTTAACCAACTGAACCAAGTAGGCACCCCAGGGTGGCCATTTCTTGAAGATATTCATTGTATTTGCATAGGCTTGTATTGGGAAGTAGTAAGCAGTATAGACAAAAAGACCTAGGTTTGAATCCTGGCTTTCTCAACCAATTAGATTATGACTTTGAGGAGATGACATCCTGTCTGAGCTGCAGATTTCTCGTCTATAAAATATATTCTTTGTGGTTTCATTAAGATTACTGGGAGAGGGAGTCCTGGGTGGCTCAGTGGTTGAGCGTCTGCCTTTGGCTCAGGGCATGATCCTGGAGTTCCGGGATCCAGTCCCACATCAGGCTCTCTGCATGGAGCCTGCTTCTCCCTCTGCCTATGTCTCTGCCTCTCTCTTTCTGTGTCTCTCATGAATAAATAAATAAAATATTAAACAACAACAAAAAAAGATTACTGGGAGAATTCACCCAGTACTACAAATCAGTACTACAAATCACTAGTGTTAAATATATTCATGGAATTGTGCAGTTATCACCACAAGCAATTTTAGAATGTTTTCATTACCCTGAGAAGTCCTCACTCTCCATTCCTCTCTTCCCCAGCCCTAGGCAACCCTTAATCTACTTTCTATCACTACAGATGTGCCTGTTCTAGATGGTTCATGTGAATGGAAGTGAGCTATTAGGACTGGCTCCTTTACTAAACGTAATGTTTCCAAAGTTATCCATGTCGTGGCATGTATCAGCACTTCATTCTTTTTTTACCGCCAAATGCTCTTGTTGTATGGATATACCACAGTTTATTTATCCATTCATCAGCTAATGGGCGTTTGGATTGTTTCTACTTTTTAGCTATTACAATAAAGCTGCTGTGAACATTCATGTAGAAGTTTTTTGTGGACATATGTCTTCATTTCATCTATAAATGAAATTGCTGGGTCCTGTGGTAACTGTTTAACCTTTTATGAAACTGTCAGACTGTTTTCCAATGGCATCCAGATCATTTTTAAAGCACTTAACCCGGGCGCCTGGGTAGCTCAGACAGTTGGGCATCTGCCTTAAGCTCAGGGCATGGTCCCAGAGTCCTGGAATTGGGCCTCACATCCAGCTCCCTGCTCCACGACGAGGAGCCTGCTTCTCCCTCTGCCTCTGCTGTTCCCCTGCTTGTCCTCTTTCACTCTCTCTCTGTCAAATAAATAAATACAATTCTTTAAAAAAATAAATAAATAAAGCACTTAACCCAGTGCCTGCCACAAGGCAAGTACCTTAACAAGATAGCTATTCTGGTAATATGTTTTCATTCTAAGAAAAATGTTCTTGAAAGCCACTCTCCTAATTTAGTGAAATGAACTGGCAAGCATTTTGCTTTTTTTAATGCCCTGTAACAATTTGTGCGGACAAAGAATAATTAGTTTCTTTGGAGTGTGAAGGACACTTCCAGTCAAGCTGAGATTTCAAGTAATTTCTGCTTCCCTAGAAAAGGATGCATTTCTTTAAGTTTTCCAATTTGTTAGCGTAGTATTACATAGCATAATGGTTGAAGAGTCTGACATCTGGAGTCATTTACAAGGTTTGCAAGTTTGAGTGAGACTTTGTGAACTTCAGTTTCCTCATATGTAAAACAGATGAGGACATCTATCTCACCTATTTTAAGGACAAGCTGCAAAACATGTAATGCTTGATATAGTAGGTAGCACACAAGGAGTGCTAAATAAATATTAGTTTTTTAATCTCAGAGAGCTTATGTAGTTGAAAATCCCTGTGCTAGGTTATTATTAGAATGTTTTGGAGAGCATCTTAACGCAGGAATTCTTTGTAAGAAGATTTCTCCTATTTTTTTTCTATCCTTTTGGTAGTCAATTTGGATCATTTTAATTTTCTTTGAAAATGTTCCTTTTCATTAAATTTTCGTATGTATCAGTTTAAAGTCTTATTTAATATTAATGTGTTTGCTCTGACTTTTAATAAGTTATATATTTCTGTGATTCAAAAAGGAGAAAGGGGTATATAGTGAAAATTTCTTTCCCACATGCAGTCTAGAGCCACCAGTTTTCCTCCCTGAAGATAGCTGGTGTTACTAGTTTTGTGAATATGCTTTCCAAAGTTATTCCATGCATATAGTAGCAAATATATGTTTCTCTTTTAATTTAACAAATGAAGCGTTCAACTCCTTGGCTTTTCACGTAACAATGTATCTTGGACATCATTCCATAAGATATCTCTCCTTTGGGCATTTTCTATTATATGTAAAATAATATGGGATTTTCTATTATATATAGAATTTGTAAAATCTGTACCTCTTGTCCCTAGCTGTTTTTCTGCTTTCTAAGTCATTTTCTACTTTTATCTCACTGATGGTCTTTTTCTTATTCTCTTCAGATATATCTTGTAATGGGCCTTTAGGAAAGCCAACCAGGCTGCCTGGCCTGATAATCTATGCTGTGGAAGACAGATCACCTCTCCATATCATTTTAGTCACATCCTGAGGTGTTGACATGTGAGTATGTGTGGAAATCGTGCCATATTTCAGGAGACATGGGTGAGATTTGATTGTTGGTTGCCCCTCAGAGGAATTCCTGCAATATGCTGGATTGTGATTGCCAGGAACCTCCAGTCCTTAAATGGCCTACAAGACCCTACAAGATCTGACTTCTCTCTCTAACATTTGTCTTATGCCAGTCTGTACTCTAGTTCTGTGGCTCTCCATATTCCTCTCTGCCTCCTAACTTCTGTACACACTGTTCAGTAGGCATAGGCTGCCTTTGCTTAGCACTTGGTCCAGGTTGGACACTTTGTACATGTGTATCTTTATCATATTTACTGCTTGTCACTCAAGTTGTGTGGTTATTTGATGGTTTGGCTTCATCCATGGGCCATATGTCCCATGAAAGCAGAGACTGTGTTTCCTTTTTCATTGTATCCCAAGTGTCTGGATGTAGTCGATATTCCATAACTGTTTATTGGATGATTGAATAAATGGGCATCTAGCATTTTGCCAGTTCAGGAGCTTTTTGGCTGATAAACCAATTTGAGAAAAAAGTATGTAAATAACCCCACATTTTCTAAATCAGTATTTTGATTAGCATTGACTTCTGAATGTTTTTGTTCCCAATGAGAGAAGGTGCCCAGTGCCCTCTTGTACAGAAACATGTGAGCAGAACACTGAGTAGGCAGTTGAGCCTTCTTGGCATACAGGTTCATAGTTCTGAACCTTAATACTGTCTGTCAGACTCGACATAGTTTCCTTTTATAACTTCTGAGTTCTGACAGAGTTGTTTTTGTTTAGTTTTAATCTTATAAGTAATTAATTTTGGGGGAGCTATTATTTTAATAATTGAATTTAGGAGCAGTTTTGTGAAAGAACTGTTTGCCTCTAACATATATTTGGTTTTTCATTGTCCTTTAATCCTTTGAGAGGATTAAAAAATAAAAGTAAGTTTACCCTTAAGGAAGAGTGATTAGATTTGCATTAATGAGGAATTTGATACAAATTTGTATACTAAGATATTTACCCATTCAGCTGTGAATATATACATAAGAGTCCTAAATACTGAAGAACTGATTTCTTTATTTTGTAAAGTAGTGTTTATTTTAACCTGAGTATTCATATAACAACCCAGCTCTTTGCAGTGGAATTCTAGACCTAGAGCTCCAACAGAGACCTCTCAAGAATCCCTACTTAACCTCTCCATGTCAGTGGAGTATAAGCATTTCAAATATAACACCTCCAAAAGAGAGCTTTTGATTTTAAGCTCCTCCACCACCCAAAAATGTAATTCAGAGACTCACTAGATTACACTTCCATTTACCAAGTTGCCCAAACAAGAAATATAGGAATCATTTCTGATACTTTTTTCCTTGTCACACACACAGATTATCAGCAAGATTGCTTTCTTCTGTTTTCAAAATACATCTTTTATTTGTACAACTCTCCCTATCTCTGCTGGCACCCTGTTAGTTCAGAGCACCATCATCCTTTGCCTAGACCACTACCTCCTCTCCTTCCATCTCCTGTACTCCGCACAGCAACACACATCTTCTTATAATGGAGTAATGGAGTAAGTCAGACCTATAAGTCTTTATAATGGCTCCCCATCACATTTATGATTAAATTCAAGATCATCTTGGTCTACAGTTCCTAAAGTGCTGGCTCTTGCACATCTGTAAACCTCATTTTATGCCCTTCAACCCCATCCTTGCTGTCCTCTACTCATTCTGGTGTCTTTCTATTGTTTTCCTTTATGGTCTTTGTATATTGTTATTTTGTCTGTCTAGAATGTCATTTCCCTTGTTTTCCTGGCTGAATCTTTCTTACAATTTAGTCTTTGTTTCTCTTCCTCAGAGAAGCCTTCCCTGAATACTCTGTAACCGCCATACAAACACAACCTTCCTCATTTCCACATCCTGGTTTTTTTCTTCAAAGCCTTCACCACAATTTTTAAAGGTTTATTTTGTCAACTTATTTATTGTATGTATCTTCCAGCTAGACTGAAGCTTGAAGACAGATTTATCAAATAAATGAATTAGGGCAGGGGCCATTTCATTGTCACTCACCATGAGCTTGGCCTTTATATGTGGGAGGCACTCAAATGTTTGTTGAAAGCATGGATGAATAAGTATTTTTTTAAGATTTTATTTATTTATTCATGAGAGACACAGAGAGGCAGAGCCATAGAAAGAGGGAGAAGTAGGTTACTCACAGGGAACCCGATGCGGGACTTGATCCTGGACCCCGGGATCATGCCCTGAGCTGAAGGCAGATGCTCAACCACTGAGCCACCCAGGTGTCCCAGATGAATAAGTATTTACTGAGAGACTTCCATATATTTAAGATCTGTATAAGCCATGGGATCATAATACCCAGTTAGCCCAATGTATTTATTGCAGACCAGGGGTTCTGAAATTTTCTGGTCTTCAGAGCCATTCATACTTTTGAAAATGATTGAGGATGCCAAAGAATTCTGTTTATATGTGTTGTACCTGTCAATATGCATAGTTTTAGAAGTTTTTTTTAAAAGATTTTATTTATTTATTCATGAGAGACACACAGAGAGAAAGAGAGGCAGAGACACAGGCAGAGGGAGAAGCAGCAGGCTCCATGCAGGGAGCCCAATGCGGGACTCAATCCCGGGACTCCAGGATCACATCCTGGGCTGAAGGCAGGCACTAAACTATTGAGCCACCCAGGGATCCCTGAATTTTAGACGTTAAAACAAAAAATTATAAATATATATTCTTTTAAAAATAATGGTAGTAAATTCATTACATGTTAATAGAAGCAACACCTTTTTTTTTTTTTTTTTTTTTACTGAAAATGTCTTAATTCCCAAAACAAAAGCTTACCGAGGGGAGCAGCATAATTTTACATTTTTGCACATCTCATTAACATCTGGCTTAAATGAAAATAGCTAAATCCTCATCTGTTTTGGTATTCTGTCAGCCACAGGAGAACTCCACTCTATGCTTGGGAGGGAAATTAGATAATTTAATTTAGAAGATACTGTTTTTGAGATGGTGCTGGATGTTTATGCATTCACTTCAACCTCTATTTATTTATTTATAAAATATTTTTATCTATTCATGAGAGACACAGAGAGAGAGGCAGAGACACAGGCAGAGGGAGAAGGAGCCCGATGTGGGACTCAATCCTGGGTCTTCAGGATCACACCCTGGGCTGAAGATGGTGCTAAACTGCTGAGCCACCAGGCTGCCCTTCAACCTCTTTTTAATATGAACTTGCAATGATAGGGATATTTATGACATCTCTGTGGATCAAAAACTGAACAGAAAAACACAAGGATATATGAGGTTCAAAGACATAATCCTGTAGGACTTTTGATCTTGAAATAGGCAGACGAAGTTAACAATTTGCTTTGGAGTAACGAGGTTCAGGAGCATCCAATGCATATTGAAGCCCCAGGTTCACCGTCAAACAGGCTGGGAGGGGGGAGTTGTCCTGACATGAAATGAGACTGGAAAAAACTAGTGATGGTTACACAGGACTCCAGCTTATATTGCGAGTAGTGGTAGTAGGGAAAAACATGTAGAGAGGGCCCAGCCTAAGTTTAAATCTTGTTCAGTGAGTAATATGCTCTTATCACATGGCATAGAGTCCCCAATGGACAATATAAAACTAAGTTAAGACTAAGTTTCTCATGGGCTGGTAGAGCTAACCAGAAAAAAAAAAAGCTAGACATGGAGGGAAGAGAAGTTCCGAGAGGAGGGGATAAAGAGATAAAGATAACCTATAGCAGAAATACTTAGAAACTAAAATTGCAAAGTATTGAGTTAAACTTAGGAAAACCTGTAATAAGCAAGATAATAAAATCAACAGCTAGGACATGAATTCACTCCTGACAAAATACAATTCAAAGCAAATAGTTTTAGTGTGACTTAAAATTTTTTTTTTTTAAGATTTTTATTCATGAGAGACACAGAGAGAGAGGCAGAGACACAGACAGAGGGAGAAGCAGGCTCTATGCAGGGAGCCTGATGTGGGACTCAATTCTGGGTCTCCAGGGTCACACCCTGGGCCAAAGGCAGGCACTAAACCACTGAGCCACCCAGGGATCCCAACTTTAAGAGTCTTAAAGAATAAACAGTAGTATTCATAAAATGTTCATCCATTTGAGGAAGGTGAGTAAAGAAAAGTACCAATTAAAAATCTTAGGGGATCCCTGGGTGGCTCAGCAGTTTGGCGCCTGCCTTTGGCCCAGGGCGTGATCCTGGAGTCCCCGGATCAAGTCCCGCATTGGGCTCCTGGCATGGAGACTGCTTCTCCCTCTGCCTGTGTCTTTGCCTTTCTCTCTGTCTATCATAAATAAATAAATAAATAAATAAATAAATAAATAAATAAACAAACAAACCAACCTCAAAATAAATAAATAAATAAATAAATAAAATAAAAATCTTAGATGTGAAAAAAATACAGCAGTTGTGAAAACACATCAAGGGAAACAGTATATTGGATGTAGTTAAACAGAGGAATTGCAGGGGTGCCTGTTTGGCTTAGTCTATAGAGCATGCAAGTCTTGATCTTGGGGTCATGAGTTCAAGCCCTATGTTGGGCATAGGGTTGACTTAATTTTAAAAAAATATATGTACGTGTGTGTGTTTAAAAAAAGAAAGAAAGGAAAGGAATTATTCAGCAACCCAGAAAAGAATATGAAAAAGAAAATTTAAGATAAATGGAGGATAGATGAAGAAGAGCCAGTATCCTTCAATTGGTTGAGAAGGAAAGAGAATTGGAATGGCAGAAAAGCTATTTTGGCCAAGACACACTGGCATGAATTCTCCAAAAGGGAAGAAAGAAAGTCCTGAGCAGGATAAACAAAAATCCATACATACCACCTATTCTAAAGGCTCCAGGGGGACATTTTGATTGATAGTAGACCTTCTCCTCAGCAGTTTCTGAAGACAATGGAATAATATCTTCAAAATAAGGAGAGAAGATAAGGGTCACCTTAGAATTCCATATCTAAGTAAACTGTCATTTAGAAATGTCTTCTAAAGACATTTTTAGAGATATAAATAGACTATCTTATATACTAACTAAAAGACTTATTTAAGGAATTATTTTAATGAGAAAACAAGAAGATGAATCTAGAGAGGAGTGAAATTTAAGAAACAATAATGAATGAACAAATTATTCAAATATCAATAAATATAAGTAATCATCAAATATAAAATTTTTTTGGTTTGTTTAAAAGGTATAACTAAAATTCTAGATCATAACTAGAAAGGGGGAGTAGGAAATTTGATAAGTTGCTAAAGTATTCCAGATATCCTTTATTATTTATACTGTTAAAAAATATATACTTGAGTATAAGTTGGGATTTTTTTTTTAGATTTTATTTATTTATTCATGAGAGACACACACACAGAGAGAGAGAAAGAGAGAGAGGCAGAGACATAAGCAGACGGAGAAGCAGGCTCCATGCAAGGAGCCTGATGTGGGACTTGATCCTGGGTCTCCAGGATCACGCCCTGAGCCAACAGCGGCACTAAGCCACTGAGCCACCCAGGTTGCCCATAAGTTGGGAATTTAAAGATAGACAATAAAGTAACTAAAATATAATTGAGAGCAGAGGGAAAAAAAGAGGAGTAAAGAAAATTTGATCTACTCAGTAGAAAATAAGAAAGGAAAAAATAAGCAAAGGAAAAGGCACATTCAACAAGCAAATATATCAGAAATTAAAAATGCAAACAGTTTAACTCCTCTGTTAAAAGTAAACTCTGTTAAAAGTAAGCTGCCTTAATTTATTTGATAGATAGCCAGCTTAACAGAAGAAATCATGAACTTGTTTCTACCTAAAAATAAGGCCCTGAAACATAAAGCATAAGGTAAAGAATTCCCAGGACCAGGATAAAACCATAGGCATTTTGGGAGATTTTATTATAACTACTTAGAATTGATACATAAGCAGAGAGAAAGTAAGAATCCTGAAGATGTGAACACATAGTTCATAAATTTGATACTATGAACATAAATAGAAGCTGGTAGGTAACATTTACAGAATACTCATTCTTTTCTAATGCATTAAATAATTAAAAATTTATTATATCCCAAGATCACAAAGGAAGCTTTAACAAATATTAGTAACATATAGGCAAAGTCACTTGGCTATAATGCAGTTAAATTAGGAATCTGTAATCAAAAGACTTTTGCAGAACTTGGAAACCTAAAGGCATTCTTTAATGTCATGAAGTGGAAGCGTAATAAAAACAATATAACACGGTACTAAACAGCAGTGAAATACATGCAAAGTGGTACTTGGAGGGAAAGTTACAGCTTTAAGTGTATCTGTTAAAAAATTAAGAAAGATTAAAATTATATGAGTTAAATAAGCAACTCAAGAGGCTAGGAAGAGAAACCCAAATAAGTAGGAGAAAGGAAATAATAAAATGAACAGAAATTAATTAAATGGAAAAGAAGAATATGGTTAAAACACCAAAAGTCACTTTAAAAACGTAAAATTGTCAAATCTTTAATAAAACTGATGAAGAAAATCAGTAGATTAAATGATATTAGTACTAGAAAAGGTGACATGTTAACAGTACGAAGAGATTATAAAGAGAATACTGTGAGTAATTCTGTGCTAATAAATTTAAGCAAAATGGACAGTTTTCTTATAAAATATAAATGACCAAAATAACTCAAGACAAAGGAGAAATATAAGTCCCAGACTTATGAGGAAATGAAATCTAAAATATTTCATGCAAAAAGACATCAGATCTATTTAATTTTATAGTGAGTTATACTAACCTTTTAAAAAGCAGAGGACCCTATTTTTTATAAACTGTTAGAGAATCTAAGCACCAAGATAACAATCTAAGTCATTTTATAAGGCAGGCATAACCTTAATACAGAAACCAGGTAAAGACAGTATAATTAAGAACTTAGATGCAAACAAAAAACAAAGGTGAAATATCAACCATAGTATTCAGCTATATGTGTATATAAATCAGACCCTCATAGTCATGCTCAAGTAGGCTTTAGAAATGCAAACATGTTTCAACATCAGAAAATTAGCCTTAATTCTCCACATTAACAGATTATATAAAATAGTAAAGTATAATCTTCCCAATAGATAAAGAAAAGTCATTGTATGAAATTAAACTTATTCATGGTAAAGTTTTTAGAAAACAAGAGCTTAAGGGAATTTTCCACAAATCCCCCCAAAAAGAGGCTCTACAAAAAAGTTTGTGAACATTTTTACTTGATGGTAAAAGGTAAGAAGTATCCCTACCTCAGAGGTCCTAGCCAATGTGTTATAATGGAATGAGTTATGATTGTCAGAGTAAATAAAAAATTGTCATTAATAAAGATACTGATATTACAAAAAATCCAGGAAAATCTATAGTCAGAACTAACAAGTGTTACAGCTAACAGGACTGGTAAGCAAATTCTTGGGATCCAAAATCAGCATATAAAAAGCAATAGCAGAAAATTCTTGAAAACTCATAATCCTAGACACATCATGAGAAAAAATTAGACAAATTCATCAAGAGACATTCTATAAAATATCTTACTAGTACTTCAAAACTGCCAGTCATGAAAAGCAAGGAACTACTGAGAGGCTGTCACAGCCCAGAGTTGCCTAAGGAGGAGTAACAATGTGTCCTGGATAGGATCCTGGAACAAAAGGAAGACACTTATAGAAAAACAGGTAAAATCCAAATAAGGTCTGTAGTTTAATGAATAGTTCTGTACTAATGTGATTTTTTTGTTTTCATAGTGAACCGAGGTTATGTAAGATGTTAACATCAGGGGAAACTGGGTGAGGAATCTTTATACTATCTTTGCAACTTTCCTATAAACCTGAGGTATGGGACGCCTGGGTGGCTCAGTGGTTGGGTGTCTGCCTTCCGGCTCAGGGCATGATCCTGGAGTCCAGGGATTGAGTCCCACATCCGGCTCCCTGTGTGGAGCCTGCTTCTCCCTCTGCCTGTGTTTCTGCCTCTTTCTTTCTCTGTGTGTCTTTCATAATAAATAAATAAAATCTTTGAAAATAAATAAATAAGTGAATAAATAGACCTAAAGTTCTTTTTTTAAAAAAAAGTTAAACCACCTTATAACACCAGAATAACTGATTAGCTAAGTAATAGGAAAAAAGACCTCCTAAAATCAAATGAAATTCCAATAGGATATTTTTCTCAGGTTTTTTTTTTTTAAAGTAATATCTACACCCGATGGGGGGCTTGAATTTACAACCCCAAGCGATCAAGAATTGCATGCTCCACTGACTGAGCCAGCCAGGTGCCCTTACAATAGTGTATTTCATCAAACTTGACCAGCTAATTCTAAAAGTCATTTGAAGGTGGAAAGCTAATAGTCAAAGACGCTTGAAAAGCAAGGTAGGTTAGATACCTAATAGCAAGATATTGAAAGCTATCACAATTACTATGATGTGTTAGCACACAGACATAGACAAATGGGCCAGTGGGACAGAGTTTAAAAACAGGCCTACCCATATACAGAAATATATAAGAAGAAAAATTAGGTCCCTATCACAAAACATACAGAAAATTAAACATAAAAACTTCAGGCTATTAGAGTATCTTTATGACTTCAGTGTGGAGAGGGATTTCTTAAGGTATTAAATGCAGAAATATGAAGGAAAAGATTGTTAAATTTTATAGCACCAGTATTTAACACTTCCATAACAAAGGATATTGATGGCTTTTCTTTTAACTTGTTTATGGTATGTATTTTAGACATACTTAAGTGCGACTGGGGTAGGGAACAGTAGATAATTCAAGCTGGAAATGACATCTTACTTGCCTTTAAAGATCACCCTGGATGTTATGTACAGAATATAAGGAGGGAAGAGTTTGGAGTAGAATTAGGTGATCCAAGTGAGTAGGCTAATAACCAGAGGAAATCATGGTGATTAGGACTATCACACAGAGGGGAAACATTGGACAAATGTAGGATGGCTTAGATGTAGGGTCAGCAGGACTTGCTGATGAATTAGATGGTGACAGGCAAAGAAGAATCAAGAACAATTATGAGATTTTTGGCTACCAAATCTGGTGCTGTTTATAGAAATATATAAAATTATAGATTGAGAAAAAAGAAAATTAAATATTTGTTTAAAAAATATTTGTTTTAAATGCTTTCAGTTCCTGTTAGATATTCAGGTAGAGCAGTCAGTTATTCAACAGACAGAGGAGATTGAGCTTCTGTGGAAAGTTCTGTGGCAGAGGATTTAAATGTGGGAGCTGTTGGCATCTAAGTGATATTTAAACCATGCCACTCGCTGAAACTGCTGCCTAGGGAGTGGACGTTGATGAGGAAGACTAGTGACTGAGTTCTGAGCATTTAGAGGTTGAACAGAGCAGATGCCAGCTAAGATGATGGAGAATAGGCCATTGAAAGCCAGGGTGGTGCAGTGTCACCAAAAATAAGATAGCATGGGTTTTTGTTATTGTTGCTTTTACTGAGGATATTGAATGTTACTGAAAGATCAGGTGAGATGAAAATCAAGTTCCCTTGCTGTATAGAGAATTGGTCAGAAGTTTTAGTGGTGTGGAAGGGGATGGAAGCACGTAAGGCACGGTAGAGGAAGAGAATGTGCAGTAAGACCGTTGAGTTAGCTACAGAAGTCCACTCTATCAAAAGAGTTTTGGGGGAGTGTGGGAGGAGGGGTTCCTGAGGAAAGGGGTCCTAGCTGGAGGAGCTCAAAAGGCATGTGGTATCTGAAAGGAATGAATGATCCAGTGTCAGAGAGATACTTATATTGCAGATAGAGGCCTTTGAGGAAAGAGAGGATGGGGTCCAGTCCATAGAATGTGTTAAAGATCACCTTCAGAACCTTAACCAGACATTAGCATCACCTTGGGAGCTCCAAAACAAACACTTCTGTGGGACCCTGGGTAGCTACAGTGTGTAACAGCTCCCCAGGTGATCCTAATGGATAACAAGTTGTGAAAACCTCTGACCTGAGGGTAGTACCACATTCACTTGCAGCCGGTGCCTCTAGAATTTTTGTAGAGGCTGCTGGGGAATGTTTCAAAGGTGCATAGCAAACACAATGTTTTAATTCAGATATTATGTTTACTGTGGCATGGCTGGCTGAGAACTGTTGAAGACTGGAGTTTAAAGCATGCCCATCCCAGCCAGTAGCTTCTTAATGTAACAAGCAACCACTGATTTCTATTTATACTAAGTATAAACAGAAAATTTAATTTTGGGCATCATATTCTGTGTGTTTATAGGTAACCTGCTTTTTATAATGAATTATTTTACGAATTTTTCCTTTAAAAAATTAAAATCCTACATTTTTACTTCCACAAAACATTGCAGTGTATTGATTTTCCAGGATACAATTTAATTCTGCAGAGTATGCTTTTCTAATAAAAAATGATGCCCCATGAATATGCTTGCATATAATCTTTAATACATTGCTGCTTATCTTCTTTGCTTTAGTCCTTTGAGAGTGGAATAGTTGGATCAAAGAATATATTAATTAACTTCATATAATTCATTGATTTTACTATTAGAAAAGAAATTCGTATTTCTGTCAAGGATATTCAAGCAGTATGGGTTGGAGAAGGGAAAAAAATCCTTCCTTCACCCCCCTCCCTCCCAATTCCTTTTCCCACCAGGTAACCAGTTAGAGGTTTCTTGTATTCGTTTGTGCAAGTTTTTTTTTTTTCGTTTGTGCAAGTTTTATCTGCAGATGTGTTCATCCTTAACAAACAAACAAATGAAAACACTTACCAGCTCATTCCTACAACGTGAGCAACTTGTGTGTTTATCTAACTCTAGGAGTCCTCGGTCCTTCCTAGTCCCAAACCGCTGCCCTTCACAGTTGTCCCGACCTACCGACCCCTCCCTGGTGTCATCTGTGGGTCGGAGGTGTGCTGCCCAGCGCTGCGGGGTCTGTGGAGCGGCTTGCAGAGAGCTGCGGGGTCTATCCCGGGTCTGTCCTGGGCTCTGTACAGGTCAGTGCTGGGCACCGGCAGGGTCTGTGCAGGTCTGTGCAGGGACCTGTGTGGGGCAGGGTCTGCGGGGATCTGTGCAGGTCAGTGCCGGGTGCCGGCGGGGTCTGCCAGGAGTCAGTGCTGGGTGCCGGTGGGGTCTGCGGGGGTCTGTGCAGGGACCTGTGTGGGGCAGGGTCTGCAGGTTCTGTGCGGGGCGCCGGCGGGGTCTGTGGGGATCTGTGTGGGGTGCCGGAGGGGTCTACGAGGCTCTCTGCAGGTCAATGCCGGGTGCAGGCGGGGTGTGCAGGATCTATGTGGGGGCAGGGTCTGCGGGGATCAATGCAGGTCTGTGCGGGGCGCTGGTGGGACCTGCAGGGGTCTGTCGGGGGGATCCGTGTGGCGATCTTGGAGGGGGGGTCTGTGCAGGGCGCTGGCGGGGATGTACGGGGGAATCCGTGCGGAGATCATGCAGGTCTCTGCGGGGCACTGGCAGGGATCCGCAGGGGGATTTGTGGGGTATCCTCTGGGAGATCCACGCGGGGATCCACGCACCGGCTCATCCGCGTTGTCCGCCTCGCCCAGCTTGGAGGCAGTGGGAGTTTCTGTGGTGGGTCTGCCAGCCATTTGACTCTTACCGCGAAGTGCTAGCATCCTTCCTGGCTGCCCAGGTTTCTGGTGTGGTTGCTCTTTCTCGCACTGGTTTCCCAGAGCTCTTCGTTTACCGAGGGAGCTAGCCCCGTGTCTGTCCAGTGTCCCAGGCGGAAAAGTGCCGTCTCCCACTTTCTCGTTTGTCTTTACCCTTCGACATACACGGTTTTGCCCGCCGGATTTTCACTTTTTGGACAAATGTATGTTTTTCTCATTTTCTTCATTGGTTTTGTGTTTGGGAGTCGTTAGTTGGCCCTTCTCCATGCCCCCCCCTTTGTGTGGGGGTCACATCCACTCGCCCCCTCCCCCCCAGACCCTCTCTGGGGCCCCTAGTGTCAGCTCAGTTGACGTCAACCTCCTGCCTTCGCGCCAAGCTGTCGGCACGGCAACCATAGCCTGATTGGCAGGGCCCAGAGGCGTGGCGAGGGGCCCGGGGTGGGCAGCTCGGCCGCTGATTGGCCCGCACTGGAGCCCCGCCTCTGCGGAGAGCCTGACAAGGAGATGCACGCAGAGGCTCGGTGCAGACGACGGGAGCTGCAGGAGGACGAGGTCGGAGTGGAAGAGCGGGCATGTCCACCTTGGGCTGGTGGCGCCGCAGGGCGCCAGGAGCCCTGTGGGTGTGCTAGACCGTGCACACGGGCTGCGCCCCGGTCGGCCCTGAGGCAGTGTGGTGAGGGGAGGTGAGTTGGGCCAGTCCCCATCAGTATGATGTCAGGAGGCGGCGCGGCGGTCACACGCTGCCGTCCAGGGTCCCGGTCAGCGGTGCGGGGGACGGCCGTTGGACTTGGCCTGGCGGGGTCCTCCCTCAGCGGGCCCAGGGTCCTGGTTGCCGCACTTGCCGCGGGCGCCATCTTGTGTGGCCCGCCAGGGTCCTGGTGACGGGCCCTCCCTTTGAGGGGCCGCAGAGCGGGGGCACTGCTGCGCCATCTTGCCTGGTGGAGGTGGGGACAGGGGCGGGCTGGGCGCTGGGGGACTGCTGGGCGGCCGAGTCTCAGGGTGCTCCCTCCATTCTCGGCTGGGTCTGGGGGCTGCCGGCCACTATATCCATCCCGCGGCATCCCTGACAGGATGGGTCCCTGGGGCTGTCCCTGCATCCCTGCCCGTCCTTGGGGGCGGGGCCTGTTTTGCCGCAGTGGCGGCGGGAGGAGCCACAGGCTGCAGGGGGCGGGGCTGAGGGCTTCGTGCCTCCAGGGTACTTTCTCTGCGTGGTGAGAGGGTGGGAGCACCCCTCCCAGCCTACCCACCCTGGCGTCACCTTCGGTGTGGGCGGTAGCGTTGGCTGTACAGGCGCTCTTCTCATTGGCTGTCTGTGGGCTGGGGCGGGGCCAAGGGCTGTGGAGATTGCGGCTCGTCTGGGCTACGACAGTCTCGTTGGGCCCCGTCCGCCCTGGCGCCATCTTCGGTCTGGGCGGTAAAGTTGGCTGCACAGGCGCTCTTCTCATTGGCTGTCTGTGGGCTGGGGCGGGGCCAAGGTCTGTGGAGATTGCGGCTCGCCTGGGCTACGGTAGTCGTGTTGGGCCCCACCCACTTTGGCGCCATCTTTGGTGGGGTGGCCGATGTTTGCCGCGCAGGCGCGATGGTGGCTGGCTGGCCACATGGGGGGTGGGGCTAAGGGGCTCTGGTGGCCGTGGTGATCCTGTGTTCTATGCAGTGATTGAAGGCTGCGGGATTTTGACTACGTAGCGCCTTCTTTGCTAGTTGAGGGTCTGGCTTTAAAGACTTGCCGTGATGTGGGATCTGGACTCAGACTTTTGAGAATGGGCCACGGTTAGTGACTGGGGGGCCGAATTACTGGCCGGGTCCCTGCATGTGGTCTGGAGAAGCCAGGCATTGTGTCTGAAGTTTGCCGCGGCAGCCGGCACCGCCGTAAAACCATTAGTCCTGAGGGACAGGGCTACAGGCCGTTGGGATGCCCTCTCCTTGTCCCGGGCCACTGTTCACCTATTGTCTGGGGACAGTTTTCACCTTGAGTGTGTCTGGCCCTATCTTTTGGCTGGAGATGTGTTGCGCAGGCCCTGTAGGGGTGGGGTCAGACCTGCGAGACCCTGCCTACTTTGGCATTCTTTTTGTTGGCTGGCCAGTGGCAGCCGAGACTTAATGTGCAGGCGCCATCTTGAATGGTAGTGTGCCTAGCCCCGGGGTGCAGGGTGGATCCAAGGGGAGGGGCTCCAGAACTCTGTCCATTCTAGTACTGCTTGTTGGCCGGCAGGTGGCAGCCGAGACTTACTATACAGGCGCCATCTTGAGTGACAGTGGGGATGGCCGCAGGAGGAGGGATGGATCCAAGGGGAGGGGCTCCAGAGCTCCGCCCACTCTAGTACCATTTGTTGGCCGGCTGGTGGCACCGAGACTTATTGCGCAGACGCCGTCTGAGTGACAGTGGGGCTGACCTCAGGAGGAGGAGTGGATCCAAGGGGAGGGGCTCCAGAACTCCGCCCACTCTAGTTTGTTTTTTGGCCGACAGGTGGCAGCAGAGATTTACTGCACTGGCACCATCTTGAATGACAGTGCAGCTGCCCGCGGGGGGGGGGGGGGGGCGGGGGGGGCGGGAGAGCCGGGGGCGGGCCCCTAGTACTATTTGTTGGCCGGCAGGTGGCAGCTAAGACTTACTGCGCAGACGCCATTTTGAGTGACAGTGGGGCTGGCCGTGAGGGGTGGGTGGGTCCAGGGTGCTGGAGAGCTCTGCCCACCCTAGTACTATTTGTTGGCCAACAGGTGGCGGCCAAGATTTACTGCACAAGCGCCATCTTGATTGCCGCTGGCAATGGGGGGCAGACCCAAGGGAAGGGGCTGCGGAGCTCTGCCCACTCGCGCACTTATGTTGATCAACAGGTGACAGCTAAAGCTTACTGCGCGGATGTCACCGTGAGCGATGGTATTGCTGGGAGCTGACCCAGCAGAGGGCTTTCGTGTATTAAGTGACTAACAGAAGACTGTAAAGTCCTACCCTTTGGATGGTTAGGTTTGTTGGCTTGGGGTGGTTCCCCGAGGCTTATTGCATCGGCCCCATCTTGAATGATGGCAGAGCTGCAGCAGGGGGTAGGGGGGCTGAGGGAGGGGCTGTCTTGTCCAGCAAGACCGACGGCCTACCGACACACATCTGCCCTAGTGCTCTGTTTGGCCAGTAGTTGGCTGCCAAGGCTGACTGTGCAGGCGCCATCTTGAGTGACTAGCAGAGCTGCCGGGGGGCAGTGGTAAAGGAGGTGTTTTCTCGTCCTGATTGATAGAACTGCAGACCTCTGCCTATCCATGTGTGGTGTTGGCCAGTAGGTGGCTGCCGAGGCTGACTGTGCAGGCGCCATAGCGAATGACCAGGGAGTTGCTGGGAGTGGCCTGAGGATGGGGCTGCCTCGTCCTTGAGTGACTAAAGGCAGCTACGGAGCCCTGCCCACCTTTCCTGGCCTAGAGGAGTCTGAAGTTTGCTGTGCGGGCGCCAATGTGGCTCGCCCAGAGCATTTGCTGCAGTGGCCACAGCATGGCGGCAGGCACAGTGTTTCCTGTGGAAGGATACCAAAGCCATACTCGGGCGTTTGGGGCAGGGCTCACCTGTGCAGTTCTGAGAATCAGTCTGAAATACTTGGGTTCAGATTTAGATATTTTAATAGGTTTGAGGAAGGGCAGGGTCTCAAGTAAGAAAACAGAAGGAGGGCTGTGGACATAAGTTTTGGGGTTTGGAGGGTCTGAGGGCAATATGGAGTTTACACAGAGAAAAAGGTCTAAACGCCTATGAACTAACTGGACAATTCAGAGCTGAGGATCGTTAGAAGAGGGGCATGGCATGGGAGATTATGGAGAGGAGGCTCCCTTGGCAGGTCAGGATGTGGTTTGGTGAGGGAGCGTGTGGGACCTCTGGAGGGGCGGAGCTTCCTGGAGCTGTGGGGCAGGGTTGCGCATGTGCAGAGCCCTTTGTGGCACTGTCACCGCGTTCTTTGGAGGAGAGCAACATTTCCAACACTGAATTAGCTTTCACCATGTTTCTTTATATACATCCTGGACTCCAGAAGGGGGAGTCTCTTCTAGTCCTAGCTCCAACAAAGGAGCTTGTTAGTCCCCACCCCTTTTTTTTTTTTTTTTGGATGTAGTAGGGAAGGTAACATGTTAGATTCTTCCTTCCCAACCAGGTGGTGAGGGAAGATTAAGTATGTCCATCCACTGGTAAATATTATTATTGATATATAGTAGAGGCATAGTCGTGAAGATACTTCCTCCAGGTGCTTCTAATTGATTAAACACATGCTCAGGCATAGTAAGACTTGAAATAGGAAGTATTAATCCACTGGGAGCATGTTGATAATCTTTGAAATGTTATATACGGTTAAGGCCTGATGTTACTACCTGATGATAGTGGTACTAAAGTCCTAATAGAAGTTAATATCTTCATGTTACTTAAATTTGCAGTAAAGTTAAGTTTCTGGTCCTGCATCATTGACTATTGAATGGCAAAACTGGAGTTACAATTCTACATATTCTTGCTATTCCATATGGACTCCATGGAAAATGTCAGTAGATGTTCTGTTTTTCAAAATGACAGTAGGTTGATTTATAACAGTCTGTCATGAGATCTAAGATTGAGTTCTCTGAGCATCTGCTTTTCTCTAAAATGAGAATCAGAAAGTTAAGTGTTGTGGTGAAGAGTGACAGAGACAATAAAAGTAAGATGTTAAGCACTGTAAGGCATGTAGTTAGTAAGTAATGATACTATAGATATTTTTCCTCCCAATTTTTGCCTACAACATGCATCCTTTGCTTTTAGAGGGACAATCAGTGTCACATAGTTAATAAACGGAAGTTGGATTCTTGGATTGGTTTCTTAATCCAGAGCACTGTGTCTTTACTATTTTGCTGTGCTTGTTAGAAAGGATTCTGGGGGCAGCCTGGGTGGCTCAGGGGTTTAGCGCCGCCTTCAGCCCAAGGTGTGATCCTGGAGTCCTGGGATTGAGTCCCACGTCAGGCTCCATGCCTGGAGCCTGCTTCCCCCTCTGCCTAGGTCTCTGCCGCTCTCTCTCTCTCTGTGTCTCTCATTAATAAAATAAATAAAATCTTTAAAAAAAAAAAGGATTCTGGGATACTCAGAAATTGACTTGCATACCCATTGACATAACCTCATTGGGAAAAGGCTGTAATGACAGTCCAAGATACAACATGTCACACAGGGAGCAGTGGGCCCTTCCATCCTGGGAGGGAGAGTTCTCCTTCCTGGTCTCATCTGACCTCTGCCACTGGAGGAAATGAAGATGCACGTGTTGTGCAGTCATTTTCAGCCTGAGGAATCTGGTATATATACAAAGTAAATTATCTCATGTTTTCTTTTTCTTCTGCAGCTTTGCCTTTTCCAGCTTCTGCCCTTCTCAGAGACAGCCATCAAGAGGAAGAGGGGACTAGGTGCAAATACTGGGTGGCCAGGCCCAGGTGAGCTGAATTCCCTTCTCACAGTGCTGCACTCATCCTTGGAGTGAACACATTCTTCCTCATCCTGACACTTTCCTACTGCATATGTGTTCCATATAGCCATGCAAGTGCCATTTGTGCTCTGAAAATTCAGACTCCTCTGGTGAATTCTGTGTTTGCCGGAAATTTTCTTTGGCCTCATGCTATCCTTTTCAGTTTCCTACTTCTATTTCCAATACTCAGCTGCACCTTCAGGCCTACTCTTTCTCTCTTGTCGGGTGATTAAAGAAGTATGAGAGATTCATCTGTTCATCTATCAAACATGGCCCTGAGTGGGAAAGGAAGTGTTTTCCTGGAGCTCGTAGTCTATTGGGTAATGAAAAATGTTGAAAAAATAATTGTATCATTCATGTCTTTGAGAGAGAACATTGACTATGAACAGTTAACCTGAAAAAGGCCATGTAGGGCCTTCCTGAGAATGTCATTGAGGCTAAGTCTGAGCTCTGTAGAGGGAGGATGATAGTCTTAAGCAGGGGGGACAGAGGCATTCTAGAGATAAGAGCCAAAAGTCTAGGATACCTGGAGCAAAGGAAAGAATTGAGTGGCATTTGATCAAAGTGGGGAAAAGCCATTTGGAGCTGTGTTGTGAAAGGCCTTGCAGTGAGAGGTAAGTATATGGGCTTGATATGAAGCATGGTGGGAAACCATTGAGGTGTTTTAGCCATGAAAGTAACCTGGGAATCAGCTTTGTGTTTTAAACATACCATATGGTTGTGGGGTCCAGAAGGGGGGAGTGTGGAAACAGTGGTTGCAGGGAGGCCACCTCAGGTCTGGGTGAGATATGATGGCTTGGTTTCGGGTCAGATAAGTGAAGTGAATGGATTTGAGAGAGGTACTAGGAGACTCAGTAGGGCTTGTACTTTCTTTCATGGCTTGCAGATGAGATGTAGTGAATCATATTGTGTGGGAAAGTGAGAAAAATAACAAAGGTTGTTCATTCCATCAGAATGGACATTCCATGTCCATTTGGACATCCATAATGTCCATACATGGACATTATACCCAATCTGGGACAGGACTGTGCTAGACTTTGTGTCCTTGGAAGTGGGTAATATAATCACTGGCCTCAGTGTCTACTGAATGAGAACTCTAGTTAAATGAACAGTAAGGAAACATGCTTACCAACACAGGTGTCTATGCTGATGGTATATTACCATCTGGAGAAAAGCTCACATATTGTTCCAGGTGGGCCCCATGGAATGGATTAGTTTATTCCTAGCCTCAGTGTATGCTCCAAGTATCCAATGTCTGGTACTTAAGCCTGTGAAGACTCAGAAACCTAACTTTAGCTAAGGACTCATCTTACATTAGTAAGTCCACATGAATGAAACTCAGGAGACTTAAAGATACTCTACTGACATATTAGTTTACGTTGAAAAATAGTGTGACTAAAATACAGTGTTCCTTTATTCTCAATTTTGGTTCATCAAATTATGGTGGGAGATAACTACAGTAGTGACCCAAATGCTCAGAAGTATGAATGATCAGCAGATTCTCTCCCCGTAGGCAGACCTATATGGGAAATGAAACCTTAATGAGAAGGTTGCTGGGTGAGTATGAAATGACAATGAGAGGATGTGGACAGGGTTTAATAGCACTGACCTATAAGGTAGCCTGGTGCCACCATCTGGTTGCATTGAAGCTCTTGGTAGGGTTACTAGGACATCAGAGGCCCCCTATCTACAGTCCCCTTCCTCCCTAATTTTATTCAAATTAGGTCTGAACAGAGTAGCCCTTTCCTGTACGTGGTTAGATGAACCGTGCTTTGTGTCCTGCCTTTTCATGCCCTTCCTCTTTTAGGGAAAAAAAAATCTGATCAGCTAATTACTGACATTAAAATACGTTTAGATAAGTCAACATAGCTAAGAAGACATTCTCTTTAAAGTAGCTTTATTCATTTGCAACTATTTGGGATCTGATCATTAAACTGAACTCTTAGATACTATTTTCCTCTCTTCTGAAATTTTTTGGGGAAACCCCACAAGAATGGACAACAACAAGGAAATTTCGCTGCATTGTGGTAAGTGCTGAGCTTATGTGATAGAGGTAAGCCCAGGGTAATGTGGAGATTACCTGACAGGAGCCATCCAAAAGACCAGAGGGTGGAGATCGTGGCCAGTGTGGTAGGAAGAGTGGTCATTTCCTCTTCGCTGACATTCCCATATAAAATTCATCCTCCAGCAGCCCCTGTTGTCCATATGCTCCTGTTCACGGTCAATTGAACAAGACCAGACCCCTAAGCCTAGAGCAGTGGTTCTCAAAAGTATAGCTTCTTGAGTGTTTCTTGGAATGCCTCTTTCAAAGAAGCACAGACCTCCTAAATCGAAACACCTGGAAAGGCAGGTACATATTTCATAAGTATCTCAGATGGCTTTTGGCACCAAGTTTGAGAACCACTACCCTAGAAGAATTTGAGCCATGGTGTGCGCTTATAGATTTGGAAAGCTTGGGTTGCTTAGTCTGTTGGCCCTGGGTGCTTCACCGGGAGGTGAGGTAGGACTGGGTCGGGGGCAGCATTTACCCATATACATGCTGAAGTAGAGAATGTCGGTCTGCAGAAAGAGGCAGGAGACTGGAGCAAACGAGAAGAGAGAGGAGACCGCACACCATGCTGTCCCTGAGAAATGAAGAAAGTAACTGCCTCGCTTCCTGACTTTAAAGTTCTCAATTCCAGCCCCCTCGGATGAGGTAGGTAGAATGAGTGAGGGGGCTGAATCTAGGTGCACCATGAGAGGGATCAAAGTAAGTAAGTATAGATGGGCTTGGAGAAGCTCTCATGGAGCTTCTGTCTCAACTGATGGGATATGGGAAGCCCAAGGTCAAACCAGTGGGGTCCCGGGATTCCTTGATCTCTCCTTACATGTCCCACTCACATCTCCAATCCTCTGCTCTGTGTTCTTTAATTGAGTTCTTCCCAGTTGAGTTGAACACTTGACCCAGTGATCCTTTGATTGAGGCGAAAGACACCCCCATTCATGCCTGATGAATTCCATCTTTGTTTCAGTTATGTTGTGAGACCCATATTTTTGTTTTCTGTTCATGAAATGGAAAAGTAAAGTGTTTTAAAACATTTAAATAGCACAAAAACCACAATGGCAACACTTGTCTTGGCAATACCACAGTCGTGTGGTTTTAGGTGATCAAGTTCATGTCTGAAATTTATTCAGATGCTTATGCATATCACATTACCTGGTTAGATATCTAATATATATAAGAACAGATATTTGGAGCTTAAAGAATAGCTAGAAATCCATAAGCTCTTCTGCCCAGGGTGGAGAGTGAGACTGGTTTCTGTCATTTGTCTCCTCTCTTTCCCTCCTCTTGGAATTAGTGGTCTTCCTTGGCACCTGGTCCCTTTGTGTCTCTACCTTGGCTCCTGTTTGCCAAATGTGGTCAGACCTTTTAAGATCCTGCCCTTGACTACTACTTAACCCACTTACTGCAGAAAGCAGAGGGAAATGCAGAATGTTCAGTAACTAGGGGCCTGTGAGGGTCCACCTCCAAGTCAGGAAATGAAGGTGATAGGTTGGGCATATGGCCAGAATTCAGTTTGAGTTGTGAGACAGAGGGGAGGGCTTTTGTGTGGAGCGCCATCAAGTGGTGCACAGGCTTGAGTGGGGCGGTATACAGATAGTAGAGGACTCCATGGGAGCAATGTGGGGTGGCCTGAGGGGGAGATGAAGTGTCAGAATAAGCAGGGGCCATGGACTGAGGACCATCACAACAGAGGGAATGTTGATAAACAGTAACAAGCAGAAAGGAAAAGGAAAGACAAAGAGGAATTGAATTTACTTCCAAATTTTTTATTCAAAAAAATTTTGATTGTGAACTCAGGATAATACTTAAACTAAAATATAAAAAGAAATGGAAGTATATTTTATTATTTTTTTATTTTCCCTGGTTTATGAATAGTCTCTATACAAGTTCATATGGAACTTTTCTTCTGGTTTAGTTTATACGTACTTCCATATGTTTAAATATCTATGTAGTTGTTTTAGCATATGTTTTTATTTTAACACAAACGAGAGCACAATTCATTAATGTTTCATACTGAAGCTACAAGAGTGGTTCATAGGATGTGAGACAATGGTTGGGGGGAGCATGTGATACATCATCTGGAGAGCACATAGAATAGGTCCACCACATTTTCAGTCTCCATTTACGTGTGTGTGTGTGTTTCTTTGTGTTTTTACATGTACTATTTTGTGGCTGTTTAACAGTGTCTACGAGAATTTCCATATAAATACATTTTCATCTATAGCTTTGCTTTCTGCAAAAAACACATTACATTTCTTTGTGTGGACATTTTCATTTTTTCGTGTACGTATATGAGCCATGTGTGCTGTACAATTTTATACCCTATTATTTTAAATTAATGTTTCCAAAGCTTTTTTATATTAATGGTTTCCATGAAGTTTAAATAAACCAGCGTGTCTATAGAATGGAATACTATGTGGCCTTCAGAAAGAATGACGTAGATCTGTATGTGCTAGTATAGAAGGATTAACCATCATAGATTACTAGGTTTTAAAATGCACACACAAGGGGGTACCTGGTTGGCTCAGTGGGTAGAACATGTGACTCTTGATCTTAGGGTTATGGTTTGAGCCCCACGTTGGGTGCAAAATTTATTTAAAAAAATAAAAGTAGATATAAAATGCACACTTAATGCAGAACTCCTAATGTGATCTCATTTGGGTAAAAATGAGATGCTACTCTATATGGATGTTAAAAGGTTTAGTATAGCTGCAAATTTGATCAATGTATGTGGCTTATAATTTCTACATTAAATACCCTGTCATTGAACATTGTACTATCGTTTGTAATCAGAACATAAAGTTATAAAACTTTTGGAAAACATGACTACATAACATTCATTAGAGATTTTATCTGTTTTCATTCCTTCCTATTTGATAAAAATTTTGGAGGAATGCTGTGTTTTTAGTGCACTCATTGATTTTGATGTGAATAAAGTGTATTTGTTTTGAGCTTAGTGGCCTTAGGCTTCCAGGATGGAATACTGGTGCTGAAATACAGAATTTCTTGTCAGGAGGCCAAAACTGGTTTTATTATTCTTTCCTAATGTTAAAGGCTATCTCCAACCATCTTAGAAATGCATACTTGAATAACTGGTCAGAAATTAAAGTGTTGGCCATCTCCTCTTGTTACTTTTATTAAAATTACCTTACTGCTTAGTCCTCAGAAAGTTCATAGTTTGTATTTAAAGTTAATGCTTTTCTTGACTGAAAAAACTTTATTATAAAAAAAAAAAAAAAACTTTATTATAAATTAAATCCCACATGTGTATATACTTCCAGGCAAGTCAGTTTGGGGACTGTATTAGCCCTGCTAGTGTATTTGTCCTAACACATCATTGTGTTAGAAGAAGACTTTGTTATCATATGTTTGGGTCATTTTACAGACAACCCCCTGCTCCCATCATACACATACCTTCTTCAAAATTCTCCTGATATATTTGTACATATATTTATCTAGAGGAACTGGATTCTCAATTTGTCAAAGCTCCCAACCCTGTTACGGAATTTCAGTTTATGTTCAAGAAAGGATTAACGATAATTTCCACATTCCCATCCTAAAACATATATTTTTATTTATTTAGGACTTGTTTTATATCCTTCTATAAATTTTTAAAATTTTTGTTTGGAGTTGCAAATATTTTGTTGAATTTATTTATGGGAATTTATTTATTTTGTTATTAATGGGATTATTTTCTTGTATTTATTGACCAGGTTTTTCAGCTCAAAATGCTTTTTTCACATGATGCCTTTCATTTCTTTTTCTCAGTTGTGTTTGGTAGGTTTTCTCCAGGCTAGTGTTGAATGATGGTTGTGGAGGACCACCCTTCCGTGTTCCCACCTTTAGTTGGAATACTTTTTAGTGTTCAGTCTGCTTGCGTTTATTTGAGATCTTTATTCTTAAATGGTCTCCTAGTTTTTAGCCTTTGCTAGGAATATATAAGAAGCTATTGAAGTTAGCAAATGCTTTTTAACATGTAACAGTGTTCACAGGATCCCCTTTCCCCCTTTAATCGATCATTTAGAATAGTCCACTAGAATTGGGGTATCTTCCTTGTGTTCCTAGTATAGGCTTTTATGATCATGGGCTATTTAGGCTTTTCTAGGTTGGATTTATTAAACGTTTTTGCATTTAAGTACAAATATGTTTTTTTTTTAATTTTTATTTATTTATGATAGTCACACACAGAGAGAGAGAGAGAGAGAGAGAGAGGCAGAGACATAGGCAGAGGGAGAAGCAAGCTCCATGCACCGGGAGCCTGACATGGGATTCGATCCCAGGTCTCCAGGATTGCGCCCTGGGCCAAAGGCAGGCGCCAAACCGCTGCGCCACCCAGGGATCCCCAAATATGTTTATTGGACCCCTCTGTGTTCCAGTCCTGTGAAGATAAAATATGATGATGGAAAATGGCCTTCCTTGCCCTCAGGGACTTTGGGGATAAGTATGGGAACTCTCATTTCTACTGGGTTCCTGTATCTTCAAGCACATCTCTCATAATATGTGTAAATTGTTACTGTTGGCCTTTCTGGGCTGTCCTTAGAGGGATTCCCCCTCAGCTTCAACATCTCATGTGATCGTATCAGGCAAACCTTTAGCCAGCTCCTTTTTAATGCTTTCGTATCAGCCACATCCAAACCTGTATCTTCTGTTTTCTTCAACGGTAGACATGGCTGTTGCCATGGAGGCAGAAGCTGGACTGGGGAAGTGGGGGCGAAGTGGGTAGAGCAGTTACGCTTTTGATTGGCCAGAGGCACTGTCACAGGATGAGTTCACCTGGGATCTCGGTCTTCCTGAGTGTAAGGTGAGTATGTAGCCCTAGCAGATACTAACTCAGAATGTTTGACCCCCACTTTTAGTTGCCCTTTGAGCTGCAAAGGCAGCTCTGGAGGTCAGAGTTGAGTCAGGGGCAAGGGTTGGGTCATTCAACCAAAGAGCACCTCACTTTGTCTCACAGGGCTCACCTGCTATCAGGTACCCCTGTAGGAGGATGTCAACCAGTAGTTCCTCTTCCTGAGTTTGACTCTTGTTGACTGATAGGACTGCAGTTATACAGTAGCACATTGACAACATAACACTTCTCTGACATGCGCTTGTCCCTTTCCATGGCTCCATGTGTAAAATGTCACCTGCCATCATTTACTGGGGTAGCTTTTTTGTGCTGCCAGTGTTACCTTTTATAAACTGGAAGTTAGATATACATATAAGGACTTAATTGTAGAGGGCAGCTGACTTTTTAGCTTTTTTCCCCTTACTAATATCTTATCTACTTGACCTTAACTAGAGACTTGCTAGTTCAAAAAGAATGGGCATTTTTTTTCTTTTTTAAAGATTTATTTATTTATTCATAAGAGGCAGAGAGAGAGAGAGAGAGGCAGAGACACAGGCAGAGGGAGAAGCAGGCTCCATGCTGGGAGCCGGATAGGGAACTTGATGCCGGGTCTCCAAGATCACGCCCTGGGCTGAAGGTGGCGCTAAACCACTGGGCCACCGGGGCTGCCCAAGAATGGGCATTTTTAATGTTTTTAAACCATGATGCTGAAACAGCATCTGGAAACATGGTTCATGTCTGCATCAGGCAGCTTCTCACCAATGTCAGTTTTTCTTTTTGATTTTTATTTTTGAAATACTTGCCCAAGTGATAAGCCAAAAAAATATTCACTGTAATAAATTACATATCTTTGACTTCTGGTGTAACTGTGTTGGATCTTACCATTGATTTTAGGAACTGTGTTTTTATTTTTATGTTGAGACACTTATCTTTCTGTTGCTCTTTCTAAGAGCTTTTCACATTTTGAATATTAACTATCACCTATGTTGCAAAATATTTTTCCTCCTCCTTGTCTGGTTTGTTTTGGTTGTTTTTTATAGTACAGAAAATTTTTATTTTCATGTCTGCTGTTGGAATTCTGCTTGAGCATTCTCCCTGTCCCTGTTCTTTGCTGTTGCAAGTAAATGATGCCTCTGTGAACATATTTGAGAATTGTATCTGTGGGCAGATAGGTCTGTCAGTTAGGTTTCAGAGGGAGAATCATTAGGATAGGGGATGGCATAATAATTGCTGGAGACCTGAAGAGTATATTCAACTTATAGCTGCAATTTCTACATGTCATTTCTGGGTTTCAGAAGTTCCAAAGTTGATTCTTTGGGGTTTTCTAAATTGCCCGCCATATGGTTTATTGTGTGACCTTGGACTCCAGTAGGGTGGGATGGGCAGGGAAGGGAGGAGACCCCCCCCCCCCAGCATTAAGATGTCAGTGTTACATGCATCCATTCAATGGGCAGCACAGTCTCTAAGGCCTCTACTAGTTCTTTTGTTTCTTGTTTTGTTTTTAACTTTGGATTTATTTTTTTGACTAGGTAATACATGCTCATGGTAAAAAAAATAAAATAAAAACAAAAAAAAAGGACAATATACAGTGAAAAAGTAAGTTTCTCTTCTCTTCCTGGCAGCCCCCAGTTCCCTTCTCCAGAGGCCAGTCCTTATTAATCACTATTAATAGTCTCCTATATATCGTTACAGAAATCATCTAAGTAAATGGATCTGTTTTTATAGTTTCTTAGAATGCTATACACTTTGCTGTGTCCCATTTTGCAGTTAACGGGTCTCCAGGATCACACCCTGGGCCGAAGACAGGCGCTAAACCGCTGAGCCACCCAGGCTGCCCTGGGTTATTTTCTTTTTAAGATTTTTATTTATTTGAGAGAGAAAGAGAGCAGGGGGAGGGGAAGAGAGAAAGAGAGAAGCAAACTCCCTGCTGAACAGGGAGCCCGATGTGGAGCTCGATCCCAGGACTCTGGGATCATGATCTGAGCCAAAGGCAGAAACTCACCCAGGCACCCCTTATTGTCAGGTTAGAAATGCCCATCCTTGTTCCATAATTATAAAAAGTAATCTTTTATTTACTTTATTTTGATTTTAGTTTTAGCATTTTTATATATGGTAATTTTTTCCCTTAAGTGAATGATTGGCTAGTTTTTATTAAAGTAACTCATACATTCCTTACTAGTTTGTAAATGCCACTTTTCATGCCAATACTGAACACTCGACTATGTATTGTCAACTCAGACTAAGAAATTCCTAAATGAATCCGTTTCTTTTGTCATAAATTACTAGTGCATCTTTTTTGTTGTATTTCATTGGCTTTGGTGGTATAAACAAAACCATCATTTGTTATTTTTATGTAGTTTTTCTGCCTTCAGGCATATTATAAAATAACTTTCTTACCTGAGATTATGTTAAAATATTTTTTAAATGTTATGTATGATTTGTTGGCCTTTTGATACATGAGTTTGTAAAATATTGATAGAAATGGAATTCTTCCATGTCAACTTTAGAATCACTGCCAAGTTCGCCAAAGTTAATATTCTTTGAGGTTCCATTAAATAGTATAGATTAATTTGGGGGGGGTTTCAGAACTTTAATATGCTAGATCCATATATCTCCCATAATTATATTATGTCTTTTCAGTTATTGTCTTTTATTATTATAATATAATTTGTAGTTTTATTAACATGGTTGTCGTTACCTTTTATTAAATCTTTTCTATCTTTACAATAGTAGTTCTCTTCCCATTTTTTAAAATTTGTAATTGCTGGTACATTTTAGGGAGTCTGTTATCAGTGATTCCTTATTGTGATCCATTGATCACAGTATCTGAGTGGAGTCTTATATGACTAAATGATAGTTTTAGATCTTTCTTTATGCTTCAGATTTGTTTTTCTTGCCTTGTAATTGGCTAGAACTCTGTAGAATCATGTTCAACAGTGATAGGGTTAAACACTTTTGTGTCTGCTTTTATAACTGACTTTGGTCTGTGGTTTGTTAGTGCTAGCTTTGTCTTGGGTTTTTTAATTACTCTGGTTTCATAAAGATAATTTGAAAGCTCTCTCTTTCTCTTTGGTTCGTTTATATGACATGGGAATTGGCCTTTTCTTGAATAGGATATATAAGGCCTCATCTCTAATGCTGAGTTCACAGACATTTGGAGAATTAATTTTCTGACACTCTTTTTACATTTCTTTCATGTTTATTTGTCCATGTATTTTTTTTCTTTAAAATGTCTGCAGGTCCCTGGCATTTTGACTCTGTTCCTGTGGATAGCTGCTTGTTCTGAAGTTCCAGAAAGGATCTTATTCCCAAACAGGTATCCTGTTGCCTCCAGGAAGTTGGACTAGTGTTTTCTAGGGGACTGGGGTTTTCTCTGGAATCTGGATGCCAAGAGCAGACTTGGGCTTTCTGCCCTTGTGTCTTTGCCATTCAGGCATGCTGGTTTTTGAGAATGGTGCTTTTGTCAGAGACAGTACCTTTTAGCCAAGTCCTGTGTGAAATTGACTGTTTTCTGATCCAGAGTATCCCACCAGTTCCCCAGAACCTTAACACTTGCCCCTTTCCTTCCCCTGCTTTGGAATCTTCTGCCCAGAGGGGTATGACCTAGTACCCTTCTCTCTGTTGGTACCTGCCCTAGGACAGGGCAGTCAGGGAGGCAGTGCTTCATTCACATTCGTGATGGATTGTGTTTGTGAGGTTGGTGCTCCCGAGGACAGAGGTGGGAGAGGGCATGGGAGAACAGTGTGTACATGAATAGAGTGCAAGCCTATCACTGCCAGGGGGACCCAGCATGGCATTGCTTGCTACATTTACTCCTAAATAATAAACACCTTGTTTTCTCTTTAGATATTTTTAAAAAAAGACCTCTTACTTTTAAATGTGCTGGTTTCCTTTTAAAACAAAAGCAGAGACTATGCTGCATATGCTTTAGTTCTTCTCTGGAAGTAAAGCCAGAAGTACAAAACTGACAGGTGAATAAATTGACCCACCCAAGCCTAGACTGTGTTCCCAGAGTGCCTACTCCCTCATACTATTTGTGGCTGTCCACAGGGAGAAATGTGTAGCCTTAACTGGTTACGTTATACTCAGTCTAAAGGATTTTTCAAAAAAGATGGTCAGATAATAAAAATGAAGACAATGAGGGAAATAAATGAAAACTACAGAGGATTATCAAAGCTGTTTCTTTCCAGACAAATAAACCTTGGCAAGATTGATCAAGGCTATTGCATGAAGAAGTTTGATGGCCACTGTATCATATTCTTACAGAATAATGTGTTTATCACCTGTATAGGGTTTCTGTAGCTTCACCAAAATTGCATTTAATTTTCCCCCAGTGTACTAGGCAGCATTGTAAGATAGCTTCATGTATACCCCCAATGGCTTCCCACCCATTTGTCTAGGAATACCAAGAAGGGGCTGCTAGAAAAGGGTGGGGGGGAAAGGAGGCGACACACCAGAATGTCTTTTAAAAGCAGTGGCAGAGGTTAACCCAGGATGTTCTCTCTCCCCAGAAACTTTGCTGTGTTTCTGCAGGCACACAGTAACATATGCCTTTATCTAAAACCAATCTAAAGTGGATTTGTGTTTGTTATTTTCAGTATGTTATTTCAGTGTTGATACCTGACTTTGTGTCAGGCAGGCACTAGAGGATACAAGAATAGAAAAGTTAATCTCTAATCAATCCATTTAGTAGAGTTTACAGTTTGCTATAGGGAGAGGGGCATGTTAACTATTTAAAAATAAATGTGATGAGTGCTTGCAACACCGAAGAGATGAAGTACATCAAGAAGCCTACCTGAGGAAGTGCTGTTAGCAGAGCCTCAGACTGGGTTTTGGGAGTCGCACTCATCAGAAGGGTGTGCGGTGCTGATGGAAGGATTCCTAAGTATACCTGCAGACTGTGCCACTCTGGCCAGTAGAACTTTCCACAACAATGGAGATGTTCAGGAATAATCAGAAATGGCAATTTGGTCCCCATTCCCTATAGCCTCCTTTCCATCTTTGCTGAGAAAAAAATTGACCTCCAGTTTCAGTAATGGCTACCTTGAGCATTTCCCATGTGTAGACATGGGGTAGTTAGGCCTTTAGGTATATTGACTTACTTAATTTCACAGTTTTAAAGATGCTGAGGGCTTTTGTTCCCCATGTGTAAATAAGGGTACAGACTCCAGGACATTGAATAGTTGCCCACAGTCACAAAACCAGTTAGTAGTAGGGCTAACTTTGAAAGGGGTCTGAGCGGTGCCAAGAGGTCCTGGTTGTAGCTCCCATGTGAGGCCAACTTTGTGTGCTATGTGTGTGTCTGTTTATTGTGGGTTTTTGCATCCCAGCCCCCTTGGCCTGTTCACAAAGCATTATTGATGCCCCATGTAGGGCAGCCCCACTCTGCTGCCTGATCCTCAACTTCTGGGACATGTGTATATCTCCTTACGATCTACAGGTCCCTGAGTACTGACTGTCACAGGCTGCTGCGTCTTTCCTGTTGACTCATGTTTGGTTCCTCCAGTGAAAATTTTACTTAGAAAAATGCTGCCTCCAAAGTACTTGTCTGCCACCAAACCCAAGAAGTCTTGGGTTCCAGATGTGTATGAGCTAGACAGTGACTTGACTAAGGAGCCGGATGCCACCATAAGAGAAGGTGCAACTGACCCTGAATTCTTTCATCAGAGGTTTCGGAATTTCCTCTACGTGGAATTTGTTGGGCCTCGGAAGACGCTGTTCAAACTCAGAAACCTCTGCCTCGATTGGTTGCAGCCGGAGACTCGCACTAAGGAGGAGATTATTGAGCTCTTGGTCCTTGAGCAATACCTGACCATCCTTCCAGAAAAGATCAAGCCTTGGGTGCGGGCAAAAAAGCCAGAGAACTGTGAGAAGCTAGTTACTCTCCTGGAAAATTACAAGGGGATGTATGAGCCAGGAGGTGAGACTTTATAGAAGCATGTTGAGGCAGTCAGGGGAGTGTGAGCTCCCTGGGGTTCGCAGCCTCAGCACTGCTTGTGTTGGAGGCTTGATCATTCTCTTCTGGGGGGCCAGCTCGATATAGGACGTACAGTGACACCTCTTGCCCCTCTCTACCCACAGGGTGCCAGTTGCACTATCCCCCCAGCCGTGACAGCCACAACATGATGTTGCCAAATGTCACCTGGGAAGTAGAATGCCTTGGTTAAGGACCACCACCCCAGGGTGGTGTGAGAAGGAAGAGCAATACTTAAGTGAGGGTCTCCGTGAGGAACTGGTGAGCCCCTGTGGGCCTCACAGCCCTGGGCCTGGTTCCCTTTTGTGAAACAGAGGGTGTGTTATCCCAGAGAGGTATCTGTGGCTGCTGTTTAGAGGTGAGATGGGAGAGGAGTTGCAGTCACATTGCCCACCAAGGAGCAGTAGGAAGCTGAGGAATGAGAGGATCTGACCACTCTAGCTTGCTCTGGAGGGTGGGTAGTGTGGTGGGGGCAAGGACAGACTCCACTTGGAGGAGCTATTTGAGAACACAGGCAAGAGGTGATAAAGCATTAAGTCATTGTCTGGTGTCCTCTCAGACGACAACAACAGTGACCTCCACAGTGAAGACAGCATGAGCCGAAAGGGAGCAGAGTCCCCACCACCACGCTCCGCCTCTTCTTTCTGCAGTGAGTAACCCTGTCAGAATATGCCCCTGTTGGGGCATGCTTCCAGACTTCAACCTAGCTTCCCTTCACCAAGCCTGCCACGTGGCATGGAAGTACAGCAGTGGGCATGAAACCTTCAGTGAAGATAGCAGCTCCTTCCCCAGGGCCACTGCTGCTACTCACAGGTCTGAGGGGAAAGTAAATTAATTGATGACCTAAAGAGACATTTTTAATATCAAAGACACTAGTATGTGGCATGAAATACAATTTTCTTTTTAAATAATGAGACAGTATTTAAAGCTGTTGGAATTTGTAGCAGGCTGTTTGAAGGTATATCCACAGCCTCCCCACTGTGAGGGGCAAAGTTCATCACTACTCTCTCTAAAAGCTGATTTTTTTTTTGGCTAAAGGTTCTTCAGTGACCTTTTTAAAAGGAGGCTTGCTTTTGGGGAGGGGATGTGTTTTGTTGAAGTAGTGTAATGTGTCTATGAAGATTGTCAGGGGTGAACCCAACAGTAGAGGGTCTGATGTCATTGTCCTGAGTGTGGGCTTGTCTGTGTAGGAACTGGGAAACCAACAGAAGTGTTCGAAGAAGAATTAACCTCTAAGCCAGCCTTTGGAACTTGCTTTGCAATGTGCCCCACTTAGGCAAAGCCTCCAGCAATGGGTGGGGTTCCAGGTGTAGGGTAATAGGAAGAGCCCAGATCCTGTTAGGGAGTCTGGAGACCTCAGAGCGGGATCCATTTCCTTAAGGGAGGAGCAAGGAGAGTGTTCCTTTCCCAAGTGCTATGTGTGTACGTGGAGGGAGAGCACAGGTGTCCAAGCACTTGTTAACCAGTGTCTGGCTTTCTCAGGTGACCGGGACCGGGAATGGGACCAGGACTGGGACCGAGATCGGAAACGGGACTGGGAGCTAGACTGGGACCGGGAGAGGGAGCGGAGAGGCAGAAGCAGAGACCTGGAGTCTCGAGACCGCTGGCCATATACCAGGAATCCCAGAAGCAGTAAGTCCCACACTCTGATGTCCTTGATGAGTATGCAGGGTTAGACTGGTTCTTGTTCCTTCCCAATGCCTTTTCTCTTCCCAGGACTTCCTCAACGGGATCTTTCCCTTCCTCTGATGGAGAAAACAAGTTTTGCGATGGAAAGAGAGTGCAAACGTAGGGATTCTGTGATGGATTATGAGTCAAGATCCCAGGTATGCTTAGGCTTCCTCTCTTTCTGGAAAGGCCATCTTCCTTTCATGGCAGAAATGCCTTTCTTTACCGAGAGAGGGTAATCCACTCCCTGTAATTCATCCACTCCCTATAATCCCAGCAGGGATTGGGGCCAGTTATTCCCTGCAAAGAGCCCATGCCCTTTCCCAGAAGTGGCAAGTGGCTGGGGTGACTCCCATTTTCTCATTTATCCATGTAGTCAGAAGGAACACTTATCCGCTCAGCATCTGGGTCATGTGGTACTTTGGTCATGTCAGTTGTTCCCTATGGGGCCAGGGAAGCAGAACTATTCTGGAGATCTTTCTGGCCAACCCACTGTGGGGAGCCAGGGAAGTTGCAAAGCCATACAGCAAACTGGCAAAGGAGAGCAGAGGCTCTATAGCCAACGTGAGCTGGGTTCGAAGCCCAACTCTGCCAGCTGTTGGGTGTGCAGCCTCCAACCATTTACTTAAGCAAGCTGAACCTCAGTTTCCTCATCTGCAGGATGGATGTGGCGATTGGCTTAACAGGGTTGCTGGGAGGAGTGAGTGCGATTCTTATGTACTTGTGAAGTGCTTAATATGATGCCTGGCATGTGGTTGGCACAGCCTACCTGTCAGTGGTTATGGCTGTAACTTTAAGAGGTGATGTGCTAGAAAATTGGTGAAGGAAAAAAGGACTTGAGATTTGAGCCGACCTTTAAGAACAAAGGTGATGTACAACGTGGCATTATGAAGAGGAGCCATAGCATGGAAAGGGCTCTGAGAGGAAGGGGGTGGCTGAGTGTGTGGAGCCTGCATCTGATCTTACTATTAATAATAAGGACTTCCCCCATGTCGGGGGGTACAGTGGCGGTTGAGATAATTAGGATCCCTGAATGCCCTGGAAACTCTGAACCTTACAACAGAGAAGGGCATTCAACAATCCCACAAATAAGTAATAAGTTTATATATAAATACCATATATGACTGCTCGTTATACAGACTGCTGCTAAGGAAAAATTGGGGGTTATGACAAATTGTCATGGGGGTCTTGATTTAGATTTGAAAAGAAATATCTTGAAGGCAGTAACTTTTGACATCTGAAAGACAGGAACAGTTGGCTGGTTAAAGTGTTGTAGTCAGAGCCCAGGCAAAGGCCCTGAGGCAGGAACCAAAGACCAGGTTGGCCAGAACATAAAGGGCAAGAGACCCAAGATAGCCTGAGGCACGGGTAGGCCTGGTCACTGGTGTCCTGTAGCCAAGCAAAGAGCTCAATTCTATCCCCAGTGCACTGAGATATATTAATAATGGTTCCTGCAGTGGGATATATGATTTGGGATCAGCTGACAGAGGGCTTTGTATCTTACCCTGAGAGGTCTCTCCTTTGTCCTCTGTCCTGAAGGCAAGCAAGGATCCACAGGTGTGTATGAGAAGGAAGGATAGGGTCCAGATACTGAAAGCAGAGCTCCTGCAGCAAGAGTAACTGACAGGGGAGGGGATGTGGAAGAAGGTCAGAGGTGACTCACTTCCTCCAGGCCAGATGCCCATATGTCAGGGAAACAATTGAAGTTTGTGACGTACTTAGTTTGTTGCTAATTTTGCTGCCTTATTTGAAGAAACCAAAATGACCAAAATTTTAGGAATCTAGATTAAAAAAAAATCATAGACTCTCTCTTAAACTTGATGGTGAAAAAAGTCTAATTGATATGCGTTTGCCACCCATGTAGGTGGTCTGTGATGAATATCAGTGACTCCTGAGCACTGCTGTGCCAGATGGGAACTAAGTTTTCACTGTGATATGTGGGGAAATGAGAAATGTAAGTGTCCTTATTTTGGTAGTGTTAAAATTATGAAATAAAGGTGATAGATTAGTAATTGGCTATTGTCTTATTTTGCCTTTTAAATGCCCCTCCTTGATGGGAGCCTGGATGGCTCAGTTGGTTAAGCATCCAACTCTTGATTTCAGCTCAGGTTTTGATCTCAGTGTCTTTAGTTCAAGTTTCATATTGGGCTCCATGCTGGGTATGGTGCCTACTTAAAAAAAGAATGCCATTCTTTGACACTGAGAAGAGTACGCTCTAGGGCTGTCATCTAAAAGTCTAGAAGCCACTGATTGCTCCTAACTTAGTGTGGTAGGAATAGCAGCAGCAGCAGCAGATGTAAATTATATCTTGAGGATGTGCACAACAGAAAATCCTCATCATCTTTTACCAGTGTTTGTAGATCTCTGAATCACTAATGGTGTGGATTCTGAAAGGGAAGCTATGCCACATTGCTCTCTGGGCGGTGCTCATTCAGGTGGTACTTGACTGCATCTTGTACAAATTTAGATGCCATTTCGATTATATTGACCAACTGCTTTAGAGATGGCCACTTACATAGATTAACTTCATTTTAAATCAGAGCATCATTTTTCTTTCATAGGAACAACGTAGTTCAAAATTTAACATGCATTTATTTTACTCAGGCAAATGGAGAGAAGAATATGAAAAATAGCCACTTCTCTTTGCCATTGCCCTTGGGGGTCTGTCAACACCAGGCATGGTGACCCTTCTGATTCTCTGTGTCCATGTTCTTGACCTCATCTGTTCCTCTGCTAATCCCCCAAGTTAGGAGCCCTGGTTTCCTTCCTCTCACTACAAATGCATTTATGTTCCTACCCATTCTTTCCTTCACAGTATGATAAACCAGTGCTGGGACTTAGGAAGTAGTGTCACAAATCGGAACATAGCACAGCTTTTGCTATTGAACTTGCTGTTGGACAGAAGGAAATTGACACTCAGCAAAAATGATGCAGTTAGCTTTATAGGGTGGCAGTTGAACTGAGTTTGCAGTACCTCTTGGGCTATGTAGCTTGTTCATTGTTAGGAATTTTCAGCCTGGACCTAGAAAGAATTCCATTTTTGAAGCTCTGCTTAGTTTTGGTTGTGGTTTTTGTTTTTTATCATTGGATATTGGCAGTTGCATAAATGAAGCTTTCCTTTTAAATCCCAGTGTATGTGCCTGTCTTTCTCCATAGGAGATCCATCTAATTGTGCGCATACTTTTTCTGATATATTTTACATGGCTGTAATGTCCATGCTGCTTCTCAGAAACTAACTATAATAAATTTAATATCAAAATATCTTTTACATAGTACTATAGTAATTTACATTTTCTTTACATAATTTTTCTTGATTTTTAAACAACGCATCATGTTGCTGAAAATCTTCACCCACAATAGTGCAAGGCAGGTTGGTGCCTAGCTCTCCATTTTACAGATGAAGAACCTGAGGCTCAGAAAGTTTTCTGTTCCCAAGGTTGCATGGCTCATAAATGGTACAGTTTTCCTTTGACCCTTGAGTTTCCTCTGACTTCAAAACGTGGGCTTCCCATGATGCGTGTCCATCCTTAAGTCTGTCTCCAGGCCTTGGTGCAATACTCCATGGAACCACACCTCCCTGAGGCCAGTGACATCTTTGTGCAGCAGCGAGAAAAAGTCCCATAAGAAAAAAAAAATAAGAAAAAAAGAAAAAAAAAAGTCCCATAAGATCCTACACAGAAGACTCTTCTGAGTAATGCAGAGAATTTTAAAATTATTTTGAGATGTAGTTGTTAAATCAGAAGAGGCAGCTATAAAATGAAGGCATTCCAAGCTTAGAGTTCCATCTGGGCTATTTGGAACTTGTCCTCTGGAAGAGCTCACCATGTATCCATGTTGTACAGTGAAGGTGAGCACAGGACATAGTGGGACTGTAGACAGATGCCTACGTCACACTTTGTGACCAGATGTCTGCTGAGACATGCTCTCCTTCTGTCCCTGCACATGCTACACATGGTTAATGTTTGGCCTGTTGAAGCTCTCCCATTAATTCCTTTTCTCTGTGTCAGAGTCTTAACCACTTAGAGTCCCACCCAAACCCCTCTATAAAATCCTAAACTGTTCCTCTGCTGAACCTGTTTAGCACTTATTATCTGTACCCCACTTTATTGATTATTGTTCTCTAATTGTTTCATGAGTCTTTTCTCTCCAACCAAATTATAAGCTGCATGAGGGCAAGGAATATGTGTCATACGTCTTTTGGATCTTCCTCAGAGTATAGCGCCAAGGTAGGTACAAAGTAGGTCCGTAGTAAAACTTGCCTTGGATCACTCAGAACCCCAAACATTGTGAGCACTTTCTACATATCTTTGTATGTGTAGCACCCATGGTGCCAGAATTCTCTCTCAGATGCCCATAGAAAAACTCTATTGAGAGGTCTGTGTTTGGTATTTTAGGATGCAGTGTCATACCAGGACGTTGTGAACCTGACTGAGGACAGGAAGCCTCAGAACCCGATTCAGGACAACATGGAGAACTATAGGAAACTGCTCTCTCTTGGTAAGCAGCTGCTTCGGTCACGTACTCCAGACCTAGTCATTGGAGCTTCTCGTCACCTTTATTCTTAAAACTGTGTGATATTAGAGTTGACATTCATATATTTGGACTTTAAGGGTAATAAAAGAAGCCTTTGAAATATGTCAAGCAGAGAAGTAGATTGATGAGGTTTATGTTTTGAGAAATCATTCTGGCTTTAGGGGAAGAGTGTATTGTACCGGTGTCTCTTGCCACAAGAGTTGGTACTTTTTCTAGAGAGGTGACAGTAAAGCTTTTTAAATACATGTGTAGAGTGGGATCCTGAGTTCACGTTTGGACTGTCCTTGAAGTCATCTAGCTCTAGTTGTAGTGGGCAGTTGGCTGTGCAGGTCTGGTGCTGGGAAGAGAGAGCTGTGCAAGGCAGTGTAGCCTTCAGGAGCTCTGGTGTTCAGAGAACAGCTGGAAAAAAAGAGTCAAGGAAGAAGAGAACCATGGAGGCCAGTGAAAAAGAGGGTGTCAGATTTAAAAGGTGGTTACAGGAGGGTGAAGACGAAAAATGATGCACTGGATTTCAGGACATGGGTCATCCCTGTACATATTTCTAGGTGGAAACAATAGACTTAATTACAATTTTGGCTAGAATCAGCTGGGAAGTGAACAATAGGATGTTGAGCTGCACCTAGAAGACATTCAGGGAGTTGGGTGTGGGCCACCTCCTGTCAGTGGTTTGTAGGAAGGTAGGCACCATCTTATGGTAATGAATCTTATACCCAGCTTGACTATAGCTGTCTAAGTTGTAGGTCATATTATTCTTGTGAACAGGGGTTCAGCTTGCCGAGGACGATGGCCACTCGCACATGACACAAGGCCATTCATCGAGATCAAAGAGAGGCGCCTACCCGAGCACCAGTCGAGGTAAGCCCTAGGCAGACCACAGCTAGCAGCTACTTTGGTTAGTGAGACAGGAGCTATACATACATATTGGTAAATCTCTTACCATCATCTCCCAAGTCCCACTCTTATTCTGTGCAGGTGCAGGGACTAGGGCGTATTTACATTGAGGTTTCTTTCCAGGGCTGAAAACCACACCTGAAACCAAAAAGTTGGCCCATCGGCGGGGGATTTGTGAAGATGAATCTTCGCACGGGGTGATAATGGAAAAATTCATCAAGGATGTTTCACGTAACTCCAAATCGGGAAGGGCCAGAGAATCTAACGATCGGTCACAGAGGTTCCCCAGAAGGCCAGAAAATGACTGGAAAGGAGTTTCATTCAACAAGAGAGAGTCAGTGATTCAGGAGAGGGGCTATGAAGGGAATGCCTTTGGGGGAGGCTTTAATATGAATTCGAGTCTTGTTTCCAAAAAGAGAGTTCTTGAAAGGAAAAGGCGCTATCAGTTTGACACAGATGGGAAGGGTTCAGTTCATGAGCAGAAAGGCTATGCGCGGAAGAGACCTTTTGAATGTAGTGAAATGAGAAAAGCCATGAGTATGAGCAGCCTTAGTGCACCCTCCTTCACCGAGTCGCACCCATTTGATTTTGGGGCAATGCCCTATGTGTGTGATGAGTGTGGGAGGTCTTTCAGTGTGATTTCAGAATTTGTCGAACATCAGATCATGCATACTAGAGAGAACCTCTATGAGTACGGTGAATCGTTTATTCATAGTGTGGCTGTCAGTGAGGTTCAGAAAAGTCAGGCTGGGGGGAAACGCTTTGAATGTAAGGAGTGTGGGGAAACCTTCAGTAAGAGTACCACTCTTGCTGAACATCGGAAAATTCATGCTAGAGAGCATCTTGCAGAATGTAATGATGAGGAGTATGAGGAGCCCTTCATGCCTAGCCCAACCTTTAGTGAGCTTCAGAAAATATATGGAAAAGATAAATTCTATGAATGTAAGGTGTGTAAGGAAACCTTCCTTCATAGTTCTGCCCTGATTGACCACCAGAAAACACATGGTAGAGATGACAAAGATAATGAGCGTGGGGAAGCCTTTAAACCCAGCCTTAATGAGCTTCAGAAAATGTATGGTAAAGAGAAAATGTATGAATGTAAGGTGTGCGGGGAGACCTTCCATCACAGCTCATCCCTGAAAGAACATCAGAAGATCCATACTAGAGGAAACCTATTTGAAAATAAAGGTAAAGTGTGCGAGGAGACCTTTATTCCTGGTCAGTCCCTTAAAAGGCATCAGAAATCTTACTCAAAAGAGAAGCTCTATGATTTTAAGGATGGTGGGGATGCCTTTCGGCAAAGCTCAGACCTCAGTGAGCATCAGAAGATTCATTCTCGAAAGAACCTATATGAAGGCAGGGGGTACGAGAAGTCTGTCATTCATAGCGTGCCATTCACTGAATCTCAGAAGAGTCATACCATAACAAGACCACCTGAAAATGAGGAGGATGAAAAGGCGTTCACCATTAGCTCTAACCCTGATGACAATCAGAAGATTCCCACTAAAGAAAATGCCTGTGAGAGGAAACCATACGAGAGGTCTGTTATTCATAGCTTAGCCTTTGCTAAAGCTCAGAAAAGTTGCCACAGTGCAGTGGGGCCCAGTAAACCACAAGTGATTGCAGAATCTGCCACTCAGACCTCAGGTGTTATTGAACATCAGAAAGTCCATGCTGGAGAGAATTCTGAAGGAAAGAAATATGAAACATCTGTTATCCATACCTTAGCTGCTTTCAAACCTCCCAAAAATTGCAGTGGAAACGAAGTCGTTCAATGTGATGAGAAGGGAGAATCCTCCACTTACCTCTCAAATCTCTGTGATAAGCAACAGAAAACTCCTGCCAGAGAGACCCCTTATGAAGGGGCTAAGAGTAACAACCACAAGGACTCTGTCATACAAAGTGTATCCCGTATCGAACCTCAGAAAAGTCTTCCCAGTCAGGGGTCCAGTGAATCCTCTATTCCCAGCTCAAATGTCCGAGAACATCAGAAGGCTCGTGCTAAGAAAAAAAACATCGAGCATAGGAACTATGAGACCTCTGTAATTCACTCCCTACATTTTGGTGAACCTCAAACATTTCGCCCTAGAGAGAAATTCTATGAATGTCCAGAGTGTGGAGAATCCTTTGTTCGTATCTCCGACCTCACTGAGCATCAGAAGATTCACGATAGAAAGAAGCCCTCTGGAAGCAAAAACTATGAACGATCTGTAATTCGCAGCTTAGCCTCTACTGACCCTCAAACAAGTTACGCTGAACAGCAAGCACAGACAAGTTATGCTGAACACTCAAACTCAAGGCAGATGAGGTACCCCGAACAACCAGCACAGACAAGTTACACTAAGCAACCAGCACAGGCCAGTTACACTAAACAGCCAGCACAGGCCAGTTATGCCAAACAACCAGCACAGGCAAGTTACAGTGCACACTCAGTGCACTTGAGTTACTCTGAACACCCAGTGCGGATGAGTTATACTGAACAACCAGCACGGGTGAGTTACGCACAGCAGCCAGCACAGATGAATTACACTGAAGAGCAAGCACAGACGAGTTTTGCTGAACAGCAAGTGCACAACAAATGTAAGGAGTGTGGGGAATGCTTTGCTACCCTTGAAGAGCTTGGTGCACATCAGAAAATCTATGCCCGAGAGGAATTTCATGGTCGGAAGCTCTTTGGAAACTCTGTTATTCAGGGCGTAGGCCTTGATGGGCCTCGGCTGGTAGAGTCTCGGCCTGAAGAGCCTCGGCAGGAAGAGCCAGATGAACAGGATGAGCCAGATGAGCAAGATGAGCCTGAAGACACAATCTATGGATGTAAGGACTGTGGGCTAGGCTTTGCACATCGCGCAGACCTTAAGGATCATCAGAAGGTACATGGCAGAGAGTATCTCATCGATAGTCGTGAGTACACACATTCTGTGATCCATACCCATTCTGTCAGTGAATATCAGAAAGATTATATCGGAGAGCAGCTCTATGAATGCCCTGCATGTGGGGAATCTTTTGTTCATAGCTCATTCCTTTTTGAGCATCAGAAAATCCATGAGCAAGATCAATTTTATGGCCATAGAAGGTACGATGAGCCTTTTGTGCAACCCTTGGTCATTAACCCGCGGAGGCCTCGTGCCCCACAGAAGAATCCTCCTGCAGGAACATCTCTTCAATGCCATGTGTGTGGACAAGACTTCATTCATGGCTCTGTCCTTAGTGAACATATGAGAATTCATACTGGAGAGGATTTACCAGAGCAGGGCCAGAGAAGTGAAGATGCAGTCAGTCCAGGCCTAGCCCTCACTGAATTTCAGAGAAGCCAAACCGAAGAGAAACACTATGAATGTAAAACATGTGGAGAATCTTTCCTCAATCAAGCAGACCTTAGGGAGCACATGAGAATTCATGAGAAGGATGAGCCCTATGATTATGGGGCCTCCTTTGTTCACACCTCATTTCTTACTGAGCCTCCCAAAAGAGATTCACCATTTTATGAATGCAAGGACTGTGGGAAGTCCTTTATTCATAACACAGTTCTCAATAAACATCAGAAGCTTCATCTTGAAGAAGAGGAAGAAGAAGGAGCCCAAGAGGTGGAAGCCAATGTCCTTGTTCCACGAGAAGTTTTACGAATCCAGGGATCAAATGTAGAAGCTGCTGAGCCAGAGGTAGAGGCTGCTGAACCAGAAGTGGAGGCTGCCGAGCCTAATGTGGAGGCTGCTGAGCCCAATGGAGAGGCTGAAGGGCCAGATGGGGAGGCTGCGGAGCCAAATGGAGAGGCCGAACAGCCCAATGGAGAGGCTGAACAGCCCAATGGAGATGCTGATGAACCAGATGGTGCAGGGATTGAAGACCCAGAAGAAAGAGCTGAAGAGCCAGAGGGAAAGGCTGAAGAGCCAGAGGGAGATGCTGATGAGCCAGATGGGGCAGGGATCGAAGACCCAGAAGAAGAAGGTGAAGATCAAGAGATTCAGGTTGAAGAACCGTACTATGACTGTAGGGAATGTGGAGAAACCTTCACTTCCAACTCAGCCTATGGTGAGCACCTGAAAACCCATGCCAGGGTGATAATATTTGAGCCTGGAAATGTCTATGGGGAAAGCTCACACTACACTGAACATGCCAGCACCAGCACTAGTGACAATGATAGGGCAGATGACAAGTACTTCAAATGTGATGTCTGTGGGCAGCTTTTCAGTGATCGCCTGTCCCTTGCTAGACACCAGAATACTCATACTGGCTGAGAACACAAGTATAAAGGTTAGAAAACTTTCATTTAGAACTTGACCCTTACTAAACCAGATACTTCAAACCAATCCATAATAACGTCAGAAGGAAACTTATCTTGGCGTATACACACCTGACTTTTAACATCAGAAAACTCAGACTAGAAAGAGACCAAAGGTAGAAACTCCCTTGGTCTTAGCTCTCTCCCATCAAACATTGGTGTAGGCATATGGGAAAGCTATAGCACCTACTTTTCATCTGAGTAATCATATTGAGGGAAAACCTTAGAAGCTTTCAAGATTACAGAAATTGCCCCAGTCAACTGTAAATGACACTTCTGCAACCTATATATAATGTTCCCTGCAATGTATATAAAATAGCATATCATAGCAAAACAGTAGTCACATATATTTGGATTTATTATGATATACAGTTACAGTTTACTGTGCAGAGTACCTTACCTGGTACTCTGAATTTTTTTTTTTTTTTGGAGGAGGAAGAGAGCAACAAATTAGAATATATTTCTAAGTATCTTAGATTCTGAGAAAGACTTATTGTACATTTGAACCCCATCAGTATTGTTTTGAGTAATTGTGTTGTTCCTTACCCTTAAGTATTCCTGTAAAAGTGTAAGCATGAAAGGTTAAAGTGTCTTTTATTCTTTGCTGTTTGAAAAGAGAAGTACTTGGAACTTCCTCTTCAACCATTTTGTCTACACCAACCCTTTGGAACCTTATGCTTTGGAACCTAATGCTGTGTAAGCTTTTACAATATGTGGATTGGCCTTTTGTGACCCAAAGTGGTTGGTTGCCACATTGTACCTTGCAGTGATTGTCATGCAAAAATATTACAAGTTTGTTTTTTTTTAAAACCAACTTGATGTGTGTTTGATAGCAAATTTACAAAAGCTGAAACTTTTCCCTGTAAATGTTATGCTTTTGCCTTTAAAAAGTGGATTGCAACCATCACTAGATCACAGTAGTGCCTACTGATGATTGAGAACCAGAGGGAGAGGCTTTCATGTTGTAAATAAGGATGCAGGCTTACAACTTCCATCACTTCCTTTGTGCGCTTCCTGCCTTAAGAGACAAGTAGCAGTGTGGCTTCATTAGTATTATACTGCCACAAATCATTTTGCACCTTGGGTGCCCAGGAGCTAGTATCCTTAGAGCTTTCTATTGCTTAATTATTGTCTTCACCTGTCTGACCCTCCACCCCGTGTCTAACTTCCATTTTAAGAATTTAAAAAAAAAAAAAACTTTCTTTACAGTCAACTTAAGCTTAACATGGACTCAGGTTCCCCAGCAGCCTTAATTTGTTTCCTTATCATCTGTTCCTCCCTCTTTCAACCCTTCTAAGTATTTCCGAGCTACCCATTAGTGTCACATTTGTGTGATAACCTCAGTTTTCCACTTAATCACAAATCGACCTCATAGCTTGAGGTTTCCTGTGTCCTGTTCTGTGGACCACTTGTGTTCCTTTTGCTTCCCCTCCCCTTGCATAATGACTATTAAATTTTTTGGCTTTGAGTTGGCTGGAAAAAAAAATTTAAAAATGTAAGTGGATCTATAGATTAAGTGAGCAAAAGATAACAGCAGATAATTTGAGCAAGCAAAATTATTAATTCCCACATTGCTGGGGGAATGTGTCTAAATCTCACTCTCCTAGATCCACAATGGTTGGGGCTTGGGAAGTGTATGTCAGAGCTGCAGAGAATGCCAAAGTCGAGGGAGGTTGTGTTGAAAGCATGAAGTAGAGATGGGAAAGCCAAAGGGAGTCCTAATACATCACCAGATCTAGGAGGGTAAGGAAGCAGACAGAAGGAAACATGGAAAGCAGGGCTTTAGAAGGCCAGGTTAGTGGGAATGAACTGAGCAGGATCCCCTGGGCAGTTAAGAAGGGGCCTTTTCAGTGTAGGTAAGAGCCAGCTGCATACAAAGACCTGAGGTCGGAATAGACATCCAAGGAGCATTGAGGCCCCACATCACAGGAGGACCCTTTAGATGGGAACCAGCATTGATATTATTGGGGCGAATTTGGGTTTATCACTGTTGCCAGTATTAAACAACTTGCTTAATGTCAGGCTGTCCATTCCAACCTTATGTTAGTGAAAAATTAGGAACAACATAAATGCCAAACAGAATGATTACATGAAGGTATCCATGGGCTGTTATGCAGCTGTTTAAAAATGATAATCATGAAGAGTTATGTAGCAACATGGAAATATATTTACAGAATATTGAGTGGAAAAAGCAGGACACAGAATTATATTTATACTACAATTATAACTGATTAAAAATGTATGCTTATAGTCAAAAGCTGTTGTGTTGTTGTTGTAGGCTTATAGTTGAGCATTATTTTCTTAAATTCTTTGAATGTTCTTTATGGTAGTATTACTAAAAGGTTTATAATCACGTTTCCATTGTGAACATAATTTGAACTCATTATCAGACACTTGGAAAATACAGAAAAGTGGAGGAAAAAAATCCATATTCCAACCATCCAAAGACAAATACACTCTTCAACATCTTGTTTATTCTTGTTTCTGTGCACAGGTTTATAATTATAACTGTGTCAAAATGTGTATTCAAAATAGCTATTACATTATCTTTGTGGAATTATGGTTAAATACTTTCATCTTAATGTTTTCAAATGTTCCTTATAATAGTGTTCTGATAACAAAGTTTATTATGTTTGTTTCCATTACAAGCATAATACATACCCAGAGGAAAAATTGGAAAATGCAGTAAATTAGAAAAGAAAAAAGTCACCCATATACCCAACACCCAACAACTACTGTTAACATCTTGATCTATTTCCTCCATCTTGTTTTAGTGCACAAGCTTGTGATTATACTGGTATTAAATATGTATGCATAAAGTCTAAAAAAATATGGAAAATAATTAAAATAGTGTTGTCATTGTGGGATTATGGTTAAATATATTGTCTCAAATTCCTTGAATGACCTTTGGTGTTTGGTATTAAATCTTATGTATGTATTTCTCCATCACAAATGTAATACATACTCATAGCAAACTGGAAAATTCAGTAAACTAGAAGAAAAGAAGAAATTCATCCATATTCCCAACACCCAGCAACAGTTGCTGTTAACATCTTGATTTGTGCACCAGTCTATGATAATTAGGATGTTAATGAGAAGTATACATAGAGTTTAAAGATGGGAAGAAATATGGAAAACAGTTAAATAGTTGGGTGGTTGTTGTGGGATTATGGTTAAATATTTTGTGTTGGTTTCCTCAAATGGTCTTTATCATAGTGTTTTGGTAATCTACCTTTATTACATATATTTCCATTATAAACACTGTATGTATTCATTATAGAAACTTTGAAGTTGCAGAAATGTAGAAGAGAAACTCACCCATATTTTCACCATCCAAAGACTGTGGTTAGTAACATCTTGATATATTTTCTTCATCTTGTTTCTGTGCACAGGTTTTTGGTTTGTTAATATGGTTGTGGTTGTTCTATCTATCTGTAATAGTGTCGACAATAAAAATAAAGTTAAAAATAAGGTATGTGTCAGTTTCTTCTTTTGTCCATTCTAAGTGTTTGGGGTTGGTAAATAGGTTTTTTTGTTATAAATCCAAAAGTTTAGTGCCCCCCTAGGCCTTTTAAGTTTGGCTTACAGGTCTTACTCCATTTTTCAAAAACTCCTTCTTAGATATTTTAATACCACATAGTTCCACATTTTTAAAAAATTGTTTTAAAGATTTTATTTATTCATGAGAGACACAGAGACAGAGGGAGAAGCAGGCTCCTTGCAGGGAGACTGACATGGGACTCTATCCCGAATCCCGGGATCACACCCCAAGCCAAAGGCAGATGCTCAACCACTGAGCCACCCAGGCATACCACCACATTTTTTTTTTAATTTTTATTTATTTATGATAGTCTCACAGAGAGAGAGAGAGAGAGAGGCAGAGACACAGGCAGAGGGAGAAGCAGGCTCCATGCACCGGGAGCCTGATGTGGGATTCGATCCCGGGTCTCCAGGATCGTGCCCTGGGCCAAAGGCAGGCGCCAAACCACTGCGCCACCCAGGGATCCCCCACCACATTTTTAACTGCACTCTATTCCAGTAGTGTTTTTAAACTTGGTATAAACACAAATATATTTCAGTTACTTAAGTCAGCATTTTTAATCTCAAATATGAGATTCTTTCAAGCAAAAAACTATAAACAAAAGTGACCTCTTAACATAAAAATGTTAATACTGTGGTTTAGAAAATTTATTTTTTTAAAATATTTTATTTATTTATTCATGAGAGTGTATACACAGAGAGAGGCAGAGACACAGGCAGAGAGAGAAGCTCCATGCAGGAAGCCCGATGCGGGACTCGATCCCGGGACTCCAGGATCATGCCCTGGGCCAAAGGCAGGCGCTAAACCGCTGGGCCACCCAGGGATCCAAGAATATCTCTTTAAAAAAAAAATTGTGGGACACCTGGGTGGCTCGATGATTTGGCACCTGCCTTTGGCCCAGGGCATGATTCTGGGGTCCCGGGGTCAAGTCCCATATCAGGCTCTCTGCATGAAGCCTGCTTCTCCCTCTGCCTGTGTCTCTGCACCCCCCTCTCTCTTTCTCTCTCTGTCTCTCATGAATAAATAAAGTCTTTTAAATAAATAAAAATAATTTTTTTTTTGACAGAGCACAAGCAGGGGGAGCAGCAGGCAGAGGGATAGGGAGGCTCCCCGCTGAGCAGGGAGTCAAATGCGGGGCTCAATCCCAGGACCCTGGGGTCATGAGCTGAGCCAAAGGCAAATGATTAACTGACTGAGCCACCCAGGTGCCCATAGAATCTCTAAAGTGTCTATTCCTAACTCTTCCTGGAGGTTAAAAATTTTCAAAGGAGTCATTTCCCTTATTTTAACTTGACTTTACCACCTAAAACATCTCACACAATTTGGTAGGTTACCATCCCAGGTAAATTGGGAGGTAATTTTTAAACACGCCTGTAATTCCATTATGACCAGAGATTTTTGGCCAGGCTGCTAACTGGGTATAACTGTGGTTTGCATCCCAACAAATTTGGAATTGCTGTGTCCTTGACTCCATGACACAAAGGAGATGGTTATATACTTGACCCCTTATAATCCACATGTCACACGATTGAATTCTCCTTGAGATAAAATGTGGTTTTCATTTAGTTCTAACCACTCTGGAATTTGACAGTGGCAGAGTCCTGGGTTCTTTCATATTCTTAGGTTAACTTATTTGTATTAAATGAAAGTCCATTGAATTATGGTTATCTCTTGTAAAGTCTGATTCCTTGGTCACAGCTTTGATGACCCTTCTATGGTGAGGGGTATCAGCATAGTTCAGGGTGAGCTTCAGTTCTCTTTTAAGATTGATTTCCTGAAGTATATTACAAAAGGAAGTAGAGGAAGGGAATTAAGTGACAGTCATTTGGGATTGCGTGACCAGCATGTTCAGTCTTAAGGAATTCCTCCACTGTGTGTCACTAAAAAGTTAAGGGAGAGTCTAGGTAGCCATGCCCCAGCCTATTCCATGAAATTTGACTCCCCCCTGATCTCAACTGATTGGTGATCTTGTACTCCCAGTGTGCAGTCAGACTCAGATGATGTGCTACCTGATGGGTCATAGGTTGGGACTGGGTGTGCTGATGAATAAACAGGCCTGGAATAAGGCCCTATAGCTGGAGGGAAGCTTGGCCCCTGGTGCCTCACCTACCCCAGTACCTTGTGGATCCTGGCTGAACTGCCCACTTTGAGGTTTCCTAAGAACTCCTGTATCTTTAACCTTTCTCACATGAGCTGGCTTTGTTATTGTATGGTTTTTGCTGTTTTTACCAACCAAAAAAAAAAAAAAATCCTTTTCTCTTCCTGAAGACTACTCAGTTGTGTGGGTATGCCATAATGTCCTGCCCCTACCTCAGCCAAAGGCTGAGCCTGGTTCTGTTGGGCTCCCTGAGCAGGACACACAAGAAGTCATTGCAGTGATAGCATTTACTGTTATAAGTTCCTGTATAGATAGAGCTGTTCTGGTAAATGTCCTTGAGAACTGTTTAGTTTCTTCTTTGATTCTCTGGGTGACCCAGTATCTTAGTCTATGCCTTATTTGCTTTACTATCCAGTGTTAGTTGCAACCCAAAAGGGCCCTGATAGGGAAATTGATACCAGAGAACGTGTTGGAGATAATAAATCTGAGGGAAATGTGGGATACTTAGAATTCAGTGTTGGGTCTTGGGATGGGAAGCTAGAAGACCAAGGCATGTGGCAGTAAAATAACTAATTAGTGCCTGTGGTTGGCCTTCTGGAGTCTGTCATCTTCTTCCTGGGGTGAAGGGCTTAATAGCTGTCATCATAGACAAATTCAGAAGCTATGAGGAGTGTCCAGATCAGAGATATAGAAGGGTTTCTACAAACACCTTGATCCTGCAAGTCAGACTTACTCAGTTGAATTGGTAGCCTTGCTCTATTTGTAACATGAAAAGTTCGGGTGGCCCTAGGGAAATAGGATCCTGGCAGTTGGAATGATGGTGTGTAGGAGATTTGGAAAGATTGAGACATTCAAAGCTCCAACCCCTTTGAAACACTCCCCATTTTTTTTTTTAAGATTTATTTATTTATTTATCCAGAGAGAGGCAGAGACACAGGCAGAGGGAGAAGCAGGCTCCATGCAGGAAGCCTGACGTGGGACTCAATCCCGGATCTCTAGGATCACACCCCAGGCTGCAGGCGGCGCTAAACGGCTGTGCCACTGGGGCTGCCCACTCCCCATTTTTTTTAAAAAAGATTTTATTTATTTATTCACGAGAGACACAGAGAGGCAGAGGGAGAAGAAGACTCCCAGCAGGGAGCCCGATGTGGAACTCAATCCCAGGACCCAGGATCACAACCTGAGCCAAGGGCAGATGCTCAACCCCTGAGCCACCCAGGTGTCCCAAAACACTCCCCATTTTATCACTTATCTCCCACACAAGATAAGTTGAGGGGGTGCCTGTGGGAGGGGCAGCATTTGAAATGCTCTGTGATCTCCATGGTGGTGGGAGGAAACAGTATTGAAAAGGGGGCCGCTTCTCATAGGAGGCATGGCTGCTGTAATGAGATCCTAGGGGGAGTGGACATAGAAATTTGGGTTTCTTGATGCCCCTCCCCCAATTATTTATATAATAAACTAAAACGTAGGTTTGAAAAAGGTGGACAAGAACTACTCTACTGGAGTCATAACCTCCTTGAGTCAGTTTATAGACATTTAAGGGAGAGTCCAGGGACCTTTGAGGAAGGACTCTGCTATGACAATTCTGCCTTCCACCTAGCCTTCTGCAAAGGGACTTGCAGCCTTTTACATAGATAATCCATTTTTTGACAAACAAACCTCCCAAGGACTAGTGGATGTTGCACCTAAAGAAACTAATTATTGGGGATCAGAACATTGTGACTTGAAGAGAAGCTAAAAATATAACAGGCTGTCTGTGGGCAAGCCAGCTACTGAGAACTGGGCTCTGCACATCTTAAGCATTTGTTTTCAAGATCTTATTTATTTGAGAGAGCATGAGCATCGGGGAGGGGCAGAGGGAGATGGAGAGGCAGATTCCCTGTTGAGCAGGGGAACCTGATGTGGTGCTGGATCCCAGGACCCTGGGATCATGACCTGAGCAGAAGACAAACACTTAACTGATTGAGCCACCCAGGTGCCCTGGGCTCTGCACATCTTATTTACATCTTCCAAATTCTTCACTTGGTTTAAATCACTCCTCCCCTGGGAAGACATGAATGAGAAAGAAGCCAGGACTGGTTCTATATCCACCACACACCAGCCAGACCTCTGGGGGCAGGTGGATCACGCCGAGCAATTTGTTCTTGATTTACACTTTTCTTTCCCTGCCCCCGCACCCACCACTTCTCAACATCTGTGGGCTTGCACACACCACTTTTGTGCTATATGTAGCAGTTGTCAATCACAATAATACTGTGTAACAATCAACCATGAAACCTGAATAACAGTATTTGTTTCTCACACATCTAACTAAGATCAGCTCAGAATTGGGTGGGAGGCTCTGCTTATCTTAGTTGGGCTTGTTCTCTTGCTTGGGAATTGGCTGGTTGTCAGCCAGTGTAAGCTAGTTATAGCTGGGGATGTGAGGCTCTTAGCTACATGTCTCTTAACTTCCTGAGACTGGACTACCTCCTTGTGGTGGTAGCAGAAGTATAATTCAAAATAATCATCTTTAAGAAGGTCAGTGAGTTAGGGGTGCTGGCTGGCTCAGTTGGAGGATCCAGGGTCATAATCTCTGGGTCGTGAGTTTGAACCCCAAATTGGGAGTAGAGATTACATTTAAAAAAAAAAAAATATATATATATATATATATATAATTTGTTTTTAAAAAAGCTCACTGAGAATAGAACATGGATAGACCGTGAAATCAGGAAAATGATACATGAACAAACGGAATATCAACAAAGACATAGGAATAAAAAAATACAAAGATAACCCAAACACTGGATCTGAGGAATACAATGGCAGAAAAATATATGAGTTCAAAAGCAAACTTGATCAAAAAGAAGAAAAAAAAAATGAGTGAACTTGAAGACAAAGTCTTTCAAAATGATCCTGTCGGAGGAACAAAAAGAATGAAAAAGAGTGAAGAAAGCCTAAAGGACTTAATAGGACTTCATAAAATGAACAAATCTACACATTATGGGAGTCCAGGGAAGGGAAGAGAGTGAAGCAGAAAGCCATTTTAAGGAAATAATGCCTAGGGATCCCTGGGTGGCGCAGCGGTTTGGCGCCTGCCTTTGGCCCGGGGCGCGATCCTGGAGACCCGGGATCGAATCCCACGTCGGGCTCCCGGCGCATGGAGCCTGCTTCTCCCTCTGCCTGTGTCTCTGCCTCTCTCTCTCTCTCTCTCTCTCTCTCTCTGTGTGTGACTATCATAAATAAATAAAAATTTTTTAAAAAAAAGGAAATAATGCCTGAAATTTCCCCAATTCTGGGAAAGCAAATAAACATCCAGATTCATAAACCTTAAATAATTTTAAATAGGTTAAATTTTAAAAGGCCCACATCAAGACACAAAATAATCAAGTTCTCCAAAGCCAAAGAAAAAGAGGCTTGTAACAAACTAGATAGCCTCAATAAGACAGTCAGCAGATTTCTCTGCAGAAGCCTTAGAGGCCAGAAATAAATGGGATGACAGAATCATAGTGCTGAAAGGGAAAAACTGAAGAATACTATACCTGGACAAGCTGTTCTTCAGAAATGAAGGAAGATAAGACTTTCCCAGATAAGTCTTTCATCACCACTAGAACTGCCTTACAAGAAATGCCAAAGAGAATTCTTCAAGCTGAAATGAAGAAAAATACTAATTAGCAGTATGAAAACACATGAAATAAAACTCACTGGTAAAGGGAAGTATATAGTTAAATCAGAATACTCTATACTGTTATGGTGGTGGATAAATCACTTTCAATTCTTGTATAAAAATTAAAGGACAGGGATGCCTGGGTGGCTCAGTGGTTGAGAGCATCTGCTTTTGGCTCAGGCATGATCCCAGATTCCCAGGATGGAGTCTTGCATCAGGCTCCTTGTATGGAGCCTGCTTTTCCTCCCTCCGTCTGTGTCTCTGTCTCTTTCTGCATCTCTCATGAGTGAATGAATAAATTAATTAATTAATTTAATTAAAAGACAAAAGTATTTAAAAATTATAATGACAATAACTTGGGTAGTCCATATAAAAAGATGTAAATGTTGACATCAATCACAATATGCATGGGGGGGGGAGAGTAAAAGTATAGAGTTTCCTGTGCAATCAAAGTCAAGTTGTTCTCAGCTTAAAGTAGACGGTTAAAACTTGTTTTATATGATGTTTTATGTAAGCATCATGATAAACACAGATTTAAAAAAATAGGTACACAAAGTATAAAGAATAAAGGAATCAACGCATACCACTACATAGAATTATCAAATGACAAGAGAAGACAGCAAGAGAAAGAAAGGAACCAAGGAACTATTTTTTTTTAATCAGAAAACAGTTAACAAAATGACAATAATACGTCCTAACCTACCAGTAAGTGCTCTATTTTTTTTTTAAGATTTCATTTATTTGAGAGAGAGAGAGAGCATGAGCAGGGGGAGAGGCAGGGGAGAGGAAGAAGCAGACACCCTGCTGAGCAGGGAGCCCAACACAGGGCTCAATTCCAGGACCCTGAGATCACAACCTGAGCTGAAAACAAATGATCAACAGACTGAGCCACCCAGGTGCCCTTCAGTAAGTGCTTTTGGTGTAAATGGATTAAATCCTTCAATCAAAAGACAATAGCTGCTCAGGTAAAAAACAAAAACATGATCCAAATATATGCTGCCTACAAGAGACATATTTTAGCTTTAAGGACACACATAAGCTGAAAGTGAAAGGTTGGAAAAAGAGATTTCATGTAAACAAAATGGTAACCAAAAGAGAATACCTGTAGCTATTCATATATCAGACAAAGTAGACCTTAGGTCAGAAACTGTTACAAGAGACCAAGATAGTCATTATATAATGATAAAGGGACCAATTCACCAAGATATATTCACCAATTATATATGCACCCAACATCAGAGTCCCTAAACACATAGAGTAAATATTAACCAAATTAAAAGAAGAGACAGTAATGCAACAGAAGTAGGGGCTTTAGCACCTCACTTTCAATGACAGAAAATAAAGAAACAGCAGATTGGATCAGCACTATCCAAATGGACCTACAGATGTACAGAGCATTCCATCAACAGCAGAATAGACCTTTTTCTCAAATGTACACAAAACATTCCTCTAGATACATATGTTAGACCACAAAATAAGGCTTAACTAATTTAGGAAGATGGAAGCCACATCATCTATCTTTTTCAAACATAATACAAAACAATAGAAAAAATCAATGAGACAAAGAGCTGACTTTTAAAAATATAAACAAAATTGACAAAACTTTAGCTAGACTAAAGAGGGAAAAGGCTCAAGTAGATAAAAGTATAAATGAAAGAGGAGACATTATAATTGATAATCACAGAATTACAAAACAAAATTTTAACACTGCTATGAACAATTACATGCTATTAAGTAGGACAACCTAGAAGAAAATTTTTAGAAATGCACAACCTACCAAGACTGTATTGTGAAGAAAATTTGACCAGGCCAGTAATGAATAAGGAGATTAAATTGGTAATCAAAGAGTTTCCAACAAAGAAAACTGCAGGATCGTATGGCTTCACTGGTGATTCTACCAAATACTTAAAGAATTAACACTGATCCTTTTCAAACTCTCCCCAGTTCTATCCCTCCCCCACCCAAAAAAAGAAGGAACTAGAAGAAACCCTTCTAAACTCATTTTACAATGAGTTTTTAGCACTACCCCAATACCAAAGCCAAACAAGGATACCACAAGAAAACTATAGGCCACTATCCCTGATGAACAGAAGCAAAAATCCTCAATACTAGCAAACTGAATCCAGTAGCACATTAAAAGTATCATACACCATGATCAAATGAGATTCATCCCTGAGGTATTGGGAAAATTCAATGTCAAAATAATAAAGGCTACATCTGAAAAGCCCACAGCTCACATATTTAATAATAAAAAAGCTGAAAGCTTTTCCTCTAAGATCTGAAACAAGACAAGGGTGACCACTCTTACCACATCTATTCAACATAGTATTGGAAGTCCTAGACAATTGAGCAAGAAAAAGAAAGAAAAGGAATCCAAATTGGAAAGGAAGAAGAAAAATTTCTGTGTGTGTGTGTGTGTGTGTGTGTGTTTGCCATCACAGAAGAGAATATAGGTTCTAGCGATTAGGATGTGGACACCTTTCATCTTCAGGGAGCCATTATTCTACCTAAATTTTCCTCCCTTAGTTTGGAAAAGAGGGAAAGGACAGGGTGTTGCCTGCTTTGTTCTATTGGAATGAGAAGTAGAGCAACTTACCTTTTACTAAGGAGGTCTAATAAGGTCAGATATTGCCTAAACCTGTGATTAAAAGCACCCACCCTTGAACCAAGCTGCTCTGGCTTCAAATCCCAGCTCGCCATTCCCTACTTACTTCTTTTAACAGCTCTGTGCTTTCACTTCTTATAAAACAAATAATATCTATCCAGAATAGGATATGTAACTTGGGGGGCCTATTGCACAATTAACATATGGGAGCCCATGCTAAAAAATTAAGAATTTCAGACGTGCACAGCAGAGCATTAAACCTACCTCGGGACACATTTCCAATCCCACTCCTTTACCCCTGTCTCTCTTTACGTTAGCAAGGGGTGTTCTGGGTCTTGGCAATGACCGGGGGTGCTGGTGAACAGTGAGCCCTAGGCATAGGCCCCTCTCCCTAGCCCCCTCAGCCAGGCCAGGAACAGGGAATCCCAGTGGTCTGCAACTATCATTCAACCAACCTGTGAGAGAGGGAACAGGAGTCTTTCCCTGCCCCTACTCTGGGCAGAGTCCTGGATGAAAGGAACAGACTTCTCCAGGCAGTGACTCTGGACGTGAAGGGATACCCACCTCCACTCAGTCCCTTAGGTCTAGGACAAGGGGTTGAGGGGCCCTCTTGAACCAAATCCCCAATAGGCCTCCTAGGGTCAGCTGTTTTCTGCTGCTGCAACAGAAAAGTGTCCAGCCAGTGTCCTCCTCACTATTCTTCAAACACATTACACATGTACCCGTTTCTGGGCCTTTGCACCAGTTGTTTCCTTTGCCGAGAACATACCTCCTCCAGATATCAGTCTATCTTGTTTCTTGGGCTCCTTCAGAGCTTTGTTCAAATGTCATCTTTTTAGGGATACATTCCTTGGCCACTGTGAAATTGTAGCACCTCTCAAATATAGGTCCCACCCACCACATAACCCCTGTTTAATTTTTCTCTATAATACTACTTTCTACCATCTGATTCACTACTTACCTTTCTTAGTTTTAACTTTCTCTCTTTTACATTAGCAAGGAAATGCCACAAATTCAGGGATCTCCGTCTGCTTGGTTTCCCTACTCAGTGCCTGGCATACATAATAGATACTCAGTAAATGTTAAATGAGCAGGGACTTGGGCTCTGGATCTATTCTTCCTGGGATCGGATCCCCACTTTGTCACTGGCCCACTATGTTACCATGGGTATATATTTTAAGCCTTTTGACCTCAGTTTCCTCATTTGTAAAAGGGGGTTATTTTCATGGTTCAAAGAAATTCAGATAGCCTGGCTACTCATCCATAAGTGGTGGTTACTTTTGCTATTCCTACCACAGCTACACACCCTACCCCCAGACACCCACTGTGTGTTTCCTTTCTGTTTTTTTTTTCCAGCTTCGAAGAGAGATGACCGACAAATAAAAATTATATATGTTATTTGACGGTGTACAACGTGATGCTTTGAAATTCATATACACATTGTGAAATGATTATCACAATCAAGATATTGATTATGTTATTTATAACATATCCATCACATCACATGGTTACCATTTTATTTTGCAGTGAGAACACTTAAGATCTACTCTCTTAGCATATTTGAAATATACAATACCATATTAATAACTCTAGTCACCATGCTGTACATTAGAACTCCAGAGCTCATTCATCCTGCATAACTGAAAATTTGTACCCTCATTTCCCCTACCCTCCCCCTGCCACTGGCAACTACCATTCTATTCTCTATTTCAGAGTTCAACTTTTCCTATAGTCCACAGATAAGTGAGATCATGCAATCTTAAACTCCATCCTATTTTCCATAGTGGCTTTACACTTTGTATTCCCACCAACAGTGTAAAAAAGTTCCCTTTTTCCACATCCTTGTTATCTTTTGTCTTTTTGATAATAGCCATTCTAACAGATATGAGGTATTATCTCATTGTGGTTTTGATTTGCAGTTTCCTGGTATTTAATGATGTTGAGCACCTTTCCATATACCTGTTGGCCTTTGTATGTCTTCTTTTGAGAAATATCTATTCAGAACTTCTGCCCATTTTTAAATTGGCTATTTTTTCAGCATTGTATGCGTTCCTTGTATATTTTGGACATGAGCCTTCTGTCAGATGTATGATTTAAAAATATTTTCTCCCATTCCATAGGTTCTCTTCACTCTACAGATTGTTTACTTTCTGTGTAACTTTTTAGTTTGATGCAATCCCACTTAATTAGTTTTGCTTTTGCTACTTGTGCTTTTGGTGTTACATCAAACAAACAAACAAACAAACAAACAAAAAAACATTGCCAAGACCACGGAGATTTTTCTCCTGTTATTTATTTATTTGTTTGTTTGTTTCTCTGTGTGCACATGTGAGCATGAGAGGAGCAGACGGGTAGAGAGAGGAAAGAGAAAGAATCTCAAGCAGCCTCCATACTGAGTGCAGAGCCCCACTGGGAACCCAACAGGGGCCTCGATCTCAGCACCCAAGATCATGACCTGAGCTGAAACCAAGAGTCAGATGCTTAACCAACTGAACCACCCAGGTGCCCCATTTGTTTTCTTCTGGTAATTTTATGGTGTCAGATCTTATGTTTAAGTCTTAATTCCATTTTGAGTTGATCTTTGTACATGGTGTGAGATAAGGGTCCAATTTCATTCTTTTTCATTTGGATATCCAGTTATCTTAGCACCATTTATTGAAAAGAATTCCATATTCCATTACGTATTCTTGGCACTTATGTTGAAGATCAGTTGACTAAAGATGCATAATTTATTTCTGGCTCTCTATTCTGTTCCATTGGTCTACATGTCTGTTTTTATGCCCATATCATACTGTTTTTATTAGTGTAGATTTGTAATATATTTCTAAATCAGGAAGTGTCATGCTTTCAGCATTGGTGTTTTTTTTTTTTCCCTCAAGATTGTGTTGGTTATTTGGGTCTTTTCTGATACCTTATAAATATTAGGATTTTTTTCTATTTCTGTGAAAATGCCATTGGAATTTTTATAGGGATTGCATTGAATCTGAGAATTGCTTTGGCTGAATAGACATTTAACAATATTAATTCTTCCAACCCATGAACATGGGATATCTTTCCATTTATGTGTGTCTTCAATTCCTCTCATCAGTGTTTTATAGTTTCAGTGTATAGATATTTTGCCTCTTTTGATAAACTTATTTCTCAGTATTTTATTGTTTTGATTGTTATGTAAATGGAATTATTTCTTAATTTTTTATTGGATAGTACTTTATTAGTATATGGAAATGCTACTGATTCTTTGTATGCTGATTTTATATCCTGCAACTTTATTAAATAGGTGAATTAGTTCTAACAGTTCTATTTTTTGTAGAATCCTTAGTATTTCTATAAAAGATCATGTCATCTGTAGACAGAGACAATTTTACATCTTCCTTTTCGATTTGGGTGCTTTTTGTTATTTTATTATTTTGTCCTTGTTTAATTGTTCTGGTTAGTGCTTCCAATACGGCCTTGAATAGAGTGGTGGGCATGGGCATCCATGTCTCCATCCTGATCTTAGAGGAAAAGCTTTTGTTTGACCTCTTTTGGTCATATGATGTTAGCTATGGGCTTATTGCATATGGCCTTAATTATGCTGAGATATGTTTCTTCTATACCCAGTTTATCGAGAGTTTTTATAGTGAAAGGGTATTGCATTTTGTCAAATGTTTTTTTCCACATTAGGGATTTTCATGTGGTTTTTATCTTTCAGTCTATTAATGCTGTGTATCACATTTATTGATTTGCATATGTTAAACCATCCTTGTGTCGTTAAACCATCCTTGTGTCCCAGTATATATCAGTCAAAGATAAATACTGAATATATATATAATATACATAATATATATTATATATATATAAAATCACTATTTAACCTAAAATAATTTAAGAAATTATAAAAATATTTATTTGATAGCAAATGGGGGATGGGGAGGAAGAGAATCTTCCAGCAGACTCTCCACTCAGCTGGGAGCCCTTAAGTGGGTTCCATCTCACCACCCTGAAATCAAAACCTGAGCTGAAACCAAGAGTCTGGCGCTTAACCCACTAAGCCACCCAGGCGCCAGAAAATAACTTCTTAATATCACCAAATACCCAGAGCTTAAATTTCTCCAACAGAAGTAACAAACTGGTTTTAAAAGTTTATGTTCCTCTCATATAAAAGCCACAAAAAGTAAAATTTGTTGAAAGTAGGGGTTTTGTGTTTGTTTGATTAATTCGCTTTTCATCGAGCACACGTTAATCTTGGCTCCCCGGATTGCGGAGGGATGCTGGAAATTTCGAGGTGGGGTCGCTGCGGACCCTTTTGCACCTGGACGGCCAGGTCAAGGGATGGGCTGCAGAGCGCGAAGCCCACCCCTCCCGGAAGGCTCCTTCCCTCTGCGGCAACCCAGACCTTCCCCGCTGTCCAGTGGGAGGAATGGAACCTCCTGCCACCTCCCCGCTAACACCTCCCATGCAGGCGGAGCGCCAGGCACCGCCCCCATCGGTCTCAGAACTACATTTCCCAGCGATCCTCGCGCGCCTCTCGGGCTTGGGCTCCTTGGCGGACACAGAGCGGCGGGCGTGACAAGGCGCGGGGCCTTCTGGGACTGGTAGTTTGGTGGGCGGCGCTCGCGCACACTTGGACCGGGGTTTGAATTCCGCCCAGCCTCAGACGGCTTCGGGAGAAGGAGGGCTGTACCAGGCGCAGTGAGTTCGCGGCGGGAGAGGACCAGGAGCTAGGGGAAGGGAGAGGTGTGTGTACGCTCTTCACCACCCCGCCATGGTTGGGTATTGCGGGGCGGCTGTGAGTGAGTGTGCAGGGGTGGGGGTGACCGACCCGGGGCACGTGGAGCCGCGTCTGTGCCAGCGCGGGAGACCCACACAGCGCGGGGCCGAGGTTGCGGCAGGTGCAGGTTGTCGCCCTGCGCACGTGTCAGAGTGTCTGCCCGCACCTGTGTCTCGTGGTGTCCGAACCCGGGTACCTGCCGTCTGATCCCTGTGGGGGTGTAAGTTCATGTCACGAGTCGGCCACTTGTGTGTAGCCTAACGTGTGTGGTCGTGTGTCTGTGCATTTTGGTGGGTCGTGACCTCTTGTCCAGTTGTGTGGCCAAGGTATGACTGTGTGAGACTGTGTGTATCCCGTTGTGTGTGAGTTTGTGTCTGACTTTTGGGCGTGACTAGGTCTGGTTGTGTACCTCGTTCCGCGTATATATGGTTGTGTATGTGTGGTTGTGTTTGCTGTGTCAGCGTGCCTGCCTCTGTATGATTGAGCTGCTGTGATTGAAGACTGTGTCTGTGTGGTGGTATAACTTTGGGAGTCTCTGTGGCTCTGAGAGCATATCTGTGTAGTTGAGTGAGTTTGTGTCTGTGGGAGTTTGTGTGCATCTGAGTGTGTCTGTGGTGGGGGTTGAGTGTGTGTATTTGAGTGTGTGTCTTAGTGTTTGTTTAATTTTAAAGATTTTATTTATTTATTCATGAGAGACACAGAGAGGCAGAGACACAGGCAGAGGAAGAAGCAGGCTCCATGCAGAGAGCCAGATGCGGGACTTGATCCTGGGACCCCAGGATTACACCCTGGGCCGAAGGCAGGCGCTCAACTGCTGAGCCACCCAGGCATCCCAATCTGTGTTTCCGAGTCTGTTTGAACATGTAAGTTTGTTCATTCCCACACTTTTTCACCAGGGTGGTCCCAGGGCATCTCCTGAGCCTGATCCGTACAGGCTCCAAGGAGCACCCTGATCAAGCCTACCCATCCAGCATGTGCCCATTGGACCAGCTGCCGTGGAGCAAGCCATTGTGATTCAGACCCCGGGCATAGGGGGCAGTCCCATGGCTGCTGCTTCCAGCCGGCAGGCAGTCATGTTTACTGCTGAAGCGCTGAGGCCCCGCCACCCTGGGTCTGGGAGGAGGTGCCCAGCAGGATGCGCGCTGGCAGGGAGGGATCTGGCTGGGGAGACACAGGGGACTCCGATGCCCAGAAACTCAGCTGGTGTGGCAGGTATGCCTTAGAGTCAAGCAGAGGACCAGGTACTAGCCCCATGGGCCACTGGCATGCTCAGGTCTTTCTGAGCCTCTGGATCTCAAAGATTTCCCCTGTCCCTGCTAGGGAGAAAAATGTAAGGGAGAGGATGCTGGAACTGCTCCTATGGTGACTCTCTCCAGGACCACCTGGGGAGCACAGGTCCATGTGGGAGGTACAAGGGTCAGACCTTGAAACATGCTGGTCTGATGGGGGGCAGGCTAGCTCCAGGATGCTAGAGAGGTCAGATGGGGTTAACTGACTTGGCCAGCTGCAGCATGTAAAAACCGGAGGCCAGCCCTGAGGGGACTTTGGGGGAAGTGGAGCAGGACCCCCTAGGAGGCATTTGGGGGCATCCAGAGAGGATGCTTCTGGGCACCTGCAAACCAGCGTCGGGGCCTCCAGTGAGTCTCTGTGGGCACCCTGCCTGGCATAGGGGCTGGGAGAGAGCCCTGAGTGAGTGTGCAGCCAGGAGGGCTCCCCCGGGGGTAGGGGGAATGGGCCCCGGGGTGAGAGCCAGCGTGGGCCCTGGGTGTCAGAGAGGGCAGGGCATCTGTGTGTCCTGCAGGGGGACTTGGAGCTTCAGGATGGGCCTCCTCAGAGGCACGTGTCTGTGTGTGTGCTTGCCCCTGTGTGCCTGAGGGCTGAGCAGGTGCCTGTGTGTGCATTTGCCAGCGGGGGTCCGATCTTCCAGGTCGTTCTCGAAGTCTGAAGGAGTGAGTGGGAGTTTTAGAAGTAGGTCAGGAGAGCAGTAGTGTGTGTGTGTGTGTGTGTGTGTGTGTGTGCACATGCACCTACACCCTCAGGTCACTCTGTTAGGGGATCAGCTGGTACCAGGTATGATGGTGTGCCTGATGATCCTCCCGTGCCGGGCCCCCATAGCCCAGCTGTCCCTGATCCATGGAGCCAGGGGCCCTGCCTCTGTTGCTCCAGAGCATGAAGTTCTGAGCCTGTCCATCCCTGCTAGCAACTTTTGATCTCAGAGGTCAAAGCCCCATGTTGGGCATAGAGCTAATTAAAAAAAAAAAAAAAGAAAAAATTTATTCAAGGAAGTTTTAAAAATGATTTTTAAAAAGATTTTATTTATCTATTTGACAGCACAAGTAGGTGGAGCTGTAGGCAGAAGGAGAGGGAGAAGCAGGCTTCCTGCAGGGAGCCCTATGCGATGCAGGATTCGATCCCACAATCCCAGGATCATGACCTGAGCTGAAGGCAGACACTTAACCATCTGAACCACCCAGGCACCTCCCAAAAATGATTTTTTTAATATGGTCATATTCATGCAGTGTGTGGGATATACATATACTAAAAAAATATTCATTTCTCTCAAATTCAAATTTCCAGTTGCTGTGAACTTGTTGTTAGGAAATGTGGCCAGCTAGAGCTCTCACAGCTGGTGACCACAGGCTAGAATCCTCTCTCCATCTCCCGAGAGACTGCCCTCCAACCCTGCCTCACTGCTGGGCCTTCTTGCCCAGCTCAGGTCCAGGGCCCAGGACCCCAGGGCTGATGGGGTGGACCAGCACAGGCCTCTCCCCCGGGCTGTGGCCAGGGGTCCTGTGGACCGGTGGCCTCATCCTCACCATCCCCCTGGGACAAGGCTCCTATGTCAGAAGGGCAGGCATCATGCCAGGCGAGGTGAGGTCCAGCTCTGAAGCACTTCGTCAGGCTGCCTGATAGCTTTAGAACAGGGCCCGAAACACAACAACACCAGTGCTCGCCAAGAGTCACATTTATTGAGTGCCTGCTGTATGTATGCCGGGCACCAGAGGCCCATTTGATGCCTGGGTAACCAAGCTTCACCGTCAGAGTGCCAGCACCTTGTATCACAAGCCCCAATCCGTATGAGCCCTGGCCATGCCCTTGCCAGGCACCAGTCACTCTCCATAAACCATCCAGTTGGCCTAGAAGGCAACTCCAGGAGGGAGGTGTGGCTAACACTCCCTTCAGTTGATGACACAGAATTGGGGAGGTGACATCACCTGCCCAAGACCACCTGACTTCTGAATGCAGCACTAGGACTAGAACCCGGCCCATCCATTGCCACAGCCCACACACTAACTGCTCAGGTCTCTGCCCCCAGGGAGGCCCAGGATGCTGCATCTCAGTGCCATGGAGGGCAGGGGTGCCGTGGAGGTGGAGGCCTGGCTGCCCAACACAGGAGGTAAGAGACATAAAGGGTGGAAAGTTGTGGGCACGTGGGTGGGGGGGCAGGCTGCCAAGGCTCGGTAATGGTGGGAGGGTTTACACACTGGAGACACAGCTCCATGGGCTGGTCCTGGGCAGGAGGGTGCAGAGGGCACCCGGGATGGAATCTCCCCCACACTGACATCATGTCAATGGATCCTGATGAAGCCCTGCTCAGAGCCTGCAGGGGTGTGTTCTGGGAGCCAGAGGCAATCTGGGCTCCTCGCTGTGCCCTGTAATCAAGGTTCCCATTCAGGGGGCCGTGGAGTCATCTCAGTGGAAGATGATGAAGGTCCGACCCAAGGACACAGTGGAGGGGATGGGTGGCAGTGGATCAAGTCCTGCTGGCAGCTTGGCCTGGATGAGGGAGGGCTGTTGGGTTTGCTGGGATTCTTCCTGTCTTAAAACTTTTCATGTGGAAATAACTCATATTCATGTTAAGTTGCCATAATAGTAGACTACTGACGTTCCCATGGGCCTTCATCCCATTTCCCCAAATGGCCATATCTTACTCAGTGATAGCACAACAGTGAATTAGGAAGCCCATCCTGACACAACATGTGTGTTTTCCAGGGTCAGGTTCTCATGTTTGTAGCTGAGTATAACTATCACCCACATCAACACACAGAACTGTCCCATCACCCCAAGATCTCCCTGGAGTTGCCCCTCATTGTCCATCCTCTGCCCCCTTTGGCTGTGACAGACCCTCTCCGTCCCTGTGACTCTGTCATTTTGAGAAACTTGTGTCAGCAGAATCTGGTGGCTACCTTCTGAGATTTGCTTTACCCCCCTTGGCACAGTGCCCTGGAAAGCCATCATGGTGTTGTGTGCACACACACTTCATCACTCTTTATTGCTCAGTGAGGTTCTGTGACGTGGCTGTAAGTCTGGAGGGACATCTGGGTTGTTTCCAGGTGCTAGCTGTCACAAGTATAGGTTTTTGCATGAATGTATGTTTTCATTTCATGGGCAGAGGTGCTCAGGACTGTGACCATTCACAGACAGATTAGCTAGACACACAAAAAGTGTTGTGATGCTGTGTTTTAAAATCTAAGAAAAGTCTAAGAAACCACCTTCCCTCATATCCTCAGGAAACTCTTGTGCTTCCCTCATATCCTCACAGAACTCTTCTGTTCTTATCCAGGAAGAAACACGGCCCAAAGTACTGTTACTCTGTGCTGGGTGGCCTCCTGGCTTCCACTCCTGCCTCCTTCAAACTGTTCCCCATGCAGCAGGCCAAGGCATCCTATAAAAATGAGAATCACGTCTGGGCAGACCTCTCAATGTGGAAAATGGTACAAACTCCATACAGGGGCCCTACTGGCCTGACTGCATCACACCTCTCTCTTTCCCTCCAATTTAAGGAGGTCTGGCCACCCTGGCCTCCTAGTTTTGCCTTTAACATCCCACCTCAGGGCCTTTGCATGTGCTGTTTCCCTGCCCCAGAATGCTCTTCCTTCATATGTTCACTTGGCCATCTCCTTCTCAAAATGAAGGTCAAGACTAAGTCATCAGCAACTCAGAGAAGCCACCCTGGACTGTCCTAGCTGAAGCATTACCCCAGGATTTGCCCTCATTCCAACCTAATTTGTCTTGATCCTGATGTCTGTCACTCTCTAGTATTTTCTAGTGTATTGATTTGGTCTTGGTCTCTCTGCCTCTCACATATGTGAGCACTGGTGATCCCGGGAGTCAAGATCAAGACCATACACAACCCGGTGGGATTTCCTGCTGTGGACCACATGATGCTAGGAGGATGTATATGAATCTAGCTCTGCAACTAAATAATCTCTTAACCTGTTCCATGTAATTTGACTTCTTGATTGGAAAGTTTTTGTTTATGGACAGAATTTAAGCAGGCACAAAGATAATGGTTTGTATCTAATAGGAGTTTCATTCACAGGCATAGGCATGTTGAAAACCTTAGAAACTACTCTCCTGAGATGTATCCATTTCACTGTTTGTAAATTTGACCTGGCCTCTCCCTTCCTCAGCTTCCTAGTTCCTTCCCCAGAAGCAGCGACTTTCCTGCTTCGTGTATGGCCTTCCAGAATATTCTATGCTCGCTCATGCAAACACCCATGTATCTATTACTATATATTTACGAATTTCTTTTTACATACACCAGTAGTAGCAGACTCTTTGGGTTTCTGTTTTGTCTTGTTTTATTTAACTCTGATAAAGCACCTACTGTGTTCCACTCAGCTCGCAGCTGCTTTCCTTGCATCTGCTGGTCTATGCTTTACAACTCTGTGAGATATGAACAGTGACTAGACCCATTTTGCACATTTGAAACTGGAGGACTGAGAAGTGTGAGTGATCTGCCCATGTGAGGATTTGAATCCTGGCAGTCTGGGTGATGCTTACCCCCGAGGTGCCAAGTGCATTTCCTGGCTGTGTGGAAGCCTGCTGTCTGTCTGTGCTGCACGCTGATTTACTTAACCAGATCCCTGCAGGTGGGCCTTTGGGTTATTTCCAGGCTTTGGGGATGATGACCAGCCATCTACAAATAGGCTTATAGCTGGGTCATTTTGCACATGGGGGACCACTTCCATGAGTTGATGTCCAAAAGAAGCGCTCGCTGCATCAAAGGCCATGTGCATGTGTAATCTGGACAGTACGGCCAAATGGTCCTCCACAGAGAGACCAATTTCCAGACCCTGTGGCCACGTGGGAGTCTGTAAGACAATATTTAATGAGTTGCCAGATTTTATTATTAAAAAAAAAAAGATTTTATTTACTTATATGAGAGAGAAAGAGGGCACACACACGTGTGAATGAGTTGGGGGAGGGGCAGAAGGAGAAGCAGCCTCCTCACTGAGCAGAGTCGTGACACAAGGCTTGATCCCAGGACCCTGAGGTCAGGATCTGAGCCGAAGGCAGACATTACACCGACTGAGCCACCCAGGTGCCCCAGTTGCCAGCTTTTAAATTTCACTCCAAATCTAGATATCTGGCTTCTTTGGAAAAATTGGACTATTTTCCAGCTGGCGTTCTCCCAGGCAGCTGCACATTGGTTCACCTCCTCCTCGGCATGGGTGTCGCAGTCCTCCACAGACTCCAATGCCCCCCAGTTGTCTTACCCAAGCCCCTTCACTCACTGACATTTCCTGCCTGTTCCCTCTTGACCTTTGGGATGCAATTTAATGCATGTCTTAAGGGTACCCCTGTGCAACCTTGAGCAAGTGTCTTAACCTCTGTACCTGTGTCCTCATCTGTAAAGTGGGATGATGATAGTAGCCAAAGGTTATTATGAAAAACCAAATAAGGGGATCCCTGGGTGGCGCAGCGGTTTGACGCCTGCCTTTGGCCCAGGGCGCGATCCTGGAGACCCAGGATCGAATCCCACATCGGGCTCCCGGTGCATGGAGCCTGCTTCTCCCTCTGCCTGTGTCTCTGCCTCTCTCTCTCTCTCTCTCTGTGTGACTATCATAAATAAATAAAAATAAAAAAAAAAGAAAAACCAAATAAAAAAATACCAGTAGAGTATTTAGAACAGAATGTGGCACACAGCAAGTTTGATCCATGTTAGCTCTTATGGTCTCATTATTAAGATTTTATTGCGTTTCCATATGCACAGAGGGCAGGGTGACCTCATTACTCATTCTTCTTCCCAGTTCTGCCTTCTCAGAGCCCTGCTCCTACTTCAGAGAAGCTCTCCAAAAAGAAGGGAAGAATACCAGTCAGGTCCCTGCCGGCCTGGAGCATGGTAAGCCTTCTCCCTTTGACCAGAGGGCCCCACAGTTCAGAGAAGTCAGGCACATCTGCCACCCTCTCTCCCCAGCAGAGACCCTAAGGTGGCAGGAATATGGCCCCATCCCATGAGGGATGGTTTTCCTGGGAATGCTGCCTCTTTCCTGCCTTTCTCTTTCATAATTTCCACCTCTGCTGGAATGTTGCCTCCTCCAGGAAGCCTCCCTGCTCACTTCCTCCTCATCACTCCCTAACCCTTCCCCTTGCTTAATTTTCTTCAGAGTCATTATCACTATGTGATGCAACCACAAGACAGAATGGTAGGACAAGGCAGTGATTCTCAGTCAGAGACAGTTCATCCCCCAGGGGATACTGGCAATGGCTGAAAACATGTTTGGGTGTCACCACTGGAGGGGTGGTACTGCTGGCATCTGGAGGGTAGAGGCCAGGGATGCTGCTCAGCACCCTGTAATCCACAGCAAAGAATGCTCTGGCCTGCAGATGATCTCAGAAAACCCAGAATAGGGAAGGCTGGTTTTGCAAAGAAAAGGAGGCACAACCTTGGTGGCCCTTTTGTGCCTCACAGCCAAGAAAGCCAGCCTGGTGCTTCATGTTGGAAAAGCAGCGTTTACATTAGTAGGAAAGCAGATAGTTTTAAGACACCAGCTAAGGCAGAGTCATAGCAGCTGAGTTTCCAGCCCTTATTAAGTGCCACGCACTGTCACGGATTGTGTTCTTGGACTATCCCCTTGAATGCTCACACTCCTCCTGTCCCAGGAGGCAACACTACTCTTTATTCTTCCCATTTTACAGATGTGGAGACTTGAGGCACGGGAAGGCAAGTCCTCAGCCACCCGCCTGGCTCCCACACTGAGGGGTGCAGACCCCACCCCCGGAGTGAACACTGTCCCATCTGCTGCTCTCTCCCCCTGCAGCTGCTCCCTTTGCTTTGGCTCCTCCTTGTACACCGTGGCTCCAGCTCTGCAGGGCCTTGGCTTTGTAGCCTTTCCTAGCATTTCAGGAAATGGGCACGGGTCGCATCTCTGCGACCACAGCCCCTAGGCCCCTCTGCACCTACGCCCCCTGCACCTGTGCCCCGTGGCCCTCTGCATCCCAGCCTGGGGCTGGAGACCTCTAACCACACGGGTCTGGTTGCAGTAACATGACAGTCCAAAACACAGCTGCTTCACTCAAACGACGTTACTTACTCCTCACCGTGACAGTGTGTGGACAGCCCGGGAGCGTGCCTCTGCCCCGCGTGGCCCATCCACATTCAGGGGCATTCCAAGGGGAACGTGCTTAGTTTCTCAAAAGCCAAAGGCCAGAAGACACGCCTCTCTTCTGCTTGTACTTCATCGGCCAGAGCATAGCCACGTGACTGCCCCCGCTCCAAGGAATGCTGGGAAACGTAGTCTGGCTGTGCAATCATGGGCTCAACTGTAGCTTCCATTATTATGGCAAAAAAAAAAAAATGGATATTATGTCCACCACTGACCTGGTCTGTTATGTTAATCTATCCCAGCGCCAGGCTGTGATGAGCACATGAGTGAATAAAGCTACTCTCCAAGCCTGCAATCCTTTCTCCCATTGACTAGAATCCCCTCCCCTTTTAAACATGTATTTAGAATAATTGACATTTCTTGAGCACCAAGCATGGACTGGGCACAGAGCTAATGTCTTTACCTATTTTCATCCACCTAAGCCTCACAACTCTAGGATGTGGTACTGTATTATCTCCATCTTCAAGATAAGAGAATGGGGGTGCAGAGTTCACGTCACTTGTCTGAGGTCATACATACTAAGTAGTCAAGCCAAGATTCGAACCCAGGCAGTCTGGCCCTATAGCCTATGCTCTTAACTGTCGTGGTATCGACCTAACTCAGTGGAAACAGAAATTCCCAGGTGGCCATACAACTGGTGAGTGAAAGGGCCACTTTCAGCATTCATAGCATCCCTTCATTCATCTCTTCACATCACACGTGAACACTCAGAGTGTGCTCTGTGGCTGCAGTAATGGTGTGTAAACAACAACAAAACCCACAGAACATCAGGAGCACACAGCAATAAGGATTTGGCTATGTGGCTCTGCTGGTGTTGCTGGGCTCCTTTACATGTCTGGTGGACCCTGGTGGACAGCTGCTGGACAGGTGCCTGGTCAGCTGACCTGGGGTGGCTTTTCTCAGAGGACTGGGGTGACTTGGCATTGCTCTACATATCGTTCATCCTCCAGAGACTAGCTGGGGCACATCCTCACTCATGGAGGCAGTAGAGGCACAAGAAAGACGTGAGTGCTGATTGCTTCTATCATACCACCAACAACACCACACTGGCCACGGCAAGCTCCAAGGCCAAGTAAAGGTTTGGAACAGGAATGCACTGCACAGCCACATAGCAAAGGGTTTAGATATGGGGCAGGGTGGAAGAGCCCAGGCCTTATTTGCAAGCTGACACAACACTGAACTCTGAACCCATCCCAAACTTCTGTTGGCTTTCCTCCTAGTGTCCTGGGCCAAACGAAGGATCAGGCCCTTGGTGAATAGGAATGGGGGTTTGGGTTACAGGAACCTGTGATCTTCAGGGATGTGGCCATGTACTTCACCCAGAACGAGTGGCAGCTGCTGGAGCCTGCGCAGAAGGACCTATACAGGGATGTGATGCTGGAGAACTATGGGCACCTGGCATCTTTGGGTAAGGACAAGTCGCACAGTTCAGAAGACTTGGATGAGCTTACCCCTAGGACTGGTCCCATGTGCTAAGGGTTGGTGGCTTCATTCTAAGACTGGCTCTGCTCATGGTCTGAAGACAGCTGCCAGCGGCCACCGACAGGCCCTCATTGTAGTTCACTCGCAACAGAAGTGGTAGAATGATTGGTACTGGTATTCCCTCCAAAAGTCTGACTTTTGCTCCCATTAGAACTGGCTTCAGTCATATGACTGCTGCTAAGCCAATCACAGTGGCCAGTGCAACAGGAAGAGGCTGATTGGTGCCGTCCTCTTTGAGGGTGGGCTCTGCTCTCTGGGAACTGCAGGTGTACCCCTTACTAGGAATTTGGGCAGGTGTGATGGGGGAGATGGAGGCTGGTGAGGCAGAAGCCCTGTACTTCCTCTGGAGGGCCTTCGTATCATTGTGATGTGATTTATAATGAGAAAGATATATTCGGTCTCCCTCCTGTTTCTAGCACAGAACTCCTAAGCCTTTTGAATTTCGTACGTGATGAGAGGGATAAATGCATCTTTTGCTATGTTTGTAAGGTGACTTTGAGAAAACCCCTCAGGATGAGAGCTGGTTGCTAGGGGAAGCAACTTTGGGTCTCACCCCTGACCTCCAGGGAGGTTGAATCAGTCACCAATGGCCAGTGATTTAATCAACTATGTCTATGTAATTAAGCTTCCATAAAAACCCCAAATGATAGTGTTTGCAGAGCTTCCAGGTTGGTAAGCAAGTGAAGCTCCGGGGAGAGAGGTGGCCTCAGAGGGCATGGATGCCCCACACCCTTTCCCCACATCTGGCCCTCGACAACTCTTCCACCTACTGTTCCTGAGTTCTATCCTTTAATAATATGGGATCCCTGGGTGGCGCAGCGGTTTGGCGCCTGCCTTTGGCCCAGGGCGCGATCCTGGAGACCCGGGATCGAATCCCACGTCGGGCTCCCGGTGCATGGAGCCTGCTTCTCCCTCTGCCTGTGTCTCTGCCTCTCTCTCTCTCTCTCTCTGTGACTATCATTAATAAAAAATTTAAAAAAAAAATAATAATAAATCAGTGATCTAGTGAGTAAAACATTTCTCTGAGTTCTGTAAGCTGCTCCAGCAAATTCATCAAACCCAAGAAGGGGATCATTGCAACCTCTGATCCATAGCCTGCCAGTCAGAGGTACCAGTGACAACTCGGATTTGTGATTGATGTCTGAATTGGGGGAGGGGATCAGCTTTGTGGGACTGAGCCCTCCACCTGTGGGATGGGATACCACCTCCAGGTAGGTAGTGTCAGAATTGAGTTGAATTATAGGACCCCAGCAGTGTTGGAGAGAATTGCTTGGGGGCAGGGGTAGGACCCACACTCTGTAATTGGGAGCAGAAATATAAACACACTTCTCTGTGCAAATCTGGGTCTGGGGGGCATCCAGAACTTCTTTTCTTCTGTGGAGCAGGGCATTGGTTCTTCAAACCCAAGCTGATCACCAGGTTAGAGCAAGGAGACGAGCCCTGTGTCAAGGAGAGAGGCATCCCTCCAGCTCCCCAGCGAGGCAGTGCTGGAATCAGTGGGAGCCGCATCTCCACAGGTGAGCAGGAGGAGCTACCGTGGCAGCCTCCACAGGAGCTTCTCCCCAAAAGCCCAATGAGCAGCAGCAGGAGAAGGGAGAAGGCTGCAGGGCATGCTTCCTTCCAAGAATGCTTTTCCATTCCTCTGGCCTCCTGGGATCTCATTTTCCCTTAACTGCTTCAGACAGCATCTGTTCACTTTCCTCCTTGTATGCATGGGTTGATGTCTTCCTGGTTACAAAGATGTTTACAGCAGTTCTTTGTTGCATGCTGGTCTGGCACTCAACCTAAATCATAAGATTATCACCACTGGGTAGCCCCCTGTTGACTTAGAAAAACAACAGGATGTTTCTGGGCAGCAAACCAACCCCCATCAGCTTCTGAACCTCACGAATATAGAAGAATAGAGAGAGTTTTTTCTTTAAGATAACGCATGAATTTAAGGGATGCCTGGGTGGTTCAGTTGATTAAGCATCTCACTCTTGGTTTCACTCAGGCCATGATCTCTTGTTATGGGATTGAGCCCCACCTGAGTGCGGAGACTGCTTAGAGTTTCTCTGTCCTCCCTTTGCCCCTCCCCTCTGTGCACTCTTGAGCACTCTCTCTGTCTCTCAAATAACTTTTTGAAAATAAAGATAATACCTTGTTTTAATAAGAATCCAAAATAGTAACCAAGTATTTTCATTAAAAAAAAATAATATGCCTTTGTTTCGTTCCGGCTTATACTTCCTGGAAGTAGTTTCAATTTTTTTTTTAAGATTTTATGTATTCATTTGACAGAGAGAGAGTACACAAGCTGAGGAGGGGCAGAGGGAGGAGAAGCAGACTCCTTGCTGAGCAGGGAGCCTGATGAGGGGCTCCATCCCAGGACCCTGGGATCATGACCTGAGCCAAAGGCAGATGCTTAACCAACTGAGCCACCCAGGTGCCCCTACCCTCCTGCCTAGTTTCAGTTTTGTTAGTGTTTATTACCTGTCCAGGTTGAGGAATTTCTTTAAAAAGTTTGTACTTTCAAACAACAACTTCCAGTTATGCCATCACATGCCCATCAGAGTGACCAAATGAAAACCATGAGCGCTGGTGAGTGCATGGGACGACTGGCACTCCATTGGTTGCTTGCAGAAGTGCACATGGGTTCATTGGCTAGAACTCCATGTCTACACACTCCCATCCCAGTCACTCCACCCCTGAGTATCTTCCCAACAGAAATGCATACCTGTGCTCACCAAAGGATACCTCCGAATGTTCATAGCAGCTCAATTCTTAATAGTCCCAAAGCGGGAACTCCCCAAATGCCTATCAAAAATAAAATAGTTAAATGCATTGTGGTATAGTCACACATGGGACCCTACAAGCAATGCAAATGAATGATTTACAATTGCATGCAACAATCTGAATGGATTTCACGGAACGGTTGAGTAAAAGAAGCCAGACACAAAATGGTGCATACTACAAGGTTGCATTTATATAATGTACAAAAACCTGAAGCCAATCTCCACTGTTAGAAGTCAAGATCTCAATTTTCTGAGAGGGACAGAGACATTGAAGGAGAAGGGACTGTGGGCAGGCTTTTGTGCTGCACACATGAATGTGTTCACGTTATGAATTCTCTCTCCTCCCCTAACTAGACTCACAAAACACGTTATTTCACTTATTTACAGATAGTATCACATTGTTTTAGTGATGAGGGAACATACGAACTGACCATTCCTCTGTGCATGGCTGTCCAAGTGCGCTGGGTTCTTTGTAAATGATAGCTAATAAAAGTTACATTTAGTATGGAACATTCTGTATCCCTTTTTCCTTCAATCTATAGATCTTGATTTATTTATGGAACATTTCTTGAATTATATCTCTGAGTAATTATTCTGATGCAGGATTTGTTTTTGATTTTCCATGCCAAAATATTTTCTCACTGATTCTTTTTCCTTCTTCATTTCCATTTCATTTGAGCTGGCTGTCTTTTCTTTTTCCAACCTTATTAGGGTAGGATTGTGTGAGCTTATTGTGATAGAACATTGTATAAGCTTATTGTGTGTAGCATGATAATTTGATACATGGATATATTATGCAATGATTATGGCAATAAGGTTATAAAATGCCTTCATCCCTTCACATAGTTACCACTTTTTTTTGGTGTCATGATGTGACTTCTTTTTTTTTAAATTTTTATTTATTTATGATAGTCACAGAGAGAGAGAGAGGCAGAGACATAGGCAGAGGGAGAAGCAGGCTCCATGCACCGGGAGCCCGACGTGGCATTCGATCCCGGGTCTCCAGGATCGTGCCCTGGGCCAAAGGCAGGCGCTAAACCGCTACACCACCCAGGGATCCTGCATGATGTGAATTCTAATCATGCCATGCACTTATGACTCATGTGCCTCTTTTGTATGTTTTTTATACTCAACAAAACATTTTCAGCCAAGATAAAAACAATAGCACTAAAAAAGAGAGAGATTTACATTCTGATTCCTTTTCAGACAAAAAGAGAAGGCTTGTGTTGAAGACATTTCCAAAGCCAGGCATCTCTATGAGGCCTTCCCCGGGGAAGGCAAAGGAAGTGGTCCAAAGGGGTTCCAGGACAGAAAGGATTTTGGAAACTGAGGACAGGCCACTGAGGAGCAGGCAAAAATCTGGCCTCAGGCTGGCCTCAGACTCATGCAAAAAAATTCTCCCTAGAAAGAAAAGGCATGAATCTACGGCCGTGAGGAGATGCCTGAGTTGTCCACAACCGATGACAACATCACAGAGTACCTCTCAAGGAAAGAAGACCCCAAAAAGAGATATTCATGGAAAAACACAGGCACTAGGCTCTCTGAGACAAGGTCGTCCAAGAATCCAAAGGGGGAAGGCACACTTTAAATGTAAAGAATGTGGAAAAACCTTCAACCAGACCCTCCACCTCATTGAGCATGAGCGGATCCACACAGGAGAGAAACCCCACAGATGTGATGAGTGTGGGAAGCACTTCCGGCACAGCTCCTACTTCCTCACGCACTATAGAATTCACACTGGAGAGAGGCCCTACAAGTGTAAAGAGTGTGGGAAAGCCTTCAACAGCAGCTCCACACTGCGCAGCCACCACAGGACCCACACAGGGGAGAAGCCCTTCAGATGTGAGGAGTGCGGGAAAACATTCAAGCAGAGCACGAAGCTTACTCGTCACCGGAGGGTGCACACTGGAGAGAAGCCCTACCAGTGCAGTGAGTGTGAGAAATCATTTGGCCGCAGTTCTTCCTTAACAGAGCACAAGAGAATCCACACAGGAGAGAAGCCATATCATTGCAAAGTGTGTGGGAAAGCCTTTAGATGCAACTCGCATCTTTCTGAGCACCAGCGGATCCACCAGGAGGAAAAATCCTACCGGTGTGAGCAATGTGGGAAGTACTTCCGAAATGGCTCCCACCTGTCGGAACACAGAAGGGTGCACCAGCGGGGCCCCCCAGAGCAATGCCCGGAGTGTGGGAGAGCCTACCGCCGCAGGGCTGCCCTTCTGAAGCACCAAAAGAGCCACAGAGAGAAGCATACTTACCGGTGTGAGGGATGTGGAAAGGCCTTCCGGTGCAGGTCAAGCATTCAGAGACATCAGAGGATGCATGCCGGACAGAAGCCATACATGTGCCCTGAGTGTGGGAAAGCCTTCACCGACAGCTCCACCCTTAACAATCACTGCAAAATTCACAGCACAGAGAAACTGTACCCTTGCCCCAAATGTGAGACGGCCTTCAGGCACCTCTCGTCCCTGATGTTCCACCAGAAAGCACATGCTGGAAAGGGACAGTGAACTTGCGTGTGACAGAGCCCTCAGCCAGGACCCACACCTTCCTAACCCCCAGAGAAGTATGTGAGTGGAGTTTCACTGCACCTCTCACCAGAAAGGTTACCTAGCTGACCAGGGGTCCTCATTCAGGGGACAGTTCTACACAGCCCCAACCTGGGACGTTTGGGAAGTATCTGTGGATACTTTTGATTGTCCCAACCCGTTGCTGCCACTGGCAGGTAATGGATAGAGGCCAAGGATCCTCCAAACCCTATCAGATACCTCCCTCTACAAGGAAGGTTCTGGTTCCAAATAGCAGCAGTGGTGCTAAGAGTTTGAGGAGTTCAGAAATAGTTTTCTGTGTCATCCTGTACAGTAATCACTAAACTGCATGTGGCTCTGAAAATTTACATGAATCAAACAGAAATAAAATTCAAAATGTTTTCTCAGCCACAGACAGCTAGGATTCAGTGGCCAGATTTCCTAGCGGGTGCCAAATCAGCACAGATAAAGAATATGTCTGTTGTTACAGAAGGTTCTGTTTTGGCGTTGGTTTGGATCTTTTATCAAAATTATCCAAAATTATCTATGGGCCAGCATAGCCCCAAGAAAGTGAGTATGGGGTTCAATTGCCAGAGGAAGACAGAGGGCAGCACAACCAAATGTAGCACTCCATCAATGGCTTTGAGATTGTGTTGGCTCATCCACAGATGGTTCTGTGGGCACTCTGATATGTGAGGATTGGCAATTCTTTTTTTTTGTATTGGCTATTTTTTTTAAGATTTTATTTATTCATAAGAGACAGAGAGAGAGAGAGAGAGAGACAGAGACACAGGCAGAGGGAGAAGCAGGCTCCATGCAGGGAGCCTGACGTGGAACTCGATCCTGGGCCTCCAGGATCAGGCCCTGGGCTGAAGGCAGCGTTAAACTGCTGAGCCACCCGGGCTGCCCAGGATTGGCCAGGATTGGAGGCATACACCTCCTTCTACCTGGGGCAGAACAAACAATCAGTCATTGATGATGTTACTGATAAATGCTGATATTTCCTGAGCACCTCCCCTGGCACGCATGGTGCTGAGCACTTTACATTACATAGCCTCCTGGAATTCTCTCTAGCATCCTATGAAATAGGAACTCATGTGATCCTATTTTATAGCTGAGAAAATGGGGCTCGGGAGAGCTTTTTTTAAAATTTTGCACATAAATCAGGGCAGTACTGCTATTTTTATATTATGTGCTTTCAAATTCATGGGATTCACATTTTCACAAAATATATCTTTAAAAATACATATCACTGTTTACATTTCTGTTCAGACTGCCCTTTTGGGCAGAGAGCAGCTTGGCTTTACCTATGGCAGGAGCTAGCACAGAGGAGACTCTAGATCAGGGGTTGGCACACTGTGGCCAACCCAGCCCATGGGCTGTTTTTATAAATCTAGTTTTATTGGCACACAGCTACCTATTGTCTATGACTGCTCCCATGCAAAGATGAATAATTACAACAGAGACCAGATGGCCCATAAAGCCTAAAATATTTGCTCTGAGACCCTTGACCAAAAATAGTTGAGTGATCCCTGCTCTGAATAGCTGACAAATTGAAGTGAATCAGGATGAAGTGTGGGAGTGGTTGGCAAAGAAAGAGATAAACTCTTGAATGTTTGTGACTATGACTCAAAGTGTAAAATATATTTTGTATTGCAGTACAGTGCACATTGTGTATTTTCTATGTGTGTATGAACATGTGTGCATAGATGAAAGACAAGTTTAATGAACCACTACTTACCTTTATCATGTGCCCACATCAATTCTTCCACTTGAAAAGTGCTGATCACAACCTTATGAGTCAATTTCACTAATCAATGTGGTGTGCAACCCCCAGCTTGAAAAGCCCTGCCATCATGGCAGGACAGTGTGAGATATTGCCTCCTTTTTGAGAGATTTGGAGTCGAAGGCCTCCAAGCAAGGCTGTGGTTGGCATCACCATTGGAGAATTTATCAGAAGGTAGAATGTGGAAAGCACCACCATGTTGAGGGTGTGACTTTGTGCTTGGTCCCAGAGCAGCTTGGAGGATAGACAGACCTAGTTCTCTGGATTGCTTCTACAACTTCGAGAACATTTCCTTCCTGGCATTAGGAGGACTGGAGGGTCCAGAGTTAGACTAAGGGTGAGGATGGAGAGAGCTTGTATGAGGATCTCCAAGAACTCCGGTGGGGCTTTAAGAGGGAGCCATCTTTGGCAATGTGGCTGCATCCTCCTGCAAATTGCCTCAGGACTGGGCTGGGTGGCATGCGGAGGAGGACCTTTGGCAGATGCTCATTCTTGTTGTCTGTGAGACATTTGTGGAAGTGAGAGGAGTAGAGGAGATTGGAGATTCCTCCAGTATAAGGGAAGAATGAGTCTGGACATATTCACTACATTCGTGGTTGCAAATAACAGGAACCCAGCTCACACTAGCTTAAATGAAACCAAAATCAAGAAAAGGAATGTAGGGACGCCTGGGTGGCTCAGCGGTTGAGCATCTGCCTTTGGCTCAGGTCTTAAAAAAAAGTTGGCTCACACAACTGGGAAGCTTCCTTGCTCAAAGTTATCTTTGAACTTTAGAGATTGGAATGGAGAATTTGATGCCAACAGGACTCCCTGGCACATCTCATCTCTGGTCCTCTCTGCAAATCTTTGTCTTGTCCTTCTTTCAGCAAACAGGAGCATTCTCTATTAACCAGGAAGCACAGTTACTGGAGGCCCCAGGGTCCAACCTAGGGGAAAAAGAGAGTTTCTTTCCCCCACAGACTCAGAATACCAATAAAGCTACTATAATCTGGTGGAGCAATTAGAAGAACTATTTGTCTTTTCAATTTTTTCTTGGGGTGATTGTATTAAAGATGTGACACTTTTGTCACTTTTTTATAAAGATTTTATTTATTCATGAGAAACACAGGCAGAAGGGAGATACACAAGCAGAGGGAGAAGCAGGCTCCCCGCAGGGAGCCCGATGTGGGACTCGATCCTGGGACTCTTGGATCACGCCCTGAGTTAAAGGCAGGCACTCAACCGCTAAGCCACCCAGGTGTCCCAACTTCTCTCACTCTTGAAGAGGACTTTAACAAGGAACAATAAACAATCACTCTGGCTGGAGGGGGACAATGAGTACAACATGGAGACCCCTGACAGGGCTGATGTGGTCACCAAAGCAGGAAGTAATGGTAGCCCGGTCCAGGTTGGTGATAGTGGGGATAGATGGAAGTGGAGGGTTTCATGAAAAACATTTACAAGATTGAGCCAATACGTGTGCTAGCAATTGGTCGTGGAAGACCAAGGAGGGGTAGGTGTCCTGGATGAATCTCTGGATTCCGGCTCAAACAAGAATGGGATGCAGCACTACCCAGTGGATGCAGCACTACCCAGCAGATGTGGCACTACCCAGTGAGTTCTGATTTGCAGGTCAAAATTGTACTTGATGGTCAAAAAAAGTCCTTCATCCATTTCTTCCATAAACAAAGTCAAAATATGAATGAAAACCTGATAAATAATATTTTCAGAATAAATTACAGATAAAAGATCAGCATTTTTAATATGTAAAGAGCTCTTACAACTAAATAAGAAAAAAAACCCCACATGAAAGACCCAGTCAAAATTGAAAGTGTTTTTAACCTCATTTTCATCCAGCAGTTGGGAAAGATTTAAAAATTGGCTAACATACTGATATCACCTCTCTAAAGGCACTCTCATACATCATTAGTTGGAGTCTAAGTTTGTACTCTTTGTGGAGGGCAGATTGGTAATAGCTATGGAAAATTTGAAATGCAAATACCCCTTAATGCAACTACCTTCTAAAACTTGTGGTCAGCTTCCACTTGTGTACAATGACACTTGTTCAAGGATGGTCATTCCAGTGTTGCTGGTAGTAAGAAGAGACCAGAAAGAACCTAAGTATCCATTAGAGACTGCTTGAAGAGGTTATGGTAGAGTCATTCAGAGGAATATCCTATCACTATTAAGAAGAATGAGGCAGTTCCCTATGTACCGATAAGGCAAGGTTTCCAAAATATACTACTTTTTTAGCTAAACAAAGAAAACACTGGGGTGGCTGGCTGGCTCAGCCAGAGAAGCCTGCAACTTTTGCTCTCAAGGTCATGCTGGGGGTAAAGATTACTTAAATTAAAAAAAAGAAAAGAAAACACAGGCAAAATCATATACAGTAAGATACCATATATATATAAACAAAAAAAATGGGAACAGAGAGGGACACATGGAAAAAATATATATTTAAATACCCATGCATATAGCATATAGAACCAAACACATATAAATTTAAGATATAACTAAGCAAACAAATAAAAAATGTTACCTCTAAAACAATACACAAGAAATAGGCCATGCTGGGGCACAGGGATGGCTCAATCAGATAAGCATCTGCCTTTGGCTCAGGCCATGATCCCGGGGTCCTGGATCAGCCCCATGTGGGGCTCCCTGCTCAGCAGGGAGTCTGCTTCTCCCTCTCCCTCTGCCCCTCCCTCAGCTGCTGCTTCTTCTTCTTCTTCTTCTTCTTCTTCTTCTTCTTCTTCTTCTTCTTCTTCTCCTCCTCCTCCTCCTCCTCCTCCTCCTCCTCCTTCTTCTCTCTCTTTCTCAAATAAATAAAATCTAAAATAAAACAAATTGGCGACCCCAGAAGTGAGTGACTCCAAGTAGGAGCAGAACCAGAGAGCCCAATTCATCCTGAACTCCAGGAAATACGAAGTCCACAGACTTTCTGAAGGACATTCACTGAACCCAGGAGATGACTTAAACCAGACAAATCCACCCTTGCTAAGAACAGAAGCAAGCTCCAGGTCAGACCCCAGGAATGGGAAGGACAGTCCCGGCTGCTGCTCTTGCTCTGAAGGTATCCACTGGCACTCTGCTCAGAGCTGGGGCACTGATCTGGGGTCTGTCCTGTGGCAGCTGGATCCAGATGGGGATGGGAGTGGTGTTGAGGATGAGGATGAGAATCACGATCCTAATAGGAATCCAGATGTATCTTGCTGCCCAGGGTAGCTTCAGAAAGACCAGAAGAGCAACAGAGGCTCTGAGGCAGAGGCGGACACTCCCCGTCAACACAGCACAACCAGTGCTCTTGGGGCCCTGGGGGCTCCAGCTAGCTGCCTAAGAGCATCTGCAGTGGGAGTGGAGGCCTGGAGCCCTGCAGAGGACCAGGGACTCATCCCCAGGACTGCTGGCAGTTTCCAAGCCACTTCCCAGCTGCAGGCCACCCAGAATTGTGTGGATCCCTCCTGCCACCTGCAGGACAGAAGACCAGAGGGAACACAGAATTCTGGGACCAGCCCAGAGGACATGGCTGCAGGCAGACTCCAGGCTAGTGTGCTAGTGAGTGGGGGAGGATGGGCACATCCGGAGGAGTTCAAGACGCTAGACTGGTCACTTAGGAGTCAGACCAAAAAGTTATGAACATGGCTGGCTGGGGCACAGAAGGAATTTAGAGGCGAGTCCTGTGTGAAGTTGGCAGGATGGGGGTAAAGGTGAGTGACTGGAGCTGCTGAGGCAGGGGTGGGGGTGGGGGAATACTGGTTTTGGAGGCATCCATGGAGGCTGCTTCTGAAGGATCGTGGAGAAGCAGTGCACCTGCAAACCAGCCTCGGGCCTCCAGTGAGTCTGTGTGGGTGCCCAGCCTGGCATGGGGGCTGGGAGAGAGCCTCAAGTGAGTGTGCAGCCAGGAGGGCTGGGGGGGGCAATGGGCCCCAGTGTGAGATCCAGCATGGACCCTGGGTGTGAGAGAGGGCAGGGCATCTGCGTGTCCTGCAGGGGGACTTGCAGCTTCAGGATGGGCCTCCTCAGAGGCACGTGTCTGTGTGTGTGCTTGCCCCTGTGTGCCTGAGGGCTGAGCAGGTGCCTGTGTGTGCATTTGCCAGCGGGGGTCCGATCTTCCAGGTTGTTCTCGAAGTCCAAAGGAGTGGGTGGGAGTTTTAGAAGTAGGTCAGGAGAGCAGTAGTGTGTGTGTGTGTGTGTGTGTGTGTGTGTGTGCGCGCACGCGCACATGCACCTACACCCTCAGGTCACTCTGTTAGGGGATCAGCTGGCACCAGGTCTGATGATCCTCCTGTGCCGGGCCCCCATAGCCCAGCTGTCCCTGATCCATGGAGCCTGCCTCTGTTGCTCCAGAGCATGAAGTTCTGAGCCTGTCCATCCCCCCTAGCAACTGACCTTTGCCCTTCCATGGAAGGCCTTTGCCCTTCCGGGGGCTGTGCTTGTGGTGGAGGTTCCTTGGATGTTTGGGAGTAGATGGTAAGGAGGGGTTGGGGGTCGGGGCAGGGAGGGAGAAAGGAGGGGAGACCTCTCTGTGACCTGGGCACAGGGCCACTGAGAGAGGGCAGTCGGGCCAGAGAGAAGGTGGGGGAAGAGCCCCTCTGATCCTCAGCTCCTAAGAACAATAAAACGGTAGCAGCACAGAAGGTGCCCCAACTCTGTCTCATGCTCTGAATGAAAAGAACGTGTGTCCTCTGTCATTGAATCCTGTGCTCACACTCAGTGTCCTGGGCGGTTTCCTCTCTTGGATGTGTGCCTAGGTGTGTGTGGGGAGAGGGGAGAGATGTGTCACTGAGTGTATCTGAAGCCCCTTCCCTGGTCTTTGTCTAGGGATGTTCCTGGGCATGGGGTGAGCCTAAGGGTGGGGGGCAGCTCCTGAGAGACGCACTAAACCAATCCTCCTCACCCCTGCAAGCCAGGGAGCAGAACAGAGCAGAGCAGCCTGCAGAGCAATGGTGCCGAAATCACAGCCGGCCCAGGGCACAGTCCAGCACCTGCAGCTCCCAGGGGCTGATGGCTCTGCTAAGGGAGGGGGGATGTGTGCAGGGAGTTGGGGTGCTGGACCTTGGCGGAGGGGCCCTGGGAACACGGCCCCATGACAGAGTAGGTAAGTGGTTGCCTTTGGCTGTGAGGACAGGAGGCAGTGCGCAGGGGACGCTGAGACCAGTGTGCACACGGGCCCCTGAGCCCAGCCCAGGACCCAGGATCACCTCTGCAGGTGGGGCAGGGAGGGGACTCCTTGTCTGAACACCTCAGAACAGCTTCTGTACTCCAGCTCCCAGGATTTCTTGAGGCCGAGGGCAGGAGAGAAGAGTGCCAGGGACAGAGGAGGCTGGGCTGGCCAGCAAAGGGGACTACCCAGTGTCCCTCCAGGAAGGGCCTGAGGGCCCGGGGACTTGGGGCCTGGGGCTGAGGGCTTGAGAAAGCGGGAGGATCAGACCTTGGTCCCAGGCAGTCTGATGGCAGAGACAGAGGTTCTTCAGGACCTCCGGGACTCTGGAGAAGTCAGCCAGCGATCAGGGGACACAGTGGCTCACTTGGCTGGCTGGGACCCAGGAGAAGGAATTTGAAGATAATCCCAAATCAGACTGAGCGGGAAGTAGAAGTGCGGGCCTCTGGGCCGGCAGGACCTCCTCCCTCCACAAATGCACCCTCACCAGGAGCTCTTGGGCACCGAGGGCGGGGGTATCAGACTTCTGAGTTGGATGTGGATGAACATCTGAGGATGGGAAGGGTGTCCACAAACAGGCTCTGGAGCCTTCAGCGAATCTATGCGCATGCCCGACTGGGGTGGGGCTGGGAACCTGCCGGGGTGTGCAACCAGGAGGGGACACTGGGCGGGGGTGGGTGCAACCGCGGCGCTGAGCATAGGCCCTAGGGGTCAGTCTGAGGGCGTGTGCGTGTGCACAGGGGGCCTCCGAGTGTCCGAGCTGTGCGGTTGCAGGTGTGTGTCTCCCCGGGCGTGTGCTCATGCATGTCCGTGCCTGCATGTGTGAAGAGGGGTCTAGGAGTCCGGGGAGACCTGCTGGTGGGTGTATGTGTGCGTGTCTGGCTGCTTGCCTTTGGTATGCCTCTGCAGACATGTTGGGGCCGGATGTGTGGATTTCCTCAGTGTTCAACTAATGTTTGTGTTTTTATGTGTTGTGTTGTGTTTTGTTTTGTTTTGTTTTTGCCCTGGTGTGCAGAATGTGTGGGTGTAGTTGGCCATTATCTCAATTTTTAAAAATATATTTTATTTAATTATTTGAGTGATAGATAGTCCATGCAGAGGGTTTTGCAGAGGGAGAGGGTGAGGGAGAATCAGGCCTCTTGCTTCCTTGAGCCTGATGAAGTGCTTGATCCCAGGACCCTGAGATATGACCTGAGCTGAACTGAGATGCCTAATCTACTGAGCCACCCAGGAATCCCCAGTTTGTCCATTTTTAGAAGAGGCCTTTATGGCCAATGATTTCTTCCCACCCTAGGCATACGTTTGTGTGTGCGACTAGGTAAAGGGGTTTTCATGCCGGCGGTATTGATAATGGAGGGTGGTGCTGTAATTCTGTCTTTGAGTCTCCACAAGTTAAAGCAAATTTAATTTCTTTTCTGTCTTTTGATTTATCCTTGGTGAATAAAATTGTACATCTTTACATGTACAATATGATTTACAGAAGCATATTTCTTGAAGTGATAATCCCTGTCAAATTAACGTTTCCTTATCTTAGTTATGTTATTTTTCATGATATGAATTCTGCATTGTGAGGAAGCTCTCTTCCAGACTGAGCGTCATTAATTATATGAGGGATGATCATGTAGTGTTCAGCCCCTTCTACCAGCCACCCCTGACCAGGAGTCCAGGCCGTTCTCTCTCTGCTGCTCTGATGTATGACATTCTCTGATCTTTCGTTGCCTTCAACTGTAATATACTTCTTTTAGTAAGTCCTGGCTGAGACCCTGTGGGTGGAAAACTGGGGGAGTGGCACTAAGCAAAGAGATCTGATATCTGAGGGTAAATGAAGACCCCAACCATAGGGGCAATGATCCAAGATAGCTGGGGTCCACAAAAGAAGGTGGAGAAAGAGGCTTCCTGATCCTTACCCACTAATAATGGTAAAATTGTAGGCAGCACATAAAGTGCCTGTAGTGGGGACAGACAGCATTTAATCACTTGTTATGTGATGGGGTTCTGGATAACATACACCTAAACATGACATCTTGGCATACGGAAGCACTGTTTGCTGAAAAATCTATCTTTTCTCCATTGTACTGCTTTTGCTTCTTTGTTAAAAGATCAGACTTATGTGAGTCTATGTCTGGGCTCTCTATTCTGTTCCATCAATGTATTGGTCTATTGTTCCAGTAGTACCACGCTATCTTGATTACTATAGCTTTCTGGTGTTGACCTTAAAAATAAAACAATTATTTTACCAACTGAAAAGGTCTTTCTTATTTGGTAATAGTGAATAGCAATTCGAGACAAGCAAGCTGCTGCAGAAAGCATAGGCTAGTCCATTTTTTTTTTTTTTTTTTTACGGAGAAGGAGGAAATTGAGAGGGATCGTTTAGAATGAAAGTCCGTTGGGAAAAAAGTAGGGGTTCAAGGTGGTGATGCTTTTTCACTGGCTGGGTTGCAAGGGTGGTCGATTTCTTGCAGGAGATGCCATGTCCATCTTTTCCTGTTGGGGCCTGTAATTGATTCTTCCCTGTGCGACATCCTTCTGGCTTCTGTGGAACGGAGTGAGAGCACCCCCTTGTGGTCTCCTAACTCTATTTTAGTGGGGTTTCCCTTTATTAATTTTCTCACCAGTTACGTTTTGAAAGTTGAGTAGTGTTAAGTCCTGAAGTCCTCTGACTTGGTTTTTCTCTTTCTTTCATTCTTTTTAAAAAATTTTAAGATTATTTGTTTACTTATTTGAAAGAGAGTGCATACATGAGAGACAGCATGGACGGGAGGGGAAGGGCAGAGGGAGAAGGAGAAGCAGGCTCCCTAATTAGCAGGGAGCCGGATGTGGGGCTCCAATGAATCCTAGGAACCTGGGATCATAACCTGAGCCGAAGGCAGATGCTTAACTGACTAAGCCATGCAGGTGCCCTTGTTTTTCCTCTTTATTTTATTTTATTTTATTTTATTTTATTTTATTTTATTTTTTCATGAAAGACGCACAGAGAGAAGCAGAGACATAGGCAGAGGGAGAAGCAGGCTCCCTCCGGGGAGCCTAATGTGGGACTCAATCCCAGGATCCCAAGATCATGCCCTGAGCCGGAGGCAAATGCTTAACCACTGAGCCATCCAGGTGCCCCTGTTTTTCTCTTTCAATATCGTATTGGCCATTCTGGGTCTTTTGCCTCTCTTATAAACTTTAAAATCAGTTTCTTGATATCCACAAAATCAGTATGGTTTTCAAAGTAATCCCACAGTCATCAGTTCCTTGGTTCCTCTGGGCTTGTGCTCCCACAATGGTGAGATGCAGTCTGGTTATGACATTCAAGGCCTTCCTGGGCAAGAAGGCGGCTCTGTCCCAGCCCTGGTTCAGCCAGGGGTTTCCTCTCTCACCTGAGTGGAGTCCCTGGACAGACAAACTCACATAGGGTGGTGGGGTCTAAGATGCAATAGAGTTCATGAAAGGTAACTTAGAAACCTCTATCAAAATGACAAATACATGGGGCACCTGGCTGGCTCAGTTGGTAGGGCATGTGACTCTTGATTTCAGAGTGGGTGTAGAGATTACTTAAAAACAAAACCTTGGAGAGCCTGGGTGACTCAGTGGGTTAAGCATCCTACTCTTGATTTTTGGCTCAGGTCATGATCTCCAGGGTGTGAGGTGGAGCCCTGTGTGAGTTCTGTGCTGGGCATGGACCCTGCTTGGGATTCTTTGTCTCCCTCTCCCCCACTTCTCCCTCTTAAAATAAAATAAAATAAAATAAAATAAAATAAAATAAAATAAAATAAAATAAAACCTTAAAAAAAGGACACACACATGTTTTGCTTCAGCAATTCAGGAGGTTTATCTTACCTGTAGATTACATGTCAGCACACTTGTTGAGGTCAGGGGCATGTGCTCAACACTGGTTGTAGTGGAAAAAAGACTGAAAACAACTCAACCATCTTGCAGTCAGGAACTAGTTAAATAAGTGAGGTCATAACCATACAAGATCATCCAAACAACTGTCCAAAAACAGTGAGCAACTATCTTTGCACTAATATGGAAAGCTCTCCAAGATTTACTGGTAAGTACAAAGGAATCAGGGCATAGAACAGCGTGTAAATTGTGCCACCTTTTGTCTAAAAAAGAGAGGACATAAGAATACGAATGCTTACACAGACCTAAAATTGTCTTTTTTTTTTAAACATTTTATTTATCTATCTGTGAGAGAGGGAGAGAGACCAAAGAAGGAGAGGGAGAAGCAGCCTCCCCACTGAGCAGGGAGCCCCACATGGGACTTGATCCTAGGACCCTGAGATCATGACTTGAACTGAAGACAGATGTCTAACTGAGCCACCCAAGTGCCCCTAAAATTATTTCTTATATTTATATGAATGAACCTGCATATAACAATATATATTACAAGTATATAATTATATGTTTTTATTATATATTGTATATGTAAATATTGTATTATATTTTTATGTAGTTATAAAAATATTAATCTTGTATTTTTAAACATTCATTTACATTGGAGATATATACGCATGGATGGGAACATACATGTATAAAATATCAATGATAATCGCACACATGTATGTGCATATGTACACTATCCACGCGTGTGTATGCTATATAAGTATACACATATACACACATGCATGAAAGATCTATGGAAGGACAAACTAATTGCAGTGGTTACAATGTGGTTTATGGGCGTAAAAAATTAGTGGATGCTGCACACACCGTGGGAGTAAGACTTTTCACTGCATACTGTTGATTTACTTAAAAACATATAAACCAGGGGCACCTGGGTGGCTCAGTGGTTGAGCGTCTGCCTTTTGCTCAGGTGGTGATCCCGGGGTCCTGGTATCGAGTTCCACATTGGGCTCCCTGCAGGTAAACTGCTTCTCCCTCTGCCTATGTCTGCCTCTCTCTCATGAAAAAATCTTTTTAAAAACCCATATAAACCATATATTACCTATTCACCTGAATGAAAGCATTTTGAGGAGGTAGGCCACCTGGCGCCCATCCCTCACCCCCCTTCTCCACCCTCCCGCCGACCTGCCCTCGAGCACCCCCAGTGGAGCCGGCAGGGAGCACTCCGGACTGCCACACGCGGGCTCTAGAAGCCCTGCAGAGCGCACGCGCAGACATGGCAGTGCGCATGCGCCGGGGCTTGGGCGCGAAGTCCGAGCGTGAGCCTTTCAGTGTGGCGAGGCGCCGGGCGGGCGAGGTGAGCTGGCGCGTGGGGGCGTCCGGGCTAGCGTGTGAGCCGCGCGCGGGCAGCCCGGGATGGAACGTGGTGGGAGGAGACCTGAAGGCTAGGGGCCGGCACTCCTGAAGGCGGGAGCCTCTGGCCGGCGGTGGAGCCTCCCTGAGGGGCCAAGGCATGTTGGGCCGACTTGGAGACAGTGCAGGGAGAGGGCCGGGGTGCTCCTCCGCGTGAGGAGACAGCGGCAGTAGTGACCCTTATGGGGAAAGGGCTTGGACAAGGAGGCTGCGAAGACCAGGGTGGGGGGGTGGTGCTGAGGAGCGCCGGCATGGGGGCGCCTCACCGCGCCGTGGTGCGCCTCAGTTCCCCAGCCTCCGTGGGCAGTCCTCGCAGGCCCGGGCCAACGCCTTCTCTGGGCCTGTGGGAACACCGGCTGTCGGCTGGGGCCGCCACGCCCCCACACCAGGCCCCATCCCGGAACCCCAGAGCCTCTGACACCCCAGGCCCTGCTTCGAGCTCAAGCCACGCCCCTACCCATTCCAGGCATCTGCCCCAGACCCGGTTCCCACACAGACCCCAAGACTGACACCTCAGGCCCCGTCCCCCTGGACTCCAGGCTCCACCTTGAGCTTAGGCCACACCCCTACCCTCTCTAGGGGTCCACCCAGGCCCCGCTCCAGGACCCCCGTTCCCACTTTTTTCTCCCTATGGAGGCTCCTGGGTCCCACTTCTGTCCTGCCCCGCTGTGCTGCTCCTGCCTCTCTCTCCCTGCTCCCCTCCACCTCAGTTCCCTCTTCTGTCAGTCTCTCCCGTCTGCCCTGGATACGCCCCTCCTTTCCCAGCTTGGCCTCTCCCATCTGCTCTTCCTCCCTTCCTTGCCCCAGTCCTCAGCTCTGCCCCTGCTCTCTGCCTTGCCTTGCTCTGCTATTCTCTAGCCTTGGAACCTCTCTTCCATTTGTTCCTTCCCGTCCCTGCTTCCTCCTTCCACCATAACCTCTGCTCATCCAGGATGGCTTGGCTCCATTCCCTTCTCTGAAAGCTCTTCTCCACTCTGAAATCAAGGGACACTTTTTTTTAAAAAGTATTTAACATGTTAAATACGGGCTTTTTTTTTTTTTTTTTTAGGTGCCCTTTTTGTTTGTTTTAAGTATTTAATGTGTTAGCTACTTTTGTTACTACTTTTTTTAAAAAAAGGTTTATTTCTTTATTTTGGGGGAGGGGCAGAGGGGGAAGGAGGACGCTGACTCTCAGCTAAGTGCAGAGCTCCATCCTGAACTCTGTCAGTGAGATGACCTGAGCTGAAATGCAAGAGTCAGATGCCTAACTGATTGAGCCACCCAGGTGCCCCATTACTACTTTTTCACATGACTTCCTCCATGTTTCCCAGGAGTGCAATTATGACTTATTACAGAAATAGTGAAAATAAGAGGGATGACATCCTGTAAATTTTAACACAGGACCCAAATTAACAGTTTTCAATAGTCAAGAAGAATGAAAATATACATTTGTTTCAGGAGGTTCCCAAAGTCCGCCAAACAGAGAAATAAACAAAAAATAATTGATAAAACTAAAAAAAAAAAAAAACTAGGAATAAAAAATAATAATAAATATATGAGAAAACAAAAATAGTAGCATTGGAATTGGCAGCTAGTGCTGGAATAAATATCTCTTTGGGATAAAAGAAAAGTGGCAATAAAGAACAAACAATAGAAATAATTTAAAAACTAGGAATAAAGCAACATCATTCTTTAATAAAGTTGCATATTTATTAAGATTTAATATTATAAGAATACTATGTTCAATCATGTATTAGTATATTTCAGTTTCAAGCAAATGGATGATTTTTCTGGAAAAAGATTTCTTAAAACTGAGGTCAAAAAGTGGAAAATCTTAATAGACCAATGTGCATTGAAAAGTACTGAAATAAGTTGTGAAACAATTGGTTGACTGGTTAGAGAGCCTTCTGTCCAGATTATTTCAGTGGGACTGAGAGTTAGAAAATAAAGATTGGGGGATCCCTGGGTGGCGCAGCGGTTTAGCGCCTGCCTTTGGCCCGGGGCGTGATCCTGGAGACCGGGGATCAAATCCCACGTCGGGCTCCTGGTGCATGGAGCCTGCTTCTCCCTCTGCCTATGTCTCTGCTTCTCTCTCTCTGTGTGTGACTATCATAAATAAATAAAAAATAAAAAAAAAGAAAATAAAGATTGGGTAAAAAAATGTTAGGAAGAAAAATAAAATGTTGAGAATTACTGAGGTAAGTGGTTAAGACTTGGATGATATGGATGTAGAATAAGATAAGACTGAACTCCAAAATATAGAAACCTAAGGGAAGCAGAGCTAAGAATGTATGAAAAAGGAGTGCTGAAGGTACCTTCTGAGGAGGAGGCCCATGGCCTTCCTTTCAGCACTTGTGAACTGGAGGCCTTGGCCCTTCATGGTCATAGTTCCCCTTTCTGGTACAGGAGAAAGGATTGCTACACCCCATTGCCCATGAGCTTAGCTAGTCTAGGGAGACAAGCTGTTGTGATCTCACACTCATTTCCAGTAATGCTTTCTCAGGATCCTTTCCTGGAAACTGCAGACCTGTACTTTAAATTCAGGCAGGGCATCACACATCCCAAAAAGGAAGGAGGATAGCAAACTTGGTAATTGGTAGTGGCAGGAAAGATTTTAGAAAAAAAGGACACTCTTTTCACACCCTATCCCAGAATGGATTCCAGCCAAAGAATTAAAATGAAATGTTTAAATAAAGCAATAATGAAATGCAATTGCCTATTTATTTCTAAATAGTGATAAATTATACTTTAAAATGTTAAAATTTGGGGCGCCTGCATGGCTCAGTGATTGGGCACCACCCTTCGGTTCAGGTCGTGATCCCAGAATCTGGGATTGAGTCCCACATCGGGCTCCCTTCAGGGAGCCTGCTTCTCCCTCTGCCTGTGTCTCTGCCTCTCTCTATGTCTCTCATGAATAAATAAATTTTTTTAAAAATGTTAAAATTCTACAAAGACTAAAGAGAAGATGTGGCATAGATAGAATTTTTTTAAAGCAAGTAGGACAAGGAATATATTTCATTTTTAAAAAGATTTTTTTTTAATTTATTCATGAGAGACATAGAGAGAGAGGCATAGATATGAGATGGATAGAGGCAGAGGGAGAAGCAGGTTCCATACAGGAAGCCTGATGCGGGACTCGATCCTGGGACTCCAGGATCATGCCCTGAACCAAAGGCAGACACTTGACTGCTGGGCCATCCAGGTGTCCCAGGAATATCCTTCATTTATATATAGTCTTTACCAATCAGCACCAGACACACCCTAGTGGAAAGAAGGTAAAGAATAGGTGTAATTTATAAAGGGCCAATTAAATCTGAATAAAAAGGTAAGCTTCATTATTAATTTAAAGAAATGCAAAATTAAAAAGTGAAAAGATATTTTTCATCTAGTAACAGATTTTGAGGAATGATAATGTTCTTGCTAGGCAGAATTAGTTACATAATTGCGGGACCTAATGCAAAATGAAATATGAGGCCCCTTGTTTAAAATATGAAAAATCTCAAGATAGCAACGGCAGAACATTAAACGAAGCTTGAGGCCTTTCTTAGCATAGGGCCTTGTATGACTACACTGGTTGCGTGCCAATGAAGCTGGCCTATTGGCTTGCAAGATGGCTATCTAATCTTATGTATTGAGATTGGAAGAGAAAATTAGTAGAAGCCTTCCTTGTATGAATGTACTATTCTACCATGGTTCTTTCTCCCCTCAAACACTATTGTCTGATTCTTTTCAATTAGAACGTTCTGGAGGATGTGTAGTGATAGCTCATGGTGGTTTTAATTTCTATTTCTGTAATGCAGTTGAGCCCCATTTCATGTCGGCCATTTAGCTATGTTTTGTGCAATACCTGATCAGATCTTTTAACTTTTTTCTCTTGTTAATATGACTCTTTCTTCCTGATTTGTAGGAATTCTTTAAATATTTTGCATATGAATCCAGTCCTTTGTAGGATACATGTTTTATAAGGTTCTTTACTTAACTTTGTATAATACAAAACCATTTTAACTCATTTTTTTTAAAGTGAAATTCTTCTGTGGTTCATCAAATTAATTCAGTGTATTGTATTTGGGGTTCAAGTCTCTTTTCCCTTCAGTGCTATTTTTGAAATATTTCAAGCCTGTGCCTGTGGATTTTCCAGACCTGGGGATGGTACTGAGATAGCATCTTATCTGGAGATGTGCAAATTTCTGTGAATGTGTATTTAGGCATTTGTGTGAAATTAAGTAATTCCTTTTGCTTCAAATCACCTCCACCCCATTGTTCAGTCCTAACTGTGTAGTCCATATGTAAGTCTCTCTGTAATTTCTACAGGTCCTGGGTTTCTATATCTTTTTTTCATATGCTACAACTCTACCCACCATCTTCCACAACAGTGTGTTCTAGAGCAGCCTGCCTTTTAGAGTACCTCTATCCTGTGAAGGGCCAATCTGTAAAGATGCTGCACGTGACAGACGTTTTGGAGATCTTGAAGAATCCCCAGCTCTTCCATCTACGTGCTCAAGAAGAGAATCCAGAAGCCATCTCCTTAAGAAATCCAGAGTCTCTGAAAGTTTCTCATCAGAAGTTTAGGCATTTTCAGTATCTTTCAGTGACTGGGCCTCACCAAGCTGTGAGCCAAATCCAGGAGCTCTGCCGTCAATGGCTGCAGCCAGAGACCCACACCGAGGAGCAGATGATGGAGCAACTGGTGTTGGAACAGTTTCTGAACACCCTACCAGAGGAGCTTCAGACCTGGGTGAGGTCAAAACAGCCTCAGAACAGCATGGAGGCAGGAACCCTGGTGGCCAATTTGATACAAGCATGTGGAGAGAAAGGTAAGAGAGAGAGAAAGGAAGCAACTAGGCATTTCCATTAATTGAACATCCTCTGGATGCAATAGGAGATGAATAAAAATTTGTCAAATGACTAAATAAAAGAATGAATTTTTTTAACCTTTTTTTAAAATTTTTATTTATTTATGATAGTCACACACAGAGAGAGAAAGAGAGAGAGAGAGGCAGAGACATAGGCAGAGGGAGAAGCAGGCTCCATGCACCGGGAGCCCGACATGGGATTCGATCCCGGGTCTCCAGGATCGCACCCTGGGCCAAAGGCAGGCACTAAACCGCTGCGCCACCCAGGGATCCCTGAAAGAATGAATTTTATAATCCATTCTAATCTGCCTTATATAAGAAGAAAGAAATTTGGGGTTTGGCTTTTGCCTTTAATATTTACTATTTCTCTGAGAGTACCTCTTCTCTCCAGCTTTGCTCCTTCCTGTTTTATTTCTTAATCAGCCTAAACTTTAGTGTCAACATGAAACAAAACAACACAGCCCAAAAAAGAGGGGCATAAAGTGTGGGAGATATGAGACCTGGAAATTTAACCTCTACCAAAATTTGACCTCTTGGAAACTCAAGTTATTAGCTTGGGCTAAAGGTATTTTAATAATAGAAGAATAATAGTCCTTTGAATAAAAGTGATACTAACTAAAAACAAAGGATTGTTTAGGGGTATTTTATAGAGAGATGGACAGACAGAGGGATAGACAGAGTCAGGCAAGGGGACAAAAAATATGAATATGAGACCACAGTTACCTCTGGAGAGAAGGCTGGGGGTGGACAGGAAAAAGCACATGGGTGGATGTAAATTATTGGGAATTTTCTAGATTGGGGGTTGGGTAGTGAATTCACATTTCTTAATTATACTTAAACATATAAATGAATAAATTTAAAGTAAATAGGGTCATACATGATTTAATATGGATATTATGAATTAAGGATTATTATTAATCCAATTCTGTGCACCTGCATTTCTTAAAAGGATTTTAAAGATGCTAATAGTGAACATGTTGAATATATTCATTGTTCTAGGCATTTTATAAATACTAATTTATTTAATTTTCTTAATAGCTCTTGAAATAGGTGTTACCCTTATTCTATAGATGAGGACACAGACATATAAGGAAGTTGAGATACTTGCCCGTGACCCCATGATTAGTAATTGTCAGAGTCGGGATTCAGACCTGGGCAGGTGGCTCCAGCATCTATACTCTGATCCTGGTGTTCTACTGTCTCAGGTGGACATAGGGGACATTGTACCAGAAGTTAAAAACTTGCCCAAAGGCCCTGGGCTATTGATGGAGCTGGAATTTGGGGGAAAGGAAAGAGAGCTCCGTAGGATATGAGAATGAAACAACAGATTAATGAAAGGTGCACTTGGGAAGACTATAGGCGGGGAAGGCCTTCAAGGTTCAGGTTTCTGTAGGGAATGTAGCCATCTTCTAGGTCAGTGAATGACAAAGATGGAGGAAAAGCTTTAAGAGCGGCCCCTTTTAAAAATGCTTGTGTGCTTTATATATGTAATGTTTAATCCTTACAAGATCCCTTAGAATTATTATTTCCATTGTACAATTGAGAAACTGAGGTTCCCTGGTGATTACAAGCAGACATAAAGAAGGAACTTCCACTTTATTTGGAAGGCAGTGGGGAGCTATTGAGGAGTTTCGAGCTGGGGAATGCCCAGAGCTCTTGTTTGGAACTTGCTATACTGAGGAGAAAAGATGTCTATGGCTTTTCTCTTATAGGAAGTCCAGGACGGCTGCTGTCTTCCAGGACAGGAAGGATGGTGTGGGTGGCCAGCCACTTTCTATGTCTCTGGGTACTGCCAGACGGGACTCAGTTCCATGGTCATTCCTTTGTCTCTTGCAGGTTTCTCTCCTCAGGACTTTGTACTTGCAGAAGAGAGGAACAGCAAAGAACAGCAAAAGGAGGACACAGAGATGTCTGACAGTCCCGTATCTGCGGGATCCCAGGTAAGTCAAGCTTCTGATTTGGTTCTCCAATATGGGGATCTCACTTTCCCTATCAAATTAAACCACATTCTCATTTTCTTTAAGTCTTTATATAAATATCACTTAACCTTTTCCTGGCTAGCCTATTTAAAATCCTTTTCTGACTCTTTATATCCCCTTTCCCTGCTTTATTTTTCTCTCTTGGACTTAGACCATCCCACATACCACACACTTAACATTTTCCCTTTTTTTCTATCTCAAATTGTTTTGTTTTGTTTTAGTATTCCATTTTACACCCAGTGTTGGCTCATGCAAAACAATCCTTATGTGGTTTGCACTGTTATCCTCCTTTTTATATGTGAAACAAATGGCAGCTGTTATAGGGACATGATACTATTATGAGGTTTTATTATTTTTTTCAAAAATGTTCTCCTTAACGTTCTTGTTAAATCATTTTTTTTAAAAAGATTTATTTATTTACTTTAGAGGGGGAGAGGAGGAGAGGGAGACAGAATCCTGAGCAGACTCCACACTGAGTGCAGAGCCTGATACAGGGCTTGACCTCATGACCCTGAGATCATAACCCAAGAGTCAGATGCTTAACTGATTGCACCATCCAGATGCCCCTTAAATCATATTTTGAAACCTAAGAGATAATGAAATTAATATGCTACATTTCCTTTAGAACCAGAAAAAACCTCATGGAGGTTGGCAATTAGAAGAAATTGTCTAAAATGACTTCTTGAGGAGGAGATAAGGAAAAAAGTTTGAGAAACACTGTTGTAAAAGACTTGCTCCTGAGAATAGCCCTGTGTCCCTACAGTGTCCATCAACGGGAAGCTATGACTTAGCTTCAGCTGGTCGGTGCCATGTGAGAATGTGGGTCCAGGACTCTAGATCTTCTGATTTTAAAACTCCAGTTAATAATAGTAAATCTATAAATTTTTTGTGCTTGGCAGTTAATACGAATTTTAAATACAATAATAAAATAAACCCATAATAAAAGCCAAATAAACCCTTTGTAGGAGCTAGGCAGCCAATGTATGACTTCTAGTTTAAATCAGTTGTCCATTGATCTGCATAATGTTTTCCTGAAAACATAGAAGATGTATATTAATAAAATATATATCAAATTCTTATGTAGTCTTCTAGTATCTGCTTTTTATTTATTTTTTTTAATTTTTTTTTCGAGTACCAGTCAACTTTTATTGGATATTAATTGTGAATTAAGCAATGGAAGGATTCAGGGATGCCAGGCAAAAGTCATGGTCAGGAATGCCAAATGTGCTTCCACACTGGGCCCTCTTCAGTGGTACTTGCGTAGCCGTTCATGTTTGAGCTCCTTGTAAGAACGACAGTAGTTGAAAAGCACATAAGCAGCCAGCACCATAGAAATCCCAGCAACGCCCCCTTTCTTCACATTGATATACATGTTGTAATACCAGTAGTAACGTCTTTGAAATGCTCCAGCAATGCCCTTAGGGGTGAAATCCCGCATCAGTATACAGCCTTGCAGGTCTCCTAGTTTCACCTCCATGAGCTTCTTTTCCTTCACTGGTACGGGCGACGCCATCTTGGAGTCCTGGGTGTCCCTAGTATCTGCTTTTTAAATTCAACCTTCAGGATACCTGGGTGGCACAGTCGGTTGAGTGTCCAACTCTTGGTTTCAGCTCGGGTCATGATCTGGGGGTCATGGGGGGCTTTTTGGGGTCATGGGGGTCATGGGGCTCATGTTGGGCTTTTTTCTCAGTGTGGAGTCACCTTAGGTTTCTCTCTGCTCCTCCCACACAGGGTACGTGTGCATGCATACTGAGTGTGCTCTCTCTGCCTTTCAAACAAATAAATCTAAAAATTAATTAACTCAACCATAGGTTATCAAGATTATTGTAACTATAGTTAATTGGTTTACATTTCTGGACTATTATTCCTTTGTGTGACTATACTGTAATATATTTACTCTAAATGGACATTTGGATTGTTTCCAGGTTTTGGATGTTACAAACAACATTGTTAATAATATAAACATCAGGGGCACCTGGGTGGCTTAGTTGATTAAATGTCTGGCTCTTGATTTTGGTTCAGGTCATGGTCTCAGGGTTGTGAGATAAGCCCCACATTGGGCTCCACAGCAGATGTGTGGCCTGCTTAAGATTCGCTCTCTCTCCCCTCCTCCACTTCACATATGCTTATGTGCTTTCTCCCTCCCTCCCTCCCTCCCTCTCTCTCTCTCTCTCTTTCTCTCTAGCTTAAAAAAAAAAAAAAAAGAATGTAAATGTCTTCAAGTACACACAAGCAAAAATATACCTAGGAATGTAATTTCTGGGTTGACAGTGGTTTACCAATTTACATTTCCCTTAGCATCTAATAAGAGATCCCATAGGTCCACATTCTGGACAACATTTGGTATTGCCAGACTTACTGATACTTTTTAAAATTTTTGTCAGTTGAATAAATATAAATCGTTCTTTGTCATGTTGATTTGCATGTCTCTGTTTATTAATAAGATTGAATATCTCTTTATTAATAAGATGGAAAATTTCTTTATGAGCTCTTTGGGTTTTACAGATGAGTCACTGAGACTTAACTAACCCACACTCACAAAGATTGCAAGAACCAGAGTGAGGACTTAAATCTAACTCTCTCTGATTCCTGAGGCTGAGGCTGCTTAGCTTTAATGATGCACATTCATTATTTCCTTATAAAGTGGCTTAAAAGAATCTTTTGCCTCTAATCCAAATGTGTAGTAATTAGCAGCAGAACTCTCAGAAATATTCCCCTTCTTACTGTAAGACAAGGAAAGGTACAGTACTAGGTCCCTGTACCCTCTGGATTAAAACACTTGGATAAGACGCTTTCTGCCAGTTTGAATGCTTTATGTTCAGTCCTCTCTCTCATTAGGGTCCTTCACCCTCCTTGGGATAATTTCTGGATTTTGATAATTTGGAAGTGTTTCTGGTATTTTAGGATTTGGTGACTTTCAAGGATGTGGTTGTGGACTTCAGCCCAGAGGAGTTAACCTACCTTAGTGCTGCTCAGAGGAACCTCTACCGGGAGGTGATGCTAGAGAATTATAGGAACCTGGTCTCCTTAGGTAAGGCTGCCTTCTCCATGAAACTTGGTTTCTGCCCACTATGGAGTGGTTCTCAGCTCTTCTGTTGTCACATCAGAAATGTCAGTAATAGTGGTTCACCATGTCAGTGAATATCAACCCAAATCAGAGGCAATATTTTAATATCAAATTCAGTTACTTAGGGGCACCTACATGGCTCAGTGGTTGAGTGTCTGCCTTTGGCTCAGGTCATGATCCTAGGGTCCTGGGATCAAGTCCTGCATTGGGCTCCCCACAGGGAGCCTGCTTCTCCCTCTGCCTATGTCTCTGCCTCTCTCGGTGTCTCTCATGAATAAATAAATAAAATCTTTTAAAAATAATTAAAAATTCAGTTACTCATAATAGAGCTAACACTGAATACTTAATATGTACAATCTGAGCACTGTACATGTCCTAATTCTTTAAATTGTTGCACTAGTCCTATGAGGGGGAGGTATATTTCCTGTTACTTTTATTATAATGCCATTTTACAAGCAGAGTCATGGGAAAGTTAAATTACTGTTCTAAAACCACCCAGCTACAAAGTGGCAAGTTGGGAGTTGACCCTAAGTGATTCAGCTCTAGAATATGCTCCCTTAAATTGACTATACTGCCAGACAAGGGTGGGCTTCATCAGGTCTTGGCATAGTAGAAGACTCCTAGTGATGCTTTTTGAATGGGTGAAGGAATTGATTAAAATTTCAGGACCTCCACTGTCTTCTACTAGACTTAAAGTTTAAGAGCCAGTCTCTCTTCACATCCAGAGGTAAGATTGTTTACCTCTTGCCACAAGCTAAATATTTTTTGTTACTGGTGCCAGGATCCTCATTTCAGTGGCTTTTTGGGGGGGCCTGAAATCTCCTGACACATGCAACCAAACAATTCCAATGGCAGCAAGCTGGTGCTCTAGTTCTTGTGATGTCCGAGACCTGTATGGGGAGATAGAAGTGCCCTACCTCAAACCTGGCACAAGGGTGTATAATTGAGGGGCACCTGAGTGGTGCAGTAGGTCACGGGTCTGACTCTTGGTTTTGGCTCAGGTCATGGTCTCAAGGTCCTGGGATTGAGCCCCGCATCAGACTCTATGCTCAGTGCAGAGTCCACATGAGATTTTCTCTCCTTCTCCCTCTGCCCCGCCAGCTCATGCATGCATGCTCTCCCCGCTCCTGGATGAATGAATGAATGAATGAATGAATGAATGAATGAATAAATATTTTTAAAAAGAGTGTGTCATTTGAACTGGTACTTCTATTGGTCACAAAGAAGGCAAAGGGGAGTGCCTTTTCCAATATAACTCTTCTCTCAGTTACCACATTTATGACTTAAATAGAGGGAATAAATCAGTTTTACCTTTTTTGCCCTCATGCAGTGATGTGGAAGCATTTCTGTCTTCTTGTGGGGCATTGGCTTCTTGTATCACTGTTGTTTTGGGGTTAATAGAGATCTTACATGTCACTCAGGATTCTATCTTCTCAGGTGTGGAATGAGTACAGTGGGCTATACAGAAGTTTATTTTAGGTAGTATATCTCGTTGGCCTTCTGTTTTAGTGAAGAGAGAGCAGACCTCAAGCTCTGAGCTGTAGATAGGCAACCAAAACTAGGTAGCACTCAATAAAATTAATTTCAATTGAATTTATTGCTGTATCATCTTCAGAGCTGTTTTCTTTTTTGCAAGTGGCATCAATTTCTGTTTTTAAAGTTGATAAAAAGCTGCCATTTAAATAAGTGTATTTTTGTTAAAAGAGATAATCTAAAGAAAAGTATCAAATACCAAATGTTACTATGAGTGGCACATAGATAGCCCCAGAATGTGAGGGTCATTAATAAGTTTGTCCATGAAATTGTCAGTGTGCCAGGTTTTGGTATAGGTGTTGGGGTTACACAATGGATGAGGATTCCTGTTTTGGTGGGTATTACTAATTCTAATAGGGTGAGACATATAATAAATAAGGAAATAATGAGGTGGTGTCTTAGCTTGTTCAGTCTGTTATAACAATACCACACAGTGAGCAGCTTCTAAACAACATATTTATTTCTCATAGTTCAGGAGTCTGGAAGTCCAAGATCAGGGTGCCAGCACTGCCAAGTGAGGGCTGTCTTCTAGGTCACAGGTTTCTTATTGTCTCCTCACTAGGCTGAAAGGGCTAGAGACTCTCCGTGAATCCTTTTTTTTTTATAAGGACACTAATCCCATTCATGAAGGGGCATTCTCATGACCTAAGCACCTCTCAGAGGCCGACTTAATAACATCACAGTGGGCATTAGGATTTTTAATAGGTGAATTTTGGGGGATACAAACATACAAACATTTGCAGACCACCTGGTGGTCTGCAAATGACTGAAGTTTGGAAAACAACTAGGGGAGAGGGAGTAGGAGCATTTTCAGACAAAGAGAATGAAGGTATTATAGGAGGAAAAGAACCGCATGTTGTTTACATTTTGAGCAGCTATGACATCAGATCCCCCGTGCTGAAGTAGAGACCCCAGCACACTGTCCTGTTTTTTACTCCAGAGCAGTTTTTCAACCTTGGCACAACTGACATTTGGGCAGATCATTCCTTCTGTGGGGAAATGTCCTGGGCATTGCAGGATGTTTAACGACATCCTCGGCCTCTGTACTAGATCAGATATTCATAGCCTTCCTTCCTCTCCCTGAACTTATGATGATCAAAAATGTCTCCATTTGGGCCCAAAGCATTAGAAACAGGCTTCACTTTTCTTTTTTCTTTTCTTTTCTTTTCTTTTCTTTTCTTTTCTTTTCTTTTCTTTCTTTTTCTTTTTTAAAGACTTTATTTATTTATTCATGACAGAGAGAGAGAGAGGCAGAAACAGAAGCAGGCTCCACGCCGGGAGCCCAACACAGGACTCAATCCCAGGACTCCAGGACGGCGCCCTGGGCCAAAGGGAGGCGCCAAACCGCTGAGCCACCCAAAAATCCCCTTCACTTCTCTTTTGTGTGAATTTGCATTTTCCTTATTATCTCAGAGTCTTTAGAGCCTCGGCTGGGAGTTCCTGTGGATGCAGGGCAGAACCCCCAAGTTATGAGTCTCCTTCTTCAACAGGGTACCAGTTCTCTAAGCCCGACATTATCTCACAGCTGGAAGAGGAAGAGTCACATGTGAGGGAGGAAGACATCAATACAGACAAATGTCAAGGTGAGCAGTGAGGGGGAGGCCCATGGAGACGAATCATGGGAAGACACCCCCAGTCAGTCGGGATTGTCTGTTCAGGCAAGGGAGAGACAGGGCTGATCGACGCTTTCATCTCGGGGCTCACAAGGCTTCACCACTGAGTGTGCACCTACTACTATTTTCATCTTCTTTTCCTGCAGTCTGAGTGACTCTCCTGCCTAGTTCCAGGGAGGCCCATTTCCCTTTCCTCTGGTATTTCAACTCCTGTGCTTATTCAGACCTTTAGCCTTGCAGCTAGAAATCCTAGGTCTTTCCTCTTTAACTAAGACAAAAACCCTTGGTGTGATACCACTCTTCTTTCCACTTGCTTCCCTTTTGCCAGCTCTTGAGACTTGTTGACACCCAGAGACTCCCTTTCTCTTCCGTCCTTAACCCCCACAATCTGGTTTCCATCCCCCTACATCTGCCAATACACACACACACACACACACACACACACACACAGTCTCTCACTGCCACACTGTGCTACAGCCCCCAGAAGTTCCCTACCAATATCCTTATGGCTCAAGGACAAGAACCTTCTAGACTTTACCTTCTCCAAACTCTGTGACTACAGTATGATACCATTTGCCATCTTTATAAAATCCTTTCCTTCTCTGAATTGGGTCACTATGTGTATCAGCCAGGATCATTGTTGCCTTTCAGGTCCTATTAACGGAAAACCACATGCAAACTGGGATAAGCCATAGGAGGATTGTATTCGCTTATGATACTACTCATTTAGGCTTCATGGATGGCTGGATTTAGGGGCTCAAAGATGTTATCAGGGCCTACTTTAATTTTTTCTTTTCACGCTGCCAACAAATCCTAGGTGTCCTTTCTTGTTCCCGTCCAAGGGCGGGGAGGTGGGGAGAGAGCGTATGCAAACAAGCAGGTGTGTTCAAGAAGCATTGTCAAGAGCGAGGACACTTCTTCCCTAGAAGCCCTTGACACACTTCACCTCATTTTTTCAGTGTTCATTTGGGTCATATCCCATCCCTGAACCAGTAATTGTGCCCAGTTTAATGCCAATCAGGACAGCTCTCTCTGCCTTTTCCTGTGTGGGCAGAGAAGTGGATGTCCAAACAAAATTCAAGGACATACCAAGGGGACTCCTCTATTCGCCTCACTGTTGTTTTCACTGTCTTCTTTAATCTAGTTCATGCACTCTTTGACTCATTCAGTCATTCCACAGATACTTACTGAGCCTTTGTAGTGGGCCAGCCCTGTCCTAGATTCTGTGGATACAGTAACAAGTCAGACAAAATCCTTTCCTTCACAGAGCTTGCATTCTAATGGGGGTGATAGTTGATACACAAACAAATAATAGAGTCTGAGTATAAAGCAGACAGTGATAAATGGGAGGCTGCTTAAGACAGGATAGTCAGGGACACCTGACTCAGCAGGTGGCTGAGCAGTTGAGCATCTGTCTTTGGCTCAGGGTGTGATCCTGGAGTCCTGGGATCGAATCCTTTATCAGGCTTCCTGCATGGAGGCTGCTTCTCCCTCTGCCTATGTCTCTGCCCCCCGCCCCCTGCCCTGTGTCTCTCATGAATGCATAAATAAAATCTTTAAAAAAAAAAAAAAAAGGATAGTCAGATGGAGGGGGAACTATGTTGAAATCTTGAGGAAGAGTGTTGCAGGCAGGGGGAGTAGCAAATACAGAGGCCCCAAGTTTGGAATGTGCTTGGGTGTTCCAGAAAAAGGAGGAAAAGCAATATGGCCTGAGTCAAGTGAAGGGGGATAGGAGATGATGTCAAGGAGATAGACATAGGCCAGCTCACATAGGAATATGTTAAAGAATGTGGATTTCAGGGCAGCCCCGGTGGCGCAACGGTTTAGCGCCGCCTGCAGCCCGGGGTGTGATCCTGGAGACTCAGGATCAAGTCCCACATCAGGCTCCTTGCATGGAACCTGCTTCTCCCTCTGCCTGTCTCTCTGCGCCTCTCTCTCTCTCTCTCTCTCTCTCTCTCTCTCTCTCTGTGTCTCTCATGAATAAATAAATAAAATCTTTAAAAAAAAAAAAAGAATGTGGATTTCATTACAAGTGAGATGTGAAAAAAGTATTAGAGGGTTTTGAGCCAGGGAATGAGGTAGTATTACTGACTCCTTAGAACTGTGCTATCTGATGTGGTAGTCATTAGACATACATAGTTGAATTTACACTAATTAAAATTACATAAATTTAAATTCAGTCATACCAGCCACATTTCAAGTGTTCATTACCTCCATGTCACTAGTGGCTATGTATCAGGTGACAAAAAATATACATTATTGACCTCATTGTAGGACATTCCACTGGGCAGCACTGTTTTTGAAAGATGTCTCTGGCCGTTTATGGAAAGTGGGCTTTAGGAAGACCAGCAGAGAAACCAGCTGGGAGCCTGCTATTGCAGACTAAAGCTGATGGAAGCTGGTGCTGTGATTGTAGAGTACAGATTTGAGGTATTCTCTATGAGGAGAACTGGCAGAACAGCTGTCTCTTAGTCTTCCACGTTTGTCTTCTCTTCAAAGACCACTTCCTAAAAGATCTAATCCGCTGTGATGGGTCCAGTTATCCCTTTCCTGACGATTTCCTAAGCTGTATTCTGGCTCTACTGTTTCATCTGTACTTTGCTCACACAATCTTTTGCTCAGATACTTTGTATCTTCCAGGACATTATGTTCATCTTTGTCTCTTGTCCATTTCTTTCCCACACAGAGAGTTGCCTTTGTAAAACACAAAGTTTTAACTACTTCTAGTCTCTAAAGAAAATCCAAACTTTTAGCAAAACATTTAGATCTCTCCCAATCTGCATAAGATCTGTTCTGTTATTTTGGATCTCTTTCTTCTGTTTCTGCTATAATGATGTGTCTCTGTCAGGAAAGAATAGAAGGAACTTTCACATTTCTTTTAGATTGGGAGAAAAGACCTGAAACCAAAGATCTAACTCCAGAGCAAAGCCTGCCTATGGAAAAGTCATCCTTGGGGGTAGGAATGGAGGATCTGAAGGTAGATAACTTCTGCAGTATCAACATAGGAGAGTATTCTCCTGATGATCCATCAGATTTGTACCAGGACAACCAGAAGAAACTTTTGAGTCCTGTAACAATGAGTAAGCCCAAGACCCTCGCTCAAGAAAGAAGCCACGACAGTGATGATTTTGAGAGAAGCTCAGATCTTACTAAACAATCAGAAGGGCCTCCAGTAAAGGATCCCCAGGAATGTACTACTCCTGAAATTTGCACTAGTCCCCAACTGGCAGATGATGAGCCTTTCCTCCAAGAGAACAGATGTAGATTTTGTGAAAGAACTTTTATTACCCAAACAGCTCGTGAGAGACATGAGCAGATCCATACTGGGAAGAAACCCTTTGAATGTAAACGATGTGGAGAAGCCTTCTACCTCATGCCACACCTCACCAGACATCAGAGGACTCATTCCAATGAGAAGTCCTCTGGATGCAATGAAGGTGGAAAGTCTTTCATTCAGCATACAAATACCTCTGGCCATGTAAGAATTCATAGTCAGGAAGACTACTATGAATGTTTCCAGTGTGGCAGAGCCTTTATCCAGGATGTGCATCTTTTTCAACATCTCCAAGCCCACGAAGCAGCAAAAGCCCTTCCACCTGGGTTGCCCCGCATTAAGACATATTTAATTCGCTATCAGCGGAAACATGACTATGTTGGAGAGAAAGCCTGTCAGTGTTGTGACTGTGGCAAAGCCTTCAGTCGGAGTTCACATCTCATTCAACACTATCGCATCCATGCTCAAGAGAGGCCTTACCAGTGTCAGCTGTGTGGGAAATGTTTCAGCCGACCCTCATACCTCACTCAGCATTATCAACTCCATTCTCAAGAGAAACCTGATGGGGCAATTATTACTGAAAACCTCTAATCAGAGAACATTCTCAACATCTTTGGCAGTTGGACTACAAACAGGCAATCTGTTCCCAAGTTTTTTTAGAAGTGTTTACATATGGTGTCTTTGCCACATGGGATGTGTCAACACAGAGCATGTTAAAAAGATTTTCAAGGTGTGCTAATATTGATTCATCCACAAAGCTGATATAATTGGTAATGTATTACATTGTACTTCATAATTTATCAAATATTGTCATGTACATTTTTTATTTGATCTTTTAAGGAATGCTGCAGTGTACCTAGTGAGCATATTTATTCTATTTTTACAGGTAAAGCAAACTTGAAACTCCAAAGTTATCAGTTGATCTGACCTAGGTTATAAGTAATGAAGTAGGAAAATGAACTCAGGTTTTGTTTTATGTTGAGATTTCATGAGATATTTATTTCATATCTTGATGTTCAAGCCTGGTTTTCTTTATTCCTGCCACATCCCTTCTGAAGAAAAGGTACAGTACTATACTGACTTCAGCTGTCTTCCTCTGTGGTAGGCCCAGCACTGTTTCACATGAAATCAGGCAAGAACATCTACAGTATTAGAGGTTCAGAAAGCTTTCTTAGGGTGAAGTATTGATAGCCACTTATCTTAAGACTTACGAATAGAGGATGATTTTTTGAGACACTAATTCAGAGAAGTGTATTTTTGCTAAATGCTTGTAATTGTTATCGTAAAACAGTTACTGATCAAAGAGAGTCTTTTTGTAGTTTCCTGTAGTTGTTTGAGGGATTGGAGTTTCTTACTTTCCTGTCTTTAAAAAAATTCTGTTTGAGAACTTTCTTGGGCTGTGGCATCATTAGCACAGCCAACCTAAAATCCTAATTCTATGCAGAATACACTTCACTCTTTAAAGGTATGAGCCCTGAATTGCATAAAAATCTCTTGAATACCATATTGCTATATTGTTAAAAGCTCTCCATCACTGCCTTGACTGGTGGTCAATTACAAAGACACTTGGTAACCAGTTAGATCTGAAGTCCCAGAACCTGATTCTTTGCCGGGTAGGGTGAGTTGTTGCTGTTGTTATTCACTACCCTGCTTTTTTTCATCCAGCCATTTTTGAGGTTGATCTACTATGTGTGGCCCAAAGTCATGAAATTAAAAACAAACATGACTCAGCAGAACCTCAGAAGCCAAATGAGTGTTAGCCTCACAGCCTCTCTTCATTTCCAAAGTTCTTGATGAAATAGCCCTCATTGGCTGGCCCTATTTCCTAATAACAGTCTACTCTTCAACCTACTGTAAATTGGTTTCTAATCCTGCCACCATTCCCATAGAGGGACAGGATGTCAATGCATCTTATTGATGGTGATGTCAGTTAGTCTTGATACCTTGATTTAAAGTACTGTCTGCTGGGTTCTTTAAAGTTATTATTTGTAATTAATAAATATCTTGCAGGAGGAACTTTGAGACTATGCAAGTACAGATCTTCCTCAACTTACAATGAAGTTTTATCCTGATAAACGTATCATAAATTGAAAATAAGCTGAAAAGTGCAAGCTTATTCAGTGTAAGCTGAAAGTGCATTTAATATGCTTAACCTACTGAACATCATAGTTTAGCATATTCAACCTTAAAAGTGCTTAGAACACATACTCACCTACAGATGGGCAAAATTATCTAATACAAAGCTTGTTTTATGATTATGTTGAAATTCTCATGTAATTTATTGAATACTGTACTGAAAGTGAAAAACAGAATGATTGTATGGGTACTTAAGGGTTGTAAGTATATCAGCTGTTTATCCTGTGGTTGCAAGGCTGACAGGAAGCTGGGGCTCGCTGCTACTGCCCGGTATCATGAGAGAGTATTGTACTGCATACTGAGGAAAAGATAAAGCTTCAAAATTTGAAGTACAGTTTTTACTGAATGTGTGTTGCTTTTGCACCATTGCAAAGTCGAAAACTCATAAATTGAACAAGTCAGGGACCATCTGTACCCAGTTTCTTTCTTTTTTTCTTTTTTCTTTTTTTTTTTTTCTTCAAGATTTTACTTATGTATTCATGAGAGACACAGAGAGAGAGGCAGATACACAGGCAGAGGGAGAAGCAGGCTCCATTCCATGCAGGGAGCCTGATGTGGGTGGGACTCCATCCTGGGTCTCCAGGACCACACCCTGGGCTGAAGCGGCGCTAAATTGCTGAGCCACCTGGGCTGCCCTGTACCCAGTTTCTCCTCAAACTTTTACCCACTAAATTTTAGCATCTTGGAAGTGGATCTTGCCTAAAGCCAGATCTCTGTGGTATTGTAATAGTGAATCTTTTACTTCTTTCATTCCTTCTACATTTAGAATTCTCCTGTGAGGAAAAGTTGCCCTCCCTATTTATTTATTCAGTAATTTATTTTTATCAATATGAATTCATGGATATTTCTTTTGTTCTATGGACTCTAATGAAATACTATTGTCATTTTGTTCACATTCTTCCACCTTTGGCCATTGGGAACTCTTTCAGGTTGGCTCCTGGGCCTTTTTGACAAGCTCCCATCCTTTTCTGAACATGTCTAACTTGCTACACTCTCCTTAATTTTTCTCACTTCTCCTCCAGGTAAACGTTGTCCTGACCTTTTGTTGGATTCTACCTTCCATCTTGTGAAATCTGCTTCTTTCCCCAGGGCCATCTATTTCCTCAGGCTCTTGTTAATCTCAGTCATTTCTCCCTTCATCATTTTTGCTAAATCCATATTCTACCCAGATTGTGATTCACTTAACATATTTTCCCCCAATTGTTTCCTCTCTGTTTTTAAAACATTAATACATATACTTTAGAAGGAAAATTTTAAATCACCTCAAATGGTTTTACCCAGGCCATAAACAGATTTCTCTGATTGCCGCTAAAATGTCTTTTTACAGTTGGCTCATTTGAATCCAGATCCAAACATGGTCCACAAAGTGCTTTTGGTTGTCTGATCTCTTGAGGCCTTAAAGGAGTCTCCTCTTTTCTTAATGCCTTGTGTGACTCCAAGGATAATGTAGAAATATACCTCCCCACTCTCCCCACTCAGTTCTTAATATACTAACAGTTTTGGTACTCCTCTTATATTCTGGTTTAATTTTTAATTTGGAAGCACTTATTTTTAAAGACTTTTTATTTTACATTGTGGTAAAAAAAAAACCCACATAACATCTCAAACTTTTTTTTAAAAGATTTTATTTGTTTATTCATGAGAGACACACACACACAGAGAGAGAGAGTGGGTGGGGTGGTGCAGAGACACAGTCAGAGGGAGAAGCAGGCTCCATGCAGGGAGCCCGAAGTGGGACTTGATCTCAGGACTCCAGGATCACCCCTTGGGCTGAAGACAGGTGCCAAACCACTGAGCAACCCAGGGATCTCCTACCAACACCCCACCTTTTAAAGTCATTCTCCAAGCCACTGCACCAGTCAGAGGCAATGAGGTTTCAAAGCATTTACCATCCCTGGATTATACTTAGGCCAGCTGCTTTAGTTCCCTCTTTATTACCTCTTCTAGGTTTTCTCTACATTCCTCCATCACTTCAGTTTGGTCTTCAGGCACTTGAATTAAGAAGTGGTGGAGACTCCATGACGGATCTGGGTGTGGGCCATTTGCTGAGAACCCTGGACCAGGGCTTCAGACTTCTTGAGGAGCCTTAACTGGAGAAAGTCAAGGAGCCCGACCTGACTAACTTTGTCCTGATGCTTCTTTCATGCGAAAACTGGTATTGGTGACAACATGAGCTAGTTCACTCGCCTTTCACCCCTGAACTATGTAGAACATATGGAAATATACAAGCCACTGCCTCTGTATTTTACAAACTTGACCTGACTGAGATGTTACATACCTCAGACTATTATTTTGGCTTTCAGCTTGCTGCTCTTCTAGTATGCTCCCAAGGATAATGCTTTTCTGCTTCCCTGCTTTTCCCACCCAACCCCTAACATCTGACAGGGCACTGCTCTTTTATTCAGGTTAATTTTTGTTTTCATTAGAAATACGTTTTAAGCATTTTTTTGTGATTATACAAGTAATACATATTCCTTGAAGAATTAGAAAATAACATGTTTTTCTTTGAATATTTCTATTTCTCTCTTCCAGATATACTTGCTGCTAAAAGGGATATAAAATTGTCCAGATATTTTTCCAATACATAGATCTATATAGGTTTTTATATAAAAATAGCTTTATGAAATAGAATTGTACCATTAGCACTGTTTTGAAGGTTGTAATTTTTATTCTAATATATCATGAATTTCTTTCCACATCCATATTTATGCCTCTAACTTTTGTTTTATATTTTTAAAATTTATTTAATGTTTAAAAATTTTTATTTATTTATTCATGAGACACACACACACACAGAGGCAGAGACATAGGCAGAGGGAGAAGCAGGCTCCATGCAGGGAGCCCAATGTGGGACTCCATCCTGGGACTCCAGGATCGTGCCCTGGGCCCAAGGCAGGCGCCAAATCACTGAGCCACCTAGGGATCCCCTAACTTTTGTTTTTTAGAGCTGCCTAGTCCTGGTTACATATATGTGTCCTGATTTATTTATTTTCTAACACTAGCCTTCTAAGATTGTAAATTAAGGTTGCTTATAATTTATCTTGTATGTGTACATTACTGCTATTGTTACATTTCCCTGTTCTCTCTTCGGTCTTAGCATTTCCCTTATCAATTTGCTCTAATGTCTTTGCATATAGTCATGTTTCCTAAGAGGAAATTCCCAGCAGCAGAATTTCTGGACCAAGAAGTATGTGCATCTGAAAGGTTTTAGAAACATTCCTGGCCTCATCCCAGGAAGGTCTAAAAGTTGTGATTTTTTTTCTCTGGGGGACAACTAAATTACTCAACTCTCTCCCACTTTTCTTCTTGAAGAATTTGCACTATGAACCCATCTAATAACAGGACTAAAGTCAGACTCGGAAAGAGTCACAGGCAAAGTAGTTTGTTAGAACCCTAATTTTATTATTTATTATTTTAAAAATATTTAACTTATTTATTTAACAGAGAGAGAGCCAGAGAGCACAAGCTGGGGGAACAGCAGGGGAGAGGGAGAAGCAGGCTCCCTACTGAGCAGGGAGCCCCATGCAGGGCTCCATCCCAGGACTCTAAGGTCATGACCTGAGCCAAAGGCAGAAGCTTAACTGGCTGAACCATCCAGGTGCCCCAGAACCCTAATTTTAACATAGTAACATGGTACATAGTAGGTTCTCAGTTACTGGTAGCTGCTAGTATGGAATATTTTGTTTTCATGTATTTTTCATTTACCTTTTTTTTTTTTAAGATTTTATTTATTTATTCATGAGAGACACACAGAGAGAGACAGAGACATAGGCAGAGGGAGAAGCAGGCTCCCTGCAGGGGAATAAAATAAGTTTTTCTGTGTGTAAGGGTTTCTCATATATATGTTGCAAATTTGAAGTTCTCCTTTTCTCATTTTGTAATCACATTTTTAAAAAAGATTTTATTTTTATTTATTCATGAGAGACACAGAGTGGTAGACACATAGGCAGAGGCAGAAGCAGGCTCACTGCTGGGAACCTGACGCAGGACTAGATCCTGCAACCCCAGGATCCTGACCTGAGCTGAAGGAAGATACTCAACCACTGAGCCCCACCCAGTATACTCTGTAATCACATTTTTAAATGACTAATTATATAAAGGTTTGATTAACAGAGCATAAATGATTGTATTTATAGTTTTCTTAGGACACATTTCCAAAAAGTGATATTATATGAGATGTGATTTAAACACTCCTGTGTCTCTTGAAAGATCCTAATGAATTTCTTTCTGGAGGGGCGATGCCGTGCTCGCTTCAGCAGCACATATACTAAAATTGGAGGGGCCATGCCATTTGTTCCAAAGGGAGGTCCAGGGGTGTGAAACAGGTGACAAATTGTCCTCCCTCCTGAGTCAATAACAAGTGTTGCTCATCACTTCTGCCCTCTGGGTCCACTGGACTGGAAGAATCTTTCACAACACAGCACTCTGGACAGACAAGACAAACTAAGCAAAGTTTGTATATGCAATGTCTTTACCACGCCTGGTATAAATAAGCATTTGAAAAACTTTACTAGCGATGGGTGGATAACTCATTTAAAACAAATCAAAGAAGTTTGCCTATTTGATAAGCCAAAAAAGTGATTATTTGCTTACTAATGAATTTTTTAAATTCATAAGTGCTTTAAAAATTTTTTTGTGAACAGTCTAGGCCCTTTGCCTATTTAGCTGGTGTGTCTTCGTGCCTTTTCTTAATTGATTTGCCCAAACTCACTTTCTTTTTTTTTTTTAATTTTTTACTTAAATTCAATTTAGTTAACATACAGTGTATTATTAGTTGCAGGGGTAGAATTTAGTCACTCATCAGTTGCATGTAACACCCAATGCTCATTCCATCAAGTGCCCTCCTTAATGCCCATCACACAATTACCCCATCCCCCCGCCCACTTCTCTTCCAATAACCCTCAGTTTCCTATAGTTAAGAATTTGTTATGGTTTGTGTCCCTCTCTGTATTTGTCTTATTTTTCATTCCCTTCCCCTATGTTCATCTTTTTGTTAAATTCCACATATGAGTGAAATCATAATGTATTTATCTTTCTCTGACTTACTTCGCTTAGCATAATACCCTCTAGTTCCATCCATGTTGCAAATGGCAAGATTTCATTCTTTTTATTGGCTGAGTAACATTCCATTGTATATATTATACCACATCTTCTTAGTTCATTATCTGTCAATGGATATCTGGGATCCTTCCATAGTTTTTAAAGTATGCATTTCTGAAGGATAAGTGTTTTTCATTTTAAAATAATGTTTTCATTTTGGCTCATTAAAGATAACTCCTATTTTATAGAAAGGTAGTGTTCTCCTCCCTCTGCCTCAATAATCTCCATGCACCATGAACACCATTTTCTTATAATTTAAAAATAATTACTAGATTCATGATAGTAGTTGCCTTTGGGAAGTAGTGGGGAAAGGTCTAGTTTTCCCAGTACATCTACCTTTTCACTTTTCTACCCATGTGACTGTATTATCTATTGTAAGGTGTTTATAGTTTTCATAGAGCTGTGATCATTCTGTGTGTACAAGAGCAGGTCATATTTTTCCACCCAGTTTTATACCCTACACCCTGCTCTCTCACCCTCTTGTCTGTTAGCACCTTATTAGCAGCTGTACCAGAGCTTTCCATGTGGGGCCTTCCTCTGTTGTTTGAATATTTGACTTAGCTCTGATTTTTCATAGTTGTAAATGACACTGCAGTGAACATGTTGGTGCTTAAATGTTTTTCCAAATTTAAGATTCTTTCCTTCAGATAGGTTTTTCCAAAGGGGAATCACTGAGTCAAAATGGGTATGATCATTTTAAGATTCTTGTTACATTACATCCAAGCTCCTTTGAAAACATTCACCAGTTTGCACTGCTGCCTGTAATGTGATGGTGTGTGTTCCACACAGCCTTGTTGGCATTATGTATTTACAGCATTTTTCTCCTTTGCTAATTTAATAGGGGAAAGAGCACCTAATTTTAATTGCATTTATTTAGTTTTTAAGGAGTTTGAACATTTCCTAGGTTTTTATTTTTTATTTTTAAATCTTTTTTAATTTTATTTATTTATGATAGTCACATAGAGAGAGAGAGAGAGGCAGAGACATAGGCAGAGGGAGAAGCAGGCTCCATGCACCGGGAGCCCGACGTGGGATTCGATCCCGGGTCTCCAGGATCGCGCCCTGGGCCAAAGGCAGGCGCCAAACCGCTGCGCCACCCAGGGATCCCCATTTCCTAGGTTTTTAAAGTAATTATATTTTTCCTCTCTTTGTATGATTTTTGTGGCTTTAATATTTTTCTGTCAATTTAATCTCTTCATATAATTAATGTATTCTTTCTCTTCATTTTGGCCATGTTTTGCCCAAATTGTTTGACATTTTCTTTGAATTATTTTTTGACAAGGTTTCAATTTTTGTATAGTTTAATCCTTCTTTGTTCCAAGCCTATAAAATCTAAACATTAGAGTGAATGTTTTCATTGTTTTATTTTTTTCATTATTTTATTTTTTAAGAGATTTTATTTATTTATTCATGAGAGACACAGAGGCCTCATGAATAAATAAACACAGGCAGAGGGAAAAGCAAGCTCCGTGTAGGGAGCCTGATGCGGGACTCAATCCCAGGACCCCAGGATCACTCCCTGAGCCTAAAGCAGATGCTCAACCACTGAGCCACCCAGGCATCTCATCATTATTTTATTTTCAAATCTATTTTAACTACTCTTGAATTGACTTTGCTGTATTGTGTGAAGAGATCAAAATTACCATTATTAATTGTTCCGACATCAATTATTAGTAAATGATTCATAGTCATACATTGTATAGTGTAGGATTTATTATCAAGACCATATACTTTGTTTCATTGACTTGTTGCCCTATTTTATCTTAGATCTATATTCTTAATTTTTATAGCCTTATATTTGAGTTTTCTATCATTGTACCTTAAAAAGTATTTATATGAGTATGAGTGTATATTTATATGAAAAATATGTAATTGCTATTCATCTGAATGAAATGTATGTTTATCAATTAAAACAGCCTTTAGATGATTAGTGAACTTATAATTAGAGAAAATAAACATCACTACATTTAATCTTAGCATCCAGGAACATATTGTCATTCTGTGTATTCAAGCTTTCATATCAAAGTTTATAGTTTACTTCTCATCAGGTCACAAGTTTTCCTTAGTCATTCCTATATACTGTTGCAGTTTTGGGTTTCCTTGTGTAGTTTTTCTTTTTTCTATTATAGTTCTCATAAAAAAAGCCAGCATCCAAGAAATGGGGTCACTTCAGTGTTGCCCCACTGCGTGCATTCAATCCAACCAAACCCCAGGCTTCTAGAAGCAGTTGAGAACCACAGATGCTTCTGAAGTGTTGATGTAAGCTAGAGACCCTTTCTTCAAGAAATGTAGAGAAGTCTAGCAGTGTGGGTGGGTATGTGCGTCTGTGCGCACCCACACATGTACTTGTAAATACAACCTCAGCTTTGAATCTCTCCTCCCACTGACACTTTCAGTTGGGAAGCTCTGGGTTCAGTGCTGGTACCCAGGCCATCAGGTCTCTTACAGGAGGAGAGAAGTACAGACCTACTGCTATGGCACCTGGCCCACTTCAGCCTCTCAAGTAAAATATTAGACTTGGAATAAAGAGAAGGAGGGAACTGAGCTGCAGAGAATCTCCACTATGAGGTGTAACCAAGGGAGCCAGGTGGGCAGGATGGAAAAAGTCATGAAGAAGAAGGGGAATAATCCTAAATAAAGGATCTCCTGTTACAAGATCTTTTGATTTTTTAAGAGATGCTGGAATGCTCAATTTTTATGTGATGTCTCCCAGTATTTTAATGGAGACAACTAATTAAAAAAAAAACCCACTCAGGACCATAAAATATTTGTGGGCTATATCCAGTCCACAAGTCCCATTGTGAGGCACCTGAATCACTCTGGGCCGGATCCTCTGCTGGTTTCTAATCCTCATGCTTGATTAGGTATGGATTAGAGTGAATAGACTGGGAGGGGCAGTCATTTGCTCAAGAACACTCAGGTGGAAATTGGTGGTATCATAACTGAGTCTAAGGCCAGTGTGACTCCCAAGCCATGCTATTACTCAGCCCATGATTTAAAGGCAATGTCTCTCAATGTGTGGTCCCTGGACCAGCAGCATCCTGTTACTGGGTGTAGTAGACCAATAATGGCCACAGAGGTCAGGTCCTAATCCCTGGAATGTTTAAATGTTACCTTATTTGGAAAAGGGGTCTTTTCAAATAGGATTAAGAAGTTTGAGATGAAGAGATTATCTGGGTGGGATCAAACTGCCATTAATGTATTCTTATAAGGAAGCAGAATGAGATTTCACACCCACCTATGCATGCACGCACACAAAATTTGAAGACTAGAATGATTCAGCTACAAAACAAGGAACACCAGCAGCTGAGGAGGCAATGGAGGATTGTTCCCCAGAGACTCCAGATTATGGTCCTGCTGACATCTTGATTTTTGACCCAGTGATACTGATTTCAGGTTTCTAACCTCCAGAAGTGTGAAAGAGATTTCTGTTGTTTTAAGCCATCAGGTTTGTGGCGAAGTGTTAAAAGTCACAGGAAACGAATATACCTAGGAACATGTTAGAAATTCTGAGACTCCGTCCCAGACCTACTGAATCAGAGCTTCTGGGAGTGGGGCCCAGCACCCTGTGTTTTAACAAGACCTCCAGGGGACTCTCTTGAAAGCTAAATTTCCAAAAACACTGGCTTAAGGCAAGGGTGAAAAACAGGAGCTTGGCCTTTTGTGCAAATGTGTTAATGGGGCCTGTGGCAGAACTGGAGGTGAGCTTGACCTAAAGGCATTCACACATTTGCATGAAGTGCTTGATCCCTGCAGGCATATGAGCTCTTCAACCCTATCTAAAAACCAGTATTTTTCAAACTTCAGTGTACAATAAAGAGAAAGTAATAAGCAAAACAAGGTGGTATATAAAAAAAAGAAAGAAAGAAAGAGAGAGAGAGAGAGAAAAGAAAGAAAGAAATAAAGAAAGAAGAAAGAAAGAAAGAAAGAAAGAAAGAAAGAAAGAAAGAAAGAAAGAAAAAAGAAAGAAAAGAAAGAAAGAAAGAAAGAAAGAAAGAAAGAAAGAAAGAAAGAAAGAAAGAAAAAGAAAGAAAGAAAAAAGGAAGGTAAATAAAGGGAGTGCCAGTTGGGCTAATTTTAGACTGGGTGGTCCAAGAAAAGCTTTCTGAAGAGGTGGCCTTATGAGAAGTCAGCCAAGGAACACTGGGGAGGAGAGGGTTCTAGGCATGAGCAAAGGTCCTGAGGTCAGAAAAATAGTTTAATGTTGGGAGGAAGGAGTGAGAGAGCAGTATTGTCATAATTCACTGGAGGAATTAAATGTGTCCTGTGTGACTCAGCCTGGAGAGGACTCCGGGAAGCTTGTGCCTGGCTTCTTCCAGACTTTATCCCATGCGCCTCTTTGCCAGTTTTGCTTTGTATCCTTTTGCTATAGAAACTCAGCCATGAGTATGACTATATGCAGAGTCTTTTGAGTCCTCTTACTGAGTTACCAAACCTGGGAGTGGTCTTGGGCACCCCTGAGGCATATCCCCAAGACTGATGTATAATGTAATGTCTCAGACATCTTGGGGTGAATGAAATCTGAAGGTTCCATGAGCATAGTATGTTTTATTAACTGCTAGAAGTTAGTTGCCACAAAGGTCTTCCACCCTCCCTGTCTGTGTAGGATTTCTCCATGGTGTGGATCCTCTGATGTACTTTAGGGGATGAACCACAACTAAAGGCATTCAGACATGCCCTACACTCATAGAGTGTCTTGAGGCTCTGGGTCTGCTGGTGCTTGGTCAGGGAGGAGCAGTACCTGAAGGTGTCCCCTCACCTTTCATGTATAGGGACTGTCCCCAGTGTGAGTTCTCTGATGGAGGCTGAGGGAGAAGCTGTAGCTGGAAGTCTTCTCACAGTCACTGCATTTGTAGGGTTTCTCTCCTGTGTGGGTTTTCTGGTGCTCGATGAGTAAGGACCTATACCAGAAGGGTTTCCTACAATTGGAGCACTTGTAGGGGGTTTTGCCTGTATGAGTTCTCTGGTGGAGATTAAGGGATGAGGCCCACTAAAGGCCTTTCCACATTCATTCCATCCATAAGGTCTCTCCCCACTGTGGATCCTTTGATGTTGGCTGAAGAATGGCTGATCTCTAATGGCCTTCCCATACTCGTTACATTGACAGGGTTTCTCACCAGTATGAATTCTCTGATGGGAGATGAGGGCTGAGCATTTGCTGAAGGCTTTCCCACAGTCATTACAGAGAAATGGTTTCTTGCCACTGTGGATGATCTGGTGCTCTCTGAGGGAGGAGCTCTACCTGAAAGCTTTGTCACTGTCCACATACTTGTATGGCTTCTCTCCAGAATGAATTCTCTGATGCTGAATAAGGTTTGCTCTCTGGCTGAAGGCCCTTGCACACTCCCAGCATTCATAGGGGTGTGGACCAGCCAGCACCAAGTGAGGAAGGATTTGGAGCTGAAGGTTTTCCTACATTCAGGACATCTGTAGCCTTTATTCTCTGTGAAACTGCTAGAGATTTCACCAGGATTGGTATCTCAGGGAGTCTGTCCTAAAGTCCTTTCTTTTGGGGTGACTTTTCAGAGACATTGTGCTTTGAAGGTGTCCTTTTGTCAGGCCCAGTGCCCCAGTCTGAAATAAAGTTTTCAAAACTGCAAATTCCTGTGAGATGGAAGACAAAACACTGAAAATAATATGGCTGCTCCATTACCTATTGTGATGGTTCATCTTACTGGTCAGCCTGACCACACTGTAGTGCCCAGTGATTCAATCAAATATGAATCTAAGTGTTGGTTAGCATTTACAATCGCTGTAAGCAAAGGAAATTATCCCTGATCATGTAGGTGGGCCTCATCCAAACAGTTGAAGGTCAGAAGATTTAAAAACTGAGGTTTTTTAGAGAGGAACTTCTTCTGCCTTAAGACTGCAGCATCAGCTCTTGCCTGTTTCCAACCTGTTGGGCAGCTCCAAACATTTTGGACTCACCAGCCCCACAAATGCATGAGTCATTTCTTAAACTAAATCCCTCAATATATATAAGTTATTGGTTCGATTTCTCTGGAGAACTCTGACTAATGTACCAGCTTGCTAGTGAGGATGGACATCTGGGTCCAGGCTGGATGAAGGCAGAGCATGAACACATTATAAAATCAGGGAAAGCAGGGTTGATCCAAGGAGGAGAGACACATGCCAAGGATGAATTGTCACCCAGGAAATGAGAACTTGGAAAGGACAGACCTGGATATTTAGGCCTTGGGGGCCCACAGAGGTCAAAGTAAGCCCTCGCTGCTTCACAGCCTGGTCTCAGAAGTTGAAACACAGGCACATTCTATTTTAGGTGGTTGCTACTCTTCAGTGAGTCCTGGAAGTGACTCAGTCAAGTTCCCAACTCTGGCACTATTGACATTTTGGGCCAGGTACTTGTCTTTTGTGGGGCCTGTCTGGGAATTGTAGGATGTTGAGAGCATCCCTGGCCACTTCTACTATGGACCAGTGTCTCCCTCTCAGCTGTGACAACCACAAATATCCTTGGACATTGGTCCATGTCACCTCAGGGCAAAGCCACACCCAGCTCAGACCACTGCTCTAGTGGGTTGTGGCAAGGAATTTTAACAAAAGAAATAGAACAGAGCAAGAGTGCAGCGTGTATAATAAGGATAAGTAGCATTTTGTAAAATTTTTGTTCCAGTTATATCAGATGTATACATAGTATATGCAGTGGGCTGGGAAGTAGAATGTACCTTTTATCAGGGCTGTGGTAGGAACAAGTTTGAGGAACACGGACATAGAGGCAGTCAGTTCTATCACAGGGATAGAGCCAGACAGAGGCAGGGAGGGGCAGAGACAAGAGAGAAAGAAACATGGCTTTAAACTGAGCTGAGACGTCCACGGTGTGTTCTCTGTGGCACTCGTCAAGGGCACCCTCATTACTGGGCCCTCCCCTTCTCCTCCCCCACATGCTGCACATAATGAGTGTTCAGCTGGTCTAATAATAGGTAATCCAAATGTGGACAGTTAAAAACCTCAAACCCTGGGTGCCTGGGTGGCAGTAGCATCTGCCTTCAGCTCAGATCATGATCTCAGGGTCCTGGGATCAAGCCCTTTGACAGGCTCCTTGCTCAGCAGGGAGACTACTTCTCCCTCTCCCTCTGCCCCTCCCTGAGAGTCCTCGCTCTCTCACTCTGTCTCAAATAAAAAGCTTGATCCCCCGGCCTCCAATTGTCTTAAGAAAGATGGAAACATTGTCTGATGACACTTGTGCCTGCAACTTCTGGGAAATAAAGGCTTCCACCCTGCTGGGACCACCAGTATCACTGAAGCCTGTCGCTGCCAGAAGTGGAAGGGGCCAGCCTGGATCCAGCCATGCCTGAAGCCTGAGTCACCCTAAACTTTCCATTATGTTTATCCAGTGAGGTGGACACTTCGGGAAAGAAGGGTGGGAGGACCATGAACAGAGGCACAGAGTGTCTGAGCCCCATCCCAGCCCCATGCCCCTTGGCCTCTATGCAGTGAGGTGGGGTCTGAGTTCACTGATAAATCACTGCCCTACCCAGCGAGACCAGGTTCCTGTAGTTCTCCAGCATGACATCCCCAGTACAGGACTTTCTGGCCAGGACTCAGCTGCCTCCACTACTCCTGGGAGAAGTCTACCATGTCCTGGGATGTGGTCAGGTCCTGGAATAACAAGGCCATGGCATGACCAGCCCCTTCACATGGCCATAGCGAAAGGGGGCCAGGGTTGGTCTCTCAAAAAAAGTAGGTCAGGCTGGGTACAGGACTTAGCACAACATGGCTGAGGCTGCATGTGGTGGTCCAAGAGCTAGAAAAGCCCCCAGACTCAAGGAATCTGACATCCCGGTGGGGTTCATAGGAAACCGCAATACATTCAGTTTAACAAGGGTTTACTGAGGCCGACTTAGGCTGGGCCCCTGTCTAGGCACCAGGGATACAGACCAAAGCCCCGCCCTGGCGAATCCTAATTCTAGCCAGGCTAGACAATAAACCAGCAAACAGATCATGTTAGATGGCGCGAAGCACTACAGGGAAAAACAGGCAAGCAGGGACAAGAGTGATGGGAGATCAGGGGCCTGCTCTGGTGGTCAGGAGAGACTTTATAGGAAAGTGACTCTGGGCAGAGATCTGAGGGAGGTGAGGAGGTGTGTGCCATGTGGCTATTGGCAAGTGGATCCACTGCCAATATTTTATTCAATATTTTATTTATTCATGAGAGACACAGAGAGGCAGAGACATAGGCAAAGGAAGAAGCAGGCTCCCTACAGGAAGCCGGATGTGGGACTTGATCCCAGGACCCTGGGATCATGACCTGAGCCGAAGGCAGATGCTAACCACTGAGCTGCCCAAGTGCCCGCACTGCCGGTATTTTAAAATGTAGAAATTCAAACAAAAATCCAAATGGAGCCAGGTCATAGTGGTCTCTGTTCAGATGGGCTGTCTTTTGCACTGACACAGTAGGACCAGGCTCCCCACCTCTGTGGGGCAGGCCAGGTAGTAGGAATGAATGAGGTGCACTGCCCAAATGCTTCCACTTTCCTCTGAAATGCATGGCCCTCCTTCATCTTGCTTCCATTGCTCCCTTTTCGGATGGAAGTCATTCTCGGTGGACAACCCATGCAGGATGCGGTTGCCAAGGACCAACGGGGAGGCAAACTGGAAATCCCCATCCCAAGGGGGCGCCCCTACTCAGCCCAGCGGACAGCTGCCAAGGAGCACTGGCTCAGTGCTGCTGTCCTCCGAGCCTGCTGCTTGAGCCTGCTCGCTGCGTTCATACATCTCCTGCAGCCCTCACCACCCCTGAATGGCCAGGCTGGCATGTTTGTTAAGCATCCCCAATGTCATTCCTGGTCTCCACATGAGCAGGGACCAGTAGGATCGCACCCCAGTGCCTGTAGGGTAGCCAGCACTCAGGGGGCCCACAGGTATCTGCTGACTAACCGTGAAGTACACCCGCCATCACCACTACCAGCTGGGAGATGGCTCTGTTCGAAACCAGGAGCAACATCTTGTCTTTTAGAACCCAGAGACAAGTGGAGACAAGTGTAGGAACCATGGCCTCTTCTCTAAAGAACCTCTCCTGCTGGAGGTCTGAGACCCAAGCTGGGTGAGAAAGAAAGGACAGTGAGAGAGGAGGCCCAGCTGGGCCATCATACCAGCCCCTTCCTCAGGCACCTGGAATGACCGCACCCCTCATGGGGTAGGAGGAGGGGGTAGGTGGCCACTGTTTCCTGCAGCCTGATCCAAGCTGAGAGCTCCAACGCAGGAACCAAGGTACCTGGGTTCGAATCCTACCTGTGACCCACTTGCTCTATGACCTTGGACATATTTGTGAAGTAGGGATTAGAATAGGATCTACCTGCAGGACGTGGTGAGCATAACCTGAGCTTGCTGATGTGGGAGATCATGTTACTATCCCATTCTTCATGCTCCCTGGAGCTATACCCTTGGCCCTGTATCTCTGCAGCAACCTGTCACCTTGTGTGGTGCCCCTCCCCACCTCTTGGGGTCAGGTCAGGCCTGTAACTTGTGTCAGCCAGCGGTGGCCCTCATCCACTAGGCTGAGCCTAGACTCCATCCTCAGGAGGGTGTTTCTAACTGCCCAAACTGAGTGGAGGGTGGGGTGGGTCACCCTAGGTCACCCTGTCCTACTGCCCTCTAGTATTTCCTGCAGAGCATTCGTCAGTGACTGGCATTGTTTTATTGCTGTTCTTCCCTAGAATATAAGTTCCGTCACACACACACACACACCATCCACAAACAAAACTTCACAGGCATCCCCTTGAAATCTCATATACGAGGGACAACACCTTCAGACAAGCACACAGCCACACAGACTCACCACAGTGTGACCACCTGATTTAGATACACTTGTCATACTTGTGCACCAACACAAACACACACACACACACACACACAAACACACACACACTGTTCACTTCCTCAGGCAGGTGCCTAGTAGCTCTTCCCACAAGGACATCAGGATTGCACAGTACACATATCACAACAGCCACACAAAATCGCCCACCATGTAAGCCCATCCCACACAAAATCACAGATATAAACCAAACTTCATCGCAGAGTCACAAAAGTCACTCAGTACCATGTTTCCCATCACACAAAAGCCGCCCATTCAATCACAGACACAAAAATCCCACTCAATCACACAAACAAAACCATTAAATGACAAACTACAATCTACCCTCGCTACATATAGATCTGCATTCAGTCACACAGACTGGGTGCAAGTACAAATTTACACACAACCAAGCCCTATCAACACTCACCAGGCACACTCAGCCTCATGCAGGCAGTGGACACCCACAGACAAAATCATACACACATACATCCTGAGAGACAATTTCAAACACTCATGAAATCCCATCTGAACTGTGACAACAAATCTCCCTAGACAATGTTCTGCACTTACACATGCACACACACTGCCCCGCAATCTACTCACAGGGCACCAGTGCATCTACACAGGAACACGCACACTCCATCCACACCAGGGTGTAGACGCGTTTCCCCATCCTCCATTCACAGGGCACCTGCCGCTCCCCCAGGTGCACCTGCACGGGAGCACGCACACTCCATCCACACCAGGGTGTAGACGCCCTGCCCTTCCCTCCACTCAGAGGGCACCTGCTGCTCCTCCAGGTGCACCTGCACAGGACACGCAGACATGTCTCCCAGCACATGGACTTCGCTCCATCATACACACACCGGACACTACAGGCCCCGGTCACCCACACACTCACACTGAATCACGGGTCACAAATCACACCCAGGAAAGGATACGCAGACACCTACTCTCGCTCACCCGCTGTGTGCACCATGCATGCATGCGCAGAGCCGGTAGGTTCCACACCCCTGAGGTTGTAGCCTCGCTAGAGCTAGAGCCCGACTGGAAGCGGAAGCGCTCCCAGCACCCTGGCCAGAGCGCTCTGGGAGTTGTCCTCCAGAGACTGGCCCGCAGGCACACCTCCCTGTGGCACTGGGGTTCTGTCATCCCCAGGTTAAACTCCCCTGGTCTCAGAAGTAGGAAGGAGCACTGCAAAGCTGACACTCCCTGTCTCAGAAGTGAGAGAGTAATGCTCCAGAAATGATAAGGGACCAGAAAGCAATGAGAAGGGAAAGGTGATGCTGCTGGGAGAGGTGGCTTGGAAAGGTCTGTTCATCTTCAAAAAGATGACATTTGAAGCGCATCTCAAATGTGCAGCAGCAGCAAGGCCCTAGTGTAGGGAAGGATATTCCAGACTGAGGAAAGAGCAACTGCAAAGGCCTTGAGGCAGGAAGATTGATGTGGGAGAAGATGCAGGGGATGGTGCAGGGAAGCAGGCCGGAGGCAGTGACAGAGCAGTGAAGGGCTGCAGGAGGGGATGGCATGGTCTGATTCATACTTTCACAGGAACCCATGGCTTCTGGGTGGAGAGTGAGCTTGGGAAGGTCAGAGTGAAGGCAGGGAGATCAGGGAGGAGGCTGTTGCAGGAGTCCTGACAGAGATGATGGTGTGCTGGATGAGGATGGTGGCATGGGCATGGGTAAAGTGCATAGTTTTATTTTTTTAAGATTTATTTATTTATTCATGATAGACATAGAGAGAGAGGCAGAGACACAGGCAGAGGGAGAAGCAGGCTTCATGCCGGGAGTCCGACGCGGGACTTGATCCCAGGACTCCAGGATCGCGCCCTGGGCCAAAGGCAGGCACTAAACCGCTGAGCCACGCAGGGATCCCCAAGTGCGTGGTTTTAAATACACAATGAGGGACATACTGGATGTGAAGTGCAATGGGGAGAGGTAGGAGTAAGAGAGAAATCAGTGTGCCTGCTAGGTTTCTGCCCTGACACCACTAACTGGGGTGGAAATGGAAAGGCAGGGTATGCAGGAGGAAGAGAGATCTGCCTATAGATGTGTTAAGTTTGAAGAACTTGCTACATATTCATTCAAGGTGGTTTAACATCAATGCATTCATCCACTAACCAGTTACTTATTGAGTTTCTATTATGCACAGACACAGTGTGTGGTCCTGGGCAACTGTGTGCTGGAGCAGGCTAGCACATCTCACAAGAGTTGTTTGTTGCAAATTCGTTGTTAGGCTTTAGTGCATTGTAGTTTAACATCAGCTGTGGTAAGATGATTTACACCTTGGCAGCTAGCAAATGCTACGATGTTTTCTTTCAGAGAGCCGGTTTTCCAACACACCCTTGGATAATAGGAAACAAACACATGTAGTCTCCACTTTCCTTCAGCTTTGTTCTAGTGTGTGGAGGACAGATTTGTAAACAAGTAATTAATTCATTGAAACTGCAGTACACATTATGGAGAAATGGGAGTTCTGAGAGTATAGAAGGAAAGTGACCCCAGTTGGCCAGCAGGGGTGGTCAGGAAGTGATGTTTGAGCTGTGATCTGAAGGCTGAGCAACATGCTCTAACATGGGAAGTCAAGATGTGTTTTACTGACAAGGTATATCCTAGTTTGACTGGCAGTGTCTTTTTCTTTCTTAGTAGAATGTAAAATAACAGAGTATCTTCCAATCAGTGGTGGTTTGGATTCAACTGCACTTACTGATCTGATGAGGGAAGGGTTGTCTGAACTGGATTCAGACATGGGGGTGTGCCACAAGTCAGTGTGGAGAAGGAGATAAAGAACTATTAAGTGCTCAGAGGTCCCAGCCCTCTGACTCCAGCTAACACCACAGCAGCTCTGGCATTTGTTTTTTATTATTCTGCCTCACGTTTGTTTGTTCAGAGAAATGCATACTGAACACCTAGTGTGTGCCGAACAGTATGCTACCCATGGGGAATGCAGCATTTAAGGAAACAAAGCTCCACTCTCGTGGAGGTTATATTTGGAGGGAGGGGATGAGGATTTGAGTCAAAACAGACAAACTGAATAATCTAGGTAATTACGGAGGGTGGTGAATGAAAGTAGATAATAAAACAAAATGAGAACATTGAGAGTGACCAGGGGGTGACCTGCTTTGGATGAGAGGGTTGTGGAGGAACCTTCTGAGGAGGTAACATTAGAGCTGAAAACTAAAGGATTATAGGGAGCCAGCCACCTAGGGATCCAGGGAATACACCAGTGCCTGGATATTTTCTGTCTCACTGAGTAGATCTCAGGTAATTATGAAAGAGATGTCCCATCACTTTTGCTATATTCTTTGGGCTAAAAATATATCACAAGTTTCTTTCCTAGTCAGGGGAGCAGATTATACAAGGATATGATTCATTGATGATCACCTTGGAGTGTGTCTACCATACCCAAGTGATCACCAAAGATTTGTCTAATCTAACTGGCTCATCACATGCCATGGGCCATGTGATCACCCTTTCTCTTTTTGGACAATTTATGTCTCTCCCAAGGGTTATGCATTTGACCAAGAGGTTGGTATTCTCAAGTAGAAGAGGACTCTTCCATCCTCAAGGATATGTTGGTAGCACAGCAACTCTCTCCCAAAACCTCCCCCCAAAATGTCTCAACAAAATAAGGATTTCTGGGTTCCTCTCATGTCCAGATGCCAAATCCTAAAGTGTACCTGAGGATAAACTTCTGCAGGGCTCCCTTCATGTCCTTGTTCCTCAGGCTGTAGATAAGTGGATTCAGGGTGGGCGTGAGGATGGAGTAGAAGATAGCAGCCATGCGCCCTTACATTGGGGAGTACCTGGTGGCAGGCTGCATATAGGCAAGCTGCCAGTGCCATAAAACAGGAGAACGGTGGCCAGGTGGGAAGAGCACGTGGAGAAGGCCTTCCAGTGGCTGACTGTAGAGTGGATCTGAAACACTGTGGCCAAGATGCAGACATAGGACAAGACAGTGAGGCCAAAGTAGCTCATGATGATGCAGCTGCTGACTGCAAATCCTGCAGCCTTGTGGGCATCTGTGTCATGAGCAGAGGAATGTCGCAGAAGAAGTGGTCAATCACACTGGGGCCACAGAAGGGCAGGGAGAAGGTGTTGGCTGTGTGGAAGGCAGAGAAAACGAGCCCACTGCCCCAGGCCACTGACACCAGAGAAATGCAGGTCCCCAGGCTCATGGCTTCCCTGTACACCAGGGCCCTGTAGATGGCCAGACAATGATTGAAAGCCATGCAAGTGATGAGAAAACACTCTGTGGACCCAAAGCAGACAAAAGCAAAGAGCTGGAATGCACATGCATGGAGGGAAATCTCGGAGCCCAGCACGGTCACCACTGGGGCCTGGGGCAGGGTGGTGGACACGGAGCAGACACCCACCAAGGACAGATGTTTGAGGAAGAAGTACATGGGTGTGTGCAGGCAGGTGTTGTGTGTCACGGCAGCCAGGATAGCAATGTTTCCCAAAATCGCAGCCAGATAAATGAGAAGGAAGGTGGCCGAGTCAAGCAGCTGTAACTTGGGCACAGCCGAGAAGCCCCAAAGGAGGAAGACAGATACTGCTGTGAGATTGGTCATGGTCTGCCTTTGGAAAAGCTCCTCAACTGCCGAGGATGCTCAAGGAGAAGCGCAAGACAGGAATAATGAGACAATAATCAAGACCGAAGAGGAAAAGAAAGGGAGGTGATGTGCATCTGGATGAAACACACATGCACTGTCTTCCCTAGAGGTCTCAAGTTCCAAATTCTTTCAGAGGCCTGGCAGACACATAAATTAGTGAATCTGGCTGTCATGTCCGCACAAGATGTTCTGTTCAAGTGAGACAGCTGCTCTAAGCTCTCGCCAGCTGTCGTTGGTAGACCAAGCACTGCTGGATCCTCTATTTGCCAAGAAAAGCCAGAATTCCAGATTATTCTTTAAATGTGATATTTCCTGGGGCACCTGAGTGGCTCAGTCAGTTGAGTATCTGACTCTGGATTTTGGCTCAGGTCATGATCTCATGGTGGAGTCATGAGATCCCTGCTCAGTGGGGAGTCTTCTTCCCCTCTCTCTCTACCCTTCCCCCCTCCCCACTCCTGTACTCTCTCTCTCTCTCAAATAAATAAATAAATAAATAAATAAATAAAATCTTTTTAAATATGTGAAATTTCCTGACTTTTATATGTTGGCAGTAAGTTCAAATTTAAAACACTCTGCATATCAAATGGGACCTCCAGTTTAAGACTTTTGGTCTTGTCATGCATATATATATTTTAAAGATTTTATTTATTTATTCATGAGAGACACAGAGAGAGACACAGGCAGCGGGAGAAGCAGCCTCCTCACAGGGAGACCGATGCAGGACTTGATCCCGGACCCCAGGATCACGCCCTAAGCCAAAGGCAGATGGTCAACCCCTGAGCCACCCAGGCGTCCTTTGTCGTGCATATTTGCTCTGTAGCATCTTAATTATGATACCCACAATGGTCTGTTCAAATTCATAATTGAATGGTCTGTTTCACCCATGAGACCATGAGCATTGGCCACCTGAACAGGTGTCTTTGTGTCCTGGCATCCAGCATAGGAGGTGGTGTATAGCAGAGAAGTAGTGCTTAGGAATATTTCTGCAACCAGACAGCCAGGGTTTGGGTTCTGTGTGAACTTGGACAAATACTAATCTCCCTGAGCCTCAATTTTCTCCTCTGTGGAATGGAATAATGTAATGCCGTGAGGATCACTTGAGGTGTTGCAAGAAGCATGTTTAAAACAAGACCCTGAAGGTGGCAAGCTGTCACTAAGGATCGTCCATCACTGTTATCATTTTCCTTGTGTGTGTTCCTTATTTTCCTTTCTGTTATGGTCACTAAGATGCTGGGATTGTGTAGTAAATTAGACATGAAAATATATCTTTAAACATCTTCATGGGGATCCCTGGGTGGCGCAGCGGTTTAGCGCCTGCCTTTGGCCCAGGGCGCGATCCTGGAGACCCAGGATCAAATCCCATGTCGGGCTCCCGGTGCATGGAGCCTGCTTCTCCCTCTGCCTGTGTCTCTGCCTCTCTCTCTCTCACTGTGTGCCTATCATAAATAAATAAAAATTTAAAAAAATAAAAATAAACATCTTCATGGAAAATAGTACTTTTCTCACACTCCAGCCCGCTGCTGTTGTCATTTTCAATGCTACGGGTGCTGAGAGACTCGCTTCTAGCTGAGTCTTGGTGGGCCCCTCTGGGACATAAACAACCTCACTTATCATTTGCCTCTTATTGGCAGAATAATGCCTGCCCCTCAAAGAGGTCTGTGTCCCAATCCCTGAAACCTATGCATCTGTGACCTTCCAAGGCAAAAGGAACTGTGCAAATGTGATGAAGCTGAGGCTTTTCAGGTGTGGAGATTATCCTGGATTATCTGGGTGTTATGGATGAATTGTGTCCTCCCCACTCCCTGCTGCCAGCAAAAGATACATTGCAGTCCTAACCCCCAGGACCTCAGAGTGTAACCTCTTTTGGAAGTAGGTCACTGCAGATGTAATTAGTTACCTTGAGGTCCTTATAAGAAGATGGTCAAATGAAGACAGAGACACCATGTGATGACTAAGACAAATATTGAGGTGATGCATCTGTAGCCAAAGAATGCCAAAGACCACTGGCAAACCACCAGAAGCTAAGCTAGGTGGACAAGGTCCCCTGCAGGTGTCAGAAGGAGCGTGGTCCTGCTGACAACCTAGTCTCAGACTTCTGGCCTCCGGAACTGCGGGAGAATATATTTCTGTGGTTTGAAGCCACTCAGTCCATGGCAATTTGCTGTGGCAGCCCCAGCAAACTAATGAGCTGGCTGAAACCACTGTGGCCACATGGGTCCTTTAAAAAGATGGGACAGAGAGTCAGAGAAGAGATGACAGAAGCACAGATTAGTGTGCTGTGGGTCACTGGTCAGGGGGTACGGGTGTCCCTGGAAGCTGGGACAGACAAGGACTTGGGTTCTTCCTGTGAGCCTCCAGAAAAGAGGGCAACTCCGCAGACACCTTGATCTTAGCCCTGAGACACCCAACTCAGGCTTCCAGTTCCCAAAACTGTGAGATAATAACTGTGTGTTGTGGGACGCCTGGGTGGCTCAGTAGTTGAGCATCTGCCTTCGGCTCAGGGTGTGGTCCCTGAGTGCTGGGATCAAGTCCTGCATCAGGCTCCCTGCAAGGAGCCTGCTTCTCCCTTTGCCTATGTCTCTGCCTCTCTCTCTGTCTCTTATGAATAAATACACAAAATCTTTAAAAAAAAAAAAAAAAAAAGAAAGTCACCAGAATTGATACTCACAACCAAGAGGCAGGTTGTCCTAATTTACAGAACAGACTCTGGAGAGAAAGTGTCTGGCCCTGCCACTTACTAGCTGTGTGATCCTAATTTGCCTGAGAGGTAAATTACTTAACCTCTCTGTGCTTTGGTTCCTTTATCTATGGCCATCCCTTCCCCACGCCATGGGATTGGTAGTATGTGCAGAGTATGTGTGGGGCTCTTAGAACACTGCCTGGTACATAAAACACTGTGCGTCTTCAGGATTTTTTCCAAATGGAAAGGTCCATGTTTCTCAGAACTATGTGGTATTACCTCTTCATGGATGTAAATCAGAGTACCACCAACATCCTAATCTGAGACGGTGGAGAGGAGCAGAGAGCCTGGATTTGAGCCATAGGCCACTGGGAGAAATGAGCCTGGCTGATGAGTGACATGGAAGCATCAAGTCTGGAGTTAGGAACTGCCTGCCTCTTGACCAGAGCCAAGACCCTCCCATAGGGTTCCCACCTTGCTGGCTGCGCAGCCTTGGCTTACATGGTTCCACTCACAGGGAGCTCACTTAGAGCAGCAGTTCTCAGCTGAGGATGACTGTGTCCCCCCAGGACACAAGCCACCATGTCTGGGGATATTTTTGATTGTCGCGACTGGGGAGGATGCTAGCAGCATCTAGTGGATATAGACCAGGAATGCTGCTGAACATCCTCCTACAGTGCACAGGACAGCCACTCTCAGCAAGAATGATCTAGCCCCAAATCCCAATGGTACTGAGGCTGCCTCCCTGACTTCATCTTGAGTCCCCTGTACTACATCAGCAGAAGGAAAACGCCGTTTGAATAACACTTCCTGAGAGCCAGGCACTGAACTGGGTGCGTTTCATACACTACACTTAGTCCTACCAACCGCCCTAGAAGGAAGGCATGATTTTATCAAACCTATCCACAGACAGAAAAACTAAGGGACAGAAAAGTTATGCACTTTGTCCATGGTCTCAAAGTTAGTAACCAGTGCTCTGGTTCACACTTGGTGGACTCACAGCTCTGCTGCCTCTCATCTGCCGAGGAATGAGAGGGAAGCCCTTCAGGAATGTGGAGTGGCCTGACCCGTCCGGCTGAGTGTCCTGACCATCCCCCCGAGCAGCAGTGAAACCAGACCTCTTCAGGATGCTAAGATGGGCTTGTGGGAGGCCAATTCCTCCAGGGGATGAGGTGACAAAAATCCAAACCGAGATTCCTAGCTCTGGGATGAACCCCCACTTATAAGCTGAAAGCAGGGAAGGCATGAGTCAAGTGTTGCTGACTCCCTTGCCATCGACTCTGAGCCACACAATCTCTGCTTGCTTGTCTCTGTCTTTTTCTCATCAACTTGGGAATCCATCCAAAGTCACCTCTGGGGATTTTCTGTCCCACAGAGGCTCCAAGCTCAGAGACTACGACTCTTTGGCAAGCAGAGCATCAACCATGCCACCTGCTTACAACTTTTCAAATGATAATGCAGAAAGCCATAATAGTCAATATTATTGGACATGATTTTTTTAAAGATTTTATTTATTTATTCATGAGAAACACAGAGACAGAGAGGCAGAGACATAAGCAAAGGGAGAAGCATGCTCCATTCAGGGAGCCCAATGTGGGACTCAATCCCAGGACCCCAGGATCACACCCTGAGCCAAAGGCAGGCACTCAACCACCAAGCCACCCAGGCATCCCATTAGACATGATTAATACTATTTACTATTGAGAAACCCTCTTCTGCAACATGTGTTTTCTGTTTACCAAGTCATGGAGATAGATCTGTTGAACAAATAGGGATCACACGTAGAAATACATCAACTGGGTGACAGGCACTGAGGGGGGCACTTGACGGGATGAGCACAGGGTGTTATGCTATATGTTGGCAAATTGAACTCCAATTTAAAAAAAGAAATACATCAGTCGTTTTGACTTCTGCAGAGTACCTCACACTATGGATGAAAAATTCATGCAGCCACCCCCATGTTGGTGAGTTTTCAGGTTGTTTCAATGTTCCTTTGCAAGACAAATAATCCTGCAATGAACATCCTTGCACTTTTCTCAAACATCTTATTTTATGTCTTTAAGAAAAATTTTGAGGGGACGCCTGGGTGGCTCAGGCAGTGAAGTGTCTGCCTTCAGCTCAGGTCATGATCTCAGGGTCCTGGGATCGAGTCCCACATCAGGATCCCTGTTCAGCAGGGCGTCTGCTTCTCCCTGTCCCTCTGCCTGCTTGTACTCTCCCCTCTCTCTCAAATAAATAAATAAAATTCTTTAAAAATATTTTAAAGTGTTTTTTTTAAAAGATTTTATTCATGAGAGACAGAGGGAGAGAAAGAGGAAGGCAGAGACACAGGCAGAGGGAGAAGCAGGCTCCATGCAGGGAGCCCGACGTCGGACTTGATCCCTGGTCTCCAGGATCAGGCCCTGGGCTGAAGGCGGTGCTAAACCGCTGAGCCACCCAGGCTGCCCAAAAAGAAATGTTTTTAAAAAATCATTTTCTTCATGTAAATTTTGCATACTTCTTTTTGCTCTCTCTCGTTCACTTTGAGCTTTGGTGGTTCTTGTAAATGGTGTCTAATTTTCTGTGACATTTTCTGATTGATTATTGCTGATATTCACACAAATTATTGAACTTTGTGTTTCGATCTTGTATCTAGCCATAAGGCAAGTGTATTCTATTCACAGATATGTACACACTGGGTTCTACTAAAGTGGGATTGCTAAATTGGAGGGCGTGCAGAATTCTAATTCTGGTAGATTATGTGAAGTCACCATAGACAAGCTTTAAACAATGAATACCAACTATTAACTTTTTGTCTTTCTGGCCAGTAGTGGATGCATGTCTTTTAAACTTATGCCCACCCAATGGCTAGAAATCATCTCATTTAAAAAATTTATTAATTTATATATGTTTAAAAGATTTTATTTCTTCACTTGAGACAAAGAGATACCCAGAGAACACGAGCAGGGGGAGCGGCAGAGGGAGAGGGAGAAGCAGACGCCCCACTGAGCAGGGAGCTCAGCACAGGGCTCAATCCCAGGACACTGCAGTTGTGACCTGAGCCATAGGCAGATGCTTAACCGGTTTAGTCACCAAAGGGGCCCCAAGCTACTTTGACTTTTGCCTGTGGATCTGTATTCCTTGTCTCTTTTCTTTCCATTTTCCCAGCTGTTTATCCAGTCTTTTCTGCCATTCTGGGAAACAAGAGATATCAGGTCTTTTCAGTGGATCACATTGATTCACATTTTCTTTTTAAGTCTTTCACAGTAAAATAGCATTTCATCCTTGCAGTCCTGCCTGTATTCATTGTTCATAGGTATTTGGCCGCCCTTGTTGCAATAGTCCATCAGAATTCTTGTGTGAAGCAAATATAGAGGCTGATTTTTTATTGTTAATTTTTTAAAAGATTTTATTTTATTCAAGAGAGACAGAGAGAGAGGCAGAGACACAGGCAGAGGGAGAAGCAGATTCCCCATTCAGAGCCTGATGTGGAACTCCACCCCAGAACCCGGGATCACGCCCTGAGCCAAAGGCAGATGCTCAACCACTGAGCCACCCAGAAGTCCAAGACTGATTCTTTTAAATAAAAGTTCAAATTCAAGTTTACTGTAAGTATACTGGACAAAGCAGAAGACTATGGCTTTCAGTTATAAAATGAATAAGCCCTGGGGATCTAATGTACAGCATGCTGACCATAGTTAACAATACTTTATTGTATACGTAGAAGTTACTAAGAGAGTAGATTTAAGGTTTCTCACTTCACTCACAAAAAGATAATTGTGAGATATGGTGGAGGTGTTAACTAACCTTACTGTTGTAACCATTTTGCAAATCCTCTAGTGCAGCAAATCCTCTAGTATAAGCATATGTATCAGATCATTGCAGTTGCACACCTTAAACTATAGAATATTATATGTCCATTATTGTACCTTAATAAGGCTGAAGAAAAAGTATATAAAGAAGAGGAAGTGGGACGTTCTTATTATATCAGTGAAGCACTGTTAATCTTGGCCAAGACTCAGTGATACCACGTATCATCTCGGGACAAAGGTCTCTGGTTTCAGTTCATTTCTTGCCACAAAGTGTGTATGGGGTAGCAAATTACATGCATATGAAGCATGGCTACTTGCTAGCTGGGTCTCATGTCCAAGTTATGAGTGGGATGTTTCTCTTTTGAAAACTAGCTTTCTTAGTTTTAAAAACATATTTAACTGCCTTTATCAAAATATTAAATTGAACAGAAGTTATCTCTTGATTATCAGAACATACTATATTATGGGAAGGATGTTAGATGCAAAATGGCACACACTATATGCTCTATCATATTAATTAGCAATGTAAGACATTTTGCCTTGTTTATATAGTTACATTCAGATTCCTTATAGTTTATACGTATGTTTTTAATGCTTTTCTTCAAAGATTTTTGTTTGTTTGTTTGAGAGAGAAAAAGTGAGAGAGAGAACACAAGCCGGGGGCGGGGGGAGAGACAGAGGGAGAAGCAGACTCCTCGCTAAACAGGGAGCCCGATGTGGGGCTCCCTCCTAGGACTCTGGGATCATGACCTGAGCCAAAGATAGATACTTAACTGACTGAGCCAACAGGTGCCCTGTATGTTTTTATTTCTAACCTTTAAGAAAAATATTTCCATTTTAGATTTGGTAACAGAGCATTAAAGATGAGTCTATTCTCACATGGAAAACATACAAAAGACCCTTCAAGGCATAGCCAAAACACTGCAGCCAAAGATGAAGTTTGTGAAATTTAAAAAACAGATTCTCTTTGTTAAAATACAAAATAAGGAAAAATAGGTATAGAATTGGGCTTTTTTTTTTTTTACAGAAAACTTTAAGTTTTTTTTTAAATTCCAGTTAGTTAACATACATTGTAATATTAATTTCAGGTGTACAATATAGTGACTTAACACAATACAATACCTGGGTGCTCATCGTGAGAAGTGCATTCCTTCATCCCCCATCACCTTCTGGTAATCATCAGTTTGTTCTTTATAGTTAAGAATTTCTTGGTTTGCCTCTCTCTCTCTCTTCCCCCTTGGTTCATTTGCTTTGTTTCTTAAATCCCACATATGATAGTATTTGTCTTTCTCTGATTGAGTTTCTTCTCTTAGCATAATACACTCTAGCTCTATCCATGTGCTTGTAAATGGAAAGATTTCATTCTTTCTTATGGCTGAGTAATATTCCATTATATTTCAGGTCCCACATTTTAGGTCTTTAAATTTTGAATTAAATTTTTTTTTTTTTTGCCTATGGTGTAAGAAAGTGTAGACTAGTTTTATTCTTATGCATGTTGCTGTCCAGTTTTCCCAACACCATTTGTTGAAGAGACTGTCTTTTTCTCAGTCTTTCCTACTTTGTTGAAAATTAATTAACCATTATGTAGAACTTTTTTTAAGATTTATTTTTATTTATTTATGATAGACAGAGAGAGAGAGAGGCAGAGACACAGGCAGAGGGAGAAGCAGGCTCCATGCCGGGAGCCCGACACGGGACTCGATCCCGGAACTCCAGGATCCCGCCCTGGGCCAAAGGCAGGCGCGAAACTGCTGAGCCACCCAGGGATCCCTATGCAGAAATTTTTGAAAGATGCTTAGCTAGGGATCCTCACTAACTAAATGCTGAAATATGAAATTCTTTTCCTGGTCTCATATACACATGAGTAAATGTATTCAACAGCAACAGCAATTGCCTTTATATTTTGTCTTTAACATGTGGCCACTTTCTGTTGAAAAATAAATGTTTTGTAGATTTAAAGTGAATTACAGGATGAAGTTCAGGGCATTATCTAGTATTAGGTCTCTCATTCTTTGTAAATTCTCAATAATGTGTTTTAAAAGTTATAATACACACTTCCAAATTATCAACAACTTTAAAAATCTGTAAATACCTAATCTAAACCTAATTTCTGCAGACCATCAAGCACCACAGGTGGCTTCTTGTTGCCTTATTTTCTGGAGCCTTTAAATTTAGCTGCAATTTTGGATTTTCTAAGCTCAGCAGAACTTTGCAATATCATGCATGTAAACCATATGAGGAGAATGAGTCATATCTAAATCTGAGTCTTCATGCTTTTTTAGCTTGCATGGAGAATCTGGTTCTTTGCATTTGTAGGACTGTGGCCCTCAGAAGTCACCAGTCTATTTTTTTTTTTAATTTTAATTAAGTTTTTAATTTTATTTTTTTTATGATAGTCACAGAGAGAGAGAGAGAGAGGAGAGAGAGGCAGAGACACAGGCAGAGGGAGAAGCAGGCTCCATGCACCGGGAGCCTGATGTGGGATTCGATCCCGGGTCTCCAGGATCGTGCCCTGGGCCAAAGGCAGGCGCTAAACCGCTGCGCCACCCAGGGATCCCAGAAGTCACCAGTCTACATATGCAACATGTTCTTTTGTTTCTTTGTTCTTTGCAGCCATCAGAAGAATCCATCTTGTTTAAGGATTTCACCTGTTTAATCCAGGCCCACCCAATGTAATCTCCCTTTTGATTAACTCAAAGCCAACTGATTAAAGATCTTAGTTAAATTTGCATAATCCCATTTGTCACATGATATAATTAAAGGAATGGTATCTCCTCATATTCACTCTTCTCACCTAGGCTCAGTGGGGGGCAGATTATACACAGGTGTGAGTTTTTCAGATCCATCTTAGAGTTTTGCCTACCATGGCATCCATTAGAGCAAAGCAAAACTTCTCTAGTGGAAGACATGCTTGTCTTGTGCCTTGAGGATAACCTCTAAATTATTTTTTGAGGACAATATCTGATAAAAAGTAGAAGATAACCAGGCACCCAAGGAAAGAAGATAAAACATGCAAGAAGCAGGAGAAACAACACACAGTAGAAGCAGACTTGGGGAAACTCCAGACACTGGAACTGTCAGTTACAGATTATACAACTATGTTTGCCATATTTAAAGAAATGTAAGTTGGAAATATCTGTAGGAAATAGGAATCTATAAAAAGTGACAGGTGGCTTTTTCGCCATGTCCTGCACCGTCCACACCTCCTCGCCTCTTCTCTCCTGGCCGAAGCCTGGGGGGACCAGAGCAAGATGCGGGGACCATGTTCTGACCCAAGCTGATGGCCCTCGACTACTACAACCGAACTGGCTTCAACCGCAAAGATGAAACAGAATTTAGAAACCTTATTGTTTGGCTTGAAGACCAGAAAATCAGACACTACAAGATTGAATACAGAGGTAATTTAAGAAACATCCACAGCAGTGACTGACCCAAGTTCTTTGAAAAGTATCTCAGAGATATTAACTGTCCTTTCAAGATTCAGATCAACAAGAAGCAATTGACTGGCTTCTTGGTTTAGCTGTTAGACTTGAATATGGAGATAATGCTGAAAAATACAAGGACTTGGTACCTGATAATACAAAGAATGCTGACAATGCAGCTAAAAATGTCCAGCGGTTGATCAATTTGAATGTAAATAATCCTGATTTTAAGGCTGGTATAATGGCTTTGGCTAACCTTCTTCAGATTCAGCGTCAAGATGATTACCTGGTAATGCTTAACGCAATTCGCATTTTGGTACAGGAGCACCTGACACAAGATGCAGTTGCCAAAGCAAACCAAAGAGGGTTAGCCTGTTGCATTAGATAAACACATTTTTGGTTTTGACATAGGAGATGCCGTTCTTGATGAAGCTGCTCAAATTCTGCGAATGCTGCATATAGAAGAGCTCAGAGAGCTACAGACAAAAATTAATGAATCCATAGTAGCTGTTCAGGCAATTATTGCTGACCCAAAGACAGACCACAGACTGGGTAAAGTTGGAAGATGAACGTTTTAGGATTTCAGCTTCTCACCTACTTAGTACAATTGGGAATCATGTACACTCTGGCATGTGTTTGGAAATCAAATGTCACACTTTCAAGGGAAGAATCCTAGAAAATTGACTATGTTCTCAAGATTTACCATCATTGCTTTTTTCTTTAATAAAGTTCAGGAAAGTGAAAAAAAAAGTGACAGATGGTTTGAAAAAGAATCAGAGAGAATATAAAGAAGATGTGGTTTATGTATACAATGGAATATTACTCAGCCATTAGAAATGACAAATACCCACCATTTGCTTCAACGTGGATGGAACTGGAGGGTATTATGCTGAGTGAAGTAAGTCAATCAGAGAAGGACAAACATTGTATGTTCTCATTCATTTGGGGAATATAAATAATAATGAAAGGGAATATAAGGGAAGGGAGAAGAAATGTGTGGGAAATATCAGAAAGGGAGACAGAACATAAAGAGTCCTAACTCTGGGAAACGAACTAGGGGTGGTGGAAGGGGAGGAGGATGAGGGGTAGGGGTGAATGGGTGATGAGCACTGAGGGGGGCACTTGACAGGATGAGCACTGAGTGTTATTCTGTATGTTGGTAAATTGAACACCAATAAAAAAAAATCACAGAACTGGAGATACAAACAAAATAGATTTATTTAAAAGCTGACGGGACACAGCCAGAAGAATTATGAGCTAGATGGGATATTAGCAGAAATTATCCATAATTCAGTACAGAGAGACAAAAAAAAAGATGAAAAAACCCAAAAGAGAGACTAATAGGTATGAAATTTTTACTGAGAAGTTCCAATATGCAATCAAAGTCCCAAGAGAAAAGAGACAGAATGGGGTTGTGATAGTTAATTTTACAGTGAAATTGACTGGGTTCAGAGAGAATGCCTTCCCTCCCCCCCCCCCTCGCCCTTGTGCAGGAGCTATGGCAATATTTGAAGGAAAAATGGCTGAGAATCTCCCAGAACTGATGAAAGATATCAAAATACATATTCAGGGGGAATCCCTGGGTGGCTCAGCGGTTTGGCGCCTGCCTTTGGCCCAGGGCGCCATCCTGGAGTCCTGGGATCCAGTCCCGCGCTGGGCTCCCGGCATGGAGCCTGCTTCTCTCTCCTCCTGTGTCTCTGCCTCTCTCTCTCTCTCTCTCTGTCTTTATTTATTTATCATAAATAAGAATAAATAAATAAATCTTTAAAAAAATACACATTCAATAAGTTCAGCAGATCCCAAGCATGATCAATAAAAAGAAATCAACACCCAGAAACACCATGGACTCCAGAAAAAACAAAGTTAAAGAGATCATCTTAAAATCAGCCAGAGGAAAAAAGGTCACCTTCAAAGAAATGGCAGTTAGATTGACCCATACAAACCAAAATGGAAGTAAAGGTCTGTGGATGACGCCTTTATTGTGTTGAAAGGCATATACCAGAAAAAAACTAGAATGTTCAAGGATGAGGGAAAAGTAAAAATATTTTTATATGAAAGGATTGAGAATCCACCACCAGTAGACTGAAGGAAACTCTAGAGATGTACCTCAGACAGAAGATGGGAAGTCTGAGCTGGAGCAAGAAATGAAAAGGAAAGAAAGAGGTATATATGTATTCAGGTGTGAGCAAACATTGTATAAAACAGAAAAAAAAATGTCTTAAGGGTTCTGTAAAACAAATAAGCTACATTCAAAACACAAGGTAGGGATGGCATTTAAGCTGGGCCGGAATAATAGTTAAAGAGTTCCAAGCTGTGGTGATCTGAAGATGCTCACACTCTATGAGGCAGAAAGTGCACTCTCAGGGATATACACAGGGAAATGTATATGTCTGTGTTCCCAAACACAATTTAGATAATGTTTTTAGATATTTTGGTTGCAGCAGCTGGAAACACAATGGAAACAATTCCAATGTATATTATCCTTAGAATGTGCATGTGTACACATATATGTGAGTGTGCGGTGATGGTTGTAAATGTTTGTGAAAATACTAACCCCTCCCAAACTGTACACTTAAAAATTAGATTACATTGATGGTTTGCACATCTCTGTGAAAATATAAGAAAAACCATTTAGCTCTACAATTTAAATGGGTGAAGTTCATGGTATGTAAATTATGTATCAATAAAGCTGTGAAAATATGAATTAAAATGATCACTCTTCCTTTCAAAAAACAGCACCCACTTCTTCCCCACCAGCAGTGCACATGAGTTCCCATTTACTGATGGTCATTGTCAATGTTTTTATATTTGTCAATAACCTCAGCAAAAATAAAAATGCTAGCAAGCATTTATCTACTGCTTACTGATTTTCAGATGGTATTCTGTGTTCTGTGTTGTGAGGATGTGTTAAATCCTCACAACAACCCTATGAGTCCTATTATTAGCCCTTATTTTACAGATGAGTATATGAAGGCTCCTAGAGACTAGGAAATTTGTCCAAGGCCACACAGCTAGTAAGTGACAAGGACCATGACATTAATCCAAGTTGTCTAGCTCCAGAGGCCTAGATTCTTCACCATGATACATTATTACTGAATCCTTTAAAAATGTATTTTTAAATTTCCTATACTTTAATCATTTTAGATTTACAGAACTGTTACAAAAACAGCACAGTTTCCATACAACCTCTTCACAAATTCCCCTAATACCTCAACTTACACAACCATGCATGCCTGTCAAAACAAAGAGATTAATATCCATTTATTATTAGTAACTGAAGTGTGAATTTTAGCGACTTTATTACATTTCTCCAGTTTTCTTGCTCATTTCCCTCTTCTCTCTCAAGATCCAGTTAGGGATCCCAGTTGCATTGAGCTGCCTCCTTTTTACTGCACACTTATTTTGGTATGTTCCACTCAATAACATGTAGTATTCCTTGGCCATTTGCATTTCTCTTGCAAATTTTATGTTCATCTTTGCCCATGCTTTGTTGACATTTTGATCTCTTGTAAATTTGTAAAAACCTCATGTATATTCAATTAGATGTTTGATTTTTAAAAAAAGGTCCTACTTAGTGTTCTAGAACTACCATAACAAGCACCACAAACAGTGCCTTCAACAATAAACGTTTATTGTCTCAAAGCTCTGGAAACTGGAAGTCTAAGGTCAAGGTGTCAGCAGGTTGGTTGCTTCTGAGGGCTCTGAAGGATCTGTTTGGGGCCCCTCTCCTTGGCTTGCAGATGACCATCTTGTCCCTGTGTCTCTACACATATGTGTCTGCTCACAAATTGCCCATTTGTACAAGGGCACCATTAATATCAGATTACGGGACTTCTAATTCAGGATGACCTCATCTTAACTATTACCTGTGCAAGGACCCTGTTTCCAAACCAGGTCTCATTCTGAGGTCATAGGTGGCTACGGTTTCAACATATGAGTTTTGGGGCGGGGGACACAATTCAACACGTAACAGTTTATCATTTCTTCATTTTATTTTTATGTCGTTGACTCATTCAACAACTGTTTTTTTCGATACCTCTAAGACACTTCTTTAAGGATCACTGTAAACCAGAGATCCAAGATCTCTGAAATCATGAGTATTATATTCTAGCTGGGAGTCAAACAGTAAGTAAACGAATATATTTTCAGGTTTCAAGTGGTGGTTGGTATATGAAAAAAAAATAAAGCAGAGCGAGGGTTGGGGAGAGACACCTGGGTGGTTGACCATGGTCAGTGGTTGACCATGTGCCTTTTGCTCAGGGTGTGATCCCGGGGTCCTCGACTGAGTCCCACATCAGGCTCTCTCCTGGGAGCCTGCTTCTCCCTCTTTCTATGCCTCTGCCTCTATCTGTGTGTCTCTCATGAAAAAAATAAAATAAAATCTTAAAAAAAAAAAACAAAAAGAAAATTGAAAGTTCAAAATGTGAAGAGTTGAAAATTCTTGCCAGTGGTTGCATATGGGCTGTGGGAGAAATAATAGCAATATAATACAAAATTATACATAATATAATCATGTAATAATATAAAATGACAATGTAATATGACATAACAGTATTATCATACATAATAATAATAGCAAACACATGCTTACTGTATGCGATGCGCTGTCATTTATATGATATTATACATATTTAATTGCACACACACCCGTTGGTCCTCACAATAATGCTATGAGGCAAGTCCTAAAAATTTCCATTTTACAGATAAGGAAACTGAGACATAGAGAAATTATGTCCAAAGCCACAGAGCGAGTAAGTGGGAAGCCAGGATTTGAACCTGGCCACATGACTCCATAACTATATGACCATCCTGTTTCAGTGTCAGGGGTGAGTTTTGGGTTTTTAGCTTGAGTACCTGGGTGGATAGTGGATGCCATTTACTGGGCTGGGGCAAATTGTAGAAAGAGCTGATTTGGGGACACCAAGTCATGGTTCTACTTTACTATGTTCATTGTGAAATGTATGTTAGACGTTCAAGTGAAGAAACAGCAGGAGAGGGAGACAGGCAGCTGGGGGTCTGGAAGAGGTCCTGGCTACAGTTGTCAGCATGTCAACATTAGTCAGAGCCATGGGGCTAGTGTCATCTCTCAGGAGATCACTGCAATTAGAGAGTACACTTCTTCAGCATTGCTACTTGGGCTGAATATTCAGTGTCTACACTAAAGAGGCAAAATAACTTGGTGAAGAATGCACAGATGCAGCAACCTGATACCACCTAACAGCTCTATCTGCAGATCCCAGTGTCCAGTGAGACTGTTTTCACCTGCTAACACAAGTTGGGAATTGCACCAGCCCCCAATCAATTTAGTGCCACAGAACAATGCATTCTTTCACAGCTATGAAAAGCCTCATTACACTGAAACTCCTGAAAGTTCCCCAAGGATGAGAACTTTGCTACTATGTTCATGATAGCATGAGCCTGAGACAGGTCCCCCCTCCCCCCCCCCCCCCCCCCCCCCCCCGCCCACTGGTTTTGCAGGGCTGGAGTCTGCAGCAGGAGGAGCCAGATGAGACTGGAGTAATTGACCTGAGTGGCTTCTAGTGGCCACAGGAGACCAGGGTCTCTGAGCTCGTTACAAACTGACATGCAGAGATTGGCCTGGGAATTGTGAAGAAACTTTTTTACTTGTTAAACTCATTAGTGAAGCAGCTGAGGATCTGGCAGGCACTTCTCTCCAAGGGGCAGTGGCTTTGTCTTCATACTGAGAAAACACATCCCAGAGTTACAAGTGAGGAAAAGATTTTTTGGTGCAGCCCTAGTGCAGCCACTGCTGAGCCATGGGTGTTTCTGTTCTATGAGAAATCAATTCTTATTGTTAAATGGGCACATGCGTGAGGACAGAGCTTTGGCCATCAGATGTCCTCTTTGTGTTTACAGGGCCAAGCGCAGTGTTAAGCATGCAGCACAACTCAGTGGGAACCTGCTGAATCGCTGAAATGATCTTACATGTTTCTTTACTGCAGCAGTTCTCAACGAAGTGTGACTTTGCTCCCCAGGAAACCCTTGGCAATGTCTGGAGCCACCTTTGGTTGTCACAGCTGGAAAGGGGGGTGCTGGTATTAGTGGGTAGAGGTCAGGGATGCTGCTCCACATCCTGCAGTGCACGAGACTGTCCCCACAGCCCCAAATGTCAATTGTGCAGACATTGAGAAACCTTCATTTGCTGGCTTGTAACTCATCTACCTGCACCAGAACATAAGACCCAGGGATTTTTGTCCGGCTTGCTCACTGCTGTATCTCCAGCTGGTAAAACCTTGCCTGACATAGTAGAAGCTCCATCAATTTGCTCTGACTGGAGTGATGACAATAAACTCTGTGAACCTGCTTCAGAGTCTCGTTCTTTGTTCTTCCCTTTTCAAACATTCACTGGGTGCTTTCCTGAACATCCCAGGCTGCACACTGGAGATCTACAGTTGATCCAGACACGGCCCCTGCATCAGAAGTGCTCCTTCTTCTGGGGAAGACCAAATCACCCCTACATGGGCTCTCCATTTGTACAAGGGCATATCTCCTTCTGGAGAAATAGAACTGCAGACAGAAATACTTGGTGATGTGACAAAAATGGTGTTTTCTCCTATGGTGTTCCTCCCTCAAAACACATAAGCCCAGTCTAATCATAAGAAAAACATCAGGGATCCCTGGGTGGCACAGCGGTTTGGCGCCTGCCTTTGGCCTAGGGCCCGATCCTGGAGACCCGGGATCGAATCCCACATCGGGCTCCCGGTACATGGAGCCTGCTTCTCCCTCTGCCTATGTCTCTGCCTCTCTCTCTCTCTGTGTGACTATCATAAATAAATAAAAATTAAAATAAAAGAAAAACATCAGACAAATCCCAGTGAAAGGACAGTCTACAAAATTCCTGAGAAAATTTATTTCACAGTGGAGAAACCCGAAGATACCACGTTACATGGACTCTCCATGTCTCCTTAGGCTCTTCTTGCCTTTGACAGTGTCTCGAAATTTGTCTTTGGTGACTTTGACCATTTTGAGAAGGGCTGTTAGGATCTATTGTAGAATATCCTCTAATGGAATTTGATGTTTTCCTAATCATAGGATAGGGCTATGGGATTTGGAAAGGAGACCACAAAGGTTACATATCATTTCATCAGACCATGTCAATGGCACGTCCTATCTGCATGATTTAGGACACGACATGACTGTTGATCAGGTGATGTCTTGGGTTTCTCCACTGCAAAATCACTCTTCTCAGGGATTTTGTAGAAAGAGGATATTAGGCCAAAACTCATCAAATCTGAATAATATATGGACTTCAGTTAATTTTATGCATCAGCTTGACTGGGCCATAGGGTATCCAGATACCTGGTTAAATGTTATTTCTGAGTCACCTGGGGGGCTCAATCAGTTAAGCAACTGCCTTCAGCTCAAGTCATGATCCTGGAGTCCTGGGATCAAGCCCCGAGTTAGGCTCCCTGCTCAGCGGGGAGCCTGCTTCTCCCTCTCCCTCTGCCCCTTCCCCTACATATGTGTGTTCTCTCTGTCTCTCAAATACTTAAATAAAATCATTAACATTCCAGATTTCAAGCTATATTAAAAGCTGTGATCATCAAGACAGTATGGTACTGGCACAAAAACAGACACATAGATCAATGGAACATAATAGAGAACCCAGAAATGGGCCCTCAACTCTACAGTCAACTAATATTCAACAAAGAGGAAAGAATATCCACTGGAAAAAGGATAGTCTCTTCAATAAATGGTATTGGGAAAATTGGACAGCCACGTGCAGAATAATGAAACTGGACCATTCTCTTACACCGTACACAAAGATAAACTCAAAATGGATGAAAGATCGAAATGTGAGACAAAAATCAAAATCCTAGAGGAGAAAACAGGCAACACCCTTTTTGAACTTGGCCACAGCAACTTCTTGCAAGATACATCTATGAAGGCAAGGGAAACAAAAGCAAAAATGAATTCTTGAGATTTAAGATAAAAGCTTCTGCACAGCAAAGAAACAGTCAACAAAATGAAAAAACAACCTACAGAACGAGAGAAGATATTCCTAAATGACAAATCAGATAAAGGGCTAGTATCCAAGATCCATAAAGAACTTATCAAACTCAACACCCAAGAAACAAAAAAATCCAATCATTAAATGGGCAAAAGACATGAACAGACATTTCTCCAAGGAAGACATACACATGGCCAAAGGGCACATGAAAAAATGCTCTGCATCACTTGCCATCAGGGAAATACAAATCAAAACCAAAATGAGATACCACCTCACACCAGTGAGAATGGCTAAAATTAATAAGACAGGAAACAACAAATGTTGGTGAGGATGTGGAGAAAGAGGAACCCTCTTGCACTGTTGGTGGGAATGCAAAATGATACCACTACTCTGGAAAACAGTGTGGAGGTTCCTCAAAAGAAGTTAAAAATAGGGGTCCCTGGGTGGCTCAGTGGTTTAGTGCCTGCCTTTGGCACAGGGCATGATTCTGGAGTCCCAGGATCAAGTCCCACATGGGGCTCCCTGCGTGGAGCCTGCTTCTCCCTCTCTCGGTGTCTCTGCCTCTCTTTCTCCCTCCGTGTCTCTCATGAATAAATAAATAAAATCTTTTTTAAATTTTTTTTAAAAAGTTAAAAATAGAGCTACCTTAGACCCATTAATTACACTACTGGGTATTTACCCCAAAGATACAGATGTAGTTATACGACAGGACACCTGCACCCCAATGTTTATAGCAGCAATGTCCCAATAGCCAAACTGTGGGAGGAGCCACATGTCCTTTGACAGATGAATGGGTAAGGAAGATGTGGTCATATATATACAATGGACTATACTCTGCTATCAGAAAAGACAAATACCCACCATTTGCTTCGATGTGGATGGAACTGGAAGGTATTATGTTGAGTGAAATAAGTCAATTGGAGAAGGACAATCATCATATGGTTTCACTCATACATGGAATATAAGAAATAGTGAAAGGGATTATAAGGGAAATGAGAGAAACTGAGTGGGGAAAATTAGAGAGGGAGATAACGGCAAATTGAATTTAAATTTTAAAAATATTAAAAAAAACTAAAAAAAAAACAAATTAAACTTCATTCAGACAGGCTAAGTGGTTTTAATATCTTTCAGATAACAATTCTCAAACCTGCAAGATCTTCAGACTGATCTGGTTTGCATATTAAGTATGTATTTCTGTAGAAGGGTTCCAGAAATCTGTATTTGTGATAAGCTTCTAGGTAATTTTTACATTCACCCAAGCTTGAGAGCCTTGCACCTTTAAAAGATGCCTCTTTACTGTGGAGATTAATTTATAAATCAAGTCACATCCAAACTATGTTAAGAAGTCCAGGAAGATGTGCTTGTCTCAACACTAATAAGTAAGTCATTTCTCAACAAATAAAAATAATAAATAATAAAAAATTTAAAACCCTATTATTTCTGAGTGTGTCTGTGGGGTGTTTCAAGAAAAGATTAGCATTTGAGTTGATGGAACAAGTAAATCAATGGCTCTCCCCAATATAGGGGGCATCAGCCAATGTGCAGGCAGCATTCAAATTTCCCAAACGTCAGTTTCTTGAATAAATCTTCTAATAAAACCCAGCTATCGCATTTGGCATATTTGTCTCCTAAATCTATTTATTTTTTATATGTATATTTTTTATTGGAGTTCGATTTGCCAACATATGGTATAACACCCAGTGCTCATCCCATCAAGTGCCCCGCTCAATGCCTGTCACCTAGTCACCCCAACCCCCCACCCACCACCCCTTCCACTACCCCTTGTTCGTTTCCCAGAGTTAGGAGTTTCTCATGTTTTGTCACCCTCTCTGATTTTTCCCACTCGTTTTCTCTCCTTTCCCCTATAATATCTTTCACTATTTTTTATATTCCTCATATGAGTCAAACCATATAATGATTGTCTTCTGATGGACTTACTTCACTCAGTATGATACCCTCCAGTTCCATCCACACCAAAGCAAATGGTGAGTATTAGTTTCTAATGGCTGACTAATATTCCATTTGCATCTTCTTTACCCATTCACCTTTCGATGGACACCGAGGCTCCTTCCACCATGTGACTATTGTGGACATTGCTTCTATAAACATTGGGGTGCAGGTGTCTCGGCTTTTCACTGCATCCTAAATTTATTTTAATCTATGAAGATTTCCCTCTAAAGTATTCCTCACATTTTGTTTGTTGAAGAAGTGAGAGTCACTTGCTATCTTGACAGCATAGTGCTTTAGGGCATAAGTTCTCAAATCAGGTAGCCTGGTTCTTTTTAAAAATTTTCCAATTGAAGTATAATTAACATACAGTGTTATATGCATGTAATAATATTATCCAGCCATAAAAAGAATAAGACCTTGCCATTTGCAACAACATGGATGGACTTACTTATTTTTTTTTAACAAACTTTTTATTCAGGTGTTACCTACATACAGAAAAGTACATGAGTCATAATTGTGAAGCTTGATGAGTTTTCAGAAACAAACACACCCTTGCAACCAGCAAGCTCATTGGGAAACAAATATTATTGGCACCCTAGAAATTCCCTTACCTGCTACTAGACTCTACTATCCCATAGAGGTAACCACAGTTCTGCATTTATAACATCATTGGTCAATTTTGCCCATTTAAAAATTTTACAAAGTTTTGAAACATACAAAATGTCTTCTGGCTTCTTTTGCTCAAATTAGGCTTGTAGATTTATCCATATTGTTGCTCATGGCTGGTTTGTTCATTCTCATTGCTGTATAGTATTCCATTGTATGAATATACCACAATTTATTTAGTATTCTGTTGTTGAGAATGGCAGTTTCTTATAAAGTCAACCATCCACCTACACTGTGACCCAGAAACTCCACTTCTTGGGAGTGGAGTGATGGTACTAGTCTGTGTCTCAAAAGGAATTTGTGTTACACAGGCACATGGTTGAAACTTACCAAAAATTATCTGGGCATTTTGCTGTAGGTAAATTTTACCCCCAAAAGAAAAAAAGAAAAGAACCACCAATAAATACTGAGCTTGAGTTAGCAATGTGCATACTGAAACTCTGGAAGACAGCATACTAGTGACTGTAACTTACTTTAAAATGCATGGATGCCCTGATGAGTGGATAGAGGGATGGAGACATTCATAGACATGTTGTAAAGCAAGCTAGTAAGTTGTTCATTGTATTCTCTGTATTTGGATAGTGATGAGTGCACATAAAACTGCATGCCAGAGAGTACCTGAGGAGATAGTTCTATTAGACAGGTGATCAGGCTTTCTGGGGATCTGGTGACACTTAAACAGAAGCCACACAAGTGGAGGGATGGAGAACTTCATGACAGAGCCACATTTGTTTTGGTATAGAAGTTCTATTTCTGGTCTTTTTTAATATGCCAGTGAAATTGACATCCTGAGAGACCCTGTTTTGTCCAGTGGCTGTGTATCCATGTCTGTGTGTCCCCAGCAGAGCTGCAGAGGCCAGTATGAAGGCCAGTTATTCTGCTGACTCAGGACTCCCTGCTGGAGCACTGGGTGTGTCTGCCAGCATGTCTCAGTCCCTTGGGGAGCTACCCCATTCTTGGTATCCCCACTGGATTCTGGGTCACAGGAGAGGGCATGAGGTCCAGGCTTGGCCATTCATAGCATTGGACCCCTGGAGACTCCTTGTTGATTCTCAGGGCAGGCAGGATACAAACACAGCTCCATACTTCTCTGCTGGGATGGACTGAAGGGTTGTGGGGTCCTGAAGCTTTTGCTGGAGTTGGGGAGAGGTTAGCCATGTTTCCTCATACCTAGAATGTTAGAGGTTGTGCATAATGAACATACATATGTGGGAGATAGAGAGGAGAATGCAAAGACAGTGCAGGTGTGTAAGAAGAGAGATGAAGTCAGAGATAGATAGACAAGTGATAGAGAAAGATCTGGAAGATGGCATCTCTAGCTTTCCCTAGCACTCCATTCCTTTGCTTGCTTTCTTTGAGTCTGTGACCTCCTCCATTCTTCCCAGTTACATGATCCAGAAAATTTCTTTTCAGCTGAAGCTTATTTGGGTCAGGTTCTGGTCACATTTGCTGCTAAAAGAAACTTGCAGTTTTACCACCAAAACATACCCCATTTCATGATTGGATTGTTTGTTTCTTTGCTGTTGAGTTTAAAAAGTGCTCTATAGATCTTAGATATTAGCCCTTTATCTGATATGTCATTTGCAAATATCTTATCCCATTCTGTAGGTTGTCTTTTAGTTTTGTTGACTGTTTCTTTTGCTGTGCAGAAGCTTTTTATCCTGATGAAGTTCCAATAATTCATTTTTGCTTTTGTTTCCCTTGCCTTCATGGATATCTCTTGCAAGAAGTTGCTGTGGCATGTGAACTGGTGCAGCCACTCCTGGAAAACTGTGTGGAGGTTCCTCAAAGAGTTAAAAATAGATCTGCCCTATGACCCAGCAATTGCACTGCTGGGGATTTACCCCAAAGATACAGATGCAATGAAACGCTGGAACATCTGCACCCCGATGTTTATAGCAGCAATGTCCACAATAGCCAAACTGTAGGAGGAGCCTTGGTGTCCATCAAAAGATGAATGGATTAAGAAGCTGTGGTATATGGATACAATGGACTATTACTCAGCCATTAGAAATGACAAATACCCACCATTAGCTTCGACATGGATGGACCTGGAGGGTATTATGTAGTGAAATAAGTCAATCAGAGAAGGACAAACATCGTATGGTTTCATTCATTTGGGGAATATAAAAATTAGTGAAAGGGAATAAAGGGGAAAAGGAGTGAAAATATCAGTGAGGGTGACAGAACATGAGAGACACCTAACTCTGGGAACTGAACAAGGGGTAGTGGAAAGGGAGGTGGGCGGGGGATTGGCGTGAATGGGTGATGGGCACTGATGGGGACACTTGGCGGGATGGGCACTGGGTGTTATGCTATATGTTGGCAAATTGAACTCCAATAAAAAAAAATACCCCAAATCCCTCCACCTTTCCTGCTCTGCACCATTGTCCAAGCCAGCTCTGTCTCCTGCATGGAGACCAACTCTCACCCCTTGCTGGTCTCCATGCACCACACCAGGCCCCATGTAGCGCGTCTTCCACAGAGGGATCACTGTGGGCTGCCAGGTGGAACTTGGAAACATTGCTCATGATTGGACTTCTGTGCAGACCTTAAAGAGAGGACTCCGGGCTGCTGTAGCCTGGCACAGATGAGATAATGCCTCTGGATCACTGAGTGCATCATTCACTGTGCCAGTAAGGAAGACCCCCAGAGTGGGTTGTAAATAAAACCATTTTTTCTCCTACCACCCTCTTCTTCTCTGATTCATTAGCACTGTATCAGTTGGGATGCTTTCACCTGCAATTAACAGAAAGATCACAAAGAAAATCAACATATCCTTTACTCATGGCTCCCTCCTCCAGCCTCAGAGCCAGCAATCGCATCACTCAGACATCTGCTTCTGTTGTCATATCTTCTCTGACTCTGACTCTCCTGCCTCTCTCTTTCCCTCATAAGGACACTTGTGATTGCACTGGACCTGCCTAGACAATCCTGCTATCTCATCCTTCACCTGCAACATCCCGTTTGCCTTATAACAAAACATGCTCACTGGTTCTGGGGATTTGGGTGTTGACATCTTTGGAAGTGGGTGGGGGACATTATTCTATCTACCACATAAGGGCAGCAGGAATTGAGGGCCTCAGCATAGCTGCCTACAAGGGGCTGAATTCTACCAACTGTGTCATCTTGGAGGTAAATCTGTCCCTAGTGGAGCCTTGGCTTGAGATGAAGCTCTGGTGGACATCATGATTGCTGTCTTGTGAATCCCTGAGGCAAAGGACCCACCTAAGCTGTTCCTGACCCACAAAACTGCGAGATAATAAGCATGCATTGTTTTAAGCCACCAAATTGGTGGCAATGTGTTATGTGGCAATAGATAGCTCAAACATTCGTGTGACTCTCTTTGGCCAATGAGATGCTAGTAGTTGTGATGCATGATGCAGCTTGCAAAAAGAAAAACCCTCATGTGTTTCACTTCTTCTCTTGCTCCTCTGTCCTTGCAATGAAAGCCTGCCTAGGCTGACCTCCTGGAGGATGAGAGGCAGGTGGAGCAGAGCAGAAAAGGCTCAGTTGTCCCAGATGAGGCGATCTCAGACCAGCTGATGGGCAGCTGACACCCACACATGGGGCAGCCTGGACAGAATCATGAGACCACTTAACTGACCCATAGCTGACAGCAGATGCACTGGGAGGCTTATCTGAGATTTGTGAGATCACATATTTGTGAGCTCAATACATGTTTTTGCTTTATGCCAAAACTATAAAAGTTTTGTGGGTTCTGTGGTTATTGTGAATTCTATTAAGCAGATTGTTGAGGCAAACAGATGGCTGATATGCCCACCTATGATTGGATTATTTTTAATAAATATAACCTTTAGATAGCAAGATCCTGAGGGCAGTGAAACCCGTGTTTAGCACAGGGTCTGGAACATAGCAGAATTTTGTAAATCTTTGTTGGAGGAATAAATGCATAATTGAGTTTGAGAAGTGGCACAAAGGAATGTATGTGTGTGCATGAGAGGGAGAAAGTTGGCAAGATCTCCGAGAGGGAAAGTGTTGGCAAGATCTCCAACCCCAAGAGGACAGTCTTGTGTGATACCTTAGAACTCAGCCTTGAGGAACAGAACCAATGACCCCCAAACTTTCTGGCATCCATACGTGGTCATACCATTCCCAGCTATAGAAACTATCAAAATCCACCAACCAAAGCCTTGAGAAACAATTTTCTGTCCAAACAAAAAGTTAGGATTATTCAGTTTACTTACTACAAGGGAGAACACACACCAGGAAAAGCATGGGGTGGCCCAGCAAGAGATAATTGGGATGGCTTCTTTTAGCATTAGGGCTTGTGGAGTGCCTGGGTGGCTCAGTTGGTGAAGCATCTGCCTTCTGCTTGGGTCATGATTTCAGGGTCCTGGGATGGAACCCCAGGTCAGGCTCCCTGCTCAGTGGGGAGTCTGCTTGAGAGTCTCTCTCTCCCTCTCCCTCTGCCCCTCCCCCTCACTTCCGTGTGTGCTTTCTGAAACAACAACAATACCAGATTGGAGGTTGTGCTGGATACTTCTAAGGAGGGTTTAAGAAAGCAGAACTGATAGGCAACCATATACAAGTATGTACCTTCCTTCCTGTGCTCCTCTCTACCCATTCTCCTTCAGTAGATGCTTACTTAGCACCCTGCACTATTTCTCTTTTGGGTTTGTGCCCTTCCTTTGCACTCAAGAGAGTTTGTGGCTGCAGAGGAAGTGACACCATGTATCATCCAAGGTCATACAAGGTAATAAAGCTCCTGCTTCGTGTCTCCTCCTTGTCTCCCTCCCTCCCTCCTCAGAACTTGGCCATTCTGCTTTGAGATATCCAAACTAGTTCACAAGAACACAACATGGAGAAGCCAAATGTAGGAGTTCTGGCCCCAAGTTGGCAGCCCAAACATGAGTGCAGACCCCAGAACATTCCAGCCCTAGCTATGGCATGCTAGCTTCAAGGCTTTCCAGCCAAGGCCCCTACACATCATGCAGCAAAGATGAACCATCCTGCTGCGTTCTGTCTTAATTACTGACCCAAAGACTCAGCAGGATGTTAACAGGCTAATTTTATGCCTCTGGGTTTGGTGTGGTGTGTCAGGCAGTACTAATAACCCAAGAAGTAGCAGGCCTGGCATTGACCCTAGAGCTGACCTTGCACAGAACCAGCAGGCAATTTGCTGGGGGAACCAGGGACTCGGTCCAGGGAGATGATGGGGATTGCATTAACCCATCAGAATAACCCTTTTCTCCATTGCTGGTAATTGGCTTAGGGCAAGCATGCAACCAATCTGGCCAATGAGATGTAATGAGGAATCTCCTGCTGCTCCAAGGAAAGAGCTTCCTCCACATTAAAAAGAATGAGGCAGAAGGAAGGTCTGCATTCTTCACTCTCCCTCCTTTTGTTCTTTTTGTATATTGTCTTGTGAGGAGGGGCACTAGCAGCCATTCTGTGATCATGGGGGCAAAACCTTGTGATCCTGTCCTCCTCTGGCCAAGGGGTGGTCCACGAATTGTTCCTTCTTGTGCCTGAAGGATGGAAAATGTTCAGGTCAACTCATTGCAAAGATTCCAGAAGAGAATCCTTTAGTATTCTTGGAATTGTCTCAGCTCTGTATTTTCTGAGATAAAGTGATTTGGCTTTTTCATAAATTTTACCAGCTGCCACATACAAATTGCAATAGTTTTAATATTTTTATTTAAATATTATTGCTTCCAAAGAGGGGTCAGCAAGATAGGGGAAGAGTAGGATCCCCAAGTACCTGTCCCCATCAACTTACCTAGAGAACTTTCAAATCATCTGAAAAACCTATGAATTCGGCCTGAGATTTAAAGAGAGAACAGCTGGAATGTTACCGTAAGAAGAGTTTGCGTTCCTATCAAGGTAGGAAGACGGAAAATAAATAAATAAAAAAGCATCCAGTGGGGGAGGGGTTCCTGTGAGGAGCCTGGCTAAGGCCGGGCGGCAAGAGCCTCCAGCACAGGAAAGCCCAGTCCTGGAGAAGCAGAAACTTTACTAATCTTCCCAGATGGAAAGGCGCTCGCCGGGAACTCAGGCAGGATCCCAGGAGGGGCAGTGGAGCCTCCAGGTTACCAGTGTCACTAACAGAGGGTGTGTGCCCCGGGAGAGAGCGCGCCACACACCTAGGGCCGAGCTCCATGAGGGGCTGGAGCGCACACCTGGCGGGGCCCTGGGAGCAGCTCCAGCCGCAGCTCAGACAGTGGCTCCGCATAGAGGAGGCTGCGTGGCCCCGGGAGCACGATTCCAGCGGCACAGGCCCTGGAGGCCAGGGCACCAGGGGACACAGCCCAGGATCCGCTCCCCTTGGGACAGGCAGAGGCCGGGAGGACACAGGACAGCGAGGAGGCTCCTGCCCCCAGACGCACCCGAACTGTGCAGATCAGTGCCGCCTGCCCTCGGAGCATCCGGGCCAGTGTGGAATGGGAGCTGAGGTAGTTACTCTGGGAGCTGACTCCAGGGCTGGAGAGCTGCCCGCCGCCAGTCTTGTTGTTCCTCCCTGTGTCACCTTGGGCCTGGGACAGCACGGGGCTGCCAGGGAACAAGGGACTCACAGGATAAACAGCTCCCACTGAGCCGTGCACCTGGCAGGGGGCGAGATAGCGCCCCCAGATGCACACACCTGAGAATCAGCACAGCAGCGCCACCCCCCCCCCCCCAAGAAGACCAGGTGGAAGGACAGGGGAAGAGCGAGTTCTTAACCAAGCAGTGCTGGAAAGCTCCAGAGGAAGTTGAGGGACTTACAGTATATAGAATCAGAGGATACCCCTCCTTGTTTTTTGGTTTTGTTTTGTTTTTGTTTGTTTTGTGTTTTTTTGTTTTGTTCTTTGTTTTCCCCCCTTATTTTCTCTTTTTTTTTTCCCCTTCCTTTTTCCAGGACAACTTGTTTTTAGCCACTCTGCACTGAGCAAAATGACTAGAAGGAAGAACTCACCACAAAAGAAAGATTCAGAAACAGTACTCTCTGCCACAAAGTTACAGAATTTGGATTACAATTTGATGTCAGAAGCACAATTATAAAGCTACTGGTGGCTCTGGAGAAAAGCATATAAAGGATTCAAGAGACTTCATGACTGCAGAATTTAGATCTAATCAGGCCGAAATTAAAAATCAATTAAATGAGATGCAATCCAAACTGGAGGTCCTAACGGTGAGGATTAAAGAGGTAGAAGAAAGAGTGAGTGACATAGAAGACAAGTTGATGGCAAGGAAGGAAGCTGAGGAAAAAAGAGAAAAACAATTAAAAGACCACAAGGAAAGGTTAAGGGAAATAAATGACAGCCTCAGAAGGAAAAATCTACGTTTAATTGGGGTTCTAGAGGGCGCTGAAAGGGACAGAGGACCAGAAAGCATATTTGAACAAATCATAGCTGAGAACTTCCCTAACTTGGGGAGGGAAATAGGCATTCAGATCCAGGAGATAGAGAGAACCCCCCCTAAAATCAATAAAAACCACTCAACCCCTTGACATTTAATAGTGAAACTTGCAAATTCCAAAGATAAAGAGAAGATCCTTAAAGTAGCAAGAAACAAGAGATCCCTAACCTTTATAGGGAGAAATATTAGGTTAACAGCAGACCTCTCCACAGGGACCTGGCAGGCCAGAAAGGGCTGGCAGGATATATTCAGGGTCCTAAATGAGAAGAACCTGCAGCCAAGAATACTCTATCCAGCAAGGCTCTCATTCAGAATAGAAGGAGAGATAAAGAGCTTCCAAGATAGGCAGAAGCTGAAAGAATATATGACCACCAAGTCGGTTCTGCAAGAAATATTAAGGGGGACTCTGTAAAAGAAAGAGGAAGTCCAAGGAAACAATCCACAAAAACAGGGACTGAATAGGTATCATGATGACACTAAATTCATATCTTTCAATAGTAACTCTGAACGTGAATGGTCTTAATGACCCCATCAAAAGGTGCAGGGTTTCAAACTGGATAAAAAAGCAAGACCCATCTATTTGCTGTCTACAAGAGACTCATTTTAGACCTAAGGACACCTACAGCCTGAAAATGAAACATTGGAGAACCATTGCCATTCAAATGGTCCTCAAAAGAAAGCAGGGGTAGCCATCCTCATATCAGATTAATTAAGTTTATCCCAAAGACTGTAGTAAGAGATGAAGAGGGACACTATATCATACTTAAAGGATCTATCCAACAAGAGGACCTAACAATCATGAATATTTATGCCCCTCATGCGGGAGCTGCCAAGTATATCAATCAGTTAATAACCAAAGTAAAGACATACTTAGATAATAATACACTTATACTGGGAGACTTCAACACGGTGCTTTCTGCAAATGACAGATCTTCTAAGCACACATCTCCAAAGAAACAAGGGCTTTAGGTGATACACTGGACCAGATGGATTTCACAGATATTTACAGAACTTTACATCGAAACGCACTGAATACACATTCTTCTCAAGTGCGCATGGAACTTTCTCCAGAATAGACCACATACTGGGTCACAAATCAGGTCTTAACTGATACCAAAAGATTTGGATCATACCCTGAATATTTTCACACCATAATGCTTTGAAACTACAACCAAACCACAAGAAGAAGTTTGGAAGGATTTCAAACACATGGAGGTTAAGGACCATCCTGCTAAAAGATGAAAGGGTCAACCAGGAAATTAGATAAGAATTAAAAAGATTCATGGAAACTAATGAGAATGAAGATACAACTATTCAAAATCTTTGGGATACAGCAAAAGCAGTCCTGAGGGGGAAATACATGCAATACAAGCATCCATCCAAAATCTGGAAAGAACTCAAATACAAAAGCTAACCTTGCACCTAAAGGAGCTGGAGAAGGAACAGCAAATGAAACTTTCACCCAGCAAAAGAAGACAATTAATAAAGATTCAAGCAGAACTCAATGAAATAGAGACCAGAAGAACTGTGGAACAGATCAACAAAACCAGGAGTTGGTTCTTTGAAAGAATTAATAAGATAAACCTTTAGCCAGCCTTATTAAAAAAGAGAGAAAAGACTCAAATTAATAAAATCATGAATGAAAAAGGAGATATCACTACCAATACCAAGGAAATACAAACGATTTAAAAAACTTACTATGAGCAGCTATACGCCAATAAATCAGGCAATCTAGAAGAAATGGACACATTTCTAGAAAACCACAAACTACCAAAACTGGAACAAGAAGAAACAGAAAACCTGAACAGGCCAATAACCAGGGAGAAAACTTAAAAAAATTTTTTTTATTGGAGTTCAATTTGCCAACATATAGCATAACACCCAGTGCTCATCCTGCCAAGTGTCCTCCTCAGTGCCCATCACCCAGTCACCCTAACCCCCCACCTACCTCCCCTTTACTACCCCTTGCTCATTTCTCAATTAGATGTCTCTCATGTTTTGTCACCCTCACTAATATTTTCATTCATTTTCTCTCCTTTCCCTTTATTCACTTTCACTAATTTTTATATTCCCCAAATGAATGAGACCATATAATGTTTGTCCTTTTCCAAATGACTTATTTCACTCAGCATAATACCCCCCACCCAGTTCCATCCAGGTCGAAGCAAATGGCGGGTATTTGTCATTTCTAATGGCTGACTAATATTCCATTGTATACATAGACCACATCTTCTTTATCCATTCATCTTTAATGGACACTGAGGCTCCTTCCACAATTTAGCTATTGTGGACATTGCTGCTATAAACATTGGGGTGCAGGTGTTCCGGCGTTTCCCTGCATCTGTATCTTTGGGGTAAATCCCTAGCACTGCAATTGCTGGGTCATAGGGGAGCTCTATTTTTAACTCTTTGAGAAACCTCCACACAGTTTTCCAGAGTGGCCGTACCAGTTCGCATTCCCACCAACAGTGCAAGAGGGCTCCCCTTTCTCCACATCCTCTCCAACATTTCTTGGTTCCTGTCTTGTTAATTTTCCCCATTCTCACTGGTGTGAGGTGGTATCTCATTGTGGTTTTGATTTGTATTTCCCTGATGGCCAGTGATGCGGAGCATTTTCTCATGGGCCTGTTGGCCATGTCTATGTCTTCCTCTGTGAAATTTTTGTTCATGTCTTTTGCCCATTTCATGATTGGATTGTTTGTTTCTTTGCTGTTGAGTTTAATAAGTTCAGTTTTTTCTAAATTTTTTTTTATTGGAGTTCAATCTGCCAACGTATAGCATAACACCCAGTGCTCATCCCGCCAAGTGCCCCACTCTCTTGGATACTAGCCCTTTATCTGATAAGTCATTTGCAAATATCTTCTCCCATTCTGTAGGTTGTCTTTTAGTTTTGTTGACTGTTTCTTTTGCTGTGCAGAAGCTTTTTATCTTGAGGAAGTCCCAATAATTCATTTTTGCTTTTGTTTCTCTTGCCTTCATGGATGTATCTTGCAAGAAGTTGCTGTGGCCAAGTTCCAAAAGGGTGTTGCCTGTGTTCTCCTCTAAGATTTTGATGGATTCTTGTCTCACATTTAGATCTTTCATCCATTTTGAGTGTATCTTTGTGTATGGTGTAAGAGAATGGTCTAGTTTCATTCTTCTGCATGCGGCTGTCCAATTTTCCCAGCACCACTTATTGAAGAGACCGTTTTTTGTTTTTCCAGTGGATAGTCTTTCCTGCTTTGTCGAATATTAGTTGACCTAAAGTTGAGGGTCCACTTCTGGATTCTCTATTCTGTTCCATTGATCTATGTGTCTGTTTTTGTGCCAGTACCACACTGTCTTGATTATCACAGCTTTGTAGTACAACCTGAAATCTGGCATTGTGATGCCCCCTATTATGGTTTTCTTTTTTAATATTCCCCTGGCTATTCAGGGTCTTTTCTGATTCCGCACAAATCTTAAGATGATTTGTTCCAACTCTCTGAAGAAAATCCATGGTATTTTGATAGGGATTGCATTAAATGTGTAAATTGCCCCGGGTAACATTGACATTTTCACAATATTAATTCTTCCGATCCATGACCATGGAATATTTTTCCATCTCTTTGTGTCTTCCTCAATTTCTTTCAGAAGTGTTCTGTAGTTTTTAGGGTATAGATCCTTTACCTCTTTGGTTAGGTTTATTCCTAGGTATCTTATGCTTTTTGGTGCAATTGTAAATGGGATTGACTCCTTAATTTCTCTTTCTTCAGCCTCTTTGTTAGTGTATAGAAATGCCACTGATTTCTGGGCATTGATTTTGTATCCTGTCACACTGCCGAATTGCTGTATGAATTCTAGCAATCTTGGGGTGGAGTCTTTTGGGTTTTCTATGTAGAGTATCATGTCATCTGCAAAGAGGGAGAGTTTGACTTCCTCTTTGCCAATTTGAATGCCTTTTATTTCCTTTTGTTGTGTGATTGCCGAGGCTAGGACTTCTAATACTATGTTGAATAGCAGTGGTGAGAGTGGACATCCCTGTGGTGTTCCTGATCTTAGGGAAAAGGCTCCTGGTGTTTCCCCATTGAGAATGATATTTGCTGTGGGCTTTCCATAGATGGCTTTTAAGATGCTAAGGAATGTTCCCTCTATCCCTACGCTCTGAAGAGTTTTGATCAGGAATGGATGCTGTATTTTGTCAAATGCTTTCTCTGCATCTATTGAGAGAATCATATGGTTCTTGTTTTTTCTCTTGTTGATATGATCTATCATGTTGATTGCTTTATGAGTGTTGAACCAGCCTTGCATCCCAGGGATAAATCCCACTTGGTCATGGTGAATAATCATCTTCATGTACTGTTGGATCCTATTAGCTAGTATCTTGTTGAGAATTTTTGCATGTGTGTTCATCAGGGACATCGGTCTATAATTCTCCTTTTAGGTGGGGCCTTTGTCTGGTTTTGGAATTAAGGTGATGCTGGCCTCATAGAACGAGTTTGGTAGTACTCCATCTCTTTCTATCTTTCTGAACAGCGTTAGTACAATAGGTATGGTTTCTTCTTTAAACGTTTGATAGAATTCCCCTAGGAAGCCATCTGGCCCTGGACTTTTGTGTCTTGGAGGTTTTTGATGACTGCTTCAATTTCCTCCCTGGAGGAAAGACTATCCAGTGGAAAAAAGACAGTCTCTTCAATAAATGGTGCTGGGAAAATTGGACAGCCACGTGCAGAAAAATGAAATTAGACCCTTCTCTTACACCATACACAAAGATACACTCAAAATGGATGAAAGATCTAAATGTGAGACAAGAATCCATCAAAATCTTAGAGGAGAACACAGGCAACACCCTTTTGGAACTTGGCCACAGCAACTTCTTGCAAGATACATCCATGAAGGCAAGAGAAACAAAAGCAAAAATGAATTATTGGGACTTCCTCAAGATAAAAAGCTTCTGCACAGCAAAAGAAACAGTCAACAAAACTAAAAGACAACCTACAGAATGGGAGAAGATATTTGCAAATGACTTATCAGATAAAGGGCTAGTATCCAAGAGAGTGGGGCACTTGGCGGGATGAGCACTGGGTGTTATGCTATACGTTGGCAGATTGAACTCCAATAAAAAAAAATTTAGAAAAAACTGAACTTATTAAACTCAACAGCAAAGAAACAAACAATCCAATCATGAAATGGGCAAAAGACATGAACAAAAATTTCACAGAGGAAGACATAGACATGGCCAACAGGCCCATGAGAAAATGCTCCGCATCACTGGCCATCAGGGAAATACAAATCAAAACCACAATGAGATACCACCTCACACCAGTGAGAATGGGGAAAATTAACAAGACAGGAACCAAGAAATGTTGGAGAGGATGTGGAGAAAGGGGAGCCCTCTTGCACTGTTGGTGGGAATGCGAACTGGTACGGCCACTCTGGAAAACTGTGTGGAGGTTTCTCAAAGAGTTAAAAATAGAGCTCCCCTATGACCCAGCAATTGCAGTGCTAGGGATTTACCCCAAAGATACAGATGCAGGGAAACGCCGGAACACCTGCACCCCAATGTTTATAGCAGCAATGTCCACAATAGCTAAATTGTGGAAGGAGCCTCAGTGTCCATTAAAGATGAATGGATAAAGAAGATGTGGTCTATGTATACAATGGAATATTAGTCAGCCATTAGAAATGACAAATACCCACCATTTGCTTCGATGTGGATGGACCTGGAGGGTATTATGCTGAGTGAAGTAAGTCAATCAGAGAAGGACAAACATTATATGGTCTCATTCATTTGGGGAATATAAAAAATAGTGAAAGGGAATAAAGGGGAAAGGAGAAAAAATGAGTGGGAATTATCAGAAAGGGAGACAGAGCATGAGAGACTCCTAACTCTGGGAAACGAACTAGGGGTGGTAGAACGGGAGGTGGGTGGGGGGTGGGGGGTGACTGGGTGATGGGCACTGAGTTATATGCTATATGTTGGCAAATTGAACTCCAATAAAAATAAATAAATAAATAAATAAATAAATAAATAAATAAATAAAATTATTGCTTCCATCAACAGATCTTTGTTGAGTGCCTACTGTATGCTAAGCTCTGTTCTGAGCACTGGAGATACTGTAGTGAACAAAACAGATCAAAACCCTATCCTCATGATACTTGCTTTCCGGTGGGAGAGTCACACAATGTACAAAATGCATGAAGTCCATGGCAACAAATACAATGGAGAGCACGTTGGCTTTAGGCATGGCAGCTTCAATGATATCATACTATAAAATCTGGAAAGGGAATAAAGAATGCCTGGGTGTTTTGCCTTCTGCCCATAGATCTATAAGGGGATTTGACCCCAAAGAATAAGGAATGGCCCAAGAGACTTGACTTTCATGTTGAGTAAAAGGACCCAAGGAGTTAAATCCTGATACTTTGAAGACAGAAAGCAATGGGAATTTTGAAAGTGTTGGAGCAAAAATGGAGAGAAGGGGGAATTCCTACAAAGAGTATGCAAATTTTAGAGGAACCTCAAATCCTGCTGATAGAGACATGGAGGCCTGGGCTTCCTTTGCTCCTAACAGACTCAGTTTCTGTTGCTTGTAACCAAAGACTTCTAACATACATACATCTGTGCTGTGCCAGGCTTTGTGCTGGGCACTGAGGACACTGAGATAAATCATACACAGACCCTGTCCTCAAGGAACACCCAGCCTAAAGCAGGAGCTAGCTGGTGACATGTCAACCACAGCTCACAGAGCACCCACTGTGTGCCAGTCCCAGTGACATGTTTCATGTATGTCACTTACTAATTCTCATCCTAAACTTTGCAGAAGGCATTCAGAATGAACCTAAATGAGATCATATCCCTTGCTGAGTTAAAATTCTGCCACCACTTCCCACTGTAACAGAAATAAAATCCTCCCAAATATAGATACTTTGCCATGGCTTCTGACCTTATCTCCTGCAAATGCCCTCCTTCCTCAGGATCTTGTAAAAATAACAACAAAATCATGATATTTATCATCACCACCACCATCATCATTTCCATCATCACCATCATCACCACCATTATCATCCTCATCATCACCATCATCATCTCCATCATCACCACCATTACCATCACCACCATCACCATCATCATCACCACCACCATAATCACCACCATTATAATCCTCATCATCACCATCATGATCATCACCACCATCACTATCATCATCTCCATCATCACCACCACCATTACCATTATCATCTCCACATCTTCTCCAACATTTGTTATCTCCTCTTTTTGCCCCTTCTTTTTAATGACAAACATCATAGCACGTGTGATATGATTCCCATTGTGGGTTTGATTTACATCAGAGAAGGCATATTTTCATCTTAACCTATCTGCTTGCCCCCCCACATGGCTGTGTCAGTTTCTGCACCCACCAGAGGAGTAGAAGAGGACCCATTTGTTCATATCCTTGCCAACATCAAGTACTCTTGCCATGGAACTGGGTTTTTGTATCATAGAGAAGTATATGCTTCTTCAGCTATGTCACAGAGAGAGAGGATGGATAGAATGGAAGGGCCGTGTCCCCACTGCTCATTGGTTGGCACATAGGATAGATAATGAGCCCTGATTTTGAGGTCTTCAGGGAGAATGACAGCCTCAAGGTCCCTGGCCAGAAGTTTATATCTTGTTGAACCTGCCTTCAGCCAAGCTTCTGAGCTGTAGATGCACTGGTTGCTCAGAGTCTTCTTTGGGAATAGAGCCTCTTTTGGCTATTTTTTTTAAAGATTTTATTTATTTAATCATAGAGACAGAGGCAGAGACACAGGCAGAGGGAGAAGCAGGCATCATACAGAGAGCCCTATGTGGGACTCCATCCAGGGCCTCCAGGATCACGCCCTGGGCTGCAGGCGGCGCTAAACCCCTGCTCCACCGGGGCTGCCCCTCTTTTGGCTATTCAGGGAGAAAAGCATGGTTCCCTGAGGATCTGACAAGGGGCAAGAGGTGTGGACACTCCCACTTTGCTTTCTGAGTTGGTGAAGTTCTTTGAGCTTTTGTTTCCTGCTTAATCCATAATCTGAGGTTTACCCTACAGAACAGGATGATGCCAGAAGCATGGTGGTGGGGCAAGGGGACCACCAGGTCATGTAGGCAGACTGACTGAGCTTCACCTTTTCTGGTCCAAAAATGAAGAGCATTGGCTGATCTTCTATAAAACTTTACATCCCACAATTGCAAAATAATTCCGTCCTTCTCCCTTCCTTCCTTCCTTCCTTCCTTCCTTCCTTCCTTCCTTCCTTCCTTCCTTCCTTCCGTCTCTCCTGCCCTGTTTCCTCCTTCATCCCTCCACCCCTCCTTACTCCTTCAATTCTTTTTCGCCATAACTCATTTTAAAAAGATAAAACAAGCCCAACACTTACCCACAAAGATGTCCATTGTGGAATTCTCTAGAGTTCTAAAAAAAATGAATACAACTTGATCACAGAGTAATGATAAAAATAAGACAGCACACACATCAAATGCTTGCCATATGCTGGGACTTGTATTAAAACTTTTAATGCATTAACTCCATTCATTCCCACCACAAGCCTATGAGGTAAGTACTTTTACTCACTTCATTTGGTGACAAAAACTTCCTCATGTCATTTATGTAACTTAGACTTGTTTGAATATCATTTGCCAATACCAAATGACAAGATATTGCACATTAATTAAAATCATGATCATTTTTATTAATATGGAAAATATTCCATGAATGAAACATGCTAAAATGTAAAATGTGATGAAAAACTAATTTTGTTTTCAAAATGAAATCTATGTATGTAATGCATCGAACAGGGATGATCTCTGTGGAATTGCAGATAAATTTTCAGAAGCCTATTTTTTTCTGATTCTAAAGTGTTAAATAAAATTGTGGTAGGAGTCAAATCATATAAAACATTTTATGTACATAAAAATCTGAATGATACAAGTCCAAACTATAAATCCTGATTATCACTTTGAAGTAGGCATTGGTTTCTGCGGAATGTTCTGTTTGTTTGGTACATTCTCGTGTTATCTCAAATATATTTAAATTTTTTATTTTATTAAATTGTGGTAGAATACAAATAACATAAAATTTACTATCTTAACCATTTTAAGTGTACACTTCAGTAGGGTTAAATACATTCACATCATTGTGCAACCAACTTCCAGAACTTTTTCATCTTGCAAATTAAAATTCTGTACCCATAATGAACACCCCATTTCTCCTTCCCTGCAGCCCCTAGCACCCACCATTATCCTTTTGGCCTCCATGAATTTGACTCCCCTATATACTTCATATGAGTGGATCAAATGTTTTTATAGCAAGTATGGCTTTCATTCTTTCTTCAGTGTCTAAAATTTCTGCAGAAGCAAAATACACACCCATGGTTAAAAGTAAACATGTTCCAAGGATGAATGATGACAAATATATCTTGCCTCTCTGACCTCCAGTGAAACTCTCCAGAGGCAGCCACTGTTAACAGAATCTTATATGTCTTTCCAGAAACATCCATTGCATATACATATGCAAGTGCATGTTGTGGATACATGTATAGATAATACATATATAGAAATGATAGCATATTCTCTACTTGTTATGCACCATGCTTCTCACATATTAATACCATTATTGCAGGAGGAGCTGTAGAGTTTTGCACTATAAGAATACAACACAATGCATTTCCCCAGTCCCATCAATGAACATTAGGTCTGTTCCAATTTTCTATTTTTAGAAATAATGCTCAGCTCTAACTAACCTCACACACAGACCTTTGAGTGCACATGCACATCTGTCAGTAGGACAAATTCCTAGAAGTAGAATTGCAGGGGCAAGAGATTTCTTGAGTGTTCATGTGGGCAGATATTGCCACAATGCCCTCCAAAGAATTTGTTTCAGTTTATGCTCCTGTCAACCATGTATGTGAATGCTGGTGGGAAGATCTTTGTAATCATTCTTAAAGTCTAGGGATGGAGGGGCTGCCATGAGAGGTGATAAGCTCCCTGTCATGAAAGGTATGTAAGCAGGGGCTTAACAACTACTTGGTGGGGATGTTGTCTTGATCATGGCTCCAGAATCACAGGAGGGAAGTGAGCGAGGTCACTTGAAGAAACTAAAGATTCTGTAATTAGTGACTGCATCCATAGTCTAGGAAGTGTAGTTTACAACCCATCAAATGTTTACTGAGTTATCACCCTCAACATCTTTGTGCATAAAAGACCAGAGATCAGGTTCCATGCCTCTCACTGATTCCCCAGTGTTGAGAAAAATGGTAGGACTCATGTGTCTGACATGTGCCCAGATATCCCCAGGAAATAAATTTGCCCTCACAACATGGAGGGTTAGATCTTCTTAACTCCAACTTGCTTGTGTGGAAGCAGAGGCTCCGCAAGGGAACAGAACTGTCCCAAGGCCACACAGCTAGCAAGGGGCATCTAGGATTATCATTTGTAATAGTAACAACAATAACTATTATTGAGCTCTTACTAGGCATTGTATTGAGTAATCTCAGTTAAAACTACCATCATGAAGAAGGTATAATTATTGTCCCATTTCACAGGAGATGAAACTGAGCAATATATGAATAGTATAGGAACACATTTTCCTTGAAAAATATTAAATTTTTATAGTAAAACTAACATCTCATTTATCTACACTCACATGTGTCTTCTCTGTCACCATCTGGCATTGTGTTCTTCTAGGCTAGGTTTCCCAGTGGTTATTGTTCAAAGTTTCTGACATGCAATTTCATTGGATTCTCATGGCCCTGAGATGGGTCTTTTTTCAACAATTTTTTTTCTCCCAGTTTCTTTACTAGGGAATGGAAGTTCAGAGAGACAATGGAAGTTCAGACCATGATCACATGGTCAGGAAAAAGTAGAGCCTGGATTTGAACCCTGCTTTGTTTGAGCTCTGCTCATGATCTCATGGTTCCAAGGGAGTGGAGGACATAATTCTTACTGGGTGAGTGCAAATGGGACTACTACTCCATGGATAATTCCATCCTCCATGACTGAGAGAGGCAAGAGGAGGGGGCATTCTGTGTGGACTTGGGGTATATAGGACAAGCATGTGGGAGGAAATTAATGTGTTACTTTATAAACTATTATCTGCTATGTGTAGAGGCTGTATAGGATAGAGCTTATCCTGAAGCTGGACACTATGGGTTCAGATCAATGCTTTTCCATTTACTTGGGCAAACTTACTTAACATCTCTGGCCTCAGTTTCTCCATATGAGAAACAAGGAAGATACAATAACAGAACTTCACACAGTTGTAGTGAGTGCCCAGGTAAGGTAAGCAATTCTTATGCCATCCTCCTCTTACAGAGGAGAATATGGAAATTTGGAGAAGTTAACTCAACGTCTCTCTAAGTAAGCTCATTTGATCCATGACTTTGGAAATTCTCTCTGTCCTTACAACTCCCAAAAGTTTATCCCCATGCTGAAGCTCTCATCTAAACCCCAGGACTGCAAACCCAGTGGTCTCCATGACAACCCAACTATGATCTCTCACAGGGCTTCACACTCATGTCATGCACTGGGGTGTGGACCAGGTAGTTGGAAATGCTTGAGTGTGAATATCTGGTCCACTGCTTACCAGCTGTGTGACTTTGGAGAAGTTATTCAATGTAAGAGTGCTGGTTTCCTCTTGACTTTGAGCAAGACACATTCTCTGGACTTAGTTTTCTTCTCCCCCCCCCATTTTGTTTTATTTAATTTTTTCCAGGTTTATTAAGATACAATTGATAAATAAGTTTGTATATATTTAAAATGTACAAGGTGATAATTTGATATAGGTATATATTGTGAAATGATTTCCACAATTACCATCATCACAGTTAAATTTCTGAGTGTGCAGTGTAAGGACACTTAAAGCTTACTGTCTTAGCAAATTCCAAACAGACAATACAGTGTTATTAACTATAGTCACCATGCTGCACTTTAGATCCTCAGAAATTATTCATATCTATATCTAAGAGGAAATTTGTACCCTTGGCTGATATCTCATTTCTGCATGCTCCCAAACCCTGACACCCACCATTCCACTCTGTTCCTATGAATTCACTTTTTTTGAAAAAGATTCCATATCTAAGTGGGGTCATACAGTATTTGTATTCCTCTAACTTATGCATAATGCACTCCAGCTTCATACATGTTGCTGCAAATAGCAGATTTTCCAGCTTTTTATGGCTGAATAATATTGTATTGTATGATATATATATTCTATATATCACATTGTATATGTATATATTACTTTATATATAATGTAGATTTTATACATGTAATTATATTTTTTTTCTTTGTCCACTTATAAATCAGTAGATACTTAGGTTGCTTCCATGTCTTTGCCAGTGTGAATAATGCTGCAGTACTGGGCATTTTATGAGGGTATAGATGACTTTGAGATAGTGATTTCACTTACTTTGGGATACTTATATTCTCTGGGTTTAATTTTCCTCACCCAGAGTTCTGAGACATAGGTTTTTGACTAAGAAATCTACCTATAGACGAGATGAGGCTCAAGTCATCCTGCTGGAATTGCAAGGTTAATAAATGGCACATGTGGAGCTTCAACACGTACTCCCTAACTCCAGCTCCTTACCATGCCATTTAGCCAGATGCCAGGTGGTCCAAGGTTGGCATGATTTTAGGGCCAGGTGGAGAAGTGTGGGTATAGCCAGCATGAGGTGGGAATCCCTGTGCAATGGGTGAGGACCTGGGGAAATTATAAGAATGTGTTTAAGTGGAGGGTGTGGTGAGTACTGAGAAGAGATCCTCTCCTTAGCTAATCAACAAATATTTTTGAGCTACTTCTGTGTGTAGCTCACTAATCTCGATTAGGATGTAGACACTAATCTAGGTCCTAGGGAGCTTCAACATGTAGGAGATAGATGTCCTGCCATTCAATAAATATTTACTGAGCACCTACTATGAGCCAGGCTTTGTATTAGGTGCTGGGGAGAAAATCATGGGTAGACAGAGGTTCATGCACACAATCAATTTTTTTTTCACACAATCAATTTTGATGGAATATCTAATGCAAGCTAGACATGACACCAGATGTTGAGGTGCCAGTATAGAAAAGCTTTGCCCTGCTTCTGAGGAAGTTATCCTCTGTTCCCTCAAGGCCGCATGATGTCAGGGAACAGGTCTGATTCTCTTATTCACCCCCAAATCCCAGCCTGTTACGGCACCTAGTACAGTGAATTCTCTCTGGCTAAATAAATGAATAAGAAAAGGGGGCCAAAAAAAGGGGGCCCATGCCTCAAGGGGCTTTGAATGCCGTAATAACATATTTAAGCTTCATCTTGTATATAACAAGAGTGTAGTAACAACTTCATGATGCGGATTCACTTAACAAACACGGATGCCCCTGGACTTACTATGTGACGGCCCTAGTGCTCATAACTTGGGTGTATTGTCATTTATATTCTTCACACACACACACACACACACACACACACACAAAGCTCTTGTGAGAGAGAAGTTACAGTACTGTATAATGGAGAGTAAGTTGAGCTGGGCATTAAATGGAAAGCTGTCTACTCCCATGATGCTCATAGTCCATAGAAGGAAACAGATTATTGAACAAAAAAGTAAAGTCAATTTAATTCCAAGCTGAGTATAGTGGAAAGTGTGGCTGGTTACATTCTCTCTGGCCATCAGGGGAGGAGATCCGAAAAGGTCATATCTGAGGGGAGGCCTGGAGTATGGGAAAGGTCCAAACACACCCACAGGTAGGGGCATGCAATTGTGCAAGTGCAAAGCCCTGGAGAGAGAAGGAGGTCTCTGAAGCTGGACTTGGTAAGTGAAAAGATCAGAAGAAGATGGGGATGGAGACATAGCCAAGAACCAATCCTCACAGACCTTGGAAAGGGAACCAGGGACACAAACAGACAGGGAATAGCATCTGAAAGGACACAGATGGCAAACACAAAGGCCCTGAGGCAGGATCAGGCATGGTGGATGCAACTCCATGGAGGAGAGGTCAGAAGGTGGGTGGGCCAGGCCAGTCAGGGCTTTGTGAGCCTTGTAAGCCCCGAGATCTCCTACCAGGCTCATGGGGGCCCTCAGGGAGGGCCCTGCACATGGCATGAGCTTATCTGCTCTGGGCAGCACCCACTGAGGAGACAGAGCCCCGGCAGGTGCAGCTCTGCTCTCCATAGCCTCAGCTCAACCCGTCCCCTCCCGCAGGCTTCCTGCCCGCCACGCCCCCGCCCGGGGCCATGCCGACCGCCTGGGCCCCCCCGGGCGCCCCCGAAGCCCCCCCCTGCGCCAACCAGAGCTGCGTCCCCAGTGAGCTGGTCCTGCTGGGCTTCGCGCACGTGCCCGCGCTGCGGCCGCTGCTCGCCACGCTCTTCCTGGCCATGTTCCTGCTCACGCTGCTGGGCAACGCGCTCATCGTGCTGCTGACCGCCCTGGACCCGGCCCTGCGCGCGCCCATGTACCTGTTCCTGCGCCACCTGGCCCTGGTGGAGATGTGCTTCTCGCTGGACATCGTGCCGCAGCTGCTTCTGACCCTGCTGCGGCCCGGGCGGGGCGTGTCTCCCGCCGGCTGCGCCCTGCAGCTGCTGCTGGTGTTGTCCTGCGTCACGTCCGAGTGCTTCCTCCTGACGACCATGGCCTGGGACCGCTACGTGGCCATCTGCAGGCCTCTGCGCTATGGCGCCATCGTGAGCCCGCGGCTCTGCCACCTGCTGGCCGCCACGTGCTGGCTGGCTGGCGTCCCTGTGTCTCTGGTCTTCACCATCTGGCTGTTCCGCTTCCCCTTCTGCGGGCCCCGAGGCATCCGCCACTTCTTCTGTGACATCGCGCCTCTGCTGAGCCTGGTGTGTGCAGACACCAGAGTCTTCGAGGCCAACGTGTTGGCGGCCACGGTGCTGGTTATCATGGTTCCCTTCTGTCTGATAGCCGCGTCCTACACCAAGATTCTGGCCACCGTGCTGCGGATGCCATCTGCCAGGGGGCGCCACAAGGCCCTGTCCACGTGCGCCTCTCACTTCGTCGTGGTGCTTCTGTTTTATGGCACCACGGGGGTCATCCACTTGCGACCCAAGGCCAGCTACTCCCCGGAGAGCAAGCAGGTGGTGTCCTTGTCCTACACCCTGGTAACCCCCATGCTCAACCCCCTCATCTACAGCCTTCGAAACAAGGAGGTGAGGGCTGCCCTGGGACGCGTGTGTTGCCATGGCCAGGAATCTGGACCCCATGAATGACTTCTTCAGGAATTGTTGATGGATGTTTGACACGGATCTATGTGCAAATATATCATACAGTGCTCTGACTTTTTTCTGGAAAACTCTATTGTTTTCCTCTTCCGGTCATGGTGGTGCTGGTTCCACCTTCCTGTCCAAGAAAAGGCTCGTGGCAGAGCATTCAATCCCTGATTACTATTATTTGGTAGTGGTGGATAAATGAACCTAATTGGGCCAACTAGAGTGTATTAGTAAGTGCCACAAGAGTACTGCATGGAAAACCATCCTAGAATGTACTGTATTAAAACATGTCACATATTGCTGTTAATCGTCAATCAGCTGAGGGTTAGCTAATTTGGGTTGGTGTCATCTGGGTGGTTCTTCTGATCTTGGCTCATGCCCATGAGTGCTCACCATCATAGGCTTGGTTTAGCTAGAAGACCCTCTGGTCCACACATTTCCCATTTTTCTCCTGGGAACAGAGCTCTGGCATGGTTTTTCTCATTACAATAGCTGAATGAGAAGGCTCCCTTGTTCAAATGATTTTCAAAGCTATGGTCATGTGCCACCCAATAAGATACCATTAGTCAATGCAAGTCACATGGCCATATCCAAAGTCATGGGGTAAGGAAATACACTCTGTGTCTTTGTGGGAGGAACTCTAAGATTATAAGACAAACGCTATCGATAAAGGGAGGACTAAGTAGTTAGGGGCTTTAGATCTTAACTTTGGAGAGCCAGACACTGAGATTTTTGTTCAAACTTCTCTTTGTTCATAGCTGTTAAGGATGTAAGCTTGTAGAGGCAATCAGCTATCTGGTCTTCTGGTCTTTAACAGAGGAGTTCCTGCTTGATAATGGAGTCATTGCAAAGAAAATCAGAACCAATGGTGGTGGGTGGGGGGGAAAGATGTGGTTCTGATTTTGTCGAGTTTCTGGATCCAGCCATGCCCAAAGTGTGTCTTGCCCTTAGGAATTCCTCTTAGGTGAACGAGTAAATTTGTCTTTTATTTAAGCCAATTTGGGTTGATGTCCTATCCTTCTCAGTGCCCTGATTTACTGATCTCTAATAACTAGCCTGGTACACGAATTACGTTATTTCTTCTCTAAAGCTCAGTAAGAATATTTTTTTGAATATGGGTAAATACATCAGAGGAGAAGTTTCTTCCCTTCAGTTTATGGGCTACTTTTGAAGGGATCTAGTTTTTCTAGAAGACAAACCTGGATCTGAATTGTCTCTCTTTATTTTCTTGGTTGTACAAACTAGGATTTGACTTTCCTGAGCCTCAGTCTTCTCATCTGTGAAGCGGGAATAGTAGCCATACTTCCTACACTGAGTTGTTACCATTAAACAAAGAGATGTATGGAAGCATCTAGCACAGTGCTTGGAACACAGTTGGTGCTCAGTTAATGGTCTCCATTCATTATTCACATAGCTATCCTCATAGATTAGAAACCCAGAAGCTCCACCCTTGGAAGGTAATGTACTATAGTACTCCCAGGATGCTGGATTTGGTGTTAAGGGACTTGGAGTTGGATGGACTAAAACCCTTCAATGTGGGTTGTTGGACTAGTCTCTCTGAGGCTCAGTTTCACCCTGTATAAACAGGAAAGGGTGTGAGGAATAACCCCTGCCCTGCCACCACTCAGGATTACGGTGGTAATCTAATATGACAAACAGTATAAAAATACAACTACTGCACCAGACTGAATGAGTTTCTGTTCTTTGTCATCAGACCAGTTCTGCCAATGCTTTCATCTTCCCAGGTGTCTTCTCCTTAATTTGGCATCAAACAACAAACAAGTCAGGCACTTCCCGAGGCTCTCAGGACACTGTGGTGAATAATGTAATATAGTCTGTGCCCTCATGACCTTTCAGGAATGCACAGCATTTTTTAAAGATGTGGTTCAGAAACACCTGGGGTGGTCGTTCAGCATGGAGATGTCAAACCCAGGCTGGGCCCCACCCAATCTATCAAATCAGAAACTTTGTGCTCACAGTCCAGGAATATGTATTCATGCAAACATAAGTCCTGGGTGATTCCAATATAAGGATATGGATCTACTAGTTTAGCAGATCCCTATTAGAAGGGAGAGGGCAAAGAAGGCCAACACATCAACCCCAATGCAAATACTAAAGGGAAAGTGGTCTACAATCTAACCAAACTCTTTTTCCTACTTTGAAACTCTGAGTCTTCACCGCTGAAATCTGCTTGACCTACTTCTTTGGACAATTGTGACCAAGACTAGGAACTTCAGTACTACTATCCTTTGAAATATAGAAGTGGTCATGTTGTGCCCAAGATTGCGAATCCGGGAAACCACCAAGGAGCTGACACCGATGCAAACACACGAGGGTTTATTTACAAGCTCGAGCTTGGGTCCAAGTATACCCGACACAGCGGAGCAGGGACTTGGACCCCAAGGTGGGTTTCAGCTTAGTTTTAAGGGCTGGTCTAGGGGACCTCCAGAAGGGGTGGAGGAATTTCTCAAGTTCTGTTTACATTCTGATATGGGGCCTTCCAGGGCATTGGGCTCTGTTCTCATTATAATATGGGGCTTCTTGCCCTTGGCTTGGGCTCTGTTCTTATTCTAATATGAGGCTTTCTAGGGCGTTAAGCTGTAAGCTGTTTTCTTCCTGGAACTGAGGTAATGTAAATTTCAGCTCTTATTCACAGGGGCCTGGGATGGCTGTACTTGTGCTAACGCTGAACTTAAAGTGGAATGGCCTTAAAATTTTCTCGGCCTCCACAGTCATTGAACCATCAACCCCGTCCCCAGTGCAGTTGTGGAGAGGAAGAGGTAAAAGGCTGAGCCTCCTGGCATCCGATAAGCCACCACTTTCCTCAGCCATAGGGCATCTCTCATGAGATCCGTTGATTCTCCTGCTGTGTACTCATTCCCCCTTCCTGATAACTGTATGTGGATTTGTCTTTGGGAAACTATATGGACCATATTCCCTACAGTCTTTTGTCTTTGGCAGTTTGATCAAAGTACTTCCCTCAAAAACAACAACAACAACAACAACAAAGACCCAAAGTGCTTCCCTCTGCCCTCACCGTATACAGGGTGTTGATTTGGTATCCCTAAACTAAACCATTCCAGCACTTTCTCCCTGGAATTGGATTACTGAGTGAAACAAGCACAGAATATGGAACTGACTTTTCTCTATGGTGGCCTAGTACTTCTTATCTGGTTTACCAAAACTCTCCTGGTCCATGATCCTGGAAAAATATGGTTCTTCATCAACCCTGCAGTATCCAACCACTTTCTTGGCTTAAGTGATCCAGTTAGCTTCTCTTTTTAGCAACCAAAGGATTGCTAAAATGATAAAATGATACAGCATCGGGCTGTTTCCCTGCCTGACACTGCAGTTCTGGGTTTGGCCTGGACCCAATGGTTGCCAAAGCCACTTTAAAAAGCTCTTCTCAAGGGATGCCTGGGTGGCTCAGTGGTGAGCATCTGCCTTCTGCTCAGGTTATGATCCTGGGGTCCTAGGATCGAGTTCCGCATCGAGCTCCCCAAAGGGAGCTTGCTTCTCCCTCTGCCTATGTCTCTGCCTCTCTCTGTGTCTCTCATGAATAAATTTTTACAAATCTTTAAAACATCCTTCTCAAGGATGTGGAGAAAGGGGAACCCTCTTGCACTGTTGGTGGGGAATGTGAACTGGTGCAGCCACTCTGGAAAACTGTGTGGAAGTTCCTCAAAGAGTTAAAAATAGAGCTCCCCTATGACCCAGCAATTGCACTGCTGGGGATTTACCCCAAAGATACAGATGCAGTGAAATGCCGGAGCACCTGCACCCCGATGTTTATAGCAGAAATGTCCACAATAGCCACACTGTGGAAGAAGCCTCGGTGTCCATTGAAAGATGAATGGATAAAGAAGATGTGGTCTATGTATACAATGGAATATTAGTCAGCCATTAGAAACGACAAATACCCACCATTTGTTTCAACGTGGATAGAACTGGAGGGTATTATACGGAGTGAAGTAAGTCAATCGGAGAAGGACAAACATTATATGGTCTCATTCATTCGGGGAATATAAAAAATAGTGAAAGGGAATAAAGGGGAAAGGAGAGAAAATGAGTGGGAAATATCAGAGAGGGTGACAGAACATGAGAGACTCCTAAATCTGGGAAACGAACAAGAGGTAGTGGAAGGGGAGGTGGGTGGGATGATGGAGTGACTGGGTGAAGGGCACTGAGGGGGGCACTTGACGGGATGAGCACTGAGTGTTACATTATATGTAGGCAAATCGAACTCCAATAAAAAAAAATATACAACCCCCCCCCCCACTCTTCTCAAGATGTTCTTGGGTTTTTTGTCCTTCTCACCAATGTTTCAGGTTCTTCCTGAAAACATGACCCAGGGGCAATTGCATAGTTGAGTTGGTTGGGCATCTGCCTTCAGCTCAGGTCATGATCTCAGGGTCTTGGGATCAAGCCCCACATTGGGCTTCCTGCTCAGTGGGGAGTCTGCTTCTCCCTCTCCCAATGCCCCTCTGCTCATGCTCTTTCTTTCTTTCAAATAAATAAATAAAATCTTAAAGAAAGAAAACATGACCCAGGGATCCCTGGGTGGCGCCTGCCTTTGGCCCAGGGCGCGATCCTGGAGACCCGGGATCAAATCCCATGTCGGGCTCCCAGTGCATGGAGCCTGCTTCTCCCTCTGCCTGTGTCTCTGCCTCTCTCTCTCTTTCTCTCTCTCTGTGTGTGTGTGTGACTATCATAAATAATAAATAAAAAATTAAAAAAGAAAAGAAAACATGACCCAATTGGTACTAGATTTAAGAACCTCATGGCCTCATAAACCCTGACTTTTGAGTTCTAGTCTCCAACTAAGACCCTCCAACAACCAAAGAGCACAAAAAACTTTTGGGACACTTGGTTCCAGGCCACCATTCTCCCAGATCCCTCCTCTTACCTCCTGTTTCCTCCATCCCTGGATGTATCATGAGAAAGCCTTCTGAAGTCAAGAATGAGACCCAGAACTTTCTAGGAAGTGGAAAGCAGACCTCTAGTTTTATCCTACCCCCTCCCCATCATCAAACATCCCTGGAGTATGCACTGAGTTAAGACCTGTGCTTGCCTCTGTGGACACAGAAAGAAAAGGCAAATTTCTTCTTTTGAAATAACTCCTTGAGGACACATAAGATAAAAAAGTTACAATTTAGTGTGAAGGACGTTGTAGTAGCAATGCACTAAGTCATTATTTTGAGCATTGGGATGGAGATGAACTAGTATGTATTGAATATCTACTAAGTGTCAATCACCACACTGGACATGTGATGCATATTTGCTAATATAATTTTCCAAAAGATGTTTTGGTTTAATACCTGTCTCATGGTATGAGCACCGGGTGTTATTCTATATGTTGGCAAATTGAACACCAATAAAAAATAAATTTATAAAAAATAAAAAATAAAAAAATACCTGTCTCGTGGCAATAATAATAATATTGCTTCCAAATGTGGGGTATTTATGAGACTGACGCGCTGCCTACTGCGCTAACGAGGCACCTAATGTGGGGTATTTAATTTGCACTGAGCTCAGAGACTTATATGCCTTAAATAATTTTATCCTCTCAATGACCCTGGGAAGAAGGAAGGGTTATCTTATAGGGAGATTCAGAATGGGAGTAAATCATGAAAGTCCTGCAGCTATGAGATTTGAGTCAAGAACTAAATATCATCTGTCAGGCTTCAACTCTACAGAACATTTCCACAACCTCATTTGGAGGGTGTTTAACCAACACTGACCGATCACCCACGTGGTCCCAGAAGTGATTACATCACACCATCCTGTTTTATCAGAGAAGGGAACTAATTCTATGTGGCTAGAGACGAGAGAAGGTTAATATTTTTCAAAGACTGAAGTTTCATGTGAAATTTAAAGGGTTGAATTGAATTTCATTGTGAGAAAAGGTAATCTCTTGTCAGAAAGAATAGTTTGGGCAAAGTTCCTCAGGAGTCAATGTACTTTGGATCTCTGGATATTTGTGTGAGCAAGGATAAAGGTGTGGAAAGAGTCACACAAATATCTTAAGGGTGGATATAAAGGTTATAGTGATTCTAATTGTGGAAAGATGTATATAACATAAAATTTGACCTTGTTAACCATCTTTAGGTGTACAGTTCTCTGGCATTAAGCACATTCACCTCTTGTGCAACCATCACTGCAACCCATCTCCAGAACACTTCATCTGGGAAAATGGGAGCTCTGTAGCCATTGTACACTAACTCCCCATTTCTCTCTCCTCTGGCCCCTGGAATCCACCATTCTACTCTCTTTTTCTAGGAATTTGACTCCTCTAGGCACCTCATATAAGTGACATCACACAACATCTGTCCTTTTGTGACTGGCTTATTTCACTTAGCATAGTCTTCAAGATTCATCTGTGTAGTAGCAGCATGTGTCAGAATTTCCTTCCTTTTTATGGATAGTTGAATTCCATTCTCTGTATATATTACATTTTGCTTATCATTGCCTCCATCCATGTACACTTGGATTGTTTCCATCTTTTGGCTATTGTGAGTATACTGCTATGAACACAGAGATGCAGATACCCATTCCTGCCATTACTTTCAATGGGCAGCATTGTCTTAGCCTCCAATTTCTACTGGAAAGTCTTCTCCTGTAGTCCTCAGATGCATTAGCTCTTCTCAGAACAAGTTATGAACATGTGTTTCCATAACCAAACTTATCAACCAAAGGCAGGAACAATTTACCACTTATCTTTATGCCCCAGGACCAAAACACAAGACAAGGCATTTGGGAAGAAATCAATGTATGATGGCCTGAACTGAGAGTGGCTCTGAGGCTCCTCCTCCCCTTAAGCCTCCAAAGAGTGTCAGTAGAAGTGTTTTTCTTCTTCTTCTTTTTAAAGATTTTATTCATCCATTCATGAAAGACACACACACACACACACAGAGAGAGAGAGAGAGAGAGGCAGAGACACAGGCAGAGGGAGAAGCAGGCTCCATGCAGGGAGCCTTACGTGGGACTCAACCCCGGGTCTCCAGGATCATGCCCTGGGCCAAAGGCAGGCGTCAAACCACTGAGCCACCCGGGCTGCCCAGAAGTGCTTTTCCCATCAACTATTCTCCAAGTCTGCAGAGACCAGAGGAGGTCTCTGAGGTCCAGAGCTCCAATTTAAGCTGGCATCCCTGCTTCCTTTTCACCATGAGGAGAGTCAACTCAGCAACTTAGAGCATTCAGAACTACGAAGAAGGTGAAACAAGGGTGGGGAAGTGGATGCCTCATTCAGGACCAACAACAGCTTTCCAATGTGGACTGAAAAGTGACTCTACTCTTCAACATCTCCTCCTCCAGGTAGGAGCTGAATGCACCTGAGCATCTGAGCCTCTTCCAGGGGCAGCATCAGCAAGAACGGATCTGAAGCTGCTGTCCTTTGACCATCATATGGGGAGACCAAATGTTATTCTTTGGCGGTGAGGACAAGGAACAGCAGAAAGAAACTTTCTTTTATAGAATATCCAAAGTATACCAGGCACTGACTTTGAATGCTTTAGAAAAGTATTCAGTTACTTTTAACTGATGTAACCCCCAATTAGTACTTATCCATAATTGTGTATTAATTTATGAGGCAGATTTAAACAGATTGAGTGACTTTCTTGCTTGGAAGTTCTTGAACACTTTGAGGCTAATACCAGGTTGGTTCATGCCCATATAGCCATCACTTTTGGTGTATTGCTTCTTTGCACAAAGCCCCTTACTTAATAAATAACTACCGTTAAACACTTTACCAGCCAAGGGTCTGTCTTCTCATGAGAGGAATTCTGAGTTTCATTTAGAACAACAGATTGAAACCCACTTCTGTATAACTTTGAGCTCAAGCTTCAGCCACAACATTATGTTGTCTCTCTTTTGACAGTGAGGAAATTAAATAGCTCAGGAGGGAGATGGTTATCTATATTTTTAAGTAACACACAACAGAAATTAAGTAGAACGCTCAAGGAGCCAGATAGAGAAAGCTCCATGGCCCAGATTGCTGTGGGGACCAGGAATGTTCTCTTACTGACCACCGTATCTCCTTCGAACCTAGCACACACAGTCTTAGCAAAGAATTCCTGGATAACAACTATCTTTGAGATGGTATATCTAGATATTTTTGAATATCTAGTTTTGGGATTTGGGATGCTAATGTGCCTTCAGGGGTGCACTCACTGGTTTTGCTGCAGGTTATCCAGGGATCTCTTAGTTCATCTGAAGTCCTAAGTTAGGAAAGGCAACTCAGAAAAGGATCTTTGGAGGAGGTATGTATTGAGTGGATACGGATAAGAGGATAATGAAGATCAGACGCAGAGCCAAAAAGAGGGGGAGCAAGAAATCTCAGTTGGGGGGAAGGACTGGGATGGAATGGGAAATGAAAGGTGAGTGGACTCCAATCCAGGAAGTGTTTACTGGGGTGCAAGTTCTGCTTGACAGCTCTAAAGCGAGTCGGTGGAGTCACACCCCTGATCCTTGGCTGCCCACCTACATTCATGCAGTAATATACACATGTATGTCCTCAGGGCGAAATTATCCTATGATCCTCATGCCTTTGCACAGAACCTTAGGATCTACAAATCCGGCCTCTTGGAAGGCTCTGATGCTCTGAGTCTTACAGGTCTCTGCTAACATAATTTGAGAGGCTCTCAGGTCACCTTCCATCCCTAACGTTGCTGTGCAGGGTAAACATCTTTCTTATGAACATTTGGCAGATACTGACCTCTGTCATTAGTTTATCCTCAATTATTTCTGCTTATGTAGCCGTGAACTGCTATCTAAGGGCCCCCTGTAACTTGGAATTGTTTTTGGTGGTGGTGGTGGTGGTTTGTGTGTTCATCGACTCTTTCTCATAGGAAGTCAGTGGCCATAGACCTGGACTATCTTCTTTACCCATGCATTTCCAATAGCTAGCATACAAAGGGAGGTTCATTGAATGCCATTGAATGAATTCTGTGAATGATAGATAGCCTTATAGTCAGAATTCTCCAGCTGGATCACTTGTCGGCTCTTTACTTCCCATGTCCCAGGTGCAGACTTTTCAGGCTTGACTGTAAAGATGAAATGGAATGGGACTAGACAGCATAAACGTCTGCCCAGCTGTGTTACCTTCTTTGTGTTATGTCCCGGCAGTGTGGTCTTGGGCAAGTGAATGTATCTGTTTGGGCTCCCTACCTGTCTTATGGCATAAAACCAATGTATATAAGTAGGATTGATGGCAAGTAAATAATGCATACAAGGCACTCAATGAGTTGTGGAAGTATCAATTATGAGATCATATATCCTCTTGTGTCTTAACAATTTTTTTTCCTGTCAGCTTCGATTTTCTGAAATGTATCAGTGTGAAAATAACACCTATGTGTATTTGCAGTCCCTCACATTGATACAATGAGTGTTATTTGCGACCTTCTGCTGAAAGACATGTCAGTCTTTTGGGGGATTCCTCCCTCTGTGCTCTTCTTGAACACCATCATTGGTGACCTACAATACAATTATCAAAATAAGTTTACATTGAGAAGAGGAACCTTTTCAAACAAGGGAGCTGGCAGTCTTGCTCTACTCCAGATTTTTAAAAATACTCCCAAATTCCTATGCAAAGTATACAAAGAGGGGAAAAAAGAACTTTTTTTGGAACAGAAATAACAATCCTAATTTCTTATTTGCTATACCAATTCTCATCTACTGCCTTATTTATTGTAACAACCTTATCGGAGGCCAGTGATTTTCTCCCAATTTTCAGGCAGTCTGATTATATAAAGATTCAGACTTAGGAAGACCAATCAGAGTAATGACGGTGATCTCATGCTCAGAGTTTGTCTATTCTCCAAAGTCTATTCAGCGTTTGTCTGTAAAAGTCAATTTCCAACAGAAGCTGGGCTAGCCCAGTCCTAGGGTTTCACTCACTGTGAACATACTCCCTATTTTTTTTTCTAACTAAGTGTCTTTGAAGAGACCAGAACGTCAATACACTTTATTTGTCTCTCTGCAGATGGAGAGTTCTCTGGAGTTGGGCAACATGACCAGAGTCCAGGAGTTTGTCTTGCTGGGTTTGTCCACCAGGCCGGGCATAAGGAATGCCCTGTTTGCTGTCTTCCTGACCCTCTACCTGCTGACCCTCCTGGAAAACACCCTCATCATCTACCTCATCTGCAGTCACAGCGAGCTCCACAAGCCCATGTACTTCTTCTTGGGTAACCTCAGCTGCCTAGAGATGTGCTATGTGTCAGTGACCATGCCCAGTCTGCTCCTGGGGCTTTGGACTGGACCCTGCCATGTACCCTTCACAGCCTGCATGACCCAGCTCTTCTTCTTTATAGTCCTCATCTGCACGGAGTGCACCCTCCTGGCCTCCATGGCCTATGACCGCTATGTGGCCATCTGCCGCCCACTCCACTACCCACTGCTCATGAGGCCCCAGGTCTGCCTGGGCTTGGCCTTGTCTTCATGGATTGGGGGGCTGCTGGTCTCAGTGGTCAAGACATCTTGCATTGCCAGCCTGTCCTACTGTGGCCCCAATGTCCTCAACCAATTTTTCTGTGATGTCTCCCCTCTGCTCAACCTGTCTTGCACCCACGTGGCCCTGACGGAGCTGGTGGACTTCATCTCTGCCATCGTCATCTTCTGTGGAACACTGTTGGCAGCATTAGCCTCCTACTCAGCCATCGTGGTGGCTGTGCTCCTCATGCCATCAGCCGCTGCCCGACGCAAGGCCTTTTCCACCTGTGCCTCCCACCTGATTGTGGTGGGCATCTTCTACTCAGCAGCCCTCTTCATCTACTGCCGTCCCAGCCGTATCAAATCCATGGACCTCAACAAGGTGCTGTCAGTCATCTACACGGTAGTCACGCCCATGTGCAACCCCATCATCTACTGCCTGAGGAACAAAGAGGTCCATGTGGTGCTTCGGAAAACTCTCCACTGGCCTTGAACATGGTCTTGAATAATTGGACCTCTCATCTCCTGATTGAAAAACTTCTATGGCCACGCAATTCCAAACATAATACTGAAAGGCCAAAGAAAAACTGCAGGAATATGTTTCCCATCTCACAAACAATGAGTTCATTTCAATCAGTAACAAAATCTGAATTACCCATGGAAGAAGTGAACAATGTCTATGAGAAAGCAAGTCATCGCTGATGAATGATGAGTGACTGGTAACTCACATGACAAGATGGTCAACTTTATTAGTAAACCTAGAAATCCAAATTTAACAACCCCATCATTTTATTCTTAGAATGACAAATACTTAACAAATGTTTCTATATGGTTCCCACAAGTAGAGATAGATGATATATAGGAGGATATTCACAGCATCTTTGTACTGAAAAAAATCAGAAACAACCTAATATCCACCAAGTGGATGGATTAGGTACATTTTATTCATTCTGAGGTAAACATTGGGGTGACTAAATAAAAGGAAATAGATTTATGTCTTTGACATGGCAATATGGCATATATATAATTAAGATAGGGCTTCTATCTCAATCTTTTCCCCATTCGTTTGTACTAGCTATTACCCATCTATACTATTTTTAAGGTTTTAATTAATTAATTAATTAATTAATTAATTTGAGAGAGGGAGAAGGCACATGTGTGCATGAGCAGGCGGAGGGACAGAGGGAAAGAGAGAGAATCTCGAACAGACTCTGTGCTGATCATGGAACTGAGCCTCGGGACCTTGAGATCATGACCTGAGTGGAAATCAAGAGTTGGATACTTAACCAAATGAGCCACCCAGGCACCTGCCCTACCTATATTCATTTTTTAAAAGATTTTATTTATTTGATAGAGAAATAGTGAGAGAGAGCATGAGCAGTGGGTAGGTGGAGAGGGAGAAGTAGACTCCCCACTGAGCAGGAAGCCCAATGCAGGGCTCGATCCCAGGCTCCTGGGATCATGATCTGAGCTGAAGGCTGATGCTTGACCGACTGAGCCACCCAGGCACCCCAATAGTGCCTTTTCGTAAATAGAAGCTTCCAATTTTGGTGAAATATAAATTATCAGTACTTAAATTTATACCTCTTACTTTTTTTAAGATTTTATTTATTTATTCATAAGAGACAGAGACAGAGAGAGAGAGAGAGAGAGAGAGGCAGAGACACAGGCAGAGAGAGAAAGAGGCTCCATGCAGGAAGCCTGATGCGGGACTTGATCTCGGGTATCCAGGATCACACCCTGGGCTGAAGGCGGCGCTAAACCTCTGAGACGCCTGGGCTGCCCTATAGTTATTACTTTTGACAGCTTAATAAAATTTACCTATTTCCCTGTCACATAAAACCATTTCCTACATGGTTTATAACTTTAGCTTTCTAATTTGTGTGTATAATGCCACTCAAAAAATGTGTGTGTGCATGTGCATGTGTGAGGTGTGAGTTGAACTTTACTTTTTCCGCACATAATCCAGTTTTACGAAAATGGTTGTTGGAAAGACTCTCCCATTAAATTGCATTGCATCTTTGTCAAAAATCAGATTGAGTAGGGACGCCTGGGTGGCTCAGTGGTTGAGCGTCTGCCTGTGGTTCAGGTCGTGATCCCAGGGTCCTGGGATCGAGTCCTGCATCGGGCTTCTTGCAGGGAGCCTGCTCCTCCCTCTTCCTGTGCCTCTGCCTCTGTCCGCGTCTCTCATGCATAAATAAATAAAATCTTTTTTAAAAAATCAGATTGAGTATAAGAATGTGGCTCTATTTCAAGACTCTGTTTTATTCTCTATCAATCTATTTTTCTGTTAGCTCACCAATATGAGCTTGTCTGGATTACTGGGATGTAATTGTATGAATTAACATCAGGAATTCTAAGTCCTCCCACTTTGTTCTTTTTCAAGATAGCGGTGGCTTTTCTAGGCTCTTTACATTACCATATAAATTTTAGATTCAGCTATGCATTTTTATAAAAATTACCTTTGAGATCATAATTATGATTGCACTGAATCTAGAGATAATTTTTGGGGGAATTGATATTTTCCACAATGCTGAGTCTTTCAAATCATAAATACAGTATACTTTTCCCTTTATTTGGCACTTAAAATCTTTTGGGGTGTAGTTGACCCATGTTACACTAGTTTCAGGTGCATAACACAGTGAATCCACAAATTCAAACATTTTGCTGTGCTCACCACAAGTGTAGCTGCCATCTGTCACTATGCAACATATTCCAATACCATTGGCCATATTCCCTGTGCTGTACCTTTCATCCCCATGACTTATCCATCCATAACTGGAAGCCTGCGCCTCCTGCACCCCTTCACCAATTTACCCCACCCCACCCCCACCTCCCCTCTGGTAACCATCCATTTGTTCTCTGTGTTTGCAGGTCTGATTCTGCTTTTTGTTTGTTTATTCCTTTTCATTTTATAGATTCCTCACAGGGGTGAAATCGATTGGTATTTTGTCTTCCTCTGTCTGACTCATTTCATTTAGCATAATCCCCTCCAGGTCCATCTATGTTGCCTCAAATAACATGATCTCATCTTCTTTTTCTTTTAATGTCTGCATAATATTCGAGTGAGTATGTATGTGTGCACACCCAGGTGTGTATACTTACACACCACACCTATCCTTACTCATTCACGTATGGATGGACTCTTAGAGTGCTCCAGTAGTTAGCACTTTAATCTTTAACCTTCCTGCCAGCAGTGTTTCAGACCATTTACTGTGGAGGGCGTGTGTATCGTTTGTTAAATTTATTTCCATGTATTTAGTGTTTTCAATACTTTTGTATGTTTAATTGTAAATTTTACTTTCCAATTGCCACATGTAGTATTCAGAAACAAAATTGGTTTCTGTGCATTTGTCCTGTATCCTACAATCTTCACAATCTCATATATTAGCTACAAATCCTTTGTCCTGGATTTTCAGTATAAATACTCAGTATAGGATTTTCAGTATAAATACTCATGCTATCTGCAAATAACAGTAATTTTTCTTCTTTTCTTTTTCCAACCTGTGTCCCTTTTATTTCTCTCTTCCAGCATCATGTGTATTTTATTCACTCAGCCCTATGAGCTGCAGATCCATGAGTGCTGAGTGGGTTCCTGTGGGTCTTCTGCCGGTCCTGTTGAAACAAACACTGGGCATAGACTGGACATGGTGTACTCTCCAGTTACCTTCTGTATAGCTCATCTATAAAGCCTGTAACAGTGGCTGGAGTAAGGGGTGAGTCTAAGAGGATTGTAAAGGACAGCACAATGCAATCTGCTGCTGTTACAGACGCCCCAAATCTCTGCACCTCAACATGCTGAGATTTATTTCTCACCAGCGCCTTAATTTGGTGCAGCTTGCCAAGGGGTGCTCTCCTTCCTGCAGTTGCCCAGGGACCTAGGGTCTTTCCTGATAACACCTGTTATCCTCCAGAGCCTTGGGGCTCACCACTTAAAATTTTATTTGTAGACAAGCAGGGAAAGAGAGAAGGAGAGGAAGTGAGAACCATCATCCAAGGTTTGAAGGGCCAGGTCTGGCATTTATATGCATCACTGCTGTCCACATGTCACGATTTAGTCAGATGGTCATACCAAGATTTAGTCACATGGTCATACCAGGGTGCAAAGGATGCTGGGAGATGTAGTTTAGCAGCATGCTCCTGATTCAGCCGCATCACTGATAAGCACACAAATATGCATGGTAACTGTAGTGTCACTTTTCAGCTATGGGCTCTTAAAAAAAGGAGACAATTTAAGCAAATGAGTATAATTAAAGGGGTATAAAACAAGCATTCTCAGATATCTTTGATGGGAATGTAAATCCATGCAATATTTTTAGATGGTAGTTTTGTAATATGTATAAAAATTTTAAATGTATGTTGACCAATAATTCTACTTCCTTACATGTGTCGTATGGATATATTTCTATACATGGGCAAAAATAAGCATGCCAGTATATCTATGGAAGCAATGTTTGCACTAGCAAAAACTGGACAACTATAAAAATATCCATCAATAAAGGGCTTATAAATCACATTATGGTCCATTACAGGCCAACCCCTCCCAGACTTTTCTTCCTTCCTCTACCACTTCCCTCTTACCAGTTATCCTTATATAGTCCACGATCAAGTATTCCAAAGTTAAAACAATTTGCATTAAAGAAAACCTTTGTCCAGGTCAGAGTCCAGGTATTAATTAGGCTTTTCCTCACAAAATCAACGAACATTTCATTGCAAAGAATACAGACATAAATGACAGAGTACCATCTCTGAATGAAGTCCCAGTTTAGTGGTGCAAGAAAAAAGTAAAGAGGGACTCATAATAAAGTTAATAAGAACTATATTAGTGTCAGAGCTAAGCAGTTTTTACTCTCAAGGGAAAGAATTGACATTCATTGATGGCTGTGTGTCCACTACTATGCTAGATCTGTACACATCTCTGTTAATTTATATTTACATCAGCTCCGAGAAGTGTATTTGGTCTCCATTTCACAGGTTTCAATAATAGCGATCAATAGCTACCACTTACTGAGCTCCTAGTAAGTACCGGGGATTGGAGTAAGTGCTTTACATGCATTGATTAGCATGTAGTCTTCATGAGAACTCGTGTGGGTGAGTATGATCGTCACCATTTTGCCTATGGGCAATCCGTAGCCTAGAGGCGAAAAGACGTGTTTTATGCATAGGATGCTTAATGTTAAATGCTAAATCAGAGGGGGCGGGGCAATATGGCGGAGGAGTAGGGCCCCCAAGTCACCTGTCCCCACCAACTTACCTAGATAACTTTCAAGTCATCCTGAACACCTGCGAATTCGACGTGAGCTCTAAAGAGAGAACAGCTGGAACGCTGCAGAGAGAAGAGTTTGCGCTTCTAACAAGGTAGGAAGATGGAAAAACAAATAAATAAAAAAGAATCAAGTGGGGGAGGGGCCCCGCGAGGAGCCGGGCTAAGGCCCCGCACGGCAAAAGCCCCCTGGGACAGGAAAGCCCGTCCCGGAGAAGCAGGAACTTTAAAAATCCGCACCGGATTCTACCCGGACAGAAAGGCGCTTAGCAGGGAACTTGGGCAGAACCGCAGGAGGGGCAGTGGAGCCTCCAGGTTCCCGGGGTCACTACCAGAGGAAGTGCGCCCGGGGGAGAGCGCGCCACAGACCGCGGGCCGAGCTCGGTAAAGGGCTGGAGCGCGCGTCCGGCGGGGCCTCGGGAAAAGCTCAGCTGGCGGCTCCGGACAGAGGGGGCTGCGCCCTGCTGCCTTCGGGAGCCACGGCCGCGGGAGCACGATTCCAGCAGCACAGGCCCTGATCCCAGGGCGCCAGGGGACACAGCCCAGGATCCTGCGTTTGCTCGGGACAGATGGAAGCGGGGAGGGCACCGGACAAGCAAGGAGGCTCCAGCCGCCGGGCATCCCCCGCCCCCCGGGAGCATCCAGGCCAGTGCGGACTGGGAGACTGCGGTAGTTACTGCGGGAGCTGACTCCAGAGCTGGAGAGCTGGCCGAGGCCAGTGTTGTTGTCCCTCCTGGTGTCACCCTGTGCCTGGGGCGGAGCGGGGCCGCCAGGGAACAGGGACCTCACAGGATAAACAGCCCCCACTGAGCCGTGCACCTGGCAGGGGGTGGGGCAACGCCCCCAGGTGCACACACCTGAGAATCAGCACAGCAGGTCCCTCCCCCAGAAGACCAGGTGGAAGGACAGGGGAAGAGCACGTTCTTGACCAAGCAGCACTGGAAAGCTCCAGGGGAAATCGAGGGATTTACAGTATGTAGAACGAGAGGATTCCCCTCCTTATTTTGTTTTTGTTTTTTCTTCCTTTTTCCAGTACAACTTGTTTTTAGTCACTCTGCACTGAGCAAAATGACTAGAAAGAAGAACTCACCACAAAGAAAGATTCAGAAACGGTATTCTCTGCCACGGAGTTTCAGAATTTGGATTACAATTTGATGTCAGAAAGCCAATTCAGAAGCACAATTATAAAGCTACTGGTGGCTCTGGAGAAAAGCATATAAAGGATTCAAGAGACTTCATGACTGCAGACTTTAGATCTAATCAGGCCGAAATTAAAAATCAACTAAATGAGATGCAATCCAAACTGGAGGACAAAACGGTGAGGGTTAAAGAGGTAGAAGAAAGAGTGAGTGACATAGAAGACAAGTTGATGGCAAGGAAGGAAGCTGAGGAAAAAAAGAGAAAAACAATTAAAAGACCACAAGGAAAGGCTAAGGGAATTAAATGACAGCCTCAGAAGGAAAAATCTAATTTTCCTTTAATTGGGGTTCCAGAGAGCACCAAAAGGGACAGAGGACCAGAAAGCATATTTGAACAAATCATAGCTGAGAACTTCCCTAACTTGGGGAGGGAAATAGGCATTCGGATCCAGGAGATAGAGAGATCCCCCCCCCCAAAAAAAAAATCAATAAAAACGACTCAACCCCTTGACATTTAATAGTGAAACTTGCAAATTCCAAAGATAAAGAGAAGATCCTTAAAGCAGCAAGAAACAAGAGATCCCTAAACTTTATGGGGAGAAATATTAGGTTAACAGCAGACCTCTCCACAGGGACCTGGCAGGCCAGAAAGGGCTGGCAGGATATATTCAGGGTCCTAAATGAGAAGAACCTGCAGCCAAGAATACTCTATCCAGCAAGGCTCTCATTCAGAATAGAAGGAGAGATAAAGAGCTTCCAAGATAGGCAGAAGCTGAAAGAATATATGACCACCAAGCCGGTTCTGCAAGAAATATTAAGGGGGACTCTGTAAAAGAAAGAGGAAGTCCAAGGAAACAATCCACAAAAACAGGGACTGAATAGGTATCATGATGACACTAAATTCATATCTTTCAATAGTAACTCTGAACGTGAATGGGCTTAATGACCCCATCAAAAGGCGCAGGGTTTCAGACTGGATAAAAAAGAAAGACCCATCTATTTGCTGTCTACAAGAGACTCATTTTAGACCTAAGGACACCTACAGCCTGAAAATAAAAGGTTGGAGAACCATGTACCATTCAAATGGTCCTCAAAAGAAAGCAGGGGTAGCCATCCTCATATCAGATTAATTAAGTTTATCCCAAAGACTGTAGTAAGAGATGAAGAGGGACACTATATCATACTTAAAGGATATATCCAACAAGAGGACCTAACAATCATGAATATTTATGCCCCTCATGCGGGAGCTGCCAAGTATATCAATCAGTTAATAACCAAAGTAAAGACATACTTAGATAATAATACACTTATACTGGGAGACTTCAACACGGTGCTTTCTGCAAATGACAGATCTTCTAAGCACACATCTCCAAAGAAACAAGGGCTTTAGGTGATACACTGGACCAGATGGATTTCACAGATATTTACAGAACTTTACATCGAAACGCACTGAATACACATTCTTCTCAAGTGCGCATGGAACTTTCTCCAGAATAGACCACATACTGGGTCACAGATCAGGCCTTGACGGATACCAAAAGATTGGGATTGTCCCCTGCGTATTTTCAGACCATAATGCTTTGAAACTTGAACTCAATCACAAGAAGAAATTTGGAAGAAATTCAAACACGTGGAGGTTAAAGACCATCCTGCTAAAAGATGAAAGGGTCAACCAGGAAATTAGACAAGACTTAAAAAGATTCATGGAGACTAATGAGAATGAAGATACAACCGTTCAAAATCTTTGGGATACAGCAAAAGCAGTCCTGAGAGGGGAAATACATCGCAATACACGCATCCCTAAAAAAACTGGAAAAAAGCCTTGGTGTCCATCGAAAGATGAATGGATAAAGAAGATGTGATTTATGTATACAATGGAATATTACTCAGCCATTAGAAATGACAAATACCCACCATTTGCTTCCACGTGGATGGAACTGGAGGGTATTATGCTGAGTGAAATAAGTCAATCGGAGAAGGACAAACATTATATGGTCTCATTCATTTGAGGAATAAAAAAAAATAGTGAAAGGGAATAAAGGGGAAAGGAAAAAAAAAAAGAGTGGGAAATATCAGAAAGGGAGACAGAACATGAGAGACTCCTAACTCTGGGAAACGAACTAGGGGTGGTGGAAGGGGAGGTGGGGGTGGTGGGGGTGACTGGGTGAAGGGCACTGAGGGGGGCACTTGATGGGATGAGCACTGGGTGTTATTCTATATGTTGGCAAATTGTACACCAATAAAATATAAATTTATAAAAAATAAATCGAAAAAAATAAAATTATGTCATATGTTACACAAGTTACCTATCAATAAAAACTACATTTTGCCTGGTTCAAAAAAAAAAAAAAAACTGGAAAAAACTCAAATACACAAGCTAGCCTTGCACCTAAAGGAACTGGAGAAAGAACAACAATTAAAACCTACACCCAGCAGATGAAGAGAGTTAATAAAGGTTTGAGCAGAACTCAATGAAATAGAGACCGGAAGAACTGTAGAACAGATCAACAAAACCAGGAGTTGGTTCTTTGAAAGAATTAATAAGATAGATTAAACCATTAGCCAGCTTTATTAAAAACAAAAGAGAAAAGACTCCAATTAATAAAATCATGAATGAAAAAGGAGAGATCACAACCAATACCAAGGAAATACAAATGATTTTAAAAACATTATGAGCAGCTATATGCCAATAAATTAGGCAATCTAGAAGAAATGGATGCATTTCTGGAAAACCACAAACTACCAAAACTGGAACAGGAAGAAATAGAAAACCTGAACAGGCCAATAACCAGGGAGGAAATTGAAGCAGTCATCAAAAATCTCCCAAAACACAAAAGTCCAGGGCTAGATGGCTTCCCACGGGAATTCTATCAGACGTTTAAAGAAGAAACAATACCTATTCTACTAACACCGTTCAGAAAGATAGAAAGGGATGAAATACTTCCAAACTCGTTTTATGAGGCCAGCATCACCTTAATTCCAAAACCAGACAAAGGCCCCACCCAAAAGGAGAATTATAGACCAATATCCGTGATGAACACAGATGCAAAAATTCTCAACAAGATAGTAGCTAATAGGATCCAACAGTACATGAAGAAGATTATTCACCATGACCAAGTGGGATTTATTCCCGGGATGCAAGGCTGGTTCAACACTCATAAAGCAATCAACATGATAGATCATATCAACAAGAGAATAAAACAAGAACCATATGACTCTCTCAGCAGATGCAGAGAAAGCATTTGACAAAATACAGCATCCATTCCTGATCAAAACTCTTCAGAGCGTAGGGATAGAGGGAACATTCCCCAGCATCTTAAAAGCCACCTACAGAAAGCCCACAGCAAATATCATTCTCAATGGGGAAACACCGGGAGCCTTTCCCCTAAGATCAGGAACACCACAGGGATGTCCACTCTCACCACTGCTATTCAACATAGTACTAGAAGTCCTAGCCTCAGCAATCAGGCAACAAAAAGAAATAAAAGGCATTCAAATTGGCAAAGAAGAAGCCAAACTCTCCCTCTTTGCAGGTGACATGATACTGTAGATAGAAAACTCAAAAGACTCCACCCCAAGATTGCTAGAACTCATACAGCAATTTGGCAGTGTGGCAGGATACAAAATCAATGCCCAGAAATCAGTGGCATTTCTATACACTGACAAAGAGGCTGAAGAAAGAGAAATTAAGGAGTCAATGCCATTTACAATTGCACCCAAAAGCATAAGACACCTAGGAATAAAGAACTTTTGAAACTCAACAGCAAAGAAACAAACAATCCAATCATGAAATGGGCAAAAGACTTGAACAGAAATCTCACAGAGGAAGACATAGACATGGCCAACAGGCACATGAGAAAATGCTCCGCATCACTGACCATCAGAGAAATACAAATCAAAACCACAATGAGATACCACCTCACACCAGTGAGAATGGGGAAAATTAACAAGACAGGAACCAAGAAATGTTGGAGAGGATGTGGAGAAAGGGGAGCCCTCTTGCACCGTTGGTGGGAATGTGAACTGGTGCAGCCACTCTGGAAAACTGTGAAGGTTCCTCAAAGAGTTAAAAATAGAGCTACCCTATGACCCAGCAATTGCACTGCTGGGGATTTACCCCAAAGATACAGATGCAGTGAAATGCCAGGATACCTTCACCCTGATGTTTAAAGCAGCAACATCCACAATAGCCACACTGTGGGAGGAGCCTCGGTGTCCATCGAAAGATGAATGGATAAAGAAGATGTGGTATATGTACACAATGGAGTATTCCTCAGCCATTAGAAATGACAAATACCCACCATTTGCTTCGACGTGGATAGAACTGGAGGGTATTATACGGAGTGAAGTAAGTCAATCTGAGAAGGACAAACATGTGGTCTCATTCATTCGGGGAATATAAAAAATAGTGAAAGGGAATAAAGGGGAAAGGAGAGAACATGAGTGGGAAATATCAGAGAGGGTGACAGAACATGAGAGACACCTAACTCTGAGAAACAAACAAGGGGTAGTGGAAAGGGAGGCGGGCGGGGGGTTGGGGTGACTGGGTGATGGGCACTGAGGGGGGCACTTGACGGGATGAGCACTGGGTGTTATGCTATATGTTGGCAAATTGAACTCCGATAAGAAATATACCAAAAAAAAAAAAAAAAAGAAAAGAAAAGAAAAAAGAAAAAAGCTAAATCAGGCAGCTTACATATCCAGCAGGCAGCAGGGAAAGGATATTTACATTTTATCTATGCCCTGGAATGATGTTATATCTACCTGTTTCTTGTCTCATTTCAAGTAGAGGTGATCTTGTAACACTTATGAGATACCCAGCTCAGACATCCCTCGTGCAATGTATTCTCAAATCTCCCCTTCTCTGAACACCCACAGGTTGCTCATCTCTCACCATAATATGTGTAAATGTCTATTTCAGGGTCAATGTCCCTAAGACTCCTGGGAGCAACTTGAGAGCAGGAATTATGTGTCCTTCACTGTTGCAATGCCAACGTCCCACACCAATCCTCACAGCTATTATGGCTCCAAACTGCATAAGAATGGAACCATAGCATCGAGTCGCTTTCCAAGCCCCAGTACAATTCATGAAAAGTTTTTTTTAAGATTCATTTATTTATTCATCACACACACACACACACACACACACACACACACACACACACAGGCAGAGACACAGGCAGAGGGAAAAGCAGGCTCCCCACAGGGAGCCAGATGTGGGACTGATCCCGGATCCTGGGATCTCACCCCGAGCCAAAGGCAGATGCTCAAATGCTGAGCCACCCAGGCATCCCAATGAAAAGTTTTTACTTCAACCCTTCCTCTAAATCCACAGAGATTGGGACAGCCCCCTAAGGTCCATCTCTTGGATTTAAGCAGCACTTCTCTTGGCAGCTCCGGGAACACAGTGGTGCTGAAATGAAGAGAGGCAGGTGAACCCACTGCTCAGGACAAAGACAGCTTCTTCCAAACATCTGTGACATCCTTGAATTGACTGTCAAACTATCCCAGTCACTGGCATCTTCAGTCGTGTCCAGGAGCAGAAGCTGAATATTTTTGGCCCCCAGAGTCTCCTTTAGAAAAGCAAAGCAGGACCTGCATCACTTTCGCTGAGAGGTAAGAAAACAAGATCATTTGATTTGGGAAGGGTAGAAAGAGAAGACCAAAACGTTCTTTCTCCTACAAGTCACCTGTGGGATGCCAGACACTACCTGGGTGCCATGGAGACTACATGGGATTTAATCCCCATGGCAGTCTACGGCCATACCACCCTGAACGCGCCCGATCTCGTCTGATCTCGGAAGCTAAGCAGGGTCGGGCCTGGTTAGTACTTGGATGGGAGGCCCATGGCAGGCTGAGAGCATGAGGGCTCATCTCCCTACTGTAGGTGAAGACATGAGGGTCAGAAAACCAGAGCCCTGGTCTGGGTCAGGGGCAGAGCCTGGGCTAGAACCAGTTTCTGTTTGATTACAAAGCCCTTCTTCTCTTAACCTGAATGACAGTATATTTTAAATTGAAGCTTATAAAATAAATGTACTAGATCAATACTAGCATTAAAATTCCCACGTCATAGGGGCAGGTGGCTGGCTCAGTCAGTCCAGGGTGAACTCCTGGTTTCAGAGATATGAGTTCAAGCCCCATGATGGGTGCAGAGATGCCTTGAAAAAAAGAATCTCTTTAAAAAAACCCATGGCACAGAACATGAGAGAAGATATCAAAGGGAATCCCATAGAATAAAAGTAAGTGTTTTTTGTTAGATTTCTGTTTTATTTGTGTATGTGCTCTGTGTGTGTGTGTGTGTGTGCGTGTGTGTGTTCTATTGTGTTGGGTAATAGTGTGAATGTATTTCTTACTTGGGGCAATGGTAAAAATGCTTAAGAGCTACTGCACTCTATATTCCTGCATCTAGATTGTCTGTACATAGAAAGCAGGCAAAAAATGAAAGCCACCTTACCAAATATCCCCTTCATTCTTGATGGAAATATTGATACCATCTTCCTTAATAATTAACTCAAGTTTTTAGAGATAAAGAATCTTGCTCATGGGGACACTTGGGTGGCTCAGCGGTTGAGTGTCTGCCTTCCGCTCAGTGATCCTGTGGTCTGGGATCGAGTCCTGCATTGGGCTCCTTGTGAGGAGCCTGCTTCTGTCTCTGCCTATGTGTCCGCCTCTCTCATGAATAAATAAATAAAATCGCTAAAAGAAAAAGAATCGGGCAGCCCGGGTGGCTCAGCGGTTTAGCGCCGCCTTCAGCCCAGGGCCTGATCCTGGAGACCCGGGATCGAGTCCCGCGTCGGGCTCCTTGCATGGAGCCTGCTTCTCCCTATGCCTGTGTGTGTGTGTGTGTGTGTGTGTGATGAATAAATAAATAAAATCTTTTAAAAGTTAAAAAAAAAAACAAGAATCTTGCTCATGGTTACAGAGCGAGCAAGTTGCTGGTCATAACCGTCTCTGCAGGGGTGAAAAACAAGTCAACTATAACGACATCTCAAGCTCTTGGTGCAATTGAGGTGTGAGAATTGTTTGTGCAATGGGCTTGAGATGTCTGAATCATCCCCAGAGAGTCCTGTACCTTTTCAGGTACACTTCTGAGTTCTTCAGCAGATTAAAGAAGGACATTCTGGAGCACCTAACGTTATCATAGAGGCAAGATCACCTCAAGAAGCCTTCATGAAGAAGTGAAGACAAGAAGAGGGGCAGCTAGAAGGGAGAGGAGGTGAAATGCAGGACCAGGGGTAGATGAGAGCAGAGACAGAAAGAAGTCCATCTGAAAAGAGGATGTGCATGGCAAGAGGTTGTGGCAGCAATTCATTTTTAGAACCAAGGACAGGACCCTGCCAGCCCTATTAGCAGCTGAGCCCTCGTTCAGGACCAAGAACAGCCCAACAGGCCAGTTGGCTTTGTTCAGAGCTAAGAACATCACTCCATCAGAAGTTGGCATGGAAAGAGTGTCAAGCACCAACTTCGAGCCTCCTTGTGCTCATCTGAAAAAAGAGGTTTATGCCAAAATACCAAGTGGAATTTTCCACCAAAAGCGTATCTGCCTTCCTGTGCAAAACTGTGTCCCCATAATTATAAAATAACATCAACAGTGACAACAGATAATTTATTGCGTTCATATTATTCAACAGTTTTTCTTCTGTTACTCTAAGGGAAGTATCTTAGTGATCTCATCTATCTTTGCCTAAACCAACAGTTTTGGAAGGAATTCTCCTTTTTCCTTAATTCGGACATGTTAAGAATTAAGCATTTTCAGGGGGGAAATTTTTACTAAAATTGAGGGAGAAGCCATTTAAAGAATTGGAGTAAGAATATGATATTTAGGTTCAAAGGAAGATTAGTACTCACACTTGATGTGCGATGTTGGTCCTGTTTTAAAGTGGGGGGAGAGTGCATTTGTACATTAAGTGCAAGAATATGCCATCAATATTTCTGAAAGGACCCTCAAGAAACTGGTGACTGTTGTTTCCTCAGAGAACGAAATGGAAGCACAAAATTTTATTTTTTTATTAAAATTTTACTTAAAAAATTCACATACATAAAATTGACTTTTTGGTGTGCATTTATATTAATTTTTAACACATGTAGAAGCTATTTCTATAAATGGCTTTTATAAATACTGAGCAGATGCAAAAAAAAAAAGCAACCCAGAAATATGTATAAAAATAATGATGCATTTGTCTTTCTCTGACAGACTTATTTCACATACCATTATGCCCTCTAGCTCCATCCATGTCATTGCAAATGGCAAGATTTCATTCTTTTTATGGCTGCATAATATTATATTGTGCTGGATAATATTTTATACCACATCTCCCTTATCCCATTCATCTGTTGATGGACACTGGGCTGCTTCCATAAATCACTGCATTGGACACCTGAAAGTAATATAACACTGTATGTTAACTATACTGGAATGAACATAAAAGATAAAATAACAAAGTAAGATAAAGATGCAATGAGTCTCTTATATTCATTAGCTATTTTAAAAACTTGATTATCTTTGAAGTCCCTGTATACTCTTCTTATACCACTCTTCACTGGTAAGAAGTATCCTTGAATTTGGGGCTCATTATTATCCTATTTTGCCACATAACTTTGTATCCCTAAACAATGTATTTCTTCAAACTTTTTGCACAGTGTGACTTTTAGATAAATGGAATTATAACTGCACACATACGTAACTTTTCTCTTTTGTTCAATATAACGTTTCTGAGGTTGATTTATTCAGAACGTTAGATGTGGTCCTGATTCATTCATTTATTTGAAGAATAGTATTCCACTATATAAAGAGATCACAATTTATTTATCAGTTCTACGACTGGACACTTGGGATGTTTGCAGGGTTTTTTTTTTTTTTTCCTTTTTTTGCTAGTAAAACAGTGCCGCTTTGAACAGTACTTAATCTGGATATATACTTACACATAGAATTTCTGGGGCATAGTGACATCTTAAAACTTAGTACATAATGCCAAATTGTTTTCTGAAGTCAGCATACAATTCAGACTCCCAGCAACTGTGTATAAAAGTTCTTATTATTAGACTTAATATTTTCAGACATTTATACTTGCCAATTCCATGCGTGTGAAATGGTATCTAATTTTGGTTTTAATTTCCATCTCCTTGGTTCCCAATATCTCCCAAAATAGCAAATTTCCTATGTTTCAAGTGATGTATTATTCTTTGGTGAGGTATACTTTCAGGCCTCCTCTGCAATTTTCTATGGAAAAAATTATTTTTCATATTAATTGGACAATTTCTTTGTATAGCCTACATAGGCTGCCCTTGTCACTCACATGTTTTGCAGGAATATTTTTCATTTGTGACTTTTAAATTTTTTTGTGGTGATCAGATTTCCTTTTGATGATTATAGTTTTTATATTTTATTTTTTAAAGTTTTTAAAAGTTTATTTATTTATTGAAGTAATCTCTATACCCATAATGGGGCTCAAAAGAAAGGAATCCAACCTAGGTATGACCACTTAAAGTCAACAAAAGAAAAGAAAGTACAATCATAGCTCTTACTTCCATTCTACAGGCAAGATAACAGGCTTGTAAAGGCTGTCTTGCCAAAGATCACAGATTTGCTAACTACCGGTGGAAGCTTCTTGTTTCCAGGTTTGTGACTTTCTGGCTCACTGGTCCTCCTGACAGTAGTCAATCTATAGCACTTACGGTGGCTCTCAGGGCCCTGATGCTCTTCCTCTTTTTTTTTTTTTCTCTTCCTCTTTTACCGTTTTACTCCTGCCTGGATCATGGTCTCCACTAACATTTCTTTCTTCACTCAGATGGAGAGGTCCCTGGAGTTGGGCAACATGACCAGAGTCCAGGAGTTTGTCTTGCTGGGTTTGTCCACCAGGCCTGGCATAAGGAATGTCCTGTTTGCTGTCTTCCTGACCCTCTACCTGCTGACCCTCCTGGAAAACACCCTCATCATCTACCTCATCTGCAGTCACAGCGAGCTCCACAAGCCCATGTACTTCTTCTTGGGTAACCTGAGCTGCCTAGAGATGTGCTATGTGTCAGTGACCATGCCCAGCCTGCTCCTGGGGCTTTGGACTGGACCCTGCCATGTACCCTTCACAGCCTGCATAATTCAGCTTTTTTTATTCATAGCTTTCATTAGTACCAAGTGCACCCTCCTGGCCTCCATGGCTTATGATCGCTATGTGGCCATCTGCCACCCACTCCACTACCCACTGCTTATGAGGCCCCAGGTCTGCCTGGGCTTGGCTTTGTCCTCATGGCTTGGGGGGCTGCTGGTCTCAGTGGTAAAGACATCTTGCATTGCCAGCCTGTCCTACTGTGGCCCCAATGTCCTCAACCACTTCTTCTGTGACGTCTCCCCTCTGCTCAACCTGTCTTGCACCCATGTGGCCCTGACGGAGCTGGTGGACTTCATCTCTGCCATCATTATCTTCTGTGGGTCATTACTAGTTGCTTTGGCCTCCTATGTAGCCATTGGGAACACTGTGCTCCACATGCCATCGGCAGCCACCCGTCGCAAAGCCCTCTCCACCTGTGCCTCACACCTGTTGGTGGTGGGCATGTTCTACGCAGTGGTCCTCTTCATATATTCCCACCCCAGACACATCAATTCTACAGGGCTCAGCAAGGTGCTGTCAGTCATCTATACGATGGTCACACCCATGTGCAGCCCTATCATCTACTGCCTGCGGAACAGAGAGGTCCACGTCGCGCTGCAGAAAACTCTCCACTTGTGCTGGGTCTCTTCAGTTAGAACTGACCTTGCCCACTCTTGAATTTAAGAGAACAAACTGATGGTCACCATGGATAGATGAGTGAGGTGAATGGAATGAAGGAGTGCACTTGTCGTGATCAGCACCAGGTGATGTATGGAAGTGTTGAATCACTATATTATACACCTGAAAATAATATTACACTGCATGTTAGCTAAGTGAAAATTAAATAAAAACCTAAAAAATAATAAAGTAAAACTATCATGGCCAAACGTGCGTGCGCACACACACACACACACACACACACACACACAGGATCAAAGGTAAATGGAAACTAGGAGGAAAATATTAGCAACATAATGTATAAAGACATTCTTAAAATAAATGAGAGAAATAGGAATACTCTAAGACAAAAGCAAAGAAAAATGATCATGGACAGGCAGGTTAATGAAGGGAAAATATATGGCTGATGGCCTACCAAAAAAATGTGCAACCTCTCTAGTAACCCAAGATATATAAGTTGAATCTGAAGATAGCAATTTACTCCGTGCCTCCTGAAAAATATTTTGAAGAATACTATCAAACAAGAATGTTTATTGCAAAATTGTGAAATTTGGAATAAACGTTATTTTATTGGTAATTATTGGAAATAACTCAAATGCCCATTGAAAACATATTATTTAAATATATTGTATTGTATCCATACTATGAAATAATATCCATCCATTGAAGAGATTAAACTAGACCACTGGTATCTACTAGATACTGTTGTGGGGATGTGGTCTGTTGTTGAGTTAAAGATGAAAGAAACAGTACATGAATATGTCAACGTTTTGTGAAACAGTAATGATAAAGATGCTAATTGCAATAATTATTCATGTTTGTTCACACCTAGAAATGAATCAGAAAGGATATATATTGAACAGTTTTTAGGTGTGAGACCACAGGAAACTCATATTTTCCATTTTATATGTTTGAATATTTAGCAATAAGGTTATTTGACCTTCATAAATGAATAAATAAATGTATTATAGGAGAAAGCAAATTCAAAGAATGACCTTCTATGGGATGATTTACTTATCACACTAGCACATTTTAAATTTATTTTTTAAATTTTTTCCAGCTTTAATGAGATATAATTGGCATATAACATTGTGTAAATTTAAGGTGTACGATGTGTTGATTTGATTCATTTATATATTGTGCATACTTTTAATTTTTATTTTAATTAATAAAATAAAATTCATGTTGACAATAACTCAAGGGTAATGAGCATGTTCAGGTGTTTTTTGTTACATTATAGACTGGTGCATTTTAGGAGGGAAGTTTGTTAATACAAAAAGTCTTGAGAATCTGAATGCCTTTACATCCAGCAATTCTACTTTGAGAATTTAACTTGAAGCTAAAAATGAAAGAAATGAGCAAAAGCTGAGCTACAAAGATACCCACTCAGGACTATTTTCACAAGGACAAGTAATCTAAGAGTTTATTTTTTTAAGTAATAGGAATGGTCAATAAACCTATGGAATGATGCTCAGCCTTCACCACTACTAGAGACATGAAAACCAAAGTAATAGGATGCACTTCCACATAGCAAATTTTATTTATTTTTTATTTTTTAAAAGATTTTATTTAGTTACTCATAAGAGACAGAGAGAGGCAGAGACATAGACAGAGAGAGAGCAGGCTCCCTGTGGGGAGCCTGATGCGGGACTCAATCGCAGGACCCTGGGATCACAACCTGAGTCAAAGGCAGATGCTCAACCACTGAGCCCCCAGGTGCCTCTCACAGAGCAAATTTTTTTTAAAAAAGAAATTATTTGAGAATACCCAGTGTTGATGTGGCAAGGAGTGAGGTGGGAAGAGGCACTCTCAGATGCTGTGGGAATGCGGGTTGAGGCAGTGTTTTTGTAAAACCATCTGCTGATATTAATCAAAGTTTACATATTACTTTGATACAGCAACTGCCATTTTATCTTTGTGTTATAGATGTTGAGATAATCATTTATATTCTTCATCAATGATTCCAGACCCCTACCTGCTAGGCACATGTAGGATTGCATTTTCTGGGCTCTTTGTGGGTGAGTAGAGTTACATGGGTGGGTGAAGTCCTATGAATGGTTCTGGCCTACAAGCAATTATGTCACTTACAGGCCAAAGCATTGAATTCCTGGTGTGGGACCCCCTCATCTCTTCTGTCTTGCATGGTGACTGGCAAGGTTCAAAGTAGTGGCTGCTTCTCCCACTTGAGGTCTGGACCATGGTTAGCAGATCCTTACCTGCCAACCTTCAGTGGACACAGAACAGGAGCAATTGACAAACATTTACTAAACGAAGTCACTAAGATTTCAGGGTTATTATTGTTATAGCAGTAACCAGCCTTCCTAGCAAAATACAAAACTATTTGGAGACGTGGACAAAAAGTAGCTAACCAAAGAGTTTATTGTAATATTTCTTGCAATAATCATAAACTAAAAATTACCTATATTTATCCATAGATAAATGGATGAATCTGTTATGAGTACTATGCCTTTATGAACCTTTACGATGGCCATAGAAATTCTCTATATGCCAGTTTCACACAGGCATTGCTAAATGACAGTAGTGCATCAAGTCATATGATCGGAGAAATGAGCGATTTAGTTCAAATAGTTTGGAAAAATATGTCCATCAGTTGATACATCTCCCTCCCTCCCTTTAGCTATGTGCAAACCACCCTGTAAATTTTACGTCAGATGATAAATCAGTCAGTGTAGGGTTAGGTAGATGACTATTCCAAATTAGAGATGAGGAAGTTGACATTCAGAGAAGTATGGTAAGTTGCTCAAGGTCACACAGGCAGCAGCTCTAATACCACAACTTCTTTTGCGGCCATCTGACTTAGGTATGTTGTGCTCCTGGATGCTCATTTGAGCCTCCTTAGCTAGAGATGGGCACCAGATCTCTGCTCCCTAAAAGGATACCATTTGGTGTCTTTCTGTATCTGTCTGACATTTGTCTTGTCTTGTTTTGTCTGACATATATTTGTGAAATATATATGTCACATTTTCTTTATAGTTCATCTGTTAATGGACATTTAGTTGTTTCTATATTTGGCTACTGCGAATAATGCTGCAATGAACAGGGGAATGGAGATTTCTCTTCAAGATCCTAGATTAAAGTTGTGTACATTAAATGGGTACAGCTTTTCATATATCAATTATACCTCAATAAAATGGTTTTGAAAATCTCTTGACCCTAGTTTACTTATATAAAATAAAAAGAATTATTTCAGGTATATTGTATTATTTGCTCACAATTCCTCTACTCACTGTCCTTATGACTTTAATTTGGATAAAATACACTTTGCTGTGCCCACTGACTTTTGATTGACCATATAATTCACTGCGGCTAGTGGAATATGGATCAGATTGAGAGTTCTGAGCTGATGCCAAAAGAAGCACTAACTAGGAGCACCTGGGTAGTTCAGTCAGTTAAGTGGCTGACTCTTGGTTTCTGCTCGGGTCATGATCTCAGGGTCCTGGGATCCAGCCCTGCATGGGGCTCTGAATTTGGCAAGGGGTCTGTTTGTGGATTCTCCCTCTCCCTCTTGCTCTGCCCCTCCCCCTGCTCTCATGCTCTCTCTCATGCTCACTCTCTAAGATAAATAAATAATTTTTTTGAAAAATATATTAAAAAGAAAAAGAAGCACTAACTTTTTCTACTGCCCTCTTGCTATTTGGCTTGATAAGAGCATATCCTGGTTCTGGGATAAGAAACAAGGGGAACAGACCTAAACCTGATCTGCAGCCAGAAGCAGAACACCACCACTCAGCCATAGATCCACCAGGCAGGGGGGAAATTTGTGCTATTGAAGTCACTGAAAACAATTTTTGATTACTTGTTACATAGCAGTAGTGTAGCAATAGCTACATATAGCATCATAATGATTAGGTTATGGGTTCAGCCAAAAATAGTTGCTTAAACAGGATGGAAATAATTTCCCACCAATGTAGCATCATTGATTTGGGGTTGACAAGACAATCCAAAGTGTCAAAGGACCCAAGCCCCTATCTTGTTCCATCATTCTCAACATGAAGCTTCCAGATCAGAGTCCAAGATAGCTGCTCCAGTTCTAGCCATCATGTCTTTATTCCAACCATAAGAGATGGAAGGGTAGCAAAGGATGTACAGGAAAGTGTCTTTCCCCTAAAAAGCATAACCTGAAACTTTGCCATTGACGTCTGTCCAGCACATACTCATATGACCCTATGTAGGGACAAGAGAAGAGTTCCAAATATTGTTTTCTGAGTGTCATATGGCCCTATGCAGGGGAAAGAGAAGAGCTGACAAACATTTTTTTTCTGGGTGGCTATGTTTCCAGCTGAAATCTGGTGGATCTATTAATAAAGGAAGAAGGAAGGACAACACTCGTTGTTACATGCATCTCCCTCACAGGGTGGCTGTAAGGCTTAAAATGTGACAAATATTTATCCATTCATCTTCTTTATCCATTCATCTTTCGATGGACAGGCACTGAGGGGGGCACTTGATGGGGTGAGCACTGGGTGTTATGCTACATGTTGGGAAATTGAACACCAATAAAAAATAAAATAAAATAAATAGCCAACAGGAAACTAAAAAATAAATAAATAAAATCCTCATTAACCTTTCTAGGAAGGTTCTTTGAATAAGCAATGGAATTTTAAAGCAAAAAAGTGCAAAAAATCCATATAAAGTGCTTTGCATAGGGTCTGGAATTCAGCAAATTCTCTATAGGCAGCAGGTCTTATAATGAGTCATGAATCTTTGGAAATATGGAGATCGTTAAGACTTTACCTTTCTTCAATGGATTGTTCACTTGTTTATTCAACCAAATTCACTGAGCAGCTAACATGTACCAGGTGTTGTCCTGAGCAGTGGCATCACTGCCTAAGAGTGATGGAGTCCATGCTTCTGCAGCTCTACTGCTTCGGTCTGTATAGTCTCACTTGTGTGAAATGGAAGCCACAGAAGAAATGGAAAGAGGGGTGCTGTGTTAAGCCTTCGTATCAGGGCAATTAGGGAAAGCTCCATAACAAAGGGACCCAGAAGCCAGACCTTGAAGGTGTCTGCATGTGCAGAGATGACAGGGAACATACCAGCATTCAGACAGACCAGCTTTTGCAAAGACACCAGATGTAATGGACCTGACATATCTCCGTAATGTTGGGTGTAGTGTGGCCAAAATCAGAACAGAACGGAATCGTGAATTCCTAGTTAAGAAGGTTCAGTTCTGTCTCAAGGACACAAAAGACAGATTAAAGTGATTTTTTTAACTGAAAAATACATATTTATTACAAAGGCAATGCACACTTACAACAACAAAAAAGACAAAATACAACAAAATGAAAATGAAAGCAAAGACCTCCCAAGATCTTCCATATAATGGCAATTACCAGAAACATTTTATAAAAGTGATTTTCAATTCTTTCCTATATACATATATATACACACTGCACTATGCTGCATTTGAACATTAACATGTAGTTATGCTGTACATGTCATTTTATAACACATTTTCCACATCACAATGTACAATTGACATCTCTCATGGCAATAAATGGACTTATAGGAGTTATTTTTCACGACACCTTAGGATTCCATTGTGTGGCTGTGCTGGAGTTTATTTTGACTACTCCTGCCTTGTCAAATATAATTTTATCCCAATATTTATCAATTACAAACAGAAGGGGTGCTTTGGTGGCTCAGTCAGTTGAGCGTCTGATCTGACTCTTGATCTCAGCTCAGGTCTTGATCTCAGGGTCGTGAGTCTCACAGGCTCCACGCTAGGCATGAAGCCTACTTAAAAATAAAATAAAATGAAAAATAAAAGCACAAAATTTATTGCTGAAAACATCCTAACTTATTTTCTTGGCAAAAGATTGTAACTGGTATGCTGCCAAAGCCCACATACATTCAGGGTTTTTTTACACATATTGCCAAATTGCCCTCCAGAAGCATTGTACCAATTTCAGTTAATAACTTTTATTAATCTTGAAGTTTGCAAAAAAAATGTTTTTACTCTTCCAGAATTTTTGTTTTTAAATTTTAAAAATTTAAATATTTATTGGGGCACCTGGCTGGCTCATCAGCAGAGCGTGCAACTCTTGATTGATTGGTTTTGAGTTCAAGCCCCACGTTGGGTGTAGTAGAGCCTACTAATAAAAAAAAAAAAAACTTAAAAAAATGTAGGGATCCCTGGGTGGCACAGCGGTTTAGCGCCTGCCTTTGGCCCAGGGCGCGATCCTGGAGGCCCGGGATCGAATTCCACGTCGGCTTCCGGTGCATGGAGCTTGCTTCTTCCTCTGCCTGTGTCTCTGCCTCTCTCTCTCTCTCTCTCTCTGTGACTATCATAAATAAATAAAAAAAATTTTTTTTTAAAATGTAAAGATTTATTTAAAAGTTTACTCCAAAATTTTACCCTTTATATACAAATATGTCAGGGCTCCATGTCAATGTAAAGAGATATAATTAATTCTGTTTAAAAAAATTGTTTCATAAGATTTCATAATATGCAGTCACTATGACATATTCAGTCTTTATCTTATTGATGACTATTCACATTCTTTCCAGTTGGGTCACATAAAACAAGAATACAATAAACATCCTTATTGGGATGCCTGGGTGGCTCAGGTGTTGAGCATCTGCCTTTGGTTCAGGGCATGATCCTGGAGTCCTGGGATGGAGTCCCACATCAGGATCCCTGCATGGAGCCTGCTTCTCCCTCTGCCTATGTCTCTGCCTCTCTCTCTCTCTCTGTGTCTCTTGTGAATAAATAAATAAATAAAAATCTTTTAAAAATCATTATTCATGTACTTTGTAAAGATTTTATTTATTTATTCATGAAAGGCTAACAGAGAGGCAGAGACATAGGCAGAGAGAGAAGCAGCCTCCCTGTGGTAAGCTTGATGTGGGACTCCATCCCAGGATCCTGGGATCATGCCCTGAGCCAAAGACAGACACTCAATCACTGAGCCACTCAGTGCCCCCTTATTTATTTATTGTTATAAACCTTTGATTTACCTATGAGGTATTTATAAAAGTGGAAATGCTGAGTCAAAGTGCAGGCACAATTAAAATTTTAATAGATAATACCAGGTTTCTCTTCAAGAAGGTTCTAACAATTTATGTCACCACCAGCAATATGTGACAGAGAATACCTACCTCCCCAAGACTACCTCAGCTCTAGGTGTAACAAATCATGTAAATTTTTCCTGACTGGATATAGTGATGTTATAGTTTATTGCAATCAGAATTTTTGTTGAATACCAAGGATGTTTTTAGATTCATTCATCATTTGCCTTATCTCACATATAAATTGCCTTTACAATTGCTATCCCTGCCCTGGCATACACGTATGAATAAAGTTAAACAAAGAGTTACCATATGACTCAGCAGTCCCCCACCCCCAAACACTCAAGAAAAATAAAAACATATGTTCACACAAAAAGTTGTACACAAATGTTTACAGCAACATTATTCTTAATAATCAAAAGATGAAAACAACCTAGATATCCATCAATTGATTAATGGGTAAATAATAAATTATATATCTACAAATGAAATATTATTTGGCTATAAAAATGAATGAAGTACTAATATATGCTACATCATATATAAACCTCAAAAATACTACACTAAGTGAAATAAGTCATACAAAAGGCCACATATTACATGATTTCATTTATACAAAATGCCCACAACAGGCAAATCTATAGAGACAAAGAAGATTTACAGTTTTTTAGGGCTGGCAGGACGGGTTTGGGGAGTGACTTCTAATGTGCATGGAGTTTTCTTGGTAGTGATGAAAACATTCTGGAAGAAGATGGTGGTAATGGATGCACAGCTTTGTGAATATACGAAAATCAACTGAATTGCAAATTTTAATTTTTTTAATTTTTATTTTTATTTATGATAGTCACAGAGAGAGAGAGAGAGAGAGAGAGAGAGAGAGAGGCAGAGACACAGGCAGAGGGAGAAGCAGGCTCCATGCACCAGGAGCCCGACGTGGGATTCAATCCCGAGTCTCCAGGATTGCGACCTGGGCCATAGGCAGGCGCTAAACCGCTGCGCCACCCAGGGATCCCTGAATTGCAAATTTTAAAGGGCAAAGTGTACGGCATGTGATTTATATCTCAGTAAAATTGAAAACTGTTAATATCTTGAGGTACCCTCAATGCTGTACTAAAGTGGTCAGCTTCGGGACCAGTGTAGGGTTCTGTGGAATGCTGCCTGGACCTCCCTGTTACGCAGGCAGTAGATGATGGGGTTGCACATGGGCGTGACCACTGTATAGATGACTGACAGCACCTTGTTGAGGTCCATGGCTTCTATGCGGCTGGGACGGGCGTAGATGAAGAGAGTGGCTGCATAGAAGATGCCGACCACCACCAGGTGTGAGGCACAGGTGGAGAGAGCTTTGCGACGGGCAACAGCTGATGACATGCAGAGCACAGCCCTCCCGATGGCTACATAGGACGCTATAGCCACAAGGAGAGAACCCCAGAGAATGATGATGGCAGAGATGAAGTCCACCAGCTCTGTCAGAGCCACGTGGGTGCAAGACAGGTTAAGCAGAGGGGAGACGTCACAGAAGAAGTGGTTGAGGACATTGGGGCCACAGTAGGACAGGCTGGCAATGCAAGATGTCTTTACCACTGAGACCAGCAGCCCCCCAAGCCATGAGGACAAAGCCAAGCCCAGGCAGACCTGGGGCCTCATAAGCAGTGGGTAGTGGAGTGGGTGGCAGATGGCCACATAGCGATCATAAGCCATGGAGGCCAGGAGAGTGCACTCCATGCAGATGAGAGAGATGAAGAAGAAGAGCTGGGTCATGCAGGCTGTGAAGGGTACATGGCAGGGTCCAGTCCAAAGCCCCAGGAGCAGGCTGGGCATGGTCACTGACACATAGCACATCTCTAGGCAGCTCAGGTTACCCAAGAAGAAGTACATGGGCTTGTGGAGCTCGCTGTGACTGCAGATGAGGTAGATGATGAGGGTGTTTTCCAGGAGGGTCAGCAGGTAGAGGGTCAGGAAGACAGCAAACAGGACATTCCTTATGCCAGGCCTGGTGGACAAACCCAGCAAGACAAACTCCTGGACTCTGGTCATGTTGCCCAACTCCAGGGACCTCTCCATCTGAGTGAAGAAAGAAATGTTAGTGGAGACCATGATCCAGGCAGGAGTAAAACGGTAAAAGAGGAAGAGAAAAAAAAAAAAAAAAAAAAGAGGAAGAGCATCAGGGCCCTGAGAGCCACCGTAAGTGCTATAGATTGACTACTGTCAGGAGGACCAGTGAGCCAGAAAGTCACAAACCTGGAAACAAGAAGCTTCCACCGGTAGTTAGCAAATCTGTGATCTTTGGCAAGACAGCCTTTACAAGCCTGTTATCTTGCCTGTAGAATGGAAGTAAGAGCTATGATTGTACTTTCTTTTCTTTTGTTGACTTTAAGTGGTCATACCTAGGTTGGATTCCTTTCTTTTGAGCCCCATTATGGGTATAGAGATTACTTCAATAAATAAATAAACTTTTAAAAACTTTAAAAAATAAAATATAAAAACTATAATCATCAAAAGGAAATCTGATCACCACAAAAAAATTTAAAAGTCACAAATGAAAAATATTCCTGCAAAACATGTGAGTGACAAGGGCAGCCTATGTAGGCTATACAAAGAAATTGTCCAATTAATATGAAAAATAATTTTTTCCATAGAAAATTGCAGAGGAGGCCTGAAAGTATACCTCACCAAAGAATAATACATCACTTGAAACATAGGAAATTTGCTATTTTGGGAGATATTGGGAACCAAGGAGATGGAAATTAAAACCAAAATTAGATACCATTTCACACGCATGGAATTGGCAAGTATAAATGTCTGAAAATATTAAGTCTAATAATAAGAACTTTTATACACAGTTGCTGGGAGTCTGAATTGTATGCTGACTTCAGAAAACAATTTGGCATTATGTACTAAGTTTTAAGATGTCACTATGCCCCAGAAATTCTATGTGTAAGTATATATCCAGATTAAGTACTGTTCAAAGCGGCACTGTTTTACTAGCAAAAAAAGGAAAAAAAAAAAAAAACCCTGCAAACATCCCAAGTGTCCAGTCGTAGAACTGATAAATAAATTGTGATCTCTTTATATAGTGGAATACTATTCTTCAAATAAATGAATGAATCAGGACCACATCTAACGTTCTGAATAAATCAACCTCAGAAACGTTATATTGAACAAAAGAGAAAAGTTACGTATGTGTGCAGTTATAATTCCATTTATCTAAAAGTCACACTGTGCAAAAAGTTTGAAGAAATACATTGTTTAGGGATACAAAGTTATGTGGCAAAATAGGATAATAATGAGCCCCAAATTCAAGGATACTTCTTACCAGTGAAGAGTGGTATAAGAAGAGTATACAGGGACTTCAAAGATAATCAAGTTTTTAAAATAGCTAATGAATATAAGAGACTCATTGCATCTTTATCTTACTTTGTTATTTTATCTTTTATGTTCATTCCAGTATAGTTAACATACAGTGTTATATTACTTTCAGGTGTCCAATGCAGTGATTTATGGAAGCAGCCCAGTGTCCATCAACAGATGAATGGGATAAGGGAGATGTGGTATAAAATATTATCCAGCACAATATAATATTATGCAGCCATAAAAAGAATGAAATCTTGCCATTTGCAATGACATGGATGGAGCTAGAGGGCATAATGGTATGTGAAATAAGTCTGTCAGAGAAAGACAAATGCATCATTATTTTTATACATATTTCTGGGTTGCTTTTTTTTTTGCATCTGCTCAGTATTTATAAAAGCCATTTATAGAAATAGCTTCTACATGTGTTAAAAATTAATATAAATGCACACCAAAAAGTCAATTTTATGTATGTGAATTTTTTAAGTAAAATTTTAATAAAAAAATAAAATTTTGTGCTTCCATTTCGTTCTCTGAGGAAACAACAGTCACCAGTTTCTTGAGGGTCCTTTCAGAAATATTGATGGCATATTCTTGCACTTAATGTACAAATGCACTCTCCCCCCACTTTAAAACAGGACCAACATCGCACATCAAGTGTGAGTACTAATCTTCCTTTGAACCTAAATATCATATTCTTACTCCAATTCTTTAAATGGCTTCTCCCTCAATTTTAGTAAAAATTTCCCCCCTGAAAATGCTTAATTCTTAACATGTCCGAATTAAGGAAAAAGGAGAATTCCTTCCAAAACTGTTGGTTTAGGCAAAGATAGATGAGATCACTAAGATACTTCCCTTAGAGTAACAGAAGAAAAACTGTTGAATAATATGAACGCAATAAATTATCTGTTGTCACTGTTGATGTTATTTTATAATTATGGGGACACAGTTTTGCACAGGAAGGCAGATACGCTTTTGGTGGAAAATTCCACTTGGTATTTTGGCATAAACCTCTTTTTTCAGATGAGCACAAGGAGGCTCGAAGTTGGTGCTTGACACTCTTTCCATGCCAACTTCTGATGGAGTGATGTTCTTAGCTCTGAACAAAGCCAACTGGCCTGTTGGGCTGTTCTTGGTCCTGAACGAGGGCTCAGCTGCTAATAGGGCTGGCAGGGTCCTGTCCTTGGTTCTAAAAATGAATTGCTGCCACAACCTCTTGCCATGCACATCCTCTTTTCAGATGGACTTCTTTCTGTCTCTGCTCTCATCTACCCCTGGTCCTGCATTTCACCTCCTCTCCCTTCTAGCTGCCCCTCTTCTTGTCTTCACTTCTTCATGAAGGCTTCTTGAGGTGATCTTGCCTCTATGATAACGTTAGGTGCTCCAGAATGTCCTTCTTTAATCTGCTGAAGAACTCAGAAGTGTACCTGAAAAGGTACAGGACTCTCTGGGGATGATTCAGACATCTCAAGCCCATTGCACAAACAATTCTCACACCTCAATTGCACCAAGAGCTTGAGATGTCGTTATAGTTGACTTGTTTTTCACCCCTGCAGAGACGGTTATGACCAGCAACTTGCTCGCTCTGTAACCATGAGCAAGATTCTTGTTTTTTTTTAACTTTTAAAAGATTTTATTTATTTATTCATCACACACACACACACACACACACACACACACACAGGCAGAGGGAGAAGCAGGCTCCATGCAAGGAGCCCGACGCGGGACTCGATCCCGGGTCTCCAGGATCAGGCCCTGGGCTGAAGGCGGCGCTAAACCGCTGAGCCACCCGGGCTGCCCGATTCTTTTTCTTTTAGCGATTTTATTTATTTATTCATGAGAGAGGCGGACACATAGGCAGAGACAGAAGCAGGCTCCTCACAAGGAGCCCAATGCAGGACTCGATCCCAGACCACAGGATCACTGAGCGGAAGGCAGACACTCAACCGCTGAGCCACCCAAGTGTCCCCATGAGCAAGATTCTTTATCTCTAAAAACTTGAGTTAATTATTAAGGAAGATGGTATCAATATTTCCATCAAGAATGAAGGGGATATTTGGTAAGGTGGCTTTCATTTTTTGCCTGCTTTCTATGTACAGACAATCTAGATGCAGGAATATAGAGTGCAGTAGCTCTTAAGCATTTTTACCATTGCCCCAAGTAAGAAATACATTCACACTATTACCCAACACAATAGAACACACACACGCACACACACACACACACACAGAGCACATACACAAATAAAACAGAAATCTAACAAAAAACACTTACTTTTATTCTATGGGATTCCCTTTGATATCTTCTCTCATGTTCTGTGCCATGGGTTTTTTTAAAGAGATTCTTTTTTTCAAGGCATCTCTGCACCCATCATGGGGCTTGAACTCATATCTCTGAAACCAGGAGTTCACCCTGGACTGACTGAGCCAGCCACCTGCCCCTATGACGTGGGAATTTTAATGCTAGTATTGATCTAGTACATTTATTTTATAAGCTTCAATTTAAAATATACTGTCATTCAGGTTAAGAGAAGAAGGGCTTTGTAATCAAACAGAAACTGGTTCTAGCCCAGGCTCTGCCCCTGACCCAGACCAGGGCTCTGGTTTTCTGACCCTCATGTCTTCACCTACAGTAGGGAGATGAGCCCTCATGCTCTCAGCCTGCCATGGGGATTAAATCCCATGTAGTCTCCATGGCACCCAGGTAGTGTCTGGCATCCCACAGGTGACTTGTAGGAGAAAGAACGTTTTGGTCTTCTCTTTCTACCCTTCCCAAATCAAATGATCTTGTTTTCTTACCTCTCAGCGAAAGTGATGCAGGTCCTGCTTTGCTTTTCTAAAGGAGACTCTGGGGGCCAAAAATATTCAGCTTCTGCTCCTGGACACGACTGAAGATGCCAGTGACTGGGATAGTTTGACAGTCAATTCAAGGATGTCACAGATGTTTGGAAGAAGCTGTCTTTGTCCTGAGCAGTGGGTTCACCTGCCTCTCTTCATTTCAGCACCACTGTGTTCCCGGAGCTGCCAAGAGAGGTGCTGCTTAAATCCAAGAGATGGACCTTAGGGGGCTGTCCCAATCTCTGTGGATTTAGAGGAAGGGTTGAAGTAAAAACTTTTCATTGGGATGCCTGGGTGGCTCAGCATTTGAGCATCTGCCTTTGGCTCGGGGTGAGATCCCAGGATCCGGGATCAGTCCCACATCTGGCTCCCTGTGGGGAGCCTGCTTTTCCCTCTGCCTGTGTCTCTGCCTGTGTGTGTGTGTGTGTGTGTGTGTGTGTGTGTGTGATGAATAAATAAATGAATCTTAAAAAAAACTTTTCATGAATTGTACTGGGGCTTGGAAAGCGACTCGATGCTATGGTTCCATTCTTATGCAGTTTGGAGCCATAATAGCTGTGAGGATTGGTGTGGGACGTTGGCATTGCAACAGTGAAGGACACATAATTCCTGCTCTCAAGTTGCTCCCAGGAGTCTTAGGGACATTGACCCTGAAATAGACATTTACACATATTATGGTGAGAGATGAGCAACCCGTGGGTGTTCAGAGAAGGGGAGATTTGAGAATACATTGCACGAGGGATGTCTGAGCTGGGTATCTCATAAGTGTTACAAGATCACCTCTACTTGAAATGAGACAAGAAACAGGTAGATATAACATCATTCCAGGGCATAGATAAAATGTAAATATCCTTTCCCTGCTGCCTGCTGGATATGTAAGCTGCCTGATTTAGCTTTTTTCTTTTTTCTTTTCTTTTTTCTTTTTTTGGTATATTTCTTATCGGAGTTCAATTTGCCAACATATAGCATAACACCCAGTGCTCATCCCGTCAAGTGCCCCCCTCAGTGCCCATCACCCAGTCACCCCAACCCCCCGCCCGCCTCCCTTTCCACTACCCCTTGTTTGTTTCTCAGAGTTAGGTGTCTCTCATGTTCTGTCACCCTCTCTGATATTTCCCACTCATGTTCTCTCCTTTCCCCTTTATTCCCTTTCACTATTTTTTATATTCCCCGAATGAATGAGACCACATGTTTGTCCTTCTCAGATTGACTTACTTCACTCCGTATAATACCCTCCAGTTCTATCCACGTCGAAGCAAATGGTGGGTATTTGTCATTTCTAATGGCTGAGGAATACTCCATTGTGTACATATACCACATCTTCTTTATCCATTCATCTTTCGATGGACACCGAGGCTCCTCCCACAGTGTGGCTATTGTGGATGTTGCTGCTTTAAACATCAGGGTGAAGGTATCCTGGCATTTCACTGCATCTGTATCTTTGGGGTAAATCCCCAGCAGTGCAATTGCTGGGTCATAGGGTAGCTCTATTTTTAACTCTTTGAGGAACCTTCACAGTTTTCCAGAGTGGCTGCACCAGTTCACATTCCCACCAACGGTGCAAGAGGGCTCCCCTTTCTCCACATCCTCTCCAACATTTCTTGGTTCCTGTCTTGTTAATTTTCCCCATTCTCACTGGTGTGAGGTGGTATCTCATTGTGGTTTTGATTTGTATTTCTCTGATGGTCAGTGATGCGGAGCATTTTCTCATGTGCCTGTTGGCCATGTCTATGTCTTCCTCTGTGAGATTTCTGTTCAAGTCTTTTGCCCATTTCATGATTGGATTGTTTGTTTCTTTGCTGTTGAGTTTCAAAAGTTCTTTATTCCTAGGTGTCTTATGCTTTTGGGTGCAATTGTAAATGGCATTGACTCCTTAATTTCTCTTTCTTCAGCCTCTTTGTCAGTGTATAGAAATGCCACTGATTTCTGGGCATTGATTTTGTATCCTGCCACACTGCCAAATTGCTGTATGAGTTCTAGCAATCTTGGGGTGGAGTCTTTTGAGTTTTCTATCTACAGTATCATGTCACCTGCAAAGAGGGAGAGTTTGGCTTCTTCTTTGCCAATTTGAATGCCTTTTATTTCTTTTTGTTGCCTGATTGCTGAGGCTAGGACTTCTAGTACTATGTTGAATAGCAGTGGTGAGAGTGGACATCCCTGTGGTGTTCCTGATCTTAGGGGAAAGGCTCCCGGTGTTTCCCCATTGAGAATGATATTTGCTGTGGGCTTTCTGTAGGTGGCTTTTAAGATGCTGGGGAATGTTCCCTCTATCCCTACGCTCTGAAGAGTTTTGATCAGGAATGGATGCTGTATTTTGTCAAATGCTTTCTCTGCATCTGCTGAGAGAGTCATATGGTTCTTGTTTTATTCTCTTGTTGATATGATCTATCATGTTGATTGCTTTATGAGTGTTGAACCAGCCTTGCATCCCGGGAATAAATCCCACTTGGTCATGGTGAATAATCTTCTTCATGTACTGTTGGATCCTATTAGCTACTATCTTGTTGAGAATTTTTGCATCTGTGTTCATCACGGATATTGGTCTATAATTCTCCTTTTGGGTGGGGCCTTTGTCTGGTTTTGGAATTAAGGTGATGCTGGCCTCATAAAACGAGTTTGGAAGTATTTCATCCCTTTCTATCTTTCTGAACGGTGTTAGTAGAATAGGTATTGTTTCTTCTTTAAACGTCTGATAGAATTCCCGTGGGAAGCCATCTAGCCCTGGACTTTTGTGTTTTGGGAGATTTTTGATGACTGCTTCAATTTCCTCCCTGGTTATTGGCCTGTTCAGGTTTTCTATTTCTTCCTGTTCCAGTTTTGGTAGTTTGTGGTTTTCCAGAAATGCATCCATTTCTTCTAGATTGCCTAATTTATTGGCATATAGCTGCTCATAATGTTTTTAAAATCATTTGTATTTCCTTGGTATTGGTTGTGATCTCTCCTTTTTCATTCATGATTTTATTAATTGGAGTCTTTTCTCTTTTGTTTTTAATAAAGCTGGCTAATGGTTTAATCTATCTTATTAATTCTTTCAAAGAACCAACTCCTGGTTTTGTTGATCTGTTCTACAGTTCTTCCGGTCTCTATTTCATTGAGTTCTGCTCAAACCTTTATTAACTCTCTTCATCTGCTGGGTGTAGGTTTTAATTGTTGTTCTTTCTCCAGTTCCTTTAGGTGCAAGGCTAGCTTGTGTATTTGAGTTTTTTCCAGTTTTTTTTTTTTTTTTTGAACCAGGCAAAATGTAGTTTTTATTGATAGGTAACTTGTGTAACATATGACATAATTTTATTTTTTTCGATTTATTTTTTATAAATTTATATTTTATTGGTGTACAATTTGCCAACATATAGAATAACACCCAGTGCTCATCCCATCAAGTGCCCCCCTCAGTGCCCTTCACCCAGTCACCCCCACCACCCCCACCTCCCCTTCCACCACCCCTAGTTCGTTTCCCAGAGTTAGGAGTCTCTCATGTTCTGTCTCCCTTTCTGATATTTCCCACTCTTTTTTTTTTTCCTTTCCCCTTTATTCCCTTTCACTATTTTTTTTTATTCCTCAAATGAATGAGACCATATAATGTTTGTCCTTCTCCGATTGACTTATTTCACTCAGCATAATACCCTCCAGTTCCATCCACGTGGAAGCAAATGGTGGGTATTTGTCATTTCTAATGGCTGAGTAATATTCCATTGTATACATAAATCACATCTTCTTTATCCATTCATCTTTCGATGGACACCAAGGCTTTTTTCCAGTTTTTTTAGGGATGCGTGTATTGCGATGTATTTCCCCTCTCAGGACTGCTTTTGCTGTATCCCAAAGATTTTGAACGGTTGTATCTTCATTCTCATTAGTCTCCATGAATCTTTTTAAGTCTTGTCTAATTTCCTGGTTGACCCTTTCATCTTTTAGCAGGATGGTCTTTAACCTCCACGTGTTTGAATTTCTTCCAAATTTCTTCTTGTGATTGAGTTCAAGTTTCAAAGCATTATGGTCTGAAAATACGCAGGGGACAATCCCAATCTTTTGGTATCCGTCAAGGCCTGATCTGTGACCCAGTATGTGGTCTATTCTGGAGAAAGTTCCATGCGCACTTGAGAAGAATGTGTATTCAGTGCGTTTCGATGTAAAGTTCTGTAAATATCTGTGAAATCCATCTGGTCCAGTGTATCACCTAAAGCCCTTGTTTCTTTGGAGATGTGTGCTTAGAAGATCTGTCATTTGCAGAAAGCACCGTGTTGAAGTCTCCCAGTATAAGTGTATTATTATCTAAGTATGTCTTTACTTTGGTTATTAACTGATTGATATACTTGGCAGCTCCCGCATGAGGGGCATAAATATTCATGATTGTTAGGTCCTCTTGTTGGATAGATCCTTTAAGTATGATATAGTGTCCCTCTTCATCTCTTACTACAGTCTTTGGGATAAACTTAATTAATCTGATATGAGGATGGCTACCCCTGCTTTCTTTTGAGGACCATTTGAATGGTACATGGTTCTCCAACCTTTTATTTTCAGGCTGTAGGTGTCCTTAGGTCTAAAATGAGTCTCTTGTAGACAGCAAATAGATGGGTCTTTCTTTTTTATCCAGTCTGAAACCCTGCGCCTTTTGATGGGGTCATTAAGCCCATTCACGTTCAGAGTTACTATTGAAAGATATGAATTTAGTGTCATCATGATACCTATTCAGTCCCTGTTTTTGTGGATTGTTTCCTTGGACTTCCTCTTTCTTTTACAGAGTCCCCCTTAATATTTCTTGCAGAACCGGCTTGGTGGTCATATATTCTTTCAGCTTCTGCCTATCTTGGAAGCTCTTTATCTCTCCTTCTATTCTGAATGAGAGCCTTGCTGGATAGAGTATTCTTGGCTGCAGGTTCTTCTCATTTAGGACCCTGAATATATCCTGCCAGCCCTTTCTGGCCTGCCAGGTCCCTGTGGAGAGGTCTGCTGTTAACCTAATATTTCTCCCCATAAAGTTTAGGGATCTCTTGTTTCTTGCTGCTTTAAGGATCTTCTCTTTATCTTTGGAATTTGCAAGTTTCACTATTAAATGTCAAGGGGTTGAGTCGTTTTTATTGATTTTTTTTTTGGGGGGGGGGATCTCTCTATCTCCTGGATCCGAATGCCTATTTCCCTCCCCAAGTTAGGGAAGTTCTCAGCTATGATTTGTTCAAATATGCTTTCTGGTCCTCTGTCCCTTTTGGTGCTCTCTGGAACCCCAATTAAAGGAAAATTAGATTTTTCCTTCTGAGGCTGTCATTTAATTCCCTTAGCCTTTCCTTGTGGTCTTTTAATTGTTTTTCTCTTTTTTTCCTCAGCTTCCTTCCTTGCCATCAACTTGTCTTCTATGTCACTCACTCTTTCTTCTACCTCTTTAACCCTCACCGTTTTGTCCTCCAGTTTGGATTGCATCTCATTTAGTTGATTTTTAATTTCGGCCTGATTAGATCTAAAGTCTGCAGTCATGAAGTCTCTTGAATCCTTTATATGCTTTTCTCCAGAGCCACCAGTAGCTTTATAATTGTGCTTCTGAATTGGCTTTCTGACATCAAATTGTAATCCAAATTCTGAAACTCCGTGGCAGAGAATACCGTTTCTGAATCTTTCTTTGTGGTGAGTTCTTCTTTCTAGTCATTTTGCTCAGTGCAGAGTGACTAAAAACAAGTTGTACTGGAAAAAGGAAGAAAAAACAAAAACAAAATAAGGAGGGGAATCCTCTCGTTCTACATACTGTAAATCCCTCGATTTCCCCTGGAGCTTTCCAGTGCTGCTTGGTCAAGAACGTGCTCTTCCCCTGTCCTTCCACCTGGTCTTCTGGGGGAGGGACCTGCTGTGCTGATTCTCAGGTGTGTGCACCTGGGGGCGTTGCCCCACCCCCTGCCAGGTGCACGGCTCAGTGGGGGCTGTTTATCCTGTGAGGTCCCTGTTCCCTGGCGGCCCCGCTCCGCCCCAGGCACAGGGTGACACCAGGAGGGACAACAACACTGGCCTCGGCCAGCTCTCCAGCTCTGGAGTCAGCTCCCGCAGTAACTACCGCAGTCTCCCAGTCCGCACTGGCCTGGATGCTCCCGGGGGGCGGGGGATGCCCGGCGGCTGGAGCCTCCTTGCTTGTCCGGTGCCCTCCCCGCTTCCATCTGTCCCGAGCAAACGCAGGATCCTGGGCTGTGTCCCCTGGCGCCCTGGGATCAGGGCCTGTGCTGCTGGAATCGTGCTCCCGCGGCCGTGGCTCCCGAAGGCAGCAGGGCGCAGCCCCCTCTGTCCGGAGCCGCCAGCTGAGCTTTTCCCGAGGCCCCGCCGGACGCGCGCTCCAGCCCTTTACCGAGCTCGGCCCGCGGTCTGTGGCGCGCTCTCCCCCGGGCGCACTTCCTCTGGTAGTGACCCCGGGAACCTGGAGGCTCCACTGCCCCTCCTGCGGTTCTGCCCAAGTTCCCTGCTAAGCGCCTTTCTGTCCGGGTAGAATCCGGTGCGGATTTTTAAAGTTCCTGCTTCTCCGGGACGGGCTTTCCTGTCCCAGGGGGCTTTTGCCGTGCGGGGCCTTAGCCCGGCTCCTCGCGGGGCCCCTCCCCCACTTGATTCTTTTTTATTTATTTGTTTTTCCATCTTCCTACCTTGTTAGAAGCGCAAACTCTTCTCTCTGCAGCGTTCCAGCTGTTCTCTCTTTAGAGCTCACGTCGAATTCGCAGGTGTTCAGGATGACTTGAAAGTTATCTAGGTAAGTTGGTGGGGACAGGTGACTTGGGGGCCCTACTCCTCCGCCATATTGCCCCGCCCCCTCTGATTTAGCATTTAACATTAAGCATCCTATGCATAAAACACGTCTTTTCGCCTCTAGGCTACGGATTGCCCATAGGCAAAATGGTGACGATCATACTCACCCACACGAGTTCTCATGAAGACTACATGCTAATCAATGCATGTAAAGCACTTACTCCAATCCCCGGTACTTACTAGGAGCTCAGTAAGTGGTAGCTATTGATCGCTATTATTGAAACCTGTGAAATGGAGACCAAATACACTTCTCGGAGCTGATGTAAATATAAATTAACAGAGATGTGTACAGATCTAGCATAGTAGTGGACACACAGCCATCAATGAATGTCAATTCTTTCCCTTGAGAGTAAAAACTGCTTAGCTCTGACACTAATATAGTTCTTATTAACTTTATTATGAGTCCCTCTTTACTTTTTTCTTGCACCACTAAACTGGGACTTCATTCAGAGATGGTACTCTGTCATTTATGTCTGTATTCTTTGCAATGAAATGTTCGTTGATTTTGTGAGGAAAAGCCTAATTAATACCTGGACTCTGACCTGGACAAAGGTTTTCTTTAATGCAAATTGTTTTAACTTTGGAATACTTGATCGTGGACTATATAAGGATAACTGGTAAGAGGGAAGTGGTAGAGGAAGGAAGAAAAGTCTGGGAGGGGTTGGCCTGTAATGGACCATAATGTGATTTATAAGCCCTTTATTGATGGATATTTTTATAGTTGTCCAGTTTTTGCTAGTGCAAACATTGCTTCCATAGATATACTGGCATGCTTATTTTTGCCCATGTATAGAAATATATCCATACGACACATGTAAGGAAGTAGAATTATTGGTCAACATACATTTAAAATTTTTATACATATTACAAAACTACCATCTAAAAATATTGCATGGATTTACATTCCCATCAAAGATATCTGAGAATGCTTGTTTTATACCCCTTTAATTATACTCATTTGCTTAAATTGTCTCCTTTTTTTAAGAGCCCATAGCTGAAAAGTGACACTACAGTTACCATGCATATTTGTGTGCTTATCAGTGATGCGGCTGAATCAGGAGCATGCTGCTAAACTACATCTCCCAGCATCCTTTGCACCCTGGTATGACCATGTGACTAAATCTTGGTATGACCATCTGACTAAATCGTGACATGTGGACAGCAGTGATGCATATAAATGCCAGACCTGGCCCTTCAAACCTTGGATGATGGTTCTCACTTCCTCTCCTTCTCTCTTTCCCTGCTTGTCTACAAATAAAATTTTAAGTGGTGAGCCCCAAGGCTCTGGAGGATAACAGGTGTTATCAGGAAAGACCCTAGGTCCCTGGGCAACTGCAGGAAGGAGAGCACCCCTTGGCAAGCTGCACCAAATTAAGGCGCTGGTGAGAAATAAATCTCAGCATGTTGAGGTGCAGAGATTTGGGGCGTCTGTAACAGCAGCAGATTGCATTGTGCTGTCCTTTACAATCCTCTTAGACTCACCCCTTACTCCAGCCACTGTTACAGGCTTTATAGATGAGCTATACAGAAGGTAACTGGAGAGTACACCATGTCCAGTCTATGCCCAGTGTTTGTTTCAACAGGACCGGCAGAAGACCCACAGGAACCCACTCAGCACTCATGGATCTGCAGCTCATAGGGCTGAGTGAATAAAATACACATGATGCTGGAAGAGAGAAATAAAAGGGACACAGGTTGGAAAAAGAAAAGAAGAAAAATTACTGTTATTTGCAGATAGCATGAGTATTTATACTGAAAATCCTATACTGAGTATTTATACTGAAAATCCAGGACAAAGGATTTGTAGCTAATATATGAGATTGTGAAGATTGTAGGATACAGGACAAATGCACAGAAACCAATTTTGTTTCTGAATACTACATGTGGCAATTGGAAAGTAAAATTTACAATTAAACATACAAAAGTATTGAAAACACTAAATACATGGAAATAAATTTAACAAACGATACACACGCCCTCCACAGTAAATGGTCTGAAACACTGCTGGCAGGAAGGTTAAAGATTAAAGTGCTAACTACTGGAGCACTCTAAGAGTCCATCCATACGTGAATGAGTAAGGATAGGTGTGGTGTGTAAGTATACACACCTGGGTGTGCACACATACATACTCACTCGAATATTATGCAGACATTAAAAGAAAAAGAAGATGAGATCATGTTATTTGAGGCAACATAGATGGACCTGGAGGGGATTATGCTAAATGAAATGAGTCAGACAGAGGAAGACAAAATACCAATCGATTTCACCCCTGTGAGGAATCTATAAAATGAAAAGGAATAAACAAACAAAAAGCAGAATCAGACCTGCAAACACAGAGAACAAATGGATGGTTACCAGAGGGGAGGTGGGGGTGGGGTGGGGTAAATTGGTGAAGGGGTGCAGGAGGCGCAGGCTTCCAGTTATGGATGGATAAGTCATGGGGATGAAAGGTACAGCACAGGGAATATGGCCAATGGTATTGGAATATGTTGCATAGTGACAGATGGCAGCTACACTTGTGGTGAGCACAGCAAAATGTTTGAATTTGTGGATTCACTGTGTTATGCACCTGAAACTAGTGTAACATGGGTCAACTACACCCCAAAAGATTTTAAGTGCCAAATAAAGGGAAAAGTATACTGTATTTATGATTTGAAAGACTCAGCATTGTGGAAAATATCAATTCCCCCAAAAATTATCTCTAGATTCAGTGCAATCATAATTATGATCTCAAAGGTAATTTTTATAAAAATGCATAGCTGAATCTAAAATTTATATGGTAATGTAAAGAGCCTAGAAAAGCCACCGCTATCTTGAAAAAGAACAAAGTGGGAGGACTTAGAATTCCTGATGTTAATTCATACAATTACATCCCAGTAATCCAGACAAGCTCATATTGGTGAGCTAACAGAAAAATAGATTGATAGAGAATAAAACAGAGTCTTGAAATAGAGCCACATTCTTATACTCAATCTGATTTTTTAAAAAAGATTTTATTTATTTATGCATGAGAGACGCGGACAGAGGCAGAGGCACAGGAAGAGGGAGGAGCAGGCTCCCTGCAAGAAGCCCGATGCAGGACTCGATCCCAGGACCCTGGGATCACGACCTGAACCACAGGCAGACGCTCAACCACTGAGCCACCCAGGCGTCCCTACTCAATCTGATTTTTGACAAAGATGCAATGCAATTTAATGGGAGAGTCTTTCCAACAACCATTTTCGTAAAACTGGATTATGTGCGGAAAAAGTAAAGTTCAACTCACACCTCACACATGCACATGCACACACACATTTTTTGAGTGGCATTATACACACAAATTAGAAAGCTAAAGTTATAAACCATGTAGGAAATGGTTTTATGTGACAGGGAAATAGGTAAATTTTATTAAGCTGTCAAAAGTAATAACTATAGGGCAGCCCAGGCGTCTCAGAGGTTTAGCGCCGCCTTCAGCCCAGGGTGTGATCCTGGATACCCGAGATCAAGTCCCGCATCAGGCTTCCTGCATGGAGCCTCTTTCTCTCTCTGCCTGTGTCTCTGCCTCTCTCTCTCTCTCTCTCTCTCTGTCTCTGTCTCTTATGAATAAATAAATAAAATCTTAAAAAAAGTAAGAGGTATAAATTTAAGTACTGATAATTTATATTTCACCAAAATTGGAAGCTTCTATTTACGAAAAGGCACTATTGGGGTGCCTGGGTGGCTCAGTCGGTCAAGCATCAGCCTTCAGCTCAGATCATGATCCCAGGAGCCTGGGATCGAGCCCTGCATTGGGCTTCCTGCTCAGTGGGGAGTCTACTTCTCCCTCTCCACCTACCCACTGCTCATGCTCTCTCTCACTATTTCTCTATCAAATAAATAAAATCTTTTAAAAAATGAATATAGGTAGGGCAGGTGCCTGGGTGGCTCATTTGGTTAAGTATCCAACTCTTGATTTCCACTCAGGTCATGATCTCAAGGTCCCGAGGCTCAGTTCCATGATCAGCACAGAGTCTGTTCGAGATTCTCTCTCTTTCCCTCTGTCCCTCCGCCTGCTCATGCACACATGTGCCTTCTCCCTCTCTCAAATTAATTAATTAATTAATTAATTAATTAAAACCTTAAAAATAGTATAGATGGGTAATAGCTAGTACAAACGAATGGGGAAAAGATTGAGATAGAAGCCCTATCTTAATTATATATATGCCATATTGCCATGTCAAAGACATAAATCTATTTCCTTTTATTTAGTCACCCCAATGTTTACCTCAGAATGAATAAAATGTACCTAATCCATCCACTTGGTGGATATTAGGTTGTTTCTGATTTTTTTCAGTACAAAGATGCTGTGAATATCCTCCTATATATCATCTATCTCTACTTGTGGGAACCATATAGAAACATTTGTTAAGTATTTGTCATTCTAAGAATAAAATGATGGGGTTGTTAAATTTGGATTTCTAGGTTTACTAATAAAGTTGACCATCTTGTCATGTGAGTTACCAGTCACTCATCATTCATCAGCGATGACTTGCTTTCTCATAGACATTGTTCACTTCTTCCATGGGTAATTCAGATTTTGTTACTGATTGAAATGAACTCATTGTTTGTGAGATGGGAAACATATTCCTGCAGTTTTTCTTTGGCCTTTCAGTATTATGTTTGGAATTGCGTGGCCATAGAAGTTTTTCAATCAGGAGATGAGAGGTCCAATTATTCAAGACCATGTTCAAGGCCAGTGGAGAGTTTTCCGAAGCACCACATGGACCTCTTTGTTCCTCAGGCAGTAGATGATGGGGTTGCACATGGGCGTGACTACCGTGTAGATGACTGACAGCACCTTGTTGAGGTCCATGGATTTGATACGGCTGGGACGGCAGTAGATGAAGAGGGCTGCTGAGTAGAAGATGCCCACCACAATCAGGTGGGAGGCACAGGTGGAAAAGGCCTTGCGTCGGGCAGCGGCTGATGGCATGAGGAGCACAGCCACCACGATGGCTGAGTAGGAGGCTAATGCTGCCAACAGTGTTCCACAGAAGATGACGATGGCAGAGATGAAGTCCACCAGCTCCGTCAGGGCCACGTGGGTGCAAGACAGGTTGAGCAGAGGGGAGACATCACAGAAAAATTGGTTGAGGACATTGGGGCCACAGTAGGACAGGCTGGCAATGCAAGATGTCTTGACCACTGAGACCAGCAGCCCCCCAATCCATGAAGACAAGGCCAAGCCCAGGCAGACCTGGGGCCTCATGAGCAGTGGGTAGTGGAGTGGGCGGCAGATGGCCACATAGCGGTCATAGGCCATGGAGGCCAGGAGGGTGCACTCCGTGCAGATGAGGACTATAAAGAAGAAGAGCTGGGTCATGCAGGCTGTGAAGGGTACATGGCAGGGTCCAGTCCAAAGCCCCAGGAGCAGACTGGGCATGGTCACTGACACATAGCACATCTCTAGGCAGCTGAGGTTACCCAAGAAGAAGTACATGGGCTTGTGGAGCTCGCTGTGACTGCAGATGAGGTAGATGATGAGGGTGTTTTCCAGGAGGGTCAGCAGGTAGAGGGTCAGGAAGACAGCAAACAGGGCATTCCTTATGCCCGGCCTGGTGGACAAACCCAGCAAGACAAACTCCTGGACTCTGGTCATGTTGCCCAACTCCAGAGAACTCTCCATCTGCAGAGAGACAAATAAAGTGTATTGACGTTCTGGTCTCTTCAAAGACACTTAGTTAGAAAAAAAAATAGAGAGTATGTTCACAGTGAGTGAAACCCTAGGACTGGGCTAGCCCAGCTTCTGTTGGAAATTGACTTTTACAGACAAACGCTGAATAGACTTTGGAGAATAGACAAACTCTGAGCATGAGATCACCGTCATTACTCTGATTGGTCTTCCTAAGTCTGAATCTTTATATAATCAGACTGCCTGAAAATTGGGAGAAAATCACTGGCCTCCGATAAGGTTGTTACAATAAATAAGGCAGTAGATGAGAATTGGTATAGCAAATAAGAAATTAGGATTGTTATTTCTGTTCCAAAAAAAGTTCTTTTTTCCCCTCTTTGTATACTTTGCATAGGAATTTGGGAGTATTTTTAAAAATCTGGAGTAGAGCAAGACTGCCAGCTCCCTTGTTTGAAAAGGTTCCTCTTCTCAATGTAAACTTATTTTGATAATTGTATTGTAGGTCACCAATGATGGTGTTCAAGAAGAGCACAGAGGGAGGAATCCCCCAAAAGACTGACATGTCTTTCAGCAGAAGGTCGCAAATAACACTCATTGTATCAATGTGAGGGACTGCAAATACACATAGGTGTTATTTTCACACTGATACATTTCAGAAAATCGAAGCTGACAGGAAAAAAAATTGTTAAGACACAAGAGGATATATGATCTCATAATTGATACTTCCACAACTCATTGAGTGCCTTGTATGCATTATTTACTTGCCATCAATCCTACTTATATACATTGGTTTTATGCCATAAGACAGGTAGGGAGCCCAAACAGATACATTCACTTGCCCAAGACCACACTGCCAGGACATAACACAAAGAAGGTAACACAGCTGGGCAGACGTTTATGCTGTCTAGTCCCATTCCATTTCATCTTTACAGTCAAGCCTGAAAAGTCTGCACCTGGGACATGGGAAGTAAAGAGCCGACAAGTGATCCAGCTGGAGAATTCTGACTATAAGGCTATCTATCATTCACAGAATTCATTCAATGGCATTCAATGAACCTCCCTTTGTATGCTAGCTATTGGAAATGCATGGGTAAAGAAGATAGTCCAGGTCTATGGCCACTGACTTCCTATGAGAAAGAGTCGATGAACACACAAACCACCACCACCACCACCAAAAACAATTCCAAGTTACAGGGGGCCCTTAGATAGCAGTTCACGGCTACATAAGCAGAAATAATTGAGGATAAACTAATGACAGAGGTCAGTATCTGCCAAATGTTCATAAGAAAGATGTTTACCCTGCACAGCAACGTTAGGGATGGAAGGTGACCTGAGAGCCTCTCAAATTATGTTAGCAGAGACCTGTAAGACTCAGAGCATCAGAGCCTTCCAAGAGGCCGGATTTGTAGATCCTAAGGTTCTGTGCAAAGGCATGAGGATCATAGGATAATTTCGCCCTGAGGACATACATGTGTATATTACTGCATGAATGTAGGTGGGCAGCCAAGGATCAGGGGTGTGACTCCACCGACTCGCTTTAGAGCTGTCAAGCAGAACTTGCACCCCAGTAAACACTTCCTGGATTGGAGTCCACTCACCTTTCATTTCCCATTCCATCCCAGTCCTTCCCCCCAACTGAGATTTCTTGCTCCCCCTCTTTTTGGCTCTGCGTCTGATCTTCATTATCCTCTTATCCGTATCCACTCAATACATACCTCCTCCAAAGATCCTTTTCTGAGTTGCCTTTCCTAACTTAGGACTTCAGATGAACTAAGAGATCCCTGGATAACCTGCAGCAAAACCAGTGAGTGCACCCCTGAAGGCACATTAGCATCCCAAATCCCAAAACTAGATATTCAAAAATATCTAGATATACCATCTCAAAGATAGTTGTTATCCAGGAATTCTTTGCTAAGACTGTGTGTGCTAGGTTCGAAGGAGATATGGTGGTCAGTAAGAGAACATTCCTGGTCCCCACAGCAATCTGGGCCATGGAGCTTTCTCTATCTGGCTCCTTGAGCGTTCTACTTAATTTCTGTTGTGTGTTACTTAAAAATATAGATAACCATCTCCCTCCTGAGCTATTTAATTTCCTCACTGTCAAAAGAGAGACAACATAATGTTGTGGCTGAAGCTTGAGCTCAAAGTTATACAGAAGTGGGTTTCAATCTGTTGTTCTAAATGAAACTCAGAATTCCTCTCATGAGAAGACAGACCCTTGGCTGGTAAAGTGTTTAACGGTAGTTATTTATTAAGTAAGGGGCTTTGTGCAAAGAAGCAATACACCAAAAGTGATGGCTATATGGGCATGAACCAACCTGGTATTAGCCTCAAAGTGTTCAAGAACTTCCAAGCAAGAAAGTCACTCAATCTGTTTAAATCTGCCTCATAAATTAATACACAATTATGGATAAGTACTAATTGGGGGTTACATCAGTTAAAAGTAACTGAATACTTTTCTAAAGCATTCAAAGTCAGTGCCTGGTATACTTTGGATATTCTATAAAAGAAAGTTTCTTTCTGCTGTTCCTTGTCCTCACCGCCAAAGAATAACATTTGGTCTCCCCATATGATGGTCAAAGGACAGCAGCTTCAGATCCGTTCTTGCTGATGCTGCCCCTGGAAGAGGCTCAGATGCTCAGGTGCATTCAGCTCCTACCTGGAGGAGGAGATGTTGAAGAGTAGAGTCACTTTTCAGTCCACATTGGAAAGCTGTTGTTGGTCCTGAATGAGGCATCCACTTCCCCACCCTTGTTTCACCTTCTTCGTAGTTCTGAATGCTCTAAGTTGCTGAGTTGACTCTCCTCATGGTGAAAAGGAAGCAGGGATGCCAGCTTAAATTGGAGCTCTGGACCTCAGAGACCTCCTCTGGTCTCTGCAGACTTGGAGAATAGTTGATGGGAAAAGCACTTCTGGGCAGCCCGGGTGGCTCAGTGGTTTGACGCCTGCCTTTGGCCCAGGGCATGATCCTGGAGACCCGGGGTTGAGTCCCACGTAAGGCTCCCTGCATGGAGCCTGCTTCTCCCTCTGCCTGTGTCTCTGCCTCTCTCTCTCTCTCTCTCTCTGTGTGTGTGTGTGTGTCTTTCATGAATGGATGAATAAAATCTTTAAAAAGAAGAAGAAGAAAAACACTTCTACTGACACTCTTTGGAGGCTTAAGGGGAGGAGGAGCCTCAGAGCCACTCTCAGTTCAGGCCATCATACATTGATTTCTTCCCAAATGCCTTGTCTTGTGTTTTGGTCCTGGGGCATAAAGATAAGTGGTAAATTGTTCCTGCCTTTGGTTGATAAGTTTGGTTATGGAAACACATGTTCATAACTTGTTCTGAGAAGAGCTAATGCATCTGAGGACTACAGGAGAAGACTTTCCAGTAGAAATTGGAGGCTAAGACAATGCTGCCCATTGAAAGTAATGGCAGGAATGGGTATCTGCATCTCTGTGTTCATAGCAGTATACTCACAATAGCCAAAAGATGGAAACAATCCAAGTGTACATGGATGGAGGCAATGATAAGCAAAATGTAATATATACAGAGAATGGAATTCAACTATCCATAAAAAGGAAGGAAATTCTGACACATGCTGCTACTACACAGATGAATCTTGAAGACTATGCTAAGTGAAATAAGCCAGTCACAAAAGGACAGATGTTGTGTGATGTCACTTATATGAGGTGCCTAGAGGAGTCAAATTCCTAGAAAAAGAGAGTAGAATGGTGGATTCCAGGGGCCAGAGGAGAGAGAAATGGGGAGTTAGTGTACAATGGCTACAGAGCTCCCATTTTCCCAGATGAAGTGTTCTGGAGATGGGTTGCAGTGATGGTTGCACAAGAGGTGAATGTGCTTAATGCCAGAGAACTGTACACCTAAAGATGGTTAACAAGGTCAAATTTTATGTTATATACATCTTTCCACAATTAGAATCACTATAACCTTTATATCCACCCTTAAGATATTTGTGTGACTCTTTCCACACCTTTATCCTTGCTCACACAAATATCCAGAGATCCAAAGTACATTGACTCCTGAGGAACTTTGCCCAAACTATTCTTTCTGACAAGAGATTACCTTTTCTCACAATGAAATTCAATTCAACCCTTTAAATTTCACATGAAACTTCAGTCTTTGAAAAATATTAACCTTCTCTCGTCTCTAGCCACATAGAATTAGTTCCCTTCTCTGATAAAACAGGATGGTGTGATGTAATCACTTCTGGGACCACGTGGGTGATCGGTCAGTGTTGGTTAAACACCCTCCAAATGAGGTTGTGGAAATGTTCTGTAGAGTTGAAGCCTGACAGATGATATTTAGTTCTTGACTCAAATCTCATAGCTGCAGGACTTTCATGATTTACTCCCATTCTGAATCTCCCTATAAGATAACCCTTCCTTCTTCCCAGGGTCATTGAGAGGATAAAATTATTTAAGGCATATAAGTCTCTGAGCTCAGTGCAAATTAAATACCCCACATTAGGTGCCTCGTTAGCGCAGTAGGCAGCGCGTCAGTCTCATAAATACCCCACATTTGGAAGCAATATTATTATTATTGCCACGAGACAGGTATTTTTTTATTTTTTATTTTTTATAAATTTATTTTTTATTGGTGTTCAATTTGCCAACATATAGAATAACACCCGGTGCTCATACCATGAGACAGGTATTAAACCAAAACATCTTTTGGAAAATTATATTAGCAAATATGCATCACATGTCCAGTGTGGTGATTGACACTTAGTAGATATTCAATACATACTAGTTCATCTCCATCCCAATGCTCAAAATAATGACTTAGTGCATTGCTACTACAACGTCCTTCACACTAAATTGTAACTTTTTTATCTTATGTGTCCTCAAGGAGTTATTTCAAAAGAAGAAATTTGCCTTTTCTTTCTGTGTCCACAGAGGCAAGCACAGGTCTTAACTCAGTGCATACTCCAGGGATGTTTGATGATGGGGAGGGGGTAGGATAAAACTAGAGGTCTGCTTTCCACTTCCTAGAAAGTTCTGGGTCTCATTCTTGACTTCAGAAGGCTTTCTCATGATACATCCAGGGATGGAGGAAACAGGAGGTAAGAGGAGGGATCTGGGAGAATGGTGGCCTGGAACCAAGTGTCCCAAAAGTTTTTTGTGCTCTTTGGTTGTTGGAGGGTCTTAGTTGGAGACTAGAACTCAAAAGTCAGGGTTTATGAGGCCATGAGGTTCTTAAATCTAGTACCAATTGGGTCATGTTTTCTTTTCTTTTTTAATTTTTTATTTATTATTTATGATAGTCACACACACACACAGAGAGAGAGAAAGAGAGAGAGAGGCAGAGACACAGGCAGAGGGAGAAGCAGGCTCCATGCACTGGGAGCCCGACATGGGATTTGATCCCGGGTCTCCAGGATCGCGCCCTGGGCCAAAGGCAGGCGCCACCCAGGGATCCCTGGGTCATGTTTTCTTTCTTTAAGATTTTATTTATTTATTTGAAAGAAAGAAAGAGCATGAGCAGAGGGGCATTGGGAGAGGGAGAAGCAGACTCCCCACTGAGCAGGAAGCCCAATGTGGGGCTTGATCCCAAGACCCTGAGATCATGACCTGAGCTGAAGGCAGATGCCCAACCAACTCAACTATGCAATTGCCCCTGGGTCATGTTTTCAGGAAGAACCTGAAACATTGGTGAGAAGGACAAAAAACCCAAGAACATCTTGAGAAGAGTGGGGGGGGGGGTTGTATATTTTTTTTTATTGGAGTTCGATTTGCCTACATATAATGTAACACTCAGTGCTCATCCCGTCAAGTGCCCCCCTCAGTGCCCTTCACCCAGTCACTCCATCATCCCACCCACCTCCCCTTCCACTACCTCTTGTTCGTTTCCCAGATTTAGGAGTCTCTCATGTTCTGTCACCCTCTCTGATATTTCCCACTCATTTTCTCTCCTTTCCCCTTTATTCCCTTTCACTATTTTTTATATTCCCCGAATGAATGAGACCATATAATGTTTGTCCTTCTCCGATTGACTTACTTCACTCCGTATAATACCCTCCAGTTCTATCCACGTTGAAACAAATGGTGGGTATTTGTCGTTTCTAATGGCTGACTAATATTCCATTGTATACATAGACCACATCTTCTTTATCCATTCATCTTTCAATGGACACCGAGGCTTCTTCCACAGTGTGGCTATTGTGGACATTTCTGCTATAAACATCGGGGTGCAGGTGCTCCGGCATTTCACTGCATCTGTATCTTTGGGGTAAATCCCCAGCAGTGCAATTGCTGGGTCATAGGGGAGCTCTATTTTTAACTCTTTGAGGAACTTCCACACAGTTTTCCAGAGTGGCTGCACCAGTTCACATTCCCCACCAACAGTGCAAGAGGGTTCCCCTTTCTCCACATCCTTGAGAAGGATGTTTTAAAGATTTGTAAAAATTTATTCATGAGAGACACAGAGAGAGGCAGAGACATAGGCAGAGGGAGAAGCAAGCTCCCTTTGGGGAGCTCGATGCGGAACTCGATCCTAGGACCCCAGGATCATAACCTGAGCAGAAGGCAGATGCTCACCACTGAGCCACCCAGGCATCCCTTGAGAAGAGCTTTTTAAAGTGGCTTTGGCAACCATTGGGTCCAGGCCAAACCCAGAACTGCAGTGTCAGGCAGGGAAACAGCCCGATGCTGTATCATTTTATCATTTTAGCAATCCTTTGGTTGCTAAAAAGAGAAGCTAACTGGATCACTTAAGCCAAGAAAGTGGTTGGATACTGCAGGGTTGATGAAGAACCATATTTTTCCAGGATCATGGACCAGGAGAGTTTTGGTAAACCAGATAAGAAGTACTAGGCCACCATAGAGAAAAGTCAGTTCCATATTCTGTGCTTGTTTCACTCAGTAATCCAATTCCAGGGAGAAAGTGCTGGAATGGTTTAGTTTAGGGATACCAAATCAACACCCTGTATACGGTGAGGGCAGAGGGAAGCACTTTGGGTCTTTGTTGTTGTTGTTGTTGTTGTTTTTGAGGGAAGTACTTTGATCAAACTGCCAAAGACAAAAGACTGTAGGGAATATGGTCCATATAGTTTCCCAAAGACAAATCCACATACAGTTATCAGGAAGGGGGAATGAGTACACAGCAGGAGAATCAACGGATCTCATGAGAGATGCCCTATGGCTGAGGAAAGTGGTGGCTTATCGGATGCCAGGAGGCTCAGCCTTTTACCTCTTCCTCTCCACAACTGCACTGGGGACGGGGTTGATGGTTCAATGACTGTGGAGGCCGAGAAAATTTTAAGGCCATTCCACTTTAAGTTCAGCGTTAGCACAAGTACAGCCATCCCAGGCCCCTGTGAATAAGAGCTGAAATTTACATTACCTCAGTTCCAGGAAGAAAACAGCTTACAGCTTAACGCCCTAGAAAGCCTCATATTAGAATAAGAACAGAGCCCAAGCCAAGGGCAAGAAGCCCCATATTATAATGAGAACAGAGCCCAATGCCCTGGAAGGCCCCATATCAGAATGTAAACAGAACTTGAGAAATTCCTCCACCCCTTCTGGAGGTCCCCTAGACCAGCCCTTAAAACTAAGCTGAAACCCACCTTGGGGTCCAAGTCCCTGCTCCGCTGTGTCGGGTATACTTGGACCCAAGCTCGAGCTTGTAAATAAACCCTCGTGTGTTTGCATCGGTGTCAGCTCCTTGGTGGTTTCCCGGATTCGCAATCTTGGGCACAACATGACCACTTCTATATTTCAAAGGATAGTAGTACTGAAGTTCCTAGTCTTGGTCACAATTGTCCAAAGAAGTAGGTCAAGCAGATTTCAGCGGTGAAGACTCAGAGTTTCAAAGTAGGAAAAAGAGTTTGGTTAGATTGTAGACCACTTTCCCTTTAGTATTTGCATTGGGGTTGATGTGTTGGCCTTCTTTGCCCTCTCCCTTCTAATAGGGATCTGCTAAACTAGTAGATCCATATCCTTATATTGGAATCACCCAGGACTTATGTTTGCATGAATACATATTCCTGGACTGTGAGCACAAAGTTTCTGATTTGATAGATTGGGTGGGGCCCAGCCTGGGTTTGACATCTCCATGCTGAACGACCACCCCAGGTGTTTCTGAACCACATCTTTAAAAAATGCTGTGCATTCCTGAAAGGTCATGAGGGCACAGACTATATTACATTATTCACCACAGTGTCCTGAGAGCCTCGGGAAGTGCCTGACTTGTTTGTTGTTTGATGCCAAATTAAGGAGAAGACACCTGGGAAGATGAAAGCATTGGCAGAACTGGTCTGATGACAAAGAACAGAAACTCATTCAGTCTGGTGCAGTAGTTGTATTTTTATACTGTTTGTCATATTAGATTACCACCGTAATCCTGAGTGGTGGCAGGGCAGGGGTTATTCCTCACACCCTTTCCTGTTTATACAGGGTGAAACTGAGCCTCAGAGAGACTAGTCCAACAACCCACATTGAAGGGTTTTAGTCCATCCAACTCCAAGTCCCTTAACACCAAATCCAGCATCCTGGGAGTACTATAGTACATTACCTTCCAAGGGTGGAGCTTCTGGGTTTCTAATCTATGAGGATAGCTATGTGAATAATGAATGGAGACCATTAACTGAGCACCAACTGTGTTCCAAGCACTGTGCTAGATGCTTCCATACATCTCTTTGTTTAATGGTAACAACTCAGTGTAGGAAGTATGGCTACTATTCCCGCTTCACAGATGAGAAGACTGAGGCTCAGGAAAGTCAAATCCTAGTTTGTACAACCAAGAAAATAAAGAGAGACAATTCAGATCCAGGTTTGTCTTCTAGAAAAACTAGATCCCTTCAAAAGTAGCCCATAAACTGAAGGGAAGAAACTTCTCCTCTGATGTATTTACCCATATTCAAAAAAATATTCTTACTGAGCTTTAGAGAAGAAATAACGTAATTCGTGTACCAGGCTAGTTATTAGAGATCAGTAAATCAGGGCACTGAGAAGGATAGGACATCAACCCAAATTGGCTTAAATAAAAGACAAATTTACTCGTTCACCTAAGAGGAATTCCTAAGGGCAAGACACACTTTGGGCATGGCTGGATCCAGAAACTCGACAAAATCAGAACCACATCTTTCCCCCCCACCCACCACCATTGGTTCTGATTTTCTTTGCAATGACTCCATTATCAAGCAGGAACTCCTCTGTTAAAGACCAGAAGACCAGATAGCTGATTGCCTCTACAAGCTTACATCCTTAACAGCTATGAACAAAGAGAAGTTTGAACAAAAATCTCAGTGTCTGGCTCTCCAAAGTTAAGATCTAAAGCCCCTAACTACTTAGTCCTCCCTTTATCGATAGCGTTTGTCTTATAATCTTAGAGTTCCTCCCACAAAGACACAGAGTGTATTTCCTTACCCCATGACTTTGGATATGGCCATGTGACTTGCATTGACTAATGGTATCTTATTGGGTGGCACATGACCATAGCTTTGAAAATCATTTGAACAAGGGAGCCTTCTCATTCAGCTATTGTAATGAGAAAAACCATGCCAGAGCTCTGTTCCCAGGAGAAAAATGGGAAATGTGTGGACCAGAGGGTCTTCTAGCTAAACCAAGCCTATGATGGTGAGCACTCATGGGCATGAGCCAAGATCAGAAGAACCACCCAGATGACACCAACCCAAATTAGCTAACCCTCAGCTGATTGACGATTAACAGCAATATGTGACATGTTTTAATACAGTACATTCTAGGATGGTTTTCCATGCAGTACTCTTGTGGCACTTACTAATACACTCTAGTTGGCCCAATTAGGTTCATTTATCCACCACTACCAAATAATAGTAATCAGGGATTGAATGCTCTGCCACGAGCCTTTTCTTGGACAGGAAGGTGGAACCAGCACCACCATGACCGGAAGAGGAAAACAATAGAGTTTTCCAGAAAAAAGTCAGAGCACTGTATGATATATTTGCACATAGATCCGTGTCAAACATCCATCAACAATTCCTGAAGAAGTCATTCATGGGGTCCAGATTCCTGGCCATGGCAACACACGCGTCCCAGGGCAGCCCTCACCTCCTTGTTTCGAAGGCTGTAGATGAGGGGGTTGAGCATGGGGGTTACCAGGGTGTAGGACAAGGACACCACCTGCTTGCTCTCCGGGGAGTAGCTGGCCTTGGGTCGCAAGTGGATGACCCCCGTGGTGCCATAAAACAGAAGCACCACGACGAAGTGAGAGGCGCACGTGGACAGGGCCTTGTGGCGCCCCCTGGCAGATGGCATCCGCAGCACGGTGGCCAGAATCTTGGTGTAGGACGCGGCTATCAGACAGAAGGGAACCATGATAACCAGCACCGTGGCCGCCAACACGTTGGCCTCGAAGACTCTGGTGTCTGCACACACCAGGCTCAGCAGAGGCGCGATGTCACAGAAGAAGTGGCGGATGCCTCGGGGCCCGCAGAAGGGGAAGCGGAACAGCCAGATGGTGAAGACCAGAGACACAGGGACGCCAGCCAGCCAGCACGTGGCGGCCAGCAGGTGGCAGAGCCGCGGGCTCACGATGGCGCCATAGCGCAGAGGCCTGCAGATGGCCACGTAGCGGTCCCAGGCCATGGTCGTCAGGAGGAAGCACTCGGACGTGACGCAGGACAACACCAGCAGCAGCTGCAGGGCGCAGCCGGCGGGAGACACGCCCCGCCCGGGCCGCAGCAGGGTCAGAAGCAGCTGCGGCACGATGTCCAGCGAGAAGCACATCTCCACCAGGGCCAGGTGGCGCAGGAACAGGTACATGGGCGCGCGCAGGGCCGGGTCCAGGGCGGTCAGCAGCACGATGAGCGCGTTGCCCAGCAGCGTGAGCAGGAACATGGCCAGGAAGAGCGTGGCGAGCAGCGGCCGCAGCGCGGGCACGTGCGCGAAGCCCAGCAGGACCAGCTCACTGGGGACGCAGCTCTGGTTGGCGCAGGGGGGGGCTTCGGGGGCGCCCGGGGGGGCCCAGGCGGTCGGCATGGCCCCGGGCGGGGGCGTGGCGGGCAGGAAGCCTGCGGGAGGGGACGGGTTGAGCTGAGGCTATGGAGAGCAGAGCTGCACCTGCCGGGGCTCTGTCTCCTCAGTGGGTGCTGCCCAGAGCAGATAAGCTCATGCCATGTGCAGGGCCCTCCCTGAGGGCCCCCATGAGCCTGGTAGGAGATCCCGGGGCTTACAAGGCTCACAAAGCCCTGACTGGCCTGGCCCACCCACCTTCTGACCTCTCCTCCATGGAGTTGCATCCACCATGCCTGATCCTGCCTCAGGGCCTTTGCACTTGCTGTTCCCTCTGCTTGAGATATTTTTCCCTTGAATGTTTGTGCTCCTGTTTCCTTCTCTTCTTAAAAATATGAACTAAGATGCCCCTCCTTCACAGAGATCTCTTCCTCTATGACCTGGTTTCAAGTATCTTCTCCACAACATGTACGCACACTAGCCCCTCTCTATGACTTCATTTCATTTCTAAAACACATTTGAAGTAACTTGGTTTATTTGCTTACTTTTCTGTCGTCTGTCTGCCCCACTTAGAGGGTCACATCTATCAGCACTTTTCTGCCTGCTTTGGAGTGGTGTCTGGCATGGGAAAGAGTGGCTAAAACATAGTAGGTGCTCCATAATATTCAGTCCATTTAATGATTGAGTCTCTTTTCTGTAGATGACAGATAAAAGAATGTACTTTCTCCACACAAAATATTTTTTGTTCTGTTTGTCCTGAGCCTATTTTATCTCATTTTTTTAAATGTTGGTTTTGACAACCAAATCAGTGGTTCTCAACTGGAGATGATTTAGCACCTCCATCCCCCACTGGGGGACTGTGTATGGTAACATTTTGAGTTGTTATATTTGAGGTTCTATTGGCATCTACTTGGTAGAAGACAAGGGCACTGTTAAACATCATACAGTGGTGCCTGGATGGCCCAGTGGTTGAGCATCCACCATTGGCTCAGGTCGTGATCCGGGGTCCTGGGATTGAGTCCCCCATCGGGCTCCCTGCAGAGAGTGTGCTTCTCCCTCTGCCTATGTCTCTGCCTCTCTCTCTGTGTCTCTCATGAATAAATAAAATCTTTTTTAAGAACTTTATCTTAAAAAGAACATTACGAAAAGTAACAAAACTCTGGCAGGTGCACAAAATCTCTGGCAGCCCCTAATTGTATCAGTCTGTATAAGAGACTCAGGAGTTTACCAGATTCCTGTCTGAGGAGTTACTTTTTCTGGTCTATGGAAAGCTCCTAGAGGAACAGAAGGGCAATGCCATTGGTTCCTCATCCTGCCCGTGTGGGCTTCTGATTTTTTTTTTTGTAATTTTTTTTTATGATAGTCACAGAGAGAGAGAGAGAGAGAGAGAGAGGCAGAGACACAGGCAGAGGGGGAAGCAGGCTCCATGCACCGGGAGTCCGATGTGGGATTCGATCCCGGGTCTCCAGGATCGTGCCCTGGGCCAAAGGCAGGCGCTAAACCGCTGCGCCACTCAGGGATCCCTGATTTTATTTTTAATACAGTCTTGTCTGACAGTTTTGGTTTCACCTTCACACAGTTTTTGGGAGATTCTCTTCCTCATGCAATCACGTGGACCATGGCCACAGCCTCATCAGTCTTCCCATCTCCCCTCACTCCTCAACATTCATGGTATCCACACTCAGCAAAATCTACTCCCTCTCCTGTGGAATTCCTATCATTTCCTTTGCCCTCCTGGGAAAGACATAGATACACCTTCAGGTCAGCAGTTATGCCCAAGGAGGGAAAGAGAGAGACTAATCATGTACATGCCAAGCATTCACACAGGACTCACTGTGTACTGAGTCTCAAGCACATTACTAGTGCATGCACACAACAGTCCTATACACTAGGTACTGTCATGCCCAAATAACCATGAACTAACAGCCTATGTCCCCACAATTCATAGAGGGAACATAGCAGCCAGTGTCTGAGCTTGGCCAGAATGATTCACCCTGGCTTCCCCAGGAGAGTGTCCACACTCATCAGGGGAGGAGGTCTCACTTGCAAACAATGGCTACCAGTCATAATGTGTTAAACACAGCAAGACAGACAGAAACAGAGACAGAGAGAGACACACAGAGAGAGAAATCAGTAAAAACCTGGTGAATCTTGGAGAATGTCTGGGGGTTTTTTAGGCCACACAGAGGATTTTGACCATTGGTCTCTTACAACAATAAGAATGCTTTTAATCCTGTAAAGGGCTCTCAAATTCTCCAGCGAAGTCCACAGAATAAGCAAAGTTCACACAAAACCTCTTGATGACCCTCTTGGAGGGCAGGGACCTTCTCTGGCATGGTCCCTGATGAACCCCCAGTGACTGACCCAGTACCTGGCACACGAAGGTGAGTCCTCTATGTGAGGACACCCTCTCTGGATAATTCCTCCTGCGATACAATTCCCAGTCAATGGCTGTTAATGTCCCTCAGAAGCCCGCCAACCCCCACCACTGGCCACATCCAGGATGATCCACGCAGAGGGTGCAGAATGACAATTGCCTCCTTCCATGCAGCTTCAGGTCACCTAGTATGCTCACCTCTAGATAGGAAAGGAACCATCGGCCATGAAAAAATTCCCTTAAATGATAGGTTTCATGCAAACAGCACTACTGGTGCTAACAGCACTAGCTTGCTATAGGAGACTAAGGTTAGAGCTGAGCTACCCCACCAAATACAAAGGTGAAAGCAGCCTTGAGTGAGAGCTCGGGGCAATAGCTTAGCTGGGATGAGTGGAGGAGACTCCCTCATCTATAAAGGGAGGTGATGGTACCTCTGGCTCAGGGATGGTGGGAGGAAAAAGGCCCAGTAAGCACTTCCAACTGTTTCAGGGAACTGACTCTAAAGCCAGCTAGATGGAGACTTAAACCCAAGTTCTGCCATTTGCTAGCTGTGAGTTCCAAAATCTCTCTGAGCCTGTTTCCTTGCCTGCAGACTGATGGTGTCTACCCCCATAAGACTGCTGAGAATTCGCTGAGATCATGCAGAAGGCTTAGGACACAATGAGCATTCAATAACTGACAGAAGTGATCATCTGCCTCATCACCACCATTATTATCATCATCCTCTTCATCGCCAACTTTCATTGCCATCATCAACATCACCATCATCATCACCATCACCATCATCATGATCACCATCACCATTATCATCATCATCATTGTCATCATCACCATCAATATCATCATCATCATCACCATTACCATCGTCATATCATCATCACCATGACCACCACCATCATCATCACCATCGCCATCAAAGAATGATGGTCATGGGGAACCCCAGCCCTTTCTTCCCCTTGCAGCCTGGAGCCCTTACCTTCACAGAGGACCCACTTACCTTCTGCTTCTTGGTCTGTCTGAAAGTGAGGACAAAGTTCTGACTGTCCCCCTTGATCCAGGAGTTTCCAGGGCTGACTGAGATTACAGGAGCCAGAGATTTCAATCTTTGGCTCTGGCCACACAATGAGAGCCCTAAGGACCTAACCCACAGAGAATTCTGCTCATTACCAAATTGGTGCTTGTGTGTTCCATGTGAAGGCAGAGGGAATTGGGGAGTGAGGAGCCTCTGCTTCTCTGAAGACTCTAGTCTCCACTACATTCCCTCCTCCTGGGCTTCTCCATCTTGTGTTCCTACTGACCTCTTGCTTCCAGAATGTTGCAGAAGGGCTGTATACTGTCTGCTCCTATCACCCATATAAGAAATCCATTCTTTTCATCTTGGCATTCAAGGTCCCCAGAAATCTGCCCCTGCCCACCTCCCCATCTTTATGTCTTAACATGTCCTTGCTATGATTCCCCCACTGCCCCATAACTCTTGGTTACATCAAGGGAGCTGAGATAATCACTGTGCTTATGATTTATGTTTTTTCATGTGTGTCTGCCATGCTTCAATAGCAGAAGTAAAAGCCATTTGAAGGACTTATTTTAGGCAGTGGCAGTAGTAGCTATTGAGGGATTGGGTGTTGGGCTTTGCAATCAGAATTCCACCCCTGAGTGCTTGGGTGAAGGGTGTGAGCCCTGTGACCCACAGTTTCCCCTTCTGGAAAAGCACCTGCCTTCCAATATTTCATGCATATGTGATGACCAAGGATCAACATAAATCCTGCTTCTAAGTAACTAGCACAGTGCCTTGTTCTTCCTGTGCCATCAATAGCCGAGCTCTGGTGCTAGCATCACTTCACGCCTAACCACATCACTGCACCTCCAGGGCCCGCATTACATTCGAATCACATTGTGAGCACTTAATAAGTGTTTGGAGAGTGAGTGAGTGAGTGATTGAGTGATAACTGCTGTCATCTGCTGAATGCTTACTTTGCTGTGAGTCAGTTTAGTAAGTCACAGACAGCATTAAGAATGGGATAGAGTGGAGAATATTGGCATCTCTGGATGTAAGGATTAGGGAAGTTCCAGATATATTTCTGTCTATGTCCCTTTCTACTTCAATACGTCCATTTCCATAGACATATCTATGTCACGTCTGTGTTGGAATCAATGTTGCTGTATCTGCATGTCTATCTCTTTGTCCATATTTGTGTCTATATTAATTTTAGATGCTACAGATAGGTGATATCATAAAGCATTTGTCTTTGTTTGGCTTATCTGATTTATCACAATGGCCTCTAGGTCCACCCATGTTGTCACAAATGGCTTAGGTCTGACCACCTGTGTGTGACTGCCATGCATTTCCTACTGGCTGTCTGTAACCTGTTTGTGCCTCCATTTTGTGATTGTAATGTGTAGAGTAAGGATCACAGTACCATCTGCCTGATAAGGATATTCTGCAGCTTGAGTTTCAACATGTAAAGCCCTTCTGAAAATGCTTGGCACATAATAAACTCTATATAAAAGTGTTAGCTATTGTATCTGGCTGACAATGAATGTTTTACACCGATTGGAATTCAAAACCAAACCCAAAAAACAAAACATGAAAGTCCATGCCTGACATACCTATCTTAACAATGATTGTATTGGATTAGCCTTTTGCCCTGTATCAGAGGTTAGTGGCCAACTATGGCTCTGTGCCCATTGTCTACAGCCAGAAAGAAAGAAAAGGAAAGAAAGAAAGAAAGAAAGAAAGAAAGAAAGAAAGAAAGAAAGAAAGAAACAGAGGAGGTTTTTACATGATTAAATAAATGGTTGGGAAGAACTGTTATTCAAAATAGTACTAGAAGTCCTAGCCTCATCAATCAGACAAAAAAAAAAAAAAAAGAAATAAAAGGTATTCAAATTGGCAAAGAAGTCAAACTCTCTCTCTTCGCAGATGACATAATACTATATATATAAGACCCAAAAGATTCCACCCCAAGATTGCTAGAACTCACACAGCAATTTAGCAATGTGGCAGGATACAAAATCAATGCACAGAAATCAGTGGCATTACTGTACACTAACAATGAGATGGAAGAAAGATAAATTAAGGAGCCAATCCCATTTACAATTGCACCCAAAACCATAAGATACCTAGGAAAAAACCTAACTGAAGAAGTAAAGGATCTATACTCTAAAAACTACAGAACCCTTAGGAAAGAGATCAAGGAAGACACAAAAGAGATGGAAAAACATTCCATGCTCATGGACTGAAAGAATAAATATTGTGAAAATGTCTGTGCTGCCCAGAGCAATTTACACATTCAGGCAATCTCTATCAAAATACCATGGACTTTCTTCACAGAGTTGGAACAAATAATCTTAAGCTTGTATGGAACCAGAAAAGGGCCTGAATAGCCAGAGAAATGTTGAAAAAATAAAACCAAAGCTGGGGGGATCACAATGCCAGATTTCAAGCTGTATTTCAAAGCTGTTATCATCAAGACAGATACATAGATCAATGGAACAGAATAGATAACCCAGAAATTTACCCTCAATTCTATGGCCAACTCATCTTCGACAAAGCAGGAAAGAATATCCAATGGAAAGAAAGATCATCTCTTCAATAAATAGTGTTGGGAAAACTGGAAAGCCATGTGCAGAATAATGAAACTGGACCATTCTCTTACACCATACACAAAGATAAACTCAAAATGGTTGAAAGATTTAAAGTGAGACAAGAATCTATCAAAATCCAAGAAGAGTATACAAGCAACACCCTTTTTGAACTTGGCCACAGCAACTTCTTGCTAGACACATCTATGAAGGCAAGGGAAACAAAAGCAAAAATGAACTATTGGGACCCCTTCAAGATAAAAAGCTTCTGCACAGCAAAGGAAACAGTCAACAAAACTAAAAGACAACCTACAGAATGGGAGAAGATATTTGCAAATGACATATCAGATAAAGGGCTACTATCCAAGATTTATAAAGAATTTATCGGGATCCCTGGGTGGCGCAGCGGTTTAGCACCTGCCTTTGGCCCAGGGCGCAATCCTGGAGACCCGGGATCGAATCCCACGTCAGGCTCCCGGTGCATGGAGCCTGCTTCTCCTTCTGCCTGTGTCTCTGCCTCTCTCTCTCTCTCTCTTTCTCTCTCTCTCTGTGACTATCATAAATTAAAAAAAAAAAGAATTTATCACACTCAACACCCAAGCAACAAACAATCCAGTCATGAAGTGGGCATAAGACATGAACAGACATCTCTCCAAAGAAGACATACACATGGCCAACAGGCAAAAGAAAAAATGCTCCACATCACTTGCCATCAAGTAAATACAAATCAAAACCACAATGAGATACCACTTTACACCAATGAGAATGGCTAAAGTTAACAAGACAGGAAACAACAAATATTGGAGAGGATGTGAAGAAAGGGGAACCCTCTTGCTCTATTGGTGGGAATGCAAACTGGTACAGCCACTCTGGAAAACAGTGTGGACGTTCCTCAAGAAGCTAAAAATAGAGTGACCCTATGACCCATCAATTGCACTACTGGGTATTTACCCCAAAGATACTGATGTAGTGAAATGACAGGACACCTGCACCCCAATGTTTATAGCAGCAATGTCCACAATAGCCAAACTGTGGAAGGAGCCACATGTCCTTTGACAGATGAATGGATAAGGAAGATGTGGTCTATGTATACAAAGGAATGTTATTCAGGCATCAGAAGAGACAAATACCCACCATTTGTTTCAACGTGGATGGAACTGGAGGGTATTATACTGAGTGAAATAAGTCAATTGGAGAAGGATAATCATCATAGGGTTCCAATCATATGTGGAATATAAGAAATAGTGAAAGGGATTATAAGGGAAAGGAGGGAAACTGAGTGGGGAAAAATTAGAGAGGAAGACAAACCATGAGAGACTCCTAACTCTGGGAAACAAAAAAAGGGTTGAAGAAGGGAAGGTAGGCGGAGGGATGGGGTAACTGGGTGGTGGGCACTAAGGAGGGCACTTGATGGGATGAGCACTGGGTGTTACACTATATGTTGCAAATTGAACTCCAATAAAAAATATACAAATAAATAAATAAATAAATAAATAAATAAATAAATAAATAAAATCTATTTAAAACTCTATTATTCTCTGTTCTTTTAAATAAAAAGAAAAACAAAAATGGTTGGAAAGAAAATCAAAAGAATAATACTTTGGGATACATGAGCATTATATATAATTCAAATCTCAGTGTCTCTAAAAAAGGATGTTTGGGGACACAGCCTGGCTCCCTCATTTGTGCACTGTCTCTGGCTGCCATCAGGCTACAATGGCAAACCTGAGAGGTTACAACAGAAAGTACAGAGCTGGCAAAGCTGAGAATATTTACTATCTGGCCCTTTGCAGAAAATGTGGTAGGACCTCTGACCTATGCACAGAAATTCATAGAGACAGAATGCACCTAAGGTGCATGGAAGGTCAGAGAGAGGGAGCCACATGTGCAAGATCGCAGAGCTAGGTGTCCAGCCCTGTGTTTCCAGCCCCTCTGGGTCAGCCCAGTGCAGAGCCCGACCCCTAGAGCCAAGCGAGGGCCCAGCAGGCTGCGGGGCACACCTGGGGATTTTGCAGGCTATACATGAGTGGGTTCAGGACCAAAGTGATGATGAATAGCTTGTGGTGTTCGGTGGGGAGGCGCTAGAGTCCCAGGGGCGCAGGTACCTGGTGGCCACGCCACCATCTAAAAGAGCTGATCCAGCCAGCCAGGTGGGAGCTGCAGGTGGGCTGGACTGAGAGGGGGCTCTTAGCTGGCCCTGGCCACCAGAATCCAGGTGTGGGATGTGAGAATGAAGGCCAAAGGCACAGAGAGAATGGTGTGCCCAAGCCAGAGACCACAGTTGGCTGCGGTGTGGACACACGCTGTCCTCAGCACCTCAGCTGCTGGCACAAGTGGTCACTGCCCTCCAACCTCACCCCCACCAGAAGGTGCATCGTGTACCTGGGGCAGCAGGCCCCATGCCAGGGGCCACCAGGAGCCAAGTGATGCCAGGTAGATCCAGGCCCCGTGGAGGTCAGGGCTATGCCAGGTGCAACCAGGACCCCATGGACGTCGGGGCGATGCTGGGTGGAGCCAGGTCCCAGTGGAGGTTGGGGCAATGTCAGGTGCAGCCAGGACCCCACGGAGGCCGGGATGATGCCAGGTGGAGCCAGGTCCCCACGGAGGTCAGGGTGATGCCGGGTGGAGCCGGGTCCTGGCGGATGTGGGAACGATGCCAAGTAGTCAGTCAGAGTCATGTGAGGTGGAGCCAGGCTCGCACAGAGGTCAGGGGGGCCAGTGCAGCCAGGTCCCCTCAGAAGTCAGCGCAATGCCAGGTGAGCAGGCAGGGCATCCCAGGGAGGGTGGTGGGCAGCCGGCCTGTGAGCCAGTGCTGCAGGAGCCTAGTTGTCTCTACATGTTTTCTTCCTTCTTTTCCCTCTGCCTAAAGCTTATTTTCATGCACTTGATTTCCTTTCTTCTCCCTTGTCTCTCCCTCCATCCCTACAACTCCTGGCTCCTCACAGTTCTGACCTCCTCTCTCCCTGCAGACTTCTCTGCCCAGACCCTCGCCACCTTCCGTCTGCTGGATTCTTTCCCTCATGGGCCTTTTCTTCTGTTGCCTCATCTTTCATCAACCCTCCCCTCCTTCTCCCTCCTCAGTTCCAGCCCTTGTGTGAGGGCAGGGGACAGTGGGGCAGTGGGGCAGTGTGGTAGCCATCCCACCTCCGCCCTGGAATGGGCAAACACAGGGCAGGCCCAGACAGATGAGAAATCTGACATGTTCCTCCCAAGGGAAGATCCTCCCCAGGAAGTCTCTGCAGGACACCCACCCTCCAACAGTCCCAGAACTTTCCTGGCCTTGCTCCCAGCCAGCCACACCCCTAGAGTTGACCCCAGAGCCCAGCACTGAAGAGGTGCCTGTATGTATTTGTTGGAAGAATGGAGGCTAGTCGCTGAGGGTGAAGGTGTCCCCAATGCATTGGTTCTGTAAAAAGTCTGCCTGTGTCATAGAATAAGGATATGGAATGTGCCTCAGTTTCGTCATTTGTAAGATGCAGACAATTACTATATCTAACCTACAAATTATTTGAAGAGTATAAGAGTTAAGTAAACAGTGTTTTATTTATTTTTTTTAAGATTTTATTTATGTACTCATGAGAGACACAGAGAGAGAGGCAGAGACATAGGCAGAGAGAGAAGCAGGAAGTTAGCTCATCATTGTATCTGCAGCAGCTAACCCCAAATCTAGCCCATGCAGTGTACACAAAATGTATTTTTGAATAAAGAGAAAAACACACGTGAGTACAGACATGCACATCGACTTCATATGATTCTAATTCCTCTCTTTTTTTTTAAGATTTTATTTTTAAGTAATTTCTACGCCCACCATGGGGCTTGAAGTCATGACCCTGAGATCAAGAGCCTCATGCTCCACCTATCAAGGCAGCCAGACACCCCATAATTCTCTTTCTACAAAGTTGTAGCAAGCACCTCCCACTGGCCTCTACATTATTTTCAGCAGATCTGACCATGCTTCCATTTAGATTCTAAATGTCTCATTGGTCCTCACCCAGCAATTTCGACTTTCACAGTAGAGACAGCTCAACAGACCCGTCCCCAATAGGAATGGGAACTCATTATCCATAGATCAATAATCATGTCTGGGAGTATAATGCTGTTATAATAGTGTTTACTGGGATGCCTGGGTGGCTCAGTGGTTAAGTTTAGGGGTGACTGGATGGCTCAGTTGAGCGAATCACTCTGGATCTCAGGGTGGTGAGTGAGTTCAAGCCCCACATTGGGTGTAGAAACTACTTTTAAAAAATCCTAGGGCACCTGGGTGGCTCAGTGGTTGAGCGTCTGCTTTTGGCTCAGGCTGTGATTCCAAGGTCCTCGGATCGAGTCCCACATCAGGCTCCTCTCAGGAAGCCTGCTTCTCCCTTTGCCTATATCTTGCCTCTCTCTCTGTGTCTCTGATGAATAAAAAAATAAAATCTTTTTTAAAAATAAAATTAAATAATTTTAATTCCAGTACAGCTAACCCAGTGTTATTTAGTTTCAAGTGTACTATATAGTGATTAGAAAACAAATTTGTTTAAAAACTTAATTACTGTAAAGATTTATTTTTTTTAATTTTTAATTTATTTATGATAGTCACACACAGAGAGAGAGAGGCAGAGACATAGGCAGAGGGAGAAGCAGGCTCCATGCACCGGGAGCCCGACGTGGGATTCGATCCCAGGTCTCCAGGATCACGCCCTGGGCCAAAGGCAGGCACTAAACCACTGCGCCACCCAGGGATCCCTGTAAAGATTTATTAATACAGTATTTGGCAAAGTTAAAGAAGAAATTTCAAAAAATTAAAAAGGAGATTTTTTTGAAACCAGTATTACACTACATGCTAACTGACTAGAATTTAAATTAAAACTTTTTAAAATGCACATAAATAAAGGCATACCTTGAAAATAGAAAAATAAATAAACAAAAAGGATATTTTTTTAAAAGATTTTATTTATTTATTCATGAGAGACACACAGAGAGAAGCAGACACATAAGCAGAGGGAGAAGCAGGCTCCCTGCAGGGGAGCCCAATGTGGGACTCGATCCCAGGACCTCGAGATCACAACCTGAGCCAAAGGCAGATGCTCAACCACTGAGACACCCAGGTGTCCCTTACTTAGGATCTCTTATTGGGCTCTATCTTGGCATGTGATTGAGAGCCAACCCTCAGGCAGCAGCTTTTCAATTATGCAAGTATGTACAGTCCAGGGGGTTCATAAGCATTTGTGCCAGGTGATCTAGAGGTACCTGGGTGGCAGAACTCGGGTCCCCAGACGGGTGTGTGAGCTCCTGTCTGGGAGATGCTGGCCAGCTGTCCTGAGGCAGAGGGACAGTGTCAACACTGCCAGGCACCTGCCCCCAACCCCAGAGAGTGCAGGGTAGGATGCTAGGGGCAAGGCAAGCCAGAAGCCTGCCCCTCCGGCCAAAGCTCTGGGAAAAGCAAACAGGCCTTTTTCACTGAAAAACCAGGGCTGTGTTTCCATCTGCTGTGTGTGCCGTGCCCCGGGGGTGACAGCCTGCTAAGAACTGTCTCTCTGATTGTTACAGTCTCATGGGATCCAGGAAGGATCCCCCAGGACAGCAAGCAAGGGGTGACTCCTCTGGGCAGCTGCCACGAAGTAACATCAGTATCTTCAAGTCTGTGAGATGGTGGGTTTTAGTGTGGAGGAGTTCTCTTAGGGGAGACCTGGGTGGCTCAGTTGGTGAAGCACCTGCCTTTGGCTCAGGTCATAATCTCAGGGTCCTGGGATCGAGTCCCAGGTTGGGCTCCCTGCTCAGTGGGGAGGCTGCTTCTCCCTCTGCCTGCAGCTCCTCCTACTTGTGTTCATGCTCTCTCTCTGTCAAATAAATAAAGTCGAAAAAAATATTGGAGTTCTCTTAGTACAATGTTCTTGAAAGTCAATAAAATCCCTGAAAATCAGTAAGTCTGTTGGATTAAAAAAGAAAGAAATCCTTTTTACAATATTTTTATTTATAAGTTAAAAAAATTTCCCTGAAATATGTTAATGCACATAATTCTCTGAGAAAATGGCCTGTGGCAGAGAAAGTGCCCTGTAAGCATACAGCTGTGATAACCCTTGCTGTGATTATTACTAGCATCATCTGTGGCTATAATCCATATTGTTATCTCCCTCTATCCCAAGCTCCAGCCACCATAGTTCATTGTTCTTAAGCCCTTTTGTATCAGGGCTCCTTTTTTTTTTTTTTAAACTTTATTTACTTACATCATCTTTATAACCCTGTGGGGCTTGAACTCATGACCCTGAGATCAAGAGTCGCCTTCAGAGAAAAGTTGTAGATAGTGGTCTCAGAGTGAACACAAGTCTTGCGCAGGCAGCATGTGCACAGCTGTGCCGACAATGTGGTGAATGTAATGAACCTGATGTTAAGAATCCTTGCTTTCCAAATACTCCCACATTTTGGAAAGGAATTTGATTTCTTGGACTTAAGGTTTTTTAGGGATTTGAGAGGTCAAAAAACTCCAATGAGCAGGTGTGTACATGACTCGGGCTCAGGAGAGGAAGGATGGCTGGCGGCAGATGTTTGAGACAATTGAACACCCTCAGCCACGAAGCGTCTGAGAGCCTACTGAAGTCCTGGGGGCAGGTGAGGACATGCAGGAGAGGTGACAGCAGAAGCAGCGTGAACCTTGTGGGCCATGACTGTTCTTGACAAGGGGGAATGGTTTCCCAGGAAATTGCTCTCAGAAACATGCTCATGCACAAATAGTTTGCACAGTGGGGTCTCTGAGGTACAAACACCTTGCTGGTGTGGGTCCCCTGGGAATCCACAGAAATCTGCTCCCTCCTTTATGATGAGGCTGCTTGGCAATTCCACATCCTCAGAGCAGGGTGGTCAGATGGTTCCCCAATACCATCTGGGGGGCAGTGTGTCCAAGATCCCTGGGCCTGGGGCTCAGAGGCTGGGATGGGGGTAGGATCCACCCTGGCCTCATCATAGGCAGAGTTCAAGCCTTCTAAACTGGTCCTCGGGGAACCTCATCACAAGCTACCACCAGACACCCCGCCCAACCATGTGCCCCAGGTCGGGCACTGGGTACCAGAATGGGCCCCACTGGGAACCCAGAGGGGCAGTCACTAGGAAGGTTTTGGTGGGGAGCCCTTGACACAGAAGCACAGACTCCCCTGCCTTCCTCTCTGCATGTGGGGATTGAGGGCAGACTGCCAAGAAAGCTTCACTTGCCCCTTTGTCTTTGTCATTCCATTGTCTGTCTGTCCCCTGTCCGTCTGTTGCTATGTTTTTTCTCCAGGTCTCTCCAAGTAATGCTCTCTCTCTCAAGTCTCCCTGACCCCCTTCCCAGGAGCCTATCCCTCCCTATCACCATATTTCTGCCTTTTACACTTGCTTTCCTGCTCCCAGAGTCCTTCTGGACACCTCTGTCTGTCCCCTGGCACCGCATTTCTGATTTGTTTCTCACTGCCTCTCTGGCTCCCTTGGTCAGCATCTGCACATCCGCAGCCTCCTGCTTCCCAAATCCTTTGGGCTTCCTCTGTGTGACCTTCCATTCCTTCCCGAGAATCTGCCTCCACTGGAAGGTCTTGATCTCCGTCTCCTACCCCATGTCCTCTTTTTTCTTTCCTCCTACCCAGCCTGGCTCCTGTCACACGGCAGGTACCACGTGACCTGAGTGACGAAAGAAACACACAAGCCGACTTGATATGCGGCTGTAGGCACATCCCACCCCACAGTTGGGGCTTCTCTTCTTCTTTATAAAACAATGGGGCTCCTCGACCTCACCTCATTCTGTACATATGCCTGAGGTCACCCCTGTGTGTATGAGCATCACCTGCCTCCCTTAGCTGTCGCTGAACCCATAATCTGTGACTCTAGGTGCTTCTGTGCTCCCTTTTGCCCAACAGGACCACACTGGAGCATTCCACATGCCTGCTGGATATGCCAGCAGTGCAAACCTGACTACTCCACCCCACCCAGCCACTTGTCAGGGCTGTGTTTGCTGTGCGAAACCTTGCAGTGTGAGAGGTATCTCCTACACAAAGAGCAGACACTTGCACCAACCATACAAGAGTAAACCCTGCAAACCCAGGGTCCCTGTCCTGCAGCACAACCCATGCACAGGCAGCTCTCCACCACAAGCCCTTTGCTCTTGCCCCTGGGGGACACAGAGGATGTGGAGAACCAAAGCAAATGAACATAAATCGTTGGCACCTACAATTTCAGCCATGAGTCCTATCATTCTCTGTCTCTGATCCCAAAGCCCCACGTCTTTTCCAGCATCTATTTAATCCATGAGGTTGTAAGTAGGTATAATCCCAGCCCTTTCACAATGCTGGCCAGAAAGACACAGCCCAGGCTAGAAAGTATAGTGGCAGGGCCCCAAGGCAGTAGCACTGCACCCCTGGAACAAGCCCATGGTGTGCAGCTTCCTGGAGGAGCTCCTAAGGCCACAGAAGCTGCTAGACGCAGCTCTTGTTGGAGGCTGGCCATCGTGTCCTGAACCAGCCCCAAGAGTCAGACAACAGCCACCCATCCCTCTTCCCCTTCAGCTATTGAGAATTTATGGGACAATCTCTTTTGTGTCCACATCTATCTCTCTCTCTCTCTCTCTCTCTCTCACACACACACACACACACACACACTCATTCACACTCACACACACACACTGATCCTAATTGGCTCTTCCTTCACTTCCTCAGATGAAATATTTTTTTAAAATATGAGTTCGTGTGTGTGTTTGTGTGTGTGTGTGTGTGTGTAATACACACAGAATGATTGCAAAGAAGTAACTCAAAGTTTACAGCCCCAACAAGGCAATCCAGAATACCAATTTATTTCTTCCCTCCTCAGCCCCACATCTTAGAAGTCAGCCTTTTCCCCCAAGAGCCTCCTGAAGGCACCTTCCATGTCCTTGTTACACAGGCTGTAGAGGAGGTGGTTCATCATGGGGGGTGAGGACGCCATAGGACATGGAGATTATCTTATCTCAGTCATGGATGATCTTGTCCTGAGGCATCATATACATGAAGATGGCCGTGCCATAGAAGAGGGCCACCACTGTGAGGTGAGACCCACATGTGGAAAAGGCCTTGGCATGGCCCCCTGCAGACCGCAGCCGCAGCACAGACACTAAGATCCTTCTGTAGGAGGCCACGATGAAGGCAAAAGGAGCCAGCAGGGTCAGGGCACTGGTGCCCACCATGAGTGACTCATAGAACTGCAGGTAGAGCAGGCAAGCTTGAGCAGGGCCAGGAGCTCGCACGATAAGTGATTGATGACCTGGTGAACACAGAACTCCAAGGGCATGGTCAGCACAGGGACCGTGGTCAGCAGGAACACCACAGACCATGAGGTCCCAGCCAACAGACTGCAAAGCCAGGGCCCCATATGCCTGGAATAGCACAGGGGGTCAACAATGGCCACACAGTGATCATAGGCCACGGTGGCCATCAGGAGACACTCCACTACACCCAGATAAAGTCCCACAGCCATCCGGGCCAAGCATCAACCTAGCGAGATGATGTGAATGGTCACCAGGCATTTGATGAGGATCTGGGGCATGCTGGATATGGTGTAGCACACGTCCAGGAAGGAAGTACATGGAAGAGGAAGAAGTTGAAGAGGAAGAAGTACATGGGCGTGTGGAGCCGGGGATCAATCATAGCAGATCAGGAGCAGGATGAGGCTGTTCCCGAAAAGATTGATGATATAGGACAGGAAGATCAGGCAGAGGAAGATGGTTTGAGCCCATGGGTACTGGGAGAGCCCAAGCAGAATGAAGTAGACCTCCTCTGTGCTGTTTTGGCTGTCCATGCCCTTCCGAAACTCCAGCTGGGTGGGAAAATATGGATAATCTTGAGAGGTCGTTGAGAAACTGGCAGCTTTTTATAAATAATGTTGGACTCTTTCAAGGCACCAACACTCCTGTGTTCCTGGGCACTGCTGCACAAACTCTTACCCCTTCATCCCTGTATCTCTATGGCCCTTGCTGAAGAATGGTTGCTTGATGCATGGTACCATTCAGAAGCACTCATGGACCCATCCAGATAGAATAGCCATCCATTTGTTATATTTGCGGATTGATGGATCAGGGAAAGGATTGGGTCTTTCATTCACTGATTCTCTACCTTTGTTTATTAGGTTCTTTCATTCGTTCATTTATAACTGAGTCATTGACTCATGAATCCACTTATGAATGGGTTCACTCGTTGTTTCTTTAATGCATCTGTTCATCAGTTCAACAAACACATCAGAGCAGCTTCTAACTGGTCCAGACTCTATCCCAGGCAATGAAATTACAGTGGGGAATGAAAATACAACAACAACAAAAAACAATGCCCATGCTCAAGGAGTTGGTAGACTAAAGAAAAATTTGAAAAGTAACACTAGTACACTAAATGCTAACACCCTGTTCCCACTGTGCTCCTGTCCCTGAAATTATATCTGCCTGTACCCTTTTCCAAGATCTGCAACTTCTGGGAGTTTATTGTGCCAGTGGGTCACATGTGCAAACTGAGATCAAAAGGATTATTTTCCAACACATTAATTTTTTTTAATTTATTCATTTATTTACTTAAGCCATCTGTACACCCAACATGGGGCTCAAACTCACAACCCTGAAATCAAGAATCACAGGCTCAAAAAAAAAATAATCACAGGCTCCTCTGACTGAGCCAGGCAGGTGCCCCTCAAACATTTTTTAAAGATTTTATTTATTTATTCATGAAAGACAGAGAGGCAGAAACATAAGCAGCGAGAGAAGCAGGCTCCCCACAAGGAGCCCAGTGTGAGACTCGATCTCAGACCCAGGGATCACACCCTGAGCTGAAGGCAGATGCTCAATGCTGAGCCACCCAGGTGTCCCCCTCAAATGCATTTTTAAAAACATAAATGCTGGGTTGTATTCCAGAAGATGGAAAACTATCTCCAGATCTAAAAATACGGGACCAGGTAAAGAAATTGTGGCCCATCCATGACAAGAACACTCTGCAGAAGCAAAAAGAATAAGGAAACTATACTGATATACATATATATACACATATTTCTAATATATTGTTAGACTAGAAGTGTGGAAGTGAGTTTGATTGAGGTAGTAATTATATGGGAATATTTAGGTATGTGTCCGTGAAGGAGAGACAGTGGCTACCATTTTTTTTTAATGGGGAAGAAAATATGTTGTATACCTTCATCTCCTCCTTCAACCTGACACCCAAATTGAACACTGCCATTTTAAGGCATGAGAGAGGACATGTCTGAAACTAGGATAAAGCACAGTAGGAATGATATAGTATCTGCCTAGCACTTGTAGGAATTTGAGTTTCTGACATGAGGAGATTAAAATGCTTCCTAAGGAAATGAGGGAAGAGCGTTGGGAGGAAAAGTGACCTGATTAGCATGGCCAAGAGGAAGAGGGAAGAGCATGCCAGGCAGAGGTAATAGGATGGATGGATGGATGGATGGATGGATGGATGGACAGATGGATGGGTGGATAGATGGAAGGAAGGAAGGAAGGAAGGAAGGAAGGAAGGAAGGAAGGAAGGGTAGATGGAAGGGTGGATAGGTAGATGAAGCTGTATCAGGTTACACATCCCCTTCTCCCATATCCAGCCACACACCAGGTTCCAGCAGAGTCTGATCCAGGAACTCCACCCCTTCCTTCCATGAAGAGACCACACACAGGCAGGAATCCAGCTGCCCTCACACTTTGGGGAGAACAAAAAAATCATTCCAAGGAGCCCATGTACCACATCTTGGTCCCTAGCACCTACCCAAGCAGTTTCCCTGAGAATACACACATCTTGTCTCCCTCTGTCTGTATCTTTTTCTTCAGTCTCCCACAGAGTTTCTGGAAAGCTCGGTGGGGATCAGTGGAGCCAAGGCAGGGGGAGAACTGAAGAAGCAGAGAAAGGTGAGTAATTGGGAGCTCCTTCCCCCGTGGTCTCTGGAGGCTACTGGGCACCACCTGGGGATGCTCATTAGCAAAGGTTGGACTGCAATTCTGGAAAAACAAACTTTACAGATCTCTCAGAGCCATTAGAGGAAAAGTTTGGTGTAAAGGGATGGCTCCCTCCCCCTAGAATCTGGGCTGCTCAGGGCAGGCAGATTATTGCAGGTGGAGATTCAGGGTCTGGGTGTGTGAAGATGGTCCAACTACATGATGGACCAGCTCTGGAGCCTTCCTGAGAATCATGTTTCCCGTTTGTGGAGTGGACAGAGGAGTCCCAGCTGTGGTGGTCCAGAAAGAGCTCAAGGATGTGAAGGAGGAAGCCCACAGTGACTGGACAGGCTTGATACTCTCCCGTGGGACACCTGCAATTTCCTGGAGTGGGGACCTCAGATAAGGCCATTCTGCGACCATGAAATGGTGAGGCAGAAATAAAGCCACCCTGTAATCATGCGTGAACACAGACAAAAATAAGCATTGGCCACACAAAGACAGGGCCCCTCCAAGTTGTCAGTGACCAGCCCATCCCAGCTTTCCCAAGACTGTCCCGATTTTAGGACTGGAAATCCTGCATCCCAGAAACTTATCAGTGCCAGGCAGACCAGGAGAGTTAGTCAGGCCTGCTTTTGACCTTGAGACATATGACCTTGAGACAGCACATGGTTACCCTTTGGCCTTCGGTCTGTCCAAAGACAATGAGGGGAGTGGAGTCTATCAGTGATGTTCAAAAGCCCTTTCTATAGAAAGTACCTTTTTTGATTGGTGAGTTGGCCCCAAAGAAATGAAGGCAAAGCTTTCTCAAAAAAGATTGTGTAATCTCAGTCCAGTACTTAGAAGCAGAGAGTGGAACGGTGATTGCCAGGGGTGGGGATGGGGAGAGGCTGGTCAGCGGGGACAAAGCTGCACTTATATGAGGTAGAAAAGTCTGGAGATCTCCTGAAGAGTGGGCTACACTTGTAATACTGTATCCAGTGCTGGAAGTTTGCTTAAATATATACATTTTTATTAAAAATTAAATGAAAAAGAAGCATGAAAGAAGAATGACACAGACAGGAGCACGGTATAAATTTGAGTGGTCAATAATTTTAAGTTTCCCTTTTTTAAAAAAAGATTGTATTTATTTATTTGAGAGAGAGAGAGAGCATGAGCAAGGTGAGGAGCAGTGGGAGAAGCAGACTCCACTTAGAGCAGGGAGCCTGATGTGGGACTCAATCCCAGGACCCCGGGATCATGATCTGAGCCCAAGACAGATGCTTCACCAACAGAGCACCAAGGCATATACACGTTTGTTTAACTTATAGGGAAAAAAGGACATTGGCAGAAAAATGAAGAAAGAATAGTGTTTTCAGTAAATGGCTCTAGTCCAATTCACAACGATGAAGAGGGAAAAAAAAGAATTTTTCTCAGTCCCATACTATTCCTTTTTTTAATATATGAAATTCATTTACTTTTTTAAGTAAACTGACTAACATACTTTTCTTCCTGAAAACAAAAAACATTTTCCTTGAAGAAAACTGGAAAAATACAATCACAAAGCAAAAAAACAAAAATGACATTTACTTCAAATGTGCTGCAATCTCCCCTATTTGCAGTCTGGCATGTTTTCCTCGAGTCTTTTTCTTTTTTAGTTGAAGTGTAGTTAACACACAATATTATATTACTTTCAGGTGTACAATGTAGTGTTTCAACAGTTCTGTACATTATGCAGTGCTCACCAAGGTAAGTGTAGTCACCATCCATCAGCACACGTTATTACATTATTAACCTTTATTCTCTTCTCTATGCCGTATTTCTAATCCTTGAGACTTATATCTTTTATAACTGTACCTCTTAATCCCCTTCACCTATTTCACCCTCACCACCCGCCTTTCCTCTGGTAACCACCACTTTATTCTGTTTAAGTGTGTTTGCTTTTTATTTTTTTTTTTTTCAGATTCCACATATAAGTGAAATCATATGGTATTTGTTTTTCTCTATATGACTTATTTCACCAACATAATGCCCCCTAGTTCCATCCATGTTTTCACAAATGGCAAGAAATTCCTTTTTATGGCCAAAGAATATTTCATTGTGTACACACACCACATCTTCTTTATTATCTACCAATGGACCTCAGTTCCATATATTGGCTACTGTAAATAATGCTGCAATAAACAAAGGGGTGTGTGTGTCTTTTTGAATTAGTGTTTTCATTTTCTTCCAGTCAATACCCAACAAAGGAATTACCAGGTCATATGGTAGCTCTGTTTTTAACTTTTTGAGGAATCTCCATACTGTTTTCCACAGTGGCTGCACCAGCTTGCATTCCCACCAACACTGCGCAAATGTTCCTATTTCTCCATCTGTTGTTTCTTGTCTTTTTTTTAAGGATTTTATTTATTTATTCATGAGAGACACAGAGAGAGGCAGAGACATAGGCAGAGGGAGAAGCAGGTTCCCTGTGGGGATCTCGATATGGGACTCAATCCCAGGACCCCGGGATCATGACCTGAGCCAAAGGCGGATGCTCAACCATTGAGCTATCCAGGTGCCCCTGTCTCTTGCCTTTGGATTAAACCATTCTGACAGGGGTGAGGTGACATCTCATTGTGGTCTCAAACTTAAGTTTCCTCTAAAGGAAAGAGTAAAGGTGAGGTAATAACAAAAAAACAACTCTTGGAGGACCATACAAGATCCATGCTCTGGGCTATATGTAAACCTCTAACCCAGTGCAATTGGTAAATTTTGCTACATTAACACTAAGTACTCTAACCAAAAAGGAGAAATGAAAATTTAAGGTATGGCATGGGAAATTATTTGCAATGCATACATTTGAAAAATAGCTCCTATCCTGAGTACAGAAGTAATTTGTATAAAGCAAGGAGAGGAAAAAAATTTTTCAGTAGAAAACACTAGGAAAGAAATTGAAACTAGCACATCAGAAAAGGGATATTGAGCAGACATTCCATATATGAAAAACCCAAATTTGTTAACACTCAGGAAAATGCAAAAGAAAAATCATGAGAAATTACCACAAACCCTCACCTGCAGTGAACATCAAAATGACACTTCCAGCCACATTTTGGAATGAAGGATATATGGCAATGTTCATTCACTGATGCAGGGAATGTAAATTAGTCACCCATAGCAATAAACTTGGCAGGATCTACGTTTAACTTATACAGATGCTATGACAAAGCACTTCTACTCCTATGTGTGTTTAGTGGTAACACATGGATGTGAACTCCGTGACACACATCAGGCTCACAGCAGCGACAAAACATAAACCACACAGATGTCCTTTAACATAGGAATACAAGAAAAATTCACCCAAAAAAAGCAGTAAAAATGACCATGTGACACTTGCATACAACACAATTAAATCTCACAAATTTGGTGAATAAGACATCCAAGAACATCTAATGTATGAATCCATGTATAGAAAGTCCAAAAACGGGGGTGCCTGGGTGGCTCAGTCAGTGAAACATCTGTCTTCTGCTCAGGTCATGATCTCAGGGTCCTGGGATCAAGCCCCAAATCGGGCTCCTGCACAGCGAAGAGTGGCCTTCTCCCTCTGCCTCTGCTCCTCCACCCCTTCCATGCTCTCTCTTTCTCTCAAATAAATAAATTAAATATTTAAAAAGAAAGAAAGTCCAGAAACAGTAAAACAAAATTCTATGGGAAGGCTGGGTGGCTTGGGGTTGACTTTCTGCCTTCCGCTCAGGGTGTGATCCCCTGTCCCAGATCGAGTCCCACATCAGGCTTCCTGCAAGGGGCCTGCTTCTCCTTCTGCCTGTGTCTCTCTGCCTCTCTCTCCTGTGTGTCTCTCATGAGTAAATAAATAAAATCTTTTAAAAAAAATTCTACTGTTGGACGCCTGGATTATGTCTATCTTCTGGGGGAAGAGAGAGGGTGGTGGTTGAAAGCATGAACGTGTCTTTGGAGATACCAAAATATGTTAATGTACTAGACTTGGGTATGGTTATACGTGACAACTGTTGAATAATTCATTGCATTGTTAAATTTTGCCTGTGTACTTTCTCTATATTCTGTTTCACAATGAAAAAGTTTGGGGGTGCCTGGTTGGCTCAGTTGGAGGAATGAGCCACTCTGGATCTCAGCATTGTTGTGTTCAAGCCCCACCATGAGTGTAGATTGCTTAAAAAATAAAATCCTGGGACGCCTGGTTGGCTCAATCAGTTGAGCATCTGCCTTTGCCTCAGGTCATGATCCTAGGGTCCTGGGATCAAGTCCCGCATCGGGCTCCCCACAGGGAGCCTGCTTGTGTCTCTGCCTCTCTCTCTGTGTCTTTCATGAATAAATAAATAAAATCTTTTTAAAAATTAATTTTAAGGGATCCCTGGGTGGTGCAGTGGTTTGGCTCCTGCCTTTGGCCCAGGGCGCGATCCTGGAGACCTGGGATCGAATCCCACATCAGGCTCCTGGTGCATGGAGCCTGCTTCTCCCTCTGCCTATGTCTCTGCCTCTCTCTCTCTCTCTCTGTGACTATCATAAATAAATAAAAAAAATTTTTAAAAATTAATTTTAAAAAGATCCTAAAGGGGTGCCTAAGTGGCTCAGTTGGTTCAGCCAGGGACTTAGATTTCAGCTCCGTTCCTGATCTCAGGGTCAGAGGATAGAGACCCAGCCTCATCTACCTGCCCCCACCACCCCTCCCTCACCCTGCCTCCCCTGGGCCTCAGGCTCCCTCCTCCACCTCCCTCCCCCACTTTCCACCCTGCCTCCCTCTGCCCTGCTGCCTGCTTCTGTGCTGAGCCTGGAGTCTTATCTTCCATCTCTCCCTTTGTCCCTCTGCCACTCCTACACCCCATCACTCTCTCTCAAATAAATAAAACCCTAAGAAAATCTTTTCTGTGACTCAAGAGTGCCATCTACTGACTGCGTGGGTACTCGATGAACTCTGAAGCATTCCACCACAATAAAGCAGAGAAAATAAATGAGATCCTTTTATAACAAACAGGTTTATATCTATTTGGGGTTTTGCTGTAGTTTAATAAGGCTGTTTCCTGAGTGACAATGAAGGAGCACATTCAGGGTTCGGGCCCGTCACAGGGCTCAGGTAGGATTCCTGCAGCCCCAGGTGGACTGAGCTGGGTGAGTCCATGCACACTGGACCTCACACTCACTCATCTCCTGGGCCGTTTGCCTACAGGCAGAGCCAGGCCAGGAACCCTGGCTGGAGCGAGGGCCTAGGAGGATCTGCATCTGACAGATGGAAATGCCAGGCTCAGAGAGCAGTTCTCTGGCCTGCATGGCCCTGATCATAGGTCTCCCACATCCACATCCCATCCTGTCTGAGCATCCAGGACTGGGCATTCCAGACGTGGCGAGGCGGGTAAGGAAGGGGTGAGGCAGAGTGAGCAGGCCTAGGATTGGCTGCTCTGAATCATTTCTGGGGTTTCACGAGCCTCGGGACTGCCCTGAGGTGCCCCGTTCCCGCCCTGGAGGGTGAGGGCCATGGATATCAGCCCACCCAGGACAGCCTGACAGAGCACGTGGTGGGTGTGGGCTCTGCACTGGCTCATACGCATGCAGACATGCTCCCTGCCAGCTGTTCACTATCCGTAGGCCTGGGTTGGCCCTGGGAGGGATCCTCCCCAGGTGAAAACACATCAGAAATACAGAAACATACACCATCAGGAAATCCCTCTCTTCCTCGTAGGTGTGGGGGGTGGGGGATCACCCTCACCAACACCACTTCCCCCCTGAATTCCAGCTGATTTAAATATTCACGTAGATGAATAAAAAAGCCACGCACTCCTATTCTCCTATTCTCAAACCTCTGACAGTCTCCCTCTCATCAGTCCCCATGATTCCCATTTCCCTGACAAAAAGAGAAAAACAAACAGAATATGCTATTGTGGTTTTTTTTGACAAGAAATCACTTATGGCTATTTTTGTTCTCTGGGCCTTCACACTCCCTGGTGACAAGCCTGGTACCAGCAGAAAACCAGAACTTTAGCTCCGTTCTTTCTACCACAGGCCAAGGAGTTTCCATTCCAGTGGTGGGAGAAGCAATAAACAAGTGTGGGAATGAAGGAAGCATCAGCATCATAATGGGAATAAGGCGGGTGTGTGGTGTGAGGTGTGTGGAGGTTCTCTGGGGATGGTAATGGGGAGTGGGATTTTCCTTGAGGAGGACCTCTTATCTGAGCCCTGAATGGAGACATGATGGAGCCCCATGAAGACCCAGGTGAGGAGAGGTAGAAGGAACAGCAGGTGGAAAGGTCCTGGGGTTGGAGGCTCAGGCAGAGGCCAGTGTGGCTGCAACTGAGGAGGAGATAAAATCAGTAGGACCATGAGGATCCCAGCAGGGCCAAGTAGGCCATGGAAAAATTTGGCTTTCATTCTGAGGGAACAGTGAACCCCTGGGGGGACTATTTGGGGGGTGCTGTCACTAATTCACTCTTCTGGTTGCCCAGCAGAAATTCAAAGGGGAATAAAGGGTAGTGGAGGGGCAGGAGACTAGGGGAGAGGGTCTGTGGCCATGCAGGTGGGGGTGGAAGCACCTGGATGAGGTGACATTGGAAAGGGAAGTCCCCATCTGAGGACACCTGTAGCCTCTAAGCCCTGCTTCAGGTGTCTGTGCAGAGAGATTATGGATGTAGAGAGAGCTTAGTCTGTGGAGTCTCAGGCAGCAGCAGCCACCCTGGGAGTCAGTGAGGAGGGGGCCTAGGAGCTGTCTGCGGGGGAGCTCACCTCACACTCTCCGGTGCCAGTCTCTGATGAAGAGTCAGGAATCCATGCCAGGAGCCCCGGGGATGGGGGTCTACCTCTACTCAAGAAATCACCCTGAAGCTTCCTTTTCTCAAATACTGAATTCCATTTTCAGCCAGAGTCAGGCTTTCTGCTGCAGGTCTCCATGACAACGGGCCCTCCCCTTCCTGACACTCCATCCTGATTTTCTGCAAAAGGAGAAGCTGCAGGCATGGCAACCAGACTGGTGGCAGATTGCGAAAGTAGTGGGGTGAAGCCTGTGACCCTGTTAACATTTGGAGGGCTATGCAAGACAAAGCCAGTGTTTTCATAAAGCTCCATTTCTTTCAGCATCAGCCAGTCACTGAATACTGTGGTAGGAAACTTAATGACAAAAACAAATGGTCCTTTGGATATTTTACACGTGAGGGATGCACAGCAATTATCAGTATCTTTCTGAAACCCCATGAACTGCCACTCCGGTGGTTCACATTTTCAACATTTGGTCTCTCTACATTCCTTCCTCTGATGGCAGATCTTCTCGAGCTGGCTTGTCAGTGGTGGCTGATTAAAATGTAAAGTAATCATGAGTGAAAGTTAAGGTAGAACAGGAGATGATAGTGGAATTGTCCTAATTCCCATGTTGGAGAAGTTGCGTGGTGCCTAAGCACACACATGCTGTTATTAGGTAGTTGTCATTGTTTAAGATTGAAAGAAAATCATCATAAGTGATGCCTCAAATACCCTGATTTTCCTGAGTCTTGACTTCCTCCTTCCAGTAACCTTTTCCTGTAAACTACCTCAGTGGCTCCTTCCCAGGTCGCTGCCTACACTGAGGTGAGCTCCCCTCTCTACAACTTGATCTCGGTAATGCCTTAACCCCACTGGTGCCTAAAATGCCTTGGTACTTCTGCTCTTTCATCATTCCTCATTGCCCTCATCTCTCACTTCCTCTCGCCATTGGTGTAAATCCACCACCAAGCAACACAACACATTCCCAGGGCCTATCCCTTCATACCTTCTCTCTCTTCTCCTGGAAAGTCCACCCATGCCTGAGCAGCTGCCTGCCTTCCCTGTGCTCACATTCCCGCAGCTGAACGTGGCTGGGTGAAGCCCTTCCTCACTGCTCTGGGTTGACTCGTGTCCACCTCTCCCACATGTTGAAATGCTAATTCACAGTCCCTATATAGGTGACCCTATGTAAGTGTAGAGTCTTTTCAGGTTGTCAAATTAAGGTGAGAACGTGGGGCGCCTGGTGGTACAGTAGGTTGAGCCACCAGCTTAGGCTCGAGTCATAATTCCAGGGTCCTGGGATGGAGTCCTTGTCAGGCTCCCTGCTCAGCGGGGAGCCAGCTTCTCTGTCTCCCTCTCCCACTCCCCCTACTTGTGCTTTCTCTCTCTCTCCTGTCAAATGAATAAATAAAACCGTTTATAAATATTTTTTAAAGATTTTATTTATCCATTCATGAGAGACACAGAAAGAGACAGAGAGAGAGGCAGAGACATAGGCAGAGGGAGAAGCAGACTCCACGCAGGAAACCTGATGCAGGACTCCATCCCAGGACCCCTGGATCATGCCCTGAGTCAAAGAAGGACACTCAACCACTGAGCCACCCAGGTGACCCTAAAATTTTTTTAAAAAATAAGATGAGAACATTAGGGTATGCTTTGAGCACTAATGGTATCCTCACAAAAAGAGAAAATTTGTACACACATGCACATGAAGATGAGCCACAAGTCCAGGGAGCACCAGAAGCTAGAACAGAGGCCTCCCCATGCACCTGCAGAGGGAGCACGGCCCTCCCACACCAGCCTCCCCAACTGTGGGACAACACATTTCTGTTTTGTAAGCCACTCAGTTTATGAGACCTGGAATGACAGTCCTAGGAAATGAATAGTTTCAAAAATACATATGTTCCTGAGCCCCTTTCTCTGCTCTTCCCTATTTCTATCTTTAAAGTGAAATGTTCTTTTAAAAATGGCTTTGACCTCTTTTAAAAAGAGAAATTAAACATTTTTAAAGATTTTATTTATTAATTGAGAGAGAGAAAGAGTGAGTACCGAAGGAGAGGGAAAAGCAGACTCCCCACTGAGCAGGGAGCCCCCAACTCGGGACTTGATCCCAGGACCCTGAGATCATCACCTGAGCAAAAGGCAGATGCTTAACTGACTGAGCCACCCAGGCTCCCCAAAAAAGCAAGATCAAAATTAATGAACATTTAGTCAAAGGTCTACAGAATATAGCATTATACCAGCTAGATAATTTCAACTCAATTCGATAAATTTTGAAGTGGAATCCGATGCATTTTAACGGGAGACAGGGGCATCTTCCAGGAGGTGTGTCTGGGGCCTGAGGATTCGTTTTACCATTTCCTATTGTTTCAGATTCTCTACTGTGAGCATGTACTGTAAGAAGAAGAAAAAAATTCAGGGAATATTTGAAGAAGCATATTAGTAAAAAATATTAGTAAAGATCTGGAATGAAAAATGAAGGCTTGTGGCCTGTCTATAAAAATTTAATTTTTAAAAAGTGAAAGTTTTCTATACAACTAGAATTGGTAGATGAACACTGTTCTTACCATGGTCTTAAGCAAACTGTAGACCCCTGGGGAAATCATGCAGATGCCTCACCTTCCATCTAAATACTTCTTGTTTTTCAGAACACTGCATTCCTCAAGTCACAGCTATTGCAATCCTCCCCCATGAAGCTGACTCCCTCATTTAACCACCTTCTGGGATGTGGTTTATGTATACAGTGGAATATTACTCAGCCATTAGAAACGACAAATACCCACCATTTGCTTCCACATGGATGGAACTGGAGGGTATTATGCTGAGTGAAATAAGTCAATCAGAGAAGGACAAACATTATATGGTCTCATTCATTTGGGGAATATAAAAAATAGTGAAAGGGAATAAAGGGGAAAGGAGAGAAAATGAGTGGGAAACATCAGAAAGGGAGACAGAACATGAGAGACTCCTAACTCTGGGAAACGAACTAGGGGTGGTGGAAGAGGAGGTGGGTGGGGGGTGGGGATGACTGGGTGAAGGGCACTGAGGGGGGCACTTGATGGGATGAGCACTGGGTGTTATTCTATATGTTGGCAAATTGAACACCAATAAAAAATAAATTTATTAAGAAAAAAAAAAACACCTTCTGGAAGCTTCCAGCTAATGCCTGAAAGAGAACTGAAGAGAGCCATTGTAGAGATCCTAAGGAGAGCCACCCTACCTGCTTCTACCACAATTTCCAGCATTTCAATTAATAGTAACTTGGTGGTTTGTTACTTGATATTGAAAACTTTGGTGTCATGCTTACCATAGTTTTGTATGTATAAATTATAAGCCAATCCTGTTGGTTTTCTCTTCCAATATGGTGGACATCAGAACACCTCTTACGATCCCCATCACTGTCTTCCTTGTCTAAATCGCCATCATCCATACAAGGTTTACTCTCCCCTCCCCCATGCTTGTCACCTGCTACTCTTATACCATTACTATCATCTCAACAAAGTCATTCTATTAAAAGGTCAATCGTATAATGGCTACTCTTCTGCTTAAAATCCTCTACTGGCTCCACATCACACTCAGGATGAAAGCCAAGATTTTAGAGTGATCTGGGAAGCCCTACATGGCCCAGATCCCATTATATCTCCTATAAGACACCCTGTCCACTCCACCTGGAGCACATTGTAGACTCTGTGCCAGTGCTCCAAGGATTGGATGTTCCCAGCTCACCTATTTTGCCCCTGCCATACCTTCTCTCAAAAACATGTTTCTCCTTCACCTCCCTGTATCTTTGCCTAATTAACACCTCCTCAGTGTGGCAGTCCCTGAAGAAAGTGTTAACCAAAATATATAACCAAAATATCCTTCCAATGTCATTCCCTCCTACTGCTGGGCTCTATTTTCATTCACAGCATTTTTTTTAAAGATTTATTTATTCATTCATGAAAGACACACAGAGAGAGAGGCAGAGACATAGGCAGAGGGAGAACCAGGCTTCTCTCAGGGAGCCCGATGTAGGACTCGGTCTCAGATCCCGGGATCGCACCCTGAGCCAAAGGCAGGTGCTCAACCACTGAGCCACCCAGGTGCCTCTCGTTCACGGCATTTATCAATTTCTAGAATACTAGATAATTAACTTATTCACTGGATAAGAGTCTTTCTTCTTCCAGCAGAATGGAAGACCCAGGAGGGACAGGCATTTAAAAAAAAGAAAAGATTTTTTTAAAATTTATTCATGAGACACATAGAGAGAAAGAGGCAGAGACAAGGCAGAGGGAGAAGCAGGCTCCATGCAGGGAGCCCAATGGGGGACTCAACCCCAGGTCTCCAGAATCACACCCTGAGCCAAAGGCAGACATTCAACCGCTGAGCAACCCAAGCATCCCAAACAGGCATTTTAATTTTGTTAGTAGGTGTATCACCGAGATTAGAGCAGTTCTGGCACACAGTAGATACTAAAAAAAAAAAAAAAAAGGTGATAGAGAGATAGATATGTGGATGGATGGCTGAGTGGATGGGTGTGTGTGGGTGAGTGGATGGATGGATGGAGGGTTGAGTGGATGGGTGTGTGGATGTGTGTGTAGATAGATGGATAGGTAGATGAAAAATAGATTTGTTGAATGATTGGATCATCTCCATAATTCTCACCATACCCTTATGAAGGAAGTACATTTTTTTTGTCTTCACTTCGCCAATGAAGAAATTGAGTCCTAAGGCATCAGTAGTTTTTAAACATTAAATATTGTATTCCTGGGTACTCGCTTTGGCAGCACATATACTAAAATTGGAATGATACAGAGAAGATTAGCATGGCCCTTGTGCAAGGATGTGCACTTCACTTCAAATTCGTGAAGTGTTCCATATTTTTTCTCCCTCTGCCTATATCTCTGCCTCCCTCTGTGTCTCTCATGAATAAGTAAATAAAATCTTTAAGAAATAAATAAAAGTAAATAAATATTGTATTCCTTGGTATCAAAACTGATCTGGCCAATCTGGTTAGGTACCATCATCCTCATCATCATACTTCTGAGTCTTTTAAGGGAATTATCGTGGGTCAGACACTATTCTGTATACTTTCAACTGCACCACGCAGAAGAGGTGGGTGCCATTCCCAGTATCATCCCCATTTTACATGTAGGAAGAACTAAGAGCTGACATGCCTTCACCAAAGTCACACCACTGTTATGGCTTAGCCAGGGACCAAGGTATAAAAGTCTAGCTCCTGTATGGGTGTTTTTAACAGCAGAGTTTTTCAGCTGTCTCCAGAGGAGGTGGTCTATATGAGGGATGGTGTAATCAATCCCATTTATCATGCATGACCAGCATATTTTTAATGAAATAAAATAGGATAGACTGGAATTTTTTAAAACAGTTGTGTGAATTGCTATGGAGGACTTCATCCCTGGGGCACCACCCTGGGGTTAGGAGCAGGGGAAGCAAATCACTGGCTGGGCTGGGGGCACCCAGCAGAAGCTGGGACCTGGAGTCTGCACAGAGCAAGCCAGGGAGCCCTGGGGCTTTCTGATTGCCTCTCACATCAGTGCTGCTAGGGTCAAAGACAAAGTCACACCAGTGACACTCATAAACCTCACCTGCACTGCCATGGTGATATCTTTGTGTCACCGACCCTCCTGCCCACCAACCCAGGCCCTAGAGAGGTGAGGGGGCAGGAACATACCACACCTCTTCTTGCTCTAACAAAATTACATTCAAGAAAACGTGTCCATTTCAAGTGCATTCCTTGCACTTCTAGGAGCATGTGTGCAAGGAGTTTTTCTGGGGAAAGGTACCTAAAAGTGTCTTTCCTGGGCAGAATGGACAGAGGACCCCCACCCGGCTTGAGGGACCTTTTGGCCTCCCCCTGGCACTCAGCAACCCCCATGGAATCCTATTTTCCCCTATTTTTTGAGGGAAAGTCTTTGTTTGAGCAGATTTTATCCTTCCTTCTGTGGGGCAACAGTGCCCCCAAGTGATCAGCACACTAGTTTAAGGAAAGAGTAGGGGTCTTTGGAGGTAACTGAAGAGCATAATTATAAGCACTGTGGTGTACATTCTTATGGCCTCTTTTATCTTTTTGGAAATAAGACTTATTGGTGATTTCTCTAATTACACTTAGAGCTAACATTTATCTCTGTCCCCTCTCTGCACACCGCTGTCCGACCTATGTCCCCTTGAGACTCCTATGATGCTGTGTCACGAGTGGGCTTGGCCAGTCTCCCCTGATTGAATCAGATGTGATGAGGGAACAGAAGGCTAGCTGAGATTTGCTCATTTCACTTAACATAATACAAAATTAGAGAGGAAGACAGACCATGAGAGAGACTCCTAACTCTGAGAAACAGAGGGTTGCAGAAGGGGAGGAGAGTGAGGGGATGGGGTGACTGGATGACTGGCACTAAAGAGGGCACATGATGAGATAAGCACTGGGAGCTATACTGTATATCAGAAAATTGAATTTAAATGAGATGTTTTTTAAAAGAAGGCTAGCTGAGGACAAACCACAAGCTGACACCCCGCAGAGGAGCCGCCCCCACCAGGTGGGATACCTGTGACCTTCCTCAGCACTCCTGGCTGCCCTAAAGCTAAGGGAAAGGAAAAACAGTTAACCGATAAAGATCACAATCCTGCAAGACATGAATTTCCCTTGGTTTACAAATGTCTTACTAATTTACAAGAACAAAACATTTTTGACAATAACCTAACTTCCAGAAGGAAACTCCCTACTATCTTTTTTTTTTAAGATTTTATTTATAAAATATGTGAGACATGAGACACAGACACAGGCAAAGACACAGGCAGAGAGAGAAGCAGGCTCCCTGCAGGGAGCCCGATGCGGGGACTTGATCCCAGGAACCCAGGATCCCAACCTGAGCCGAAGGCAGGTGCTCAACCACCGAGCCACCCAGGTACCCCAAAAACTCCCAACCATCTTAGTGTTAATGCTTTACTAGATGGAAAAACAATCTTAACTTGATAATGGCAAAGCCTCCAGTATCTCGTAGGTCCTCTTTAGCATACAAAAATTCTTTTGAACACCTTCCTTTTTTCCTTACCTCCCCCAACTCCCAAGTATATAATCAGTTACCCCTCACAACCCCAGGGGCAGCAGCTCTTTCTGTCCATGGGTCCTGTCCCCGTGCATTAAGAAAACCACTATTTTGCACTAAAGACATCTCACAAATTCTTTCTTGGTAGTCGGCTCTGGACCTCACCCCAGCAAACTTCACCTACATTCCAAAACTACATAGAGATGCTGATTCAGGTCTTTCTGTGCAGGCATCAGGTGTATGTGGCTCACCCCTGCAATGTGTACCTCTTCTGTGTGTCTGCCTCTGTATTAGGGGACACCAGTCATGTTGCATTAGGACCCGCCCTAAGAACTTCATTTTAACTTGATTACCTCTGTAAAGACCCCGTGTCCAAATAAGATCACATCCTGAGATACTGGGGGTTCAGATTCATGTGCATCTTCCTTTTCTTGGAGGATGGGGCACAATTCAGCCCATAGCAGTTAAATATAGCTTTCTAAAGAAAACGGCTTTAAAAATCGTATTTTAAGGAAAAGAATGTTTGAGCTGTCTCCATGGTCCATTCTTTGAAGATGTTCCCTTTCGGAGCACCTGGTGGCTCAGTGGTTGAGCACCTGCCTTGGGCTCAGGTCATGATCCCAGGGTCCTGGGATCAAGTCCTGCATCAGGCTCTACGCAGGGAGAATGCTTCTCCCTCTGCCTATGTCTGCCTCTCTCTTTCTCATGAATGAATAAATAAAATCTTTTAAAAATTAAATTAAAAAATAAATAAAAGACTGGCTGGCCAGGAGTCCCGTAGATGTACATGTTTGCTATTACAACCATTGGCCCACATCTATGGATTTGCCACCAGCTCTGCTGTGGAAGGGAATTAGAGCAAACGCTGAGACAAATGCTTTCCACGACTTCACCTCGAGCTGTGGGTTGGAACCGCCAGCTCCTGCCGGCTGTGCGGCGCCGCCTGCGGTAAGTGCCTTAGCAGCTCTGATCCAGTTCTAAGCCTGTCGACTCCGCCCCTCCCCTCCTCTGAGGAAGAAGAGTCCCGCCCCCTATTACTGGCCCCGCCCACCGCTCGGAGCCCTCCTGCGGCCCCCCTGCGCGCACGGGGCCGAGAACTTCCGGGCCCCCAGGGCGGCGGCGCAATGCCTTCCGGGAGTCGTAGTTCTCGGGAGCTGTCCGCGGGCTCTCGCTGTCCTGGCACGCACGCGCAGTCCGCACCGGCCTGGCGCTCAGGCCCACCCGGGTGGTCGTAGCGGTGACCCGTGCTGCCGGCTCGTCCGCGCCCCCGCGGGACCAGGGGCTTCTGGGGTCCGCACCGGCCGGGCAGGGCCAGAGACCCAGGAGAACCTGACCGACCTCGGGGGATGCTGCCCGAGGCCTTCAGAGCTGGTGTCGGGAAGCGAAGGTAGCGGTGTGTGGTGTGCGCGTGCGCGAGTGAGTGTGCGCGGGGGTGCGTGTCGGTGTACGTCCGTGACTCGGGCGCCGTGTGCGTGTGAACCCCGCCCCGCGTGTCTTCGTGTGTCTGCACGTGCGCGATTGCACAACTTTGCTCCCATGCAGGTGTGTGACCATGTGCGTGTCCCCGTGCGTATGTGTCCCACCTGCCTGTCTCCATGTGTCTGCACGTGTGTGACTGCACAACTTTGTGCCGGTGTAGCTATGCCTGTAACACCATCCGTCCCCGCATGTCATCGTGTGTTTGCACCTGTGTGCCCATGCAGGTGTGAGCCATGCATGTGATTCTGTCCCTGTGTGTTTGCGTGAGGGTGGCTACCTCAGTTTGTGCCCTGTGTGTGCAACTCTGCATGTGAGGCCATCCCTCCTAAGTCACTGTGTGTTTACACATGACTGACATACAGGCATGTACCTGTAAAGGGGAAGCAGCATGCAGAATTGAGCAGATGTCTGCACTTGGAGACCTGTGCCACATGTGCTGGTGTGTGGAACATGTTCTCTGGGGTGTGGAGTGTGGGACTCTGTATGTCTGGGTGTGCCACTGAACACAGTGTTTTGATGGGTGTGTCTGCTATCCTGGAGCTGGTCAGCCTGAGCATGCCTGTGTCATTCTGCGTGTCTGAACACAACCGCTTGTGGAGATCTCGTCAGATGTCACAGGATGTGTATGAGACCCTGTGCAAACCTAGGGTTGCTGTATTTCCACACTTAGGGGAGACCCTGTGTGTGTGTGACTTTGTGCACATGTGAAGCTCTGCCTGCTGCATAGGACTGTGCACGTGTCTGGGTGTGTCCCTGTGGGTGCTGTCTGTGTGGGGCGGGACAGCATGTGTGATTTTGTGTGACTCCATGCATATCTGTGTAACAGGATATGTGTGTCTGCCTCTGAGTGTGTCCGTGTCTCCCCTTTGGTTGCCTGTTTCTTTGCATGACCCTGCCCGGCTCACCCCGCCCTGAATCTGCATACCCTCCCACACGCACACAGAAAACGCCGTGTTTGGCTCTGACCGCCTGCCTTTGCCCCAGCATCTTCCCTTCATGGCTGCCATTTCTTTCTCTCACAGATGCTGACTGAACCCCCTGGTACATGGTGGTCAGAGCAGGGGCTACTACCTGAGTGACATGGACAGGACCCAGTGCTCTCAAGACTACAAGGTGGGTACCACTGTCCAGCTCTCTGGGGACACAGCTGGGCTAACTCTAGCCTGAGGACTGCCTGAAGATGGTACCAGAACTGGGCATAGCCCAGCCTGCCTCCCACCAGCAGAGTTCTTACCGCTGCACACAAGACCCTGCTTGGTCTGACCCTTGCTGCCACCATACCTAGTCTCCCCCTGCTACCTGCCTTGGTTGTTCTGTTCCACCCCCTCCTCCACTGCTCAGCACCTTTGCATTTCCTCTGTCACCCAAGCTGTGGTCCTGGCTCAGAACCTTTGCCCCTGCTGCACTCATGGCCCAGAACACTCACTCCTTCACCTCTGGGTCTATGCTCAGAAGTCTTTTCCCTCAGGCCTGGGCTCAGGGGAAGAACATTCCAGGCAAATGGAACAGCCAGTGCAAAGGTCCTGAGGCAGGAGCATGCCTGGAATATTTGTGGAACAGGGTGTGGCCCATGGTTGGAGCAGTATGAGCTAGGGGTAGACGAGGGCATTATGGAGGGTAAGCTCTGGAGCCAGGTACCCAGGTGTGGGACCTAGCTTGTCACTTCTGGGAACATTATTCCTCAATAATGTGAGGAATAGTGAGCTAACACATGCCAAAGCTTCAAGGATGCCAGGCATATAGCTCTGTGTTCAACAGGTGCTAGTTATTGCCACTGTAACAGTACACCCAAGGTGGCTGTGGAGTGGCCAAGACCAGCACCTCTCAGACACTCCTGTGCCTACAAATCGCCTAAGCCTCTTGTTAAAAAAGCATATTCCAAGTTGCCAGGCCTGCAGAAGGGCCAAGCCCTGCATTTGCCACAGGCTGCCGGTCCACAGTGGAGCAGTGAACCTTTGCCACATGATCATAATCCCTAAAATATAGATTGAGTTTGACTATTTTTACCTAAAATGCATCATACCTGATAAATTCTTTGCATCTTGCTTTGTTTGCCAACACTGTGTGTCTGAGGTTCTGAGCCGGTATGGCAGCTGATCAGCATTCGTGTTTATGCTGTGAGATACTCCATTGTATGACCCTGTTTATCTGACTGCTCCCTTGTTAATGGGCAGTTGGATTCTTTTCTGGTGTTGGACTGTTACAATCTTGGCCAGGCCTCCGGGTACACACGTATGCATGCTTCTCTTGCTCACGTTCCAGAAAATGTAATTACTGGGCTATAGGGGTGTGTGTCTACAGCTTTCCTAGAAGATGCCAGTGGGTCTTCTAGTGCCTGCTCCCACCAGCAGTATATTATGTGTGGAGTTGGGAGCCCCCTGTTCCTCTGTGTATGATTTTCAGAAAACAAAACTCTCTTCTCAGACTGGCATAACAAAGTACTAGAGACTTGGTGTGTTCAACAACAGTTTATTTCCTCACACTTCTGGAGACTGAAATCCAGGATTAGGGCATCAGCATGGTTGGGGTTCTGGTGAGCACCCTCTTCACGGCTTGCAGTCTCCTCCTCACTGTGTCCTCACATGCTGGAGAGGGAGCTCTGGCCTGTTTTCCTCTTATGAGGACACTAGTCCCATCATGGGGGGCCTCATTATCTCCCAAAGCCCTCACCTCCAGACACCATCACTTCAGGCTTTGATCTATGAACTTCGAGGGAGGGGGACACATTTTGGCCTGTAGTACCAGGTTGCAAGGGTATATCTAAGAGCTGTCAGATTCATGGTTTTGCAAGGATCTTTTAAAATTGTTTTCAGTAGGGGTCCCTAGGTGACTTAGTGGTTGAACATCTGCCTTCAGCTCAGGTCCGTGATCCCAGGGTCTTGGGATCAAGCCCCACATGGGGCTCCCTGCTCCACGGGGAGTCTGCTTCTCTCTCTCCCTCTGCCCCTCCCCCTGCTCATGCTCTCACTCTCTCTTTCAAATAAATAAATAAAATCTTTAAATAAACTTGTTTTCAGTTCTGTTAAATCAGTGATTCTCAATGAGGGATCATTTTGCCCCCCAGGGGACCCTTGGAAATGTCTAGAGACACTTCTGGTGGTTACACCTTGTCAGGGATGCTACCTGCAATCAATGGATAGAAGTAGGGGCACTGCTAAACATCCTGAAGGGCACAGACCACCCTACAACAAAGAACATCTGAGCCGAACTGCCAGTGGTATGGCGGTTGGGACTCTGCAGGACATCTTCTCCAGCCCGGGACAGATGACCAACCCATTTGGTTTTTCCCTTTCCTTTCAGATCCAGTAACGAAGATGTGAAAACAGACAGTGGCCCAGGAAGCACAGATGAAAGAAGGTCTCTTGGCCATGGCTGCCCCCCAGGGCTCTGAGGTGGGAGCATCCCAGGAACAAGAAGGTCAGTTCAAGGACCTGCAGGGAAAGCTGGAAAGCTGTCCCAAGGCAGAGGCCACCACCCGCGGAGAGGACACTGCCGGGGCCACAGTGCAGGCACAGGATGAACCCAGCGAGGTCCCAGGCACTAGCCCGAGCCTGCCCCTTCCCCCAGCCGACAGCAGGCCCCACGGGCGCAGTGCACCTAGAAGGCCCCCGAAGCAGAAGAAGGCCGCCTGCGAGGAGGGAGAGGATGGCCCCAGAAAGCCGTGGAAGTGTGGCGACTGCGGCAAGGCCTTCAGCTACTGCTCGGCATTCACGCTGCACCAAAGAACCCACACGGGCGAGAAGCCGTTCACGTGCACCGAGTGCGGCAAGGCCTTCAGCCAGAGCGTGCACCTGACCCTGCACCAGCGCACGCACACGGGCGAGCGGCCCTACGCGTGCCCCGAGTGTGGCAAGGCCTTCAGCCAGGGCTCCTACCTGGCGTCACACTGGCGCACGCACACGGGTGAGCGGCCGCACCACTGCACCGACTGCGGCAAGGCCTTCGCGCGTCCCACGCACCTGGCCCAGCACCGGCGCGTGCACACGGGCGAGCGGCCTTACGCATGCGGTCAGTGCGCCAAGGCCTTCCGCAACCGCTCATCCCTGCTGGAGCACCAGCGCATCCACACTGGCGAGAAGCCATATGCCTGTGGCCAGTGCGCTAAGGCCTTCCGCTTCTCGTCGGCACTCATCCGCCACCAGCGCACACACACGGCCGAGCGGCCCTACGCCTGCAGCCAGTGTGCCAAGGCCTTCACACAAATCGCGCATCTGACGCAACACCGGCGTGTGCACACTGGTGAGAAGCCCTACACGTGCCCCGAGTGTGGCGCGCCCTTTAGCCAGAGCGCCTCACTCACGGAGCATCGGCGTATCCACACAGGCGAGAAGCCATATGCATGCACACAGTGTGGGAAGGCCTTCACGCAGGTGTCACACCTGAGCCAACACCAGCGCGTGCACACAGGTGAGCGGCCCTATGCGTGCCAGGACTGCGGCCGCGCCTTCAGCAACCGCTCCCACCTGGTGCAGCACCACCTGGTGCATACAGGCGCCAAGCCCTATAAGTGCCTAGAGTGCGGGGTGGCCTTCAGCCACGTGTCCTCCCTCATTGAGCACCAGAAGATCCACACGGGTGAGAAGCCCTACAGGTGCACAGAGTGTGGCAAGGCCTTCAGCCAGGGCTCCTCACTTACTCTGCACCAGCGGACGCACACGGGTGAGCGGCCCTACACGTGCCACGAGTGCGGCAAGGCCTTCAGCAACCGTTCCTACCTGATCCAGCACCACATTGTGCACACCGGGGAGAAGCCCTACGAGTGCAGCAGCTGTGGCAAGGCCTTCAGCTTCTCATCTGCCCTCATCCGACACCAGAGAACGCACACTGACAAGAAAGCCTACCCACGCACCCAGTGTGGCGACACCTTCACGCAGCTGCCACACCTAACTCGACCTCTGAGCTCCCGGAGGGAGGAGAAGCCTGTGAGCAGCAGCGACTCTTCAGACACTGCCGCAGACCAGCGGGAAGATGAGATCCTCCCCTAGCCAGGCATTGCACCGAGCACTTTCACACCTCACTTCTGACCTCACAGCCGAGGGGAGAGACCCTAGCCTCCCCATGAGAAAACCGAGGCTCAGAGAAGCTCAGTGACTTGCCCAGGGTCACACAGGGAGGAAGCCGCAGGGCCGGGCCTCCCCTCCGCATCTGCCAGACAGCCCCCATCTCCACCACACAAAGACCCACTGCCTCCTGGTTCAGAATGATAAACGTCCACAACAGTGGACCCAAAGTACTGTCTGTGCATCTTTAGCTAGCCTGTTAGTGGTTGAAGTTTTTATGATCGAGTAGGCATTTGTTCAATAAAATTAATTGGATAAAAGTTTCAGCCCCTTTGGTGAAGTTGGCGTATTAACGAAGGGAGAGGGTCTGGAGGAGAGCTGTGGGTTCTTGGCACTGACCCGGTGCTTCCCAGATTAGAACAACCAGAGAAATCCAAAGAAGGAAGAGTTCTAGAAGAGACTTACCTCTCCCCTGACAGACCTGCAAAGGGAGATTTTTAGAGTGGAGCCCAGCCTTTTCCAGTGTGAGGACACACTTTCCCCTGCCCCAGCTCAATATCCTGCCTTCAGTGATTGTGTCAGCTAGCTGTTGCTGTGTAACAAATCAGTACAGTTGTCCATTTATTATTTCCTATCCTGGGGGTTTCTCTGATTCTGGACCAGGCTCGGTTGATGTTGGCTAGACTCATTTACACATCTGCAGTCAGCTGAGGGCTGGACAGGAGCTGGCTGTCCCAGGACGGCCCAGCCAGGCCAACTTTGCAGTTTAGAGCTTTGGATTATGTCAAGTTTGCTTCTAGACCTGTCAGCCAAAGCAAACATCATAGCCAAGACCAGGGGCAGAATAGGAAGGGCCTTCCCAATGATGTGGGGAGACAGTAGTCCCCTATTATGCCAGTGAGGTAAGTTCTACTCCTACAGCATGATCTCTGCAGAATTATTTTAGGGGTAACACATTTGTTTGGTCCATAATTAACACAACAAAAAAACCTTATCCTTATCCATCCCCATTCCCTCTACCCACCGAATCTCTCTCCCTAGAAGCAACCATTCTTGAGTTTCCTGGTATCTATCCAGCTTGTTCTATGCATATATAAGCAAATATTTATGTGGATATTCATTTATATGTGTAAAAATGCTAAAAAGATGTATGGTATACCTTTCTACACAATAGTAGTGTATGGCACACAGTTTCCCACCTTTTATTGATTATTTACCTTATATCAATAGATGAAAATGGACATGACCAGTCATTTCACAGAATTAGGGCATCAGATTTCATAGGTATAGAATCATTTATGATTGTTTTGATCTCATTGTGATTTGTTCAGCTCCAGAAAAGGAAAAGTCACAGAAAAATATTTTTCTGTTAGAAATGCCTTTTTTCAAGGTTGCCCAACACTTTCCTGTGTAATGGGACGATGTAAAAAAACCCACATTAAAAAAATGTTGTGAGATTTTTCAGTTCTACAAAAAAATATAAAGTATAATAGATGTTTGTCCGCCCATCTAGTTTGAATGCCTTAAAGAAAACGATTTTAATAGGAACACAATACCTAAAAATGGTTTCATAACAAAATTTACCATAGTTTATGATACATATTTGCTTTTAAAATAGGTCATGAAAATATGTCTATTTTTTCCCCTGGTCAATTTTAAAGTAAATTACAGACATGACCTCACTTTATTGTTAAATACCTTAGTTTGCATCCCTAAAAAAAGTATCTTCTACACAACCACAATATTATACACCCACTGAAACATTAATTTCTTGATATCATCCAGTCAATATTTAGATTTCCTTAGTCCCTGAAAAAGTTTGAAAAGGTGATGTAATTTGAAAATAAACATCAATGATCTTTAATGTGTGTAAGGGGGAGGGAAGCTAAGCCAGGACACAGATACATAAACACAAAGACACCTGTCTCCCTGCCCACCAGCTTCCCTGTCTCTTGGTCCTACCAAGGGAGCTGTGAGGGGCCAAGGAGGACAGGATGTGTGCCTTCACTTTTGCCCTGGCATTACCAGCACAGGCTTTGGCACACAGTAGGTCCTCAGGAAATCTCACACAAATAGACGGATGAGTGACAAATCCCTCTTTCTGTCTTACAGAGTCATGACTCATGGTGCCTGAGTCAAGACTCAGGCCTCAGCACAGAGTAGGTCCTCAGGATCCCAGCATCCCATCATCAGCCCTGACGCCATTCAGGGTCAGAGACCACAGGGTTGGTTCCTACCTGTACCCCGCACATCACCCAACCCAAGCATTAGCACACAGTAGGTCCTTAGGAGATATAAATTAATAGATCAGGTAAATTAATAAGTGAACATCCTTAACACCAGCCCTGGATCAGAGAGCATGGCATTTTGGTTCCTTCCTACGACCCAAGCTGGCCCAAGGCTCTGCACATAGTAGGTCCTTAAGAAGCTCAAGGTGACTGAATACATAGTTGTCCCTCCCAGCATAGACCCTGGAGTTATTCAGGGTCAGGGATGACACAGTTCATCCCAATGCCCCAGACTTCTCTCAGCTTGCGCCTCAGCACACAGTAGGTCCTCAAGAAATACTGAGTGAATGAATAGTTGAACAAGCCCATCTCCAATCCTAGAGCCATTCAGGGTCATGGACCACAGAGTCTGACTCCTCCTTCTGACTTTCGCCCAGCCCAGGTGCTCTCACACAGTAGGTGCTCAGGGAGTGCTAGGTGAATGAATGAATGTGTAGTATGGGGCGGGGCCTTGGGCGGGGCTGGCGTCAGGCGTTGGAGCCCAACCCGAAACCTCAAGGAGACCCGTCCAGGTCCAGTGCACCTGCACAGCAGGGCCTCACTTGGATTTTGGCCTCGCTGGGGCAGGCGCTGCTGCGTCTCCATCTCCGGGGACGGCCAAGCGGCCGACAGTGCAGCCCACAAACCCCGGAGGGTGGGCGTGTGCGTGATGAGCGTCGCAGCAGCCCCAGAGGACAGGGCTGCCTGGGGTCCCTCCTGCTGCGGAAAGTGGCGCACAGCCGCACAACCGTGAAGAAGCGGGTGGGGGTGAATGGGTGACGGGTACTGAGGGGGGCACTTGACGGGATGAGCACTGGGTGTTATTCTGTATGTTGGTAAATTGAACACCAATAAAAAATAAATTTATTAAAAAAAAAAAAAAAAAAAACGTGAAGAAGCTGAGCACCAGGAGGTCAGCTGCCAAAGAGACCTGTTTCAGAGCTTTCGAAATGACGGATGAGGTGAGGGGGCAAAGGAATTGGAACACCGCCACGCAGCCTTCCATCAACCTCACACCAGGCAAGCCAGTTTCTCCTTTAGGATTTTAGCCCACTTATTTGACATCCCTTCCCCCATCCGCTGCACTATGTTCCCCAGATACTATATATAGATACCACCCTGGTCCAGCATGTCCTGTTCCCAGAGGGGACAGAGAAACCTCAGGCACATGGTGGAGTCAGAAAGGATTGGGGTCCCACAAACTGGCATGGGGAGAGTCCCTGGGAAGTGCAGGCTCAACTCTGCAGCCCCCACCCCCAC